>NC_137782.1:2638114-3238114 GCF_963455305.1 Plecotus auritus | reverse complement strand
TCACCCAGGCTGGCCAGGCAACCCAGTGGGGACCCCTACCCTAAAAGGGGTGTGGCCAGCTTGAAAACAGACCTCAGCCCCTCACCCCAGCTGGCCACACCCCCATGGCCCAATCCCTGTAAACAGGCAGTCGAACATCCCTCAAGGGGTCCCAGATTGGAGAGGGTGCAGGCTGGGCTGAGGGACACCTCCCCCGCCCCCATCGTGCATGAATTTCATGCACCGGGCCTCTAGTGTATGTGTGTACACACACACACACACACATACACACACACACACACACACACACACACACACACACTCTGAGTGGCCAGATTATTATGCTTTCAGAGATCATAATAATCTGGCCACTCAGTGTATATATACATACATACGTATTTGTAGCTGTCTTAGAGAAACTAGGTTACTGATTTAATACATGGCATTGAAAAATGAAGCCATCCTAATTTGCCTCATTGTGAGTGAAGTCAGGGACTGATTTTCGCGTTCTCAGCATTAGGAGTGTATTAGTTTGCTGGGGCTGTCATAACAAAACGTCATAGAATGGGAGGCTTAGGCAACAGAAACTTAATTTTCCCAGTTCCCGAGCCTGGAAGTCCAAGGTCAAGGTGCTGGCAGGTTTGGTTTCCCAGAGGCCTCTCTCCGTGGCTTGCAGATGGCCCGCTTCTTGCTGTGCCTCCCATGGTCTTTCCCTGTGCGAGGGCCTGTCTGTGCCCAGGTTTCCTCTGCTCATAAAGACCCTGGTCACACGGGCTGGGCCTCTGCCTGTGACCTCACTTATCTCATCGCCTCTGTCAAGGCCTTGTAAGCACAGTCATGTTCCGACGCCCTGAGAGTGACAGTTTCGACGTATGACTCAGACGGTGACAAAATTCAGCCCATACAACACAGAAGGTAGATTTTTGTTGATCTAAAGACGAGAGGTTAATTTTTTTAGACTTCACAAAAGCGGTCAGCTAGTTTCAATGAACCTTTCTTGATGTTGAGCGAGCGGAAGCCCCAGTGAACTATGGCCACTTGGCCTGGCTCGTCCTCAGCACTCGCACACTGCCAGCTTTCGCCCATGCTGCTTTCCGTCCTCTCTCTCTCTCTCTCTCTCTCTCGCTCTCGCTCTCGCTCTCGCTCTCGCTCTCGCTCTCGCTCTCGCTCTCTATGCGCTAGCAACACTGAAGTTAGAGCACTATTTAATAACTCCAAAACACTTCCTGCAGTCTTTGAAATTTCTCTACCTTTCCAAAGAAGTGTAAGATAAGACCTTGTAGAGAAGCAAACCGTTAAATATGATGTTAGCTTTTTGTTTAACCTAAGAAAGGAGGTGTTTCAGTTCACTTCTCTCTGTTTTTCAATGACAATGAGCTCTGAGAAAATGAATTTTAATTTGCTATTGTTACAGCCTAAATATAAACTAAAATTCAAATAATGATTTCTCTTCCTTTATCTGTTTAATTACAAGTTTGATACAGATATTGATATCATGTCTTCTCTTTTTATGTCTCTTATACGGATTACGTTCCATGTGTAATAAATTGAAAATGGAAATTATGACTCTTCTAATTACTTTTCCATTTCTTCATTTTTCCTTTTTGGAAAAGTATTGTAGTGCTGAGGAATAGGAGTAATGTTCCTTGTAAAAGATATTATGTGGGAAAACAAGCTTGCTTTGAACTTGATAGACTACTTATCCCATGATGCAGACGGTTGCCATTAATTGTGTTAGGCTGTAACGGCATTGTGATTCTCTAAGAACATACAGTATACCGGTGGGATCAGGGCTTTTCTTTAAAATACCTAAGCAGTGACAACAAAAGGGGCAGGTGAGATGCATGTAGCAAGTTCTGATAACTGTCCTATCTGGATGACCCGTGTGAGTTTATTGTATTATTCTTTTTGCAATTATCCCCCAGTAAAAATTGATGCCATGACATAAGTATTGTTACATAGTGATGTCATAGAAAATGTGGTTACATAGTGATGTCATAGAAAATGTTACATAATGATGTCATAGAAAATGTGGTTACATAGTGATGTCATAGAAAATATGGTTACATAGTGATGTCATAGAAAAATATGGTTACATAGTGATGTCATAGAAAATGTGGTTACATAGTGATGTCATAGAAAATGTGGTTATGTAGTGATGTCATAGAAAATGTGGTTACATAGTGATGTCATAGAAAACTTGGTTACATAGTGATGTCATAGAAAATGTGGTTACATAGTGATGTCATAGAAATGTGGTTACATAGTGATGTCATAGAAATGTGGTTACGTAGTGATGTTATAGAACAATAACTAAGTATTGACCACGTTCTGGCCGTCGATTCATACAGTGTGCTGTTCTGTAGACCGAGAGCGTCTGACAGCGCTCACAGCGTGTGTGCTGGGAAACGGAGGAGGACCGTGTCAAGAGCAGGCGGCTCTGCAGTTACTAGGGAGGTTTTTGAATGTGACTCTCGTGCAGCAGAGGGTTAAATTTGTTGGCTTCATTAGGAATGTCTGGCACTTCACATCCTAAGGTTTAGAAGCCGTGCACTGTTGGCAGGCATTAGGAGGATTCGGACGTAGGACCTGTCCTCCTCCAGGCAAACCCCTTCCTTTAGTCTGTGCACCGCATTTCTGGGGCTGCGCTGGCGTTTTGAGTGGCCAGCTCCATGTGGCTGACAGCAGCGTGCTCGTAATTGTGCAGGGTTACTTTTTAGGGCTTTTGGTGTCTTCCCAACGCCATTGTTACTATGACTCATGATGCCCACTTCTCCCACAGCCTAAGTTTGCCCTCGGTTAGCTGCACTTCCGTTTCCACTGCCGTGAAACAGGTGGCCTGCCCACCTGATGCATCAGGACAGGGGTCCTCAAACTTTTTAAACAGGGGGCCAGTTCCCTGTCCCTCAGACCGTGGGAGGGCCGGACTATAGTTTAAAAAAACAAACTATGAACAAATTCCGATGCGCACTGCGGGCCCGGGACGCGTCGGCTGCTAAGCAGGACAGGCAGCGGCCCCCGGCGGGCCGGATCCATGTCCTCGGCGGGCCGCAGGTGGCCCGCGGGCCGCAGTTTGAGGACGCCTGCATTAGGACGTCTGGTACCAGACTGTATGCGTAACAGAAATGCTGATTACAGCATAATGCTCACAAGGGCTTCATCGCTGCATCACTGCCTCTTAAGAGCTACTTCAAGAAAAGCATTGATAGCCCGGCCGGCGTGGCTCAGGGGTTGAGCGTCAGCCTAGGAACCAGGAGGTCACGGTTCGATTCCCGGTCAGGGCACATGCACAGGTTGCAGGCTCGATCCCCAGTGTGGGGTCCTACCAGTGAGTCTGTCTTATCATTGCTGTTTCTCTCTCTCTCCCTCTCCCTTCCTCTCTGAAATAAAATTTAAAAAAAAATTTAAAGAAAAGCATTTATAGAAAAATGCTCACAGTTATCAATTTTTAGAATAACATGCTTAAGGTTTAGAATTGGGAAAGGAAAATGGTTTGAGAGAAGTCAGTGTTTTCAGTGTTAATTAGGAAATACACCTGGTTAGGTGTGTTTTTTTTTAACTCCCGGTTTTTCCTCTGTATGGTCCCTTTCAAGACTGACCGAACGAACGTGATGCTCGCAGATGAAGAGAACGGACGGTTCTTGAAGCATCCTCTTGAGCGGACCCTCCGGGGCCGCCTCGCCCTCCGGGGCCTCCTCTCCGTGAGACAGGGGAGCTCGCGTCCCCAGGGCCTCTCCCTGTGGAGTGGACCATCTGGGGTGGGAACGGGGAGCTGTTCCAGATGAGTCCCCGCAGAGCCACAAACATGAGAAAGACCTTCCGTCTCCACCGTGGGGCTGGCTTGTCCTGTCCTGAGCCGTTTTTAAGGAGGGAGCGGGGAGGCTGGTGAAATAGGGTAAGCGTTTAGGAGGCCCTACCTGAGACCGGGCTGCAGCCTGTTAGCTCCGGGGCCTGAGCTGCTTATCGGGGAGGGGGATGAAGTCACAGAAGGGAGGAATCAAAGGGATAGAAAGAAAGTGGCTGCTGAGGGCCCGAGGTGCTGAGATGAAGTGTTTACTAACCGGGAGCAGCTGGTTACGGGGTGCAGAGCGCTTGGTGGGGGGTAAAATGAAGGGGGTCCAGTTTTGTACCCGCTTATAACTCTATTGTCTTCATGGGCAATGATGGAATCTGTGTTTTCATGTTACCCTCTACCACTTGTGTGATAGGTGCGTGCTTCTCAGCGCCCTGTTTACGGCCACATACTGACCATACCGTTCGGAATACGATCTCCGTTCGCTGTTGCCAAGATCACGCTGTGTCGTAAACCCCCCCTGAGCTCATTCCTCCTGCTCCTGCCCTTGCGGGCTGGGCTTGGAGACATCTGCAGGGTGAGCTTCGGTGGGGACCGCATTGCCCCACCCCCTTTCCTGTCAGGGGGTACCCATCCCTTCGCATGGCGAGGGCCCCCTCCGAGAAGGCGTGCCCCGCGTGCCCCAGAGGGCCAGCACGCTGCAAGCATTTGTCTGGGTCCCGTCTACCAGCATCCCCGGGGCCAAAGCAAGACGCGACTCCACGTCCAACGTCGATGGCCTGAGAAGTCTATTCTGCCCACAGGCGGAGGGAGAAGCCAGCGCAGTCTTGCCGAACAGTAACTCAGACTATTAACAGGACTCTTGTTGTAATGACTATTAATTGCGTCCCGGTTAAATGATAGTGAGGATTCTCACAGTAGGCACCGCCTCCGCAGGATGTGGCCGGGAAACTGCTTTGTTGTGGTTGCTCATTTCTCGTTGGTTTTGTTTTGTTTTAAATATATTTGTATTGATTTCAGAGAGGAAGGGAGAGGGGGGAGAGAGAGAGAGAGAGAGGGGGAGAGGGAGAGGGAGAGAGAGAGAGAGAGAGAGAGAGAGAGAAACATCAGTGATGAGAGAGACTCATGGATCGGCTGTCTCCTGCACGCCCCACACTAGGGATCAATCAAGCCCGAAACCCGGGCCTGTGCCCCGATGGGAATCGAACCCTGACCTGGTTCACAGGTCGATGCCCCAACACGGAGCCATGGTGGCGGGCTGCTTGTTTGCTGTTTGACATTGAACATGCATGCGGCCTCATCATGGGTGCTGTTCCGTGGTGCGTTGGTCCAGAGGCTCATGCGGATCCTCGGGGTCCGTGCAGGGCAGACGGATATACCTGCGAATGCCCGGCGGGCTTCTCGGCCGCGTGGGTAACCCAGGCCGGGGAGGAGGGCGTTGTCTGCTGGCTTCATCAACCTGCTTTGTCCGCCCTCACTCCGCCTTCAGCGCCCCACGGAGCGTGTCCGCCTGGTCACGTTGTGTCTGCGTGAATTTGCTGTCACGCAGGACAGTTCCAGAGCGCGTGTGGCCTGTGGCAGGTGCCAGGACGGAGCGGGGAGCCCCCGGGGGGCAGTTTAGGTGCGGGGGCCTGTGCCCTCGGCACCGGGCAGGCTTCAGGAGCGCAGTCACGTTGCTGGTTGGCGTTGCCACTCGTCCCTGTCAAGTGCTTATTTTCTTGAACTTTTCCTTTTCCCTCCACAGGATCCCAGGCAAATCCATCAGAAGCCCTCTGGTGGGAAACGTTCCCGTAGGAGATGGGACGCCACCAGAATTTAAAAACGCGGCTGTGTGTTCCTCCGAATGTACAATGAGCGGGAGTATCAGATGGGCTCGGGGAAAGAAATAGGGTCGAAAACGGAGTTGGTGGCCCGGCCGGCGTGGCTCAGTGGTTGAGCATCGACCTAGGAACCAGGAGGTCAGGGTTCGATTCCCATCAGGGCACAGGCCCGGGTTGCAGGCTCGATCCCCAGTGTGGGGCGTGCAGGAGGCAGCCGATCCATGATTCTCTCTCATCACTGATGTTTCTACCTCTCTCTTCCCCTCCCTTCCTCTCTGAAATCAATAAAAATATATATATTTTTTAAAAGGAGTTTATGGCTACTAGAGATTCATGCTGGAGACTAGCAAGTAGACAATGTTTGTCCTCCTGCTTGCATGCAGATACTATTGTCTTTTCCTTCCTCCCCTCCCTCCCTTCCCTCCCTCTTTCCTTCCTCCCCTCCCTCCCTCCCTCCCTCCCTCTTTCCTCCCTCCCTCCCTCCCTCCTCCCTCCCTCCCTCACTCCCTCTCTTCCCTCCCTCCCCTCTCTTCCCTCCCTCCCTTCCTACCTCCCCTCCCTCCCTCCCTTCCCTCCCTCCCTACCTCCCCTCCCTCCTTCCCTTCCCTCCCTCCCTCACCTTCCCTCCCTCCCTTCCTACCTCCCCTCCCTCCTTCCCTTCTCTCCCTCCCTCACCTTCCCTTCCTCCCTCCCTCCTTTCTCTTCCATACAGAAGTGGGAGGGGCGGGCTGTGTCAGCTGCCATGATGAAAATCTTACCCGTGTTTGGTGGCAGGCTGCTGCTTCATGCTTGGCCACGTCTGTTTTAACGTGGTCTGAGAGCTTGTCATCTTTGCTGCAGAGGCTGCCGGCTCTGAGTAGAGAGGCTTCCGCATCAGCTGGGCCTCAGCGCCCTTTGCTGACGTTCAGATTCGCATCATGGCGGTGCTTCTGCGTGCGTTACTGGAACCCTCCATGCAGCCTGGGGCACAGTCGTGCGTTGCGCGGTGGTCCGGAAGAAATGCCGAAAGCTCAGCGTCGCTCTCTAGGTACCCCCTTTGTATGCTCTGGGGCATTGGCCCACATCACGTAGCACATGCAATTATTCTTTATAACGACCAGCGCCATCATTTACCCTGTGTGAGCTGTATGGCCGCAGGCGTGTTTCCATGTGTACAGTCAACGTCATCAAATCTCGGCCCATGTTCCAAGGGACAAGCAGACAGGTGATGCGAAAATGTGATGGGGAATGTTACTTCCGCTCTGCTCCCCTTTTGGCTTTATTTTTTAGCATTAAACACTAAATAAAGTAAAACTATATCACCATTCAAATTTACCAACACTTTAGTCTTCATATGGAAACTAGAGGCCCGATGCACGAAGATTCGTGCAAGAATGGGCCTTCCTTCCCCTGGCTGCTGCCACCGCCTTCGCTCCAGCCGGAGCCGCCTTTCCACCTTCCCACGCTGCCCAGAGGCCCGGAGCTGCTGGGGCGGTGCGGAACGCCTGCATCGTCACCATGTCAACAATGCAAGCGTCCCACCCTGCCCCCGGCCACTTGGCACCTGCATATGCAAATTAACCTTCCATCTTTGTTAGGTTAATTTGCATACTCATTCCTGATTGGCTGGTGGAGCGTCGCAAAGATACGGTCAATTTGCATCTTTCTCTTTTATTCGTGTAGATGATCTCTTTATGTCAGTCAAAATCTTTTATGATGAGAACATGAACAATTGGATGAAAAGTTGTTTGTTTTTGTTCCTGATACTGAATTAAAATCTAGTCTGGCTTCTGAATGCACGTCTCCTCTATTTTAAAAGGGTAGCCAGGGAAGGCGGGGGGCGGGGGGTGGGAAGAGAACCCCAGAACTTGTCTGCACATATGCATCACCCGTGGACACAGGCCATAGGGTGGTGAGGCCTGGGGCAGCGGGCGGGGCTGGCTGGAAGGGGTCAGTGGGGAAAAGGGGGGCATATGTAATACTTCCAACAGCAAAGACTCTTTAAAAAGTAAATAAGAGGGTAGCCATCGATACGCAGTCTGTTGGCTGAGTGCTTGGCAGGCCGACCTCACCCTCTGGTCTGAAGACATCCGGAGCTGAAGAATGAAGAGTCCAGTTTGACACGTCTTCGTGCTCAGCCAGGACTGCAGAGCCCCACGGCGTTCTCTGATGGCAGTCGAGCCTCGATCAGCATCTCTGCTTCCTGGCTCCCAGCCAGCTCCCAGGCATTGAAATCCCTCGGCGCCTTGCGTCACTGGGTGGCTCCTCCGGCCGGGAGTCCGGCCCCCGTGAAAGCCCTGGCATTCGTTTGGGAGGTGCCTGGAGGGGGCACGGCAGATCACGGGGCCGCGGGAGATGGGAAGGGAGAAGGGGACCCTCTGGGAACCACAAGAGCCACCCTCCGGTCCCTAGCACATCCGTCCGGTGATGTGTGATTCTTGACATTTGTGGTTGGATGCTACAAAGGTGGTACTGTGTGCCGTGCCTGCCTTAAGGCTGCCTTCAGAGGAGAGATGTGCTCAGTCAGCCCCGTCTCCCTGCACTCGCATTCACGGCTCCACGGAACACGAGCCATCGTCCATGCACCGTGGGGGTATTCTGCTCTCAGGGAAGTTCACTGGAAAGCCCAAACAGGTTTTTAAAAAACGTTATTGACAGGAGAATGGATAGCACATCTGCAAGTTTACCGAAGTATCACTCCTTTTCTTTAGTTTTTTTTTGTTTGTTTGTTTTTTTGTGTTTTTTTTTTTTTTTTTTTTTTTTACCGGTTAGGTTGAAGGTGGAGGGATAAATCCCGTCAATTTCCTCTGGTCTGCGACAATATTTCCTAGAAGCCCTGGTGTCGGAGACGCACCCTGTAATCCGCAGGGCACTTTCTCTGTGCCGAGTCTTATTTTACAACTTAATTTGATTCCGCAATGGAAGGTTCCTCTCAATTATGAGTTATGTTTGCTGACCTTCCCCTCTGAATCACTTTATGTCAAAAACGATTATTTTGGTTCCTGATCACATTCTTCATGGTTTAGTATGGCATAGCTATCAATGTGTTTTAAAGAAAGCATTATCTAGTTTAATCAGCTAATAAACAGATTCCCCCAGTGAATTTTTATCTTTTCTGGGTTTCTTCTAAAAGTTCCATTCCCTATTAAGGGAGTTACATGCAAATTTATTCAAGTTTCCTAAATGTCCTTATAATGCAGGAGATGCTCTCAGATTACTCGACAATATCAACCCGTTGTTGCGCAGTAATGTCCTGTATTGACGTTAGACCAGCGGTCGGCAAACTCATTCGTCAACAGAGCCAAATATCAACAGGACAACGATTGAAATTCCTTTTGAGAGCCAATTTTGTTAAACTTCTTCTAACGCCACTTCTTCAAAATAGACTCGCCGAGGCCGTGGTACTTTGTGGAAGAGCCACACTCCAGGGGCCAAAGAGCCGCCTGTGGCTCGCGAGCCGCAGTTTGCCGACCACGGCGTTAGACTGTAAGGCATATCGGAGTCTCTCCGTTTGTTGAATGGGCAGTAGCCACCTCACACAACACATGCTTGGCTGGACCCGTTGGGACCGCGTGTCGGCGGTACCCCAATCTTGATCACCTTAAACAGGGTGTTCTGAGGAGCTGTGATGGAATGCGCTCTTACTTAGTAGAAATCATTATGCACGGATATCATACTCTATTGCTGTGGGTCTTGTGAGACACGGAATGTCTGCCGACTTCAAAACGTACGCCGCGCGATGCTTTTCATTCTTGAAATTCAAATTTAAGTTCCTTCAGCTGTCCCTGTGCCTTCTTTCACTGAGCCAGCACTGACTGGGCTTGGTATGTGCCAGGCCTGAGCTGGGCGCCAGGGCCCCTAGCAGAAACGGGCATCGCTGTGCCCTTCCCGCTGGGGAAATACGGACACAGCGTGTTCCAGGCGTGCCTGGTGCTGGAGGTGACGGGAAGGGATGTCCCTGGAGCGCGCTTGGAGGGGCGGGCTCTGCCTGCCAGGTTTCTCACGAGGGGAGTGACCTGGAGAGAAGCACGGTCACTTGTCGGGGGGCGGGGCTGGATTAAGGGCGTCCCACTCAGAGGCCACAGGAACAAGGCAGAGGCAGTCGGCAGCGTCTGATGAGCTGCTGAGTGTGTACGTGGGTGTGAGGAGTGGCGCTCGCTAACAAGGTGTGATGAGAGGACCGACCGTAGGCCGAGGGCCATTGTCTGGGACATGTGACACAGCCGGAGAGAACATCGTATTCTCTGATCAGTGGAGATTATTCATAGATTTAAACTGGATCAACTTCAAGTTTTATTTATTTTTATTTTTTTTTAAATGAGAACCCAGATCTTAGGGATCCTCTGCTCTCTTCACCACAGCAGGCTTCCTTCCTCCTCATTAATATGTGTGTGTGTGTGTGTGTGTGTGTGTATGTGTGTGTGTGTGTATCTATATATATCTATATATATCTACATCTATATCTATCTATATCTATCTATATCTATCTATATATATGTGTGTGTGTGTATATATCTATATCTATCTATATCTATCTATATCTATATCTATCTCTATATATATATATGTGTGTGTGTATGTATATATATATATATATCTATATATATCTATATCAATATCTATATCTATATCTATATCTATCTATATATATGTGTGTGTATGTATATATCTATATACATCTATATCTATATATCTATATCTATATCTATATCTATCTATATATCTATCTATATACATATGTGTGTATGTATATATCTCTATATATCTATATCTATCTATATCTATATCTATCTATATATATGTGTGTGTGTATGTATATATCTATATATACCTATATCTATATCTGTATCTATATCTATCTATATATCTATCTATATATATATGTGTGTGTGTATGTATATATCTATATATCTATATCTATATATCTATATACATACATATATATATATATATATACACATATATATATATATGTTTTTGTGTTTTGTTTTTAATTGATTTTAGAGAGAGAAAGGGAGAGGGAGAGAGGGATAGAAACATCCATGATGAGAATCATTGATCGGCGGCCTCCTGCACGCCCCCTACTGGGGATCAAGCCTGCACCCAGGCATGTGCCCTGACCTGGAATGGAACCAGGAGCTCCTGGTTCATAGGTCGACGCTCAGCCACCGAGCCACACCTGCCCGGAAGCTTTGAGTTTTAGAAGGGCGTGTCCATTTCTGTCCGGAGGGTAAATTGGGTGGCATAACCACGGCACTAGGAAGCTAGAGTCCTGGAAACAGGTGCAGAGGATCTGGGTGCCAGGGAGAAACGAGGATGGGTCCCAGAGAAGTGGAGGGGGCAAAGCCTGCAGGGCAGGGCGAGGAGAGCAGTGGGTGGGGAGAGGAGTCTGGGATTATCACGCTGGTGGCTGGGTGCCTGCTGGATGGTGGTACCATTCTTCAGGTCTAAGGACGTAGGACAGTCCAGGTGGGAGGAAGGAGGAATGCAGGTGTTGATCTTCCTTGGGGGCAGGTTGAAGTTGAGGTTTTTCGACATGGAAAGGTCCTATAGGCACTTAAATCGGTGACTCTGCATCTGAGGCAAGGATTTGGGATTAGAGATACAGATTTAAGTTACAATGAAATAAAAATGGGCGTCCTTTATTGAAAACATTCCATGCGCTAGAGCCCCTGCCAGGTGATTTTATAGGCGTAGTCTCTTTAAATCTTGAATAAAACTCCAGTAACAAGATATTTTTATCTTCGCTTTATTAAAGAGGAACCGAGGCTTAGCGAGGTAGGGGCTCTTGTACGAGCTGCCACATCTCATCATCGGCGGGGCTGGCTTTCGAAGCCGAACACCTCACTGAAATAATGTCCGTGGTCTTTTCCGTGACCGTGTTCAGCGGTGACTTAGGAGGAATGGGACACAGATACGGAGGTGGGGACAGGCCATGCCTGTGTACTGGATCTGGGGTGCCCTAAAGGGAATAGTGGAATGTGGGTAGGTTTGACTTTTATCTTACTGGCAGTAGGAAACCTTGGACCTTTTAACAGGAACGTCCCTTCCAGGGAACAGCTGGAAATCAGCACACTGTCAGCAGGTCCCCGTAGTTTACTGTCTCCGCTCAGAAGTCCGAGAGGTTGAGAAAGAAATGAGTGGTCCAGCCATTGCGGGGTCGGGGGGTGAGTGTATGGGGGTCCTGTCATCCCAGATCATTCCCTTATTCCCTTGTAAACACAGCTTCTCCCACTCCTGGCCTCTTGTGCAATCATCTCTTTTATCTTTATTTGTTCACTTGACATGAAATGATATTTTAATGATCATTAGAAGAAGAGTACTGGTGGGACATTTATATCAGGAAGAATAGCCATAAAGTGTGAAGTGCAGTGAGATATAATGAAAGCTCAGTGGCATCAACCACTGAGGAACTTAAGGGTCCTTAGAAATTGGAAGTCCCCGTCAGCGCCTCCAAATCAAGCCTGCTTTCAGATGCTCCACACGCCCCCCCCCGCCCCCCCCCCGCCCCCCGCCGTGGGGAGGAGCGCGGTGCGCCCGCCCTTCCTCGTCCGGACTGCTTTCCTGCTAGAAGCGACTGGTTGTAGTGACTCTGTGTGTTCTGAGTCTTCTCCTGTTCGGAAAATGACAGAAATGTCCTCATTTCACAGGCTTCAAACAGGAAGAAGGCTAAACTGGGCTTTTATATTTTATTTTTATTTTTTAATATATTTTATTGATTTTTTACAGAGAGGAAGGGAGAGGGAGAGAGAGCTAGAAACATCGATGAGAGAGAAACATCGATCAGCTGCCTCCTGCACACCCCCCACTGGGGATGTGCCCGCAACCAAGGTACATGCCCTTGACCGGAATCGAACCCGGGACCCTTCCGTCTGCAGGCCGACGCTCTATCCACTGAGCCACACCGGTCAGGGCCAAACTGGACTTTTAAACCTGCATTTTCTGCAATAACTTGGTTAATCAATGCAAGTGTTTAATTAATTTTCCTGACATGGTTTCTCTGAGTGTGTGAGTGTGTGTGTGAGTGTGTGTGTGTGTGTGTGTGTGTGTGTGTGTGTGTGTGTGTTTATTACTGTGTCCCTCAGGCGCCACAGTGGCTGGCACGTGGTAGGTGCTTAATAAGTAACGGTTGAGTGAATGGATGATTTTATTAGAATGTCACAGTGAGGTGGTTTCTCCTTGTTTTCAACATGGAATAGAATTTATAGACGTTTAAGTGTGCTAAGTGCTCAGGGAGTGTGATGTCAGACCATCAATGATACCGCCCCCCCCCCACAACACCGTCCTGTAAGAGTGGATTTCAGTATCAAACAGATCACCGTAGGTGTCCTCTGAGGCAGGTTAGTCATGGAGTTAGCAGAGAACCTCTCTCTTAGAACACGCTTCGGGCAAAAGAAGAGAGCATGATTTCAGTAACTCGAGGGATACATTACTGGGTCCTGTCAGCGGAGGAGCGCCCTGGCCAGGGTGGCTCATTTTGTTGAAATGTCGTCTCGTGCACCTAAGGGTTGTGGGTTTGATTCCCGGTCAGGGTACACACCCAGGTGGTGGGTTCGATCCCTAGTTGGGTCACATATGGGAAGCAACCAGTCAATGTTTCTTTCTTTCTCTCCCTTCCTCTCTCTCCAGAATCAATGAAAAGCATATCTTAGAGTGAGGATTTAAAACAAACAAATCAATGCAGAAAAACTTACCTGTGAGTAAAGAGAAATTAGTTCTAATGTTCAAAATTTAAGTTTCCTTCACACATAGAGTCAAAAAGTATGAATAATAAAATGTGAAAGCACATGTATTATAACTAAAAAGCACTTTAGTAGCGGTTTAGTTTTTCAGATCTACCAGCCCTTCTAGAACACTGCAGTTTCTCAGTTCTCACTGCGAAGGGCATAACACAACTTAAGGGAAACTACGTAAAGTGGAAATAAATTTTGGGTGTTAATTAACTTCTTGGATCAATAAGTTATATTAAAACTTTCAGCTATAAGATCAATAAAGCCTGAGACTTCCCTGTGTATCATGGTGACTATGGTTGATAACTGTATTGTGTAACTGAAATTTATAAAGGCGGTAGAACTTCAATGTTCTCACAAAAATATATGTATTTGTGTGTGTGTGTGTGTGTGTGTATATATATATATGTTTGTATGTTTGTGTGTATGTGTGTATATATGTGTATATATACATACATGTGTATATATATGCACGTGTGTATGTGTGTATATATGTATGTATATATGTGTGTGTGTATGTGTGTATATACATATGTGTGTATATATGTGTGTATATGTCTCTGTGTGTATATATATGTATATATATGGTGATAGTGGTGTTAATGAACTAATAGGGGGGATCATTTCACAATGTGTTTGTATACCAAATCATTACAGTGTACATTTTAATAGCTTAACATTTTATTTGTCAATTGTACCTCAGTGAAGCTGAAAATTATATGTAGATAAAATCAAATATAATGTTATTAAGATAATTGGAAACATTTTGATGGAATGGCATACTTTTGTGTATTTTTCATTTTTTAAATTTTTTATTGATATTTTTACAGAGAGGAAGGGAGAGGGATAGAGAGTTAGAAACATTGATAAGAGAGAAACACTGATCAACTGCCTCCTGCACACCCCCTACTGGGGATATGCCCGTAACCAAGGTACATGCCTCTGACTGGAATCGAACCTGGGACCCTTCAGTCCGCAGACTGATGCTCTATCCCCTGAGCCAAACGGGTCAGGGCTGTGTATTTATTTTTAGAAAATAAATTTACTTTTTTATTTCATTCATTCTTACCATTATGGGAACTTCATAAGCTGATTATCCTATATAATAAAAGCCTAATATGCAAATTGTCCCCTTGACCGGGAGTTCAACCGCTTGCTATGACGTGCGCTGACTATCGGGGCGGTGTGGAACATGGCGGGCATTGGCGATGCGGCTATGGCAGCAGGTAGCCGTGGAGACATTGCCAGCCCCATTGGGCCCCGACGAGAGTGGGACTGCGGCGGGATGGTGGAGCAGGTGAGCGGGTGGCGCCAGGCCAAGGCAGGCATGAAGGGGGCCCGATCTCCCCACCGATCGCCCCGCAGATGGTGACCAGCGGAAGGGGATGGGGGGGCTGCCACCCGGCTCCCAGGCGTTGAGGGAGCTGGGCGGGGGCCCAATGACTCAGGCGGAGGGGCATGCTCAGGGCCCAGAGGTCAGCTGGGACCTGCCCTTCCATGCCAGATTCTCCTCCTTCGATCGCCAGCCAGGCCTAGGAACCGCACCCATGCACGAATTTCACGCACCGGGCCTCTAGTGAGTTACAGTAAACTGTGTGAGGCGTAGGCTTGTAGTGATGTGGGGAGGCGGCGGGCCCTTGCCTCGTAATGCTTCGTAATTCTCTCCAGAAGGAGCCACCGGTTAGAAATAGGGCAAAGAGGTAGATGGGTCTCCGGCTAATTCTACCCGAATCTCTGTGAGCCTGCCAGCAGGGCTGCTGGGGCGGCTGGGGCATTTTTCCCTGTTGTCATGGACACGTAGCCATTGAAAACGCTCGGGCTCCTGCTGACTGTCCGTTTTTCCCATCGCCCGGTGAACCTGAGGTCAGCATCAGGCTTTGACGGAAGTAGAAAGCACTCCGTGGAAATGCATTTTTCTTCCTCCATAGGAAACCATGTCTGATTCCAGGGAGAAATGAACTGCTTTCTGGTTTTCTTTTCTTTTCTTTTTTTTTTTTTTTTTATAAAAGTGAAACATACTTATGAATCCCGGTGTCTACGGATATCTTACTCTAAGTAGAACGGACAGCTTTTCACGGCGGAAAACCGCTTTTGTACACAAGCCAATGAAAAGAGAGAGTTTCAGGAGTGGGACAAATGACAGAGATTTTGTATTATTTTATAAACGTATGTTCTGGTTGCCGTTCCGAAGCGAAAGCTACTCTCATTCATAAAGATGTTAATTTGTGGCTCATGTCTGTCCTCTCCACTGGCGCTTACCACCGACTTCTCTCCCGTAACCCAAAGCTTTGGAAACCCACGGCCACGTTCAAACACCAGTGCCACCGCTGTGTGACCTTGGCCCTGGCGCTCTGTCTCCTTCTCAAAAATAACATCTACCGTTTAGAGTTGCTCTTAGGATACATGAGCTGGTGTGTGTTTGTGTGTCTGGCAGAATCGCTGAGTCAGTGGACCAGAGATCTTTGGATCTGAGAACAATGAACCGGCGTCCTTGGGGTTGTTGGTCTGGCCCTCGCTGTGCGTCCGCAGGGCAGGGCCTGGAGTTCCCCGTCTTGGCTTTCTGTGTTTAATCTGGTCCCACCAGGGGGGGCGATACTTACTACTGTAGTGAGGTTTGCAGAAATCCACATCAAAGCCCCGCTGGACTCTGCCCAGCTTCCACTCTACACGGTTTTCTCTGTTTTTCTGCATCTGATCTGACGGGCCTTCTCTTTGCTACTTGTGGGTACTTTCGTTCCTGACGCTTCCGTTAACGGGAGGTAAAGCTAAGAGCTTGGGTGTTGCAAGTGGATTGTGGGAACACAGTTTTTATCGGCGTGCTGGCCCCAGAAGGGGAACATGATCCGTTCATTTCAGAACTTGACTCCTTGGGAGTGAGTGAACTGTTTGGCTGACGCGGTGGCCCCGGCCCCATGGGCCTCGTGTTTGGGGTGCGGCCGGATCAGGACCGTCCTCTGCCCTCTGCCTGTGGGAAGGCGGTTGTCCCCCGTGCAGTGCTGTAGAGGGTCAGACCGTCATGCTGAGATGGCTCCTTGGCTACCGAGCAGGATCTCGGCAATAGAGCGAAGCAGCAGGCGAGGCCCCACGGGCCCCACACTTGCTAGATGTTCACTCCAAGACCCTGTCCACAGATGTCAGTCACCTTTCCTCGAGCGCCACTGGCTCCAACTCAGACAACGGATCCTTCGTCCTCAGCAGCACCCTTGTCCGTATGCCCATAACCAAAACGGTTTTCAGCTCTTGTTGGGGTTCCGTTAGTCCCAAAGGGGTTCCCCTCTGTGGTTTGTGTTGTCCCTCCGCTGTCGCCGGTGATAAAGCGTCACAAGATCTGGCTAAGGCAGCCGTGGGCAAACTACGGCCCGCAGGCCGGATCCGGCCCGCTCGGCTGTTCTATCCGGCCCACGGAGCCGAAAGAGCGGAGGGTTCTCTTGCTCTCCCCTCCGCTCCTTTACTTTGAATTTATATTAGTTCACACAAACCCTCCATCCATGCTTTTGTTCCGGCCCTCCGGTCCAGTTTAAGAACCCATTGTGGCCCTCGAGTCAAAAAGTTTGCCCACCCCTGGTAAGGAGACGCTGGCTCATGGTTGGGCGTCCGGTCCGCTCCCTTTCTGGAGCCATCGATGCTGACGGGCCTTCACTCTGCTTTGTTTGTGTTGAGGTTCACTCTAAATCTGTTTCATGGTCCCACGAGACTACGTTTTTGGGCATTGCTTCTCGCTATAAGGAGTAAACTTGGAGAAAAGTTATTCTTACAAATCCGTAGTGAGCAGAACTTGACATGAAAGAGTGGATGGTGTCCTAACCGGTGTGGCTCAGTGCATAGAGCGTCGGCCTGCGGACTCAAGGGTCCCAGGTTCGATTCTGGTCAAGGGCATGGACCTTGGTTGCGGGCACATCCCAAGGGGGAGGTGTGCAGGAGGCAGCTGATGGATGTTTCTCTCTCATCGATGTTTGTAACTCCCTCTCCCTCTCCCTTCCTCTCTGTAAAACATCAATAAAATATATTTTAAAAAAAAGAAAAAGAAAGAGTGCATGGTAGACTGTGGAGCTGGGCGGGTGCAGGTGGAGCAGAAAGCAGGTATTTCTCACACGCCATCGACTCCCTGCGAGCGAGGCACCTGTCACGCATGCCCTCCACGTGGTCCCTAACGATGGCAGGGTGCTGGGGGGCCCAGGGCAGGTGGCTTCCTCTCCCCGAGCCGTGATCAGTGCATTTACAGAATGGAAATGTGAGTGGCTGCCGACGCAGCCTGGAGTGAGCTGTGAGGACCCGGCGTGGTGGTGTCTGTGCAGTCACTGGAGCCTCAGCCGGCCGCCTCAATCCCGGGGTGGACCCGAAGGAGCCCTGGAGGGAGGCAGCCCGGCAAACAGGGCCAGTCAGGCCTCAGACTCCTGACACCCGGGCGTCGTGTGTCAGAAACGTGGACTCACGCTAGAGGCCGGGAGTGTAGTCTATGAGCTCACCAGAGACCATCCTCGGTGGCTGTGCAAGGAGGAGACATGAAGGGACCCCTAAGGACACCACGCCCAGGGCATCGACCTGGCAGAGCGCCAAGCAGGGGACCAGAAGCCTGAAGGACGGCTCACGGAGGCCACAGCCCAGTGTATTACACCCGAGATGGGTTGTGCATTGCTCAGTTATCATTCCTGCTTCCAGAGATTTCTAAGCTCACAAGGAATGGCCACGTCCGTGCAGGAGTTACAGACGCTGAAAGTGTTTTGCATTCCGTCGGCACACCACTGGTGTTTTCTCGGCGATAATTTGCACCAGCATTTGAGCTCAAGGATTGTTGTTCTGTAACTTTTACACTTGAAAGAGGCACGCGTCACTTGGGATATGGTGCAAAGCAAAACAAGTTTCCGAAGGTCCACGGGTAGAGAAACTAATGAATTCAACAAGGAGGAGAAGACGACGCAGGCTGACATCCGTGTCTGTTGCCCATCTTTTGGGAGAGATGTCTGCGCACGAGATGGGTCTCAGATGTTGTCTGTCAATACGACAGCTAAACAAGATCATCTCCGCAGAAGATTCTAGGTTAGACACGCTTTCTCCCTGAAGACTTCACCTCATTCCTGCAACCTCAATTAGGCAAATGATTTTTGTGTTTCTGTCTCTGTTGTCAGACTAGGAGCAACTCCAGGTAAGGTCTGTTTGGAAATTAAGGACTCTTCCACACCTAACCCAGTGTCAGGCGGTCAGAGATGCACAGTGCATATGTTTCTGTAATGCTGGACTGATCAGCAGGGGCAAAAACGTAGTCTGTCGCCCAGCTGTGTATGGCTCAGTGGCTGAGCATGGACCCAGGAACCAAGAAGTCACCGGTTCGATTCCCAATCAGGGCACATGCCCAGGTTGTGGGCTCCGTCCCCAGTAAGGGGCACGCAGGAGGCAGCTGATCAATGATTCTCTCTCATTATTGATGTTTCTCTCTCTCTCTCCCTCTCCTTCTCCCTCTCTTTTAAAAAGTAGTCTGTCTTGCCCTAACCGGTTTGGCTCAGTGGATAGAGCGTCCGACTGCGGACTGAAGGGTCCCAGGTTCGATTCCGGTCAAGGGCATGTACCTTGGTTGCGGGCACATCCCCAGTAGGAGGTGTGCAGGAGGCAGCTGATCGATGTTTCTAACTCTCTATCCCTCTCCCTTCCTCTCTGTAAAAAAATCAATAAAATATATTTTTTTAAAAGAAAAAACAAGTAGTCTGTCATAAAACTATTTGCTCCTTCAAACGCCCATTTCCCTTCCTCTTTCTACCAGCCAATAAGATGCAGGACAGCAGAATCCTTCGTGACTCCTTACTTTCCTTCTCTGGCCATGCCTCATCCTCACGGCCGATCATTCATCCTTCCACTCATTCCTTCCTCGCCACCTCCTTGGATACATCTTCCTTCTTTCCAGGTTTCTGTTGCCATTCCTCTGGCTTAGATTCTTAGTTTGGACTCAAACACTACGGCCCTCCGTCTCTGCCGGTCTTTGTGGCTTTATTGATCCTTCATCCTGTACCTTTGTTAGGTACTTGCCCCAGAACACGGCCTTCAAGCCCCTTGCCCCAACCCTTCACCATCTGCCTCCCAAGGTGTGCAGATCCGCTACAGTAAGCATGCCAAACCCGTGTCCCGAGGGCCCCAGGCCTCGTTTCTTTGGCCCGTGTTATCCTTTGAGTTTGACGTGCTTACTCTACCACCGTGTGTCCACACTGAATTTATAGGCGCATTTTCCACTCCGTCCCATATGAACTCTGCTAAGCAGTGGCTGGCCTGTTTTGGTCTGGCCGTCTGCCTTCGTCCTTCTGCTCTGTTACTCCTCCTGCTGTGGGGCCTCTCGCCTCAGGATCCTACAAGGATTGTCCTGGCGTGTTCCTAGGGCTTTCTCACGTCCACCCGGTCCTCAGGCGGCACTACCCTTCTTAGCATGCGGTATACAGGGGTCCTCAAACTACGGCCCGCGGGCCACACGCGGCCCGCCGAGGACATGGATCCAGCCCGCCGGGGGCCGCTGCCTGTCCTGCTTAGCAGCCGACGCGTCCCGGGCCCGCAGTGCGCATAGGAATTTGTTCATAGTTTTTTTTTAAACCATAGTCCGGCCCTCCCAGGGTCTGGGGGACAGGGACCTGGCCCCCCGTTTAAAAAGTCTGAGGACCCCTGCGGTATGAACTGGGAGTTGGTTGTTGAAGCGGGGGAGGGGGTGTTCCAGAACCAGAGGACACGTCTGACAAGCCATTGCTAAAAGCGGCGCTGCCTCCACGGGGAAGTCCTGCCTGAAACCTCCGCAGCTCCTGGTGCGCTGACCGCACGCAGCACTCCACTCGGAGGGACACGCACTCCCCAAGAAGCTTGTGTCTGCCCTTCAGCAACTTGATCCTCGGGCGTGGGTGGCACTCAGCATCTCTCCTCTGACGGGGAGTGCGTCCCTTTGATCGCGCCGTTTTGTCTTGGAACGAGTGCTCTCAGGCACGTTCCTTCTGCCGTTTCGTCTCGGATCCAGACCCAGTTTCGGGTCTGCAAGCAGCCGCTCCTTACCGACCTTCCTTGTCCGCGGGCACCAGCCTGCGACCTCCCTTGTCCGCGGGCACCGGCCTGCGATCTCCCTTGTCCGCGGGCACCGGCCTGCGATCTCCCTTGTCCGCGGGCACCGGCCTGCGATCTCCCTTGTCCGCGGGCACCGGCCTGCGATCTCCCTTGTCCGCGGGCACCGGCCTGCGATCTCCCTTGTCCGCGGGCACCGGCCTGCGATGTCCCTTGTCCGCGGGCACCGGCCTGCGATGTCCCTTGTCCGCGGGCACCGGCCTGCGATCTCCCTTGTCCGCGGGCACCGGCCTGCGATCTCCCTTGTCCGCGGGCACCGGCCTACGACCTTCCTTGTCCGCGGGCACCGGCCTACGACCTTCCTTGTCCGCGGGCACCGGCCTACGACCTTCCTTGTCCGCGGGCACCGGCCTACGACCTTCCTTGTCCGCGGGCACCGGCCTACGACCTTCCTTGTCCGCGGGCACCGGCCTACGATCTCCCTTGTCCGCGGGCACCGGCCTGTGACCTTCCTTGTCCGCGGGCACCGGCCTGCGACCTTCCTTGTCCGCGGGCACCGGCCTGCGACCTTCCTTGTCCGCGGGCACCGGCCTACGATCTCCCTTGTCCGTGGGCACCGGCCTGCTGCTGGGGGCACAGGCACACCTGGTACCCACTCTTCCTCCCTCGGAGTTGCTGCTTTGGAGGAAGCTGGGGGCGCTCCCTGGTTTACCTTCCCAGCTTGCTAAGGAGCCGGCGAGGGAGGGGCGTTGTAGCTGAAAAGGACCAGACAGACGGTGCATCTTGCAGTAACCAGAGGGGCGATCTGGGCTCCCCAGAGCAAGGCTGTGTGTCCCCCTAAGCTTGGTTGCCAGGCGGGGGCTGTGTGTCCCCCTAAGCTTGGTTGCCAGGCGGGGGCTGTGTGTCCCCCTAAGTTTGGTTGCCAGGCAGGGGCTGTGTGTCCCCCTAAGCTTGGTTGCCAGGCGGGGGCTGTGTGTCCCCCTAAGCTTGGTTGCCAGGCGGGGGCTGTGTGTCCCCCTAAGCTTGGTTGCCAGGCGGGGGCCGTGTGTCCCCCTAAGCTTGGTTGCCAGGCGGGGGCCCTGTGTCCCGCAGACAGACGCAGCGGCAGGCTCAGGGCGGCTTTGTGTTGGCCGAGGCTGGGGCACCACTTGAAAGGGACCAGTGAGTCGGATGTAATGGGGCTCTGCTGGAGGCCCCCAGCCTCCCGCCGCATTCCGTTGTCAGAGGCCGCGCAGGCATTTCCATCAGCCCGGAGGCCTTCATGCCTGTTCTCACGCTGACATACCTGTTACGGCTTTGTTCACCGAGCAGGAGGAATCCTGGGAACTGGGCACTCGAAGGCATGTTTTTATTCAAGAGCTGTGTGTGCATCGTTACTGGGAAACCAAAGAACCAAGCAGACTTGTACGTTTCCCTTTCAGGGAACGGGAATCGCCTCTTCGTCCCCTCGGACAGTGATTAGGTACACTGGAAAGCAAAGTAGCATAAAACGAGAGGGCTTACGTACAAAGCATATTTCTGTCCTTTCAACCAAGAATTCGGCGATTCCGTGAATTTCTGTTATTACAAAATCGGCAGGGCTGGGTGGGTGGGAAGAGATCCACCAATGAACTTGTCTGCATATATGCATCACCCACAGACACGGACAAACAGGGTGGTGAGGGCCTGTGCCGGGGGGCGGGAGGCGGGCAAGGGGTGAGGGGGGCAGGGGCGGGCTGGAAGGCTGGGAGAGGTTAATGGAGGGAAAGGAGGACCTATGTAATACTTTCAACAATAAAGATTTATAAAATAAAAGGGAAGCCTCATCACAAAACGGTACACAGATCATCTTGGGCAGGGGTGTCAAGGAAGGGGTGTTTTAGAACCCGATTTCCCCTTTGCCTTCTTAGAGGTGCCTTCTGAGATTGCACGTTGGTATTTCAAAACAAGGTACCCGTCCTCTAACCCAGCTGGTGGGACTGCCCAGCAAGTGGCACCTGGCCCTTTCTCTAGATGGTAGGCATATTTTCCTGCAAACGGGAGGTAAATTAAAATTTTACATGGCAAATATTTGTTGTAGCCAGCTTCATACTTTTTTTGTAATGCTCTCCTTAATCTTGTTCTTAAAGGTCAGCTTCAGCTTTTTAATTTCTTGGCCTCATTTCTCTAATCCCCACTGTGCGGATCGTTACCATAGTTTACAGAATTTGCTGGAGAAAATGTAGAGTCTGTGTGTTTCTTGGTGGTGGAAAGCTTGCCCAATTCCCTTTTACATTTCCTGTTCCCCTCTCAGTGCCTGTCTTGTACTAAGCCATATGTGCTTAGGCACAGAACAGAGAAAAAGCCACATATCAGGTATCTTTGAAAGGGAACTTTTTAAAATGAAAAGCATTATTAATGTCCCTTTAAACTTTAGTTCTGATGCCTATAGTCTGCAAGCAGCCCCGAAATAAATCTAATTTATTTTATGCATGATTAATGTGCATTTAGTTGCCCTAAAGTGTTTAAGAAAGTTTCACATACTTTTTATTTTAGGATCTTACCTTGAACTTAAAAGACTTTCCTAAAAGGGAAGTCAAGTTTAAAAGTCCTTGACGATGAGTCATCGTTAATTAAGGGGTCTATGTTAACATAAAGTAATTCTACAAGTCTGAAAAATGAAGGTTAACCTCATTAGTTTTGCAGAAATTTGCCAAACATCAAGGGATTTGAAACCTCCTGGAAAAACAATAAGGTATTCAGCGAAGTCGCTTGTGTTAAAGTCTACCCTGTAATCCATGAAATAATTACCAAAAGGTAGCGTGTGCATATAAAGCAGGCTGTTTAGAAAAATGACTTTGAACCAGAGAAAAAGAATACTCTGGTATTAAAAGCCAAAACTTGCAGTAGAATGCTTACGTATTTGTGATAAGAACTGAATAGAGAATTTCTGTTGTATATCAAATCCTGAGTTTAGTTTATTCGAAACTTTAAAATATGTCATGTAAGAATTAACTTAAACCCATCATAACTTAAATCCAAGGTAGAGTCAGATTGGTTTTCTGTCATATAACTTCCAAGGGATTTTGTAGGTTTAAGTTTATCTTTCTTTTTTTTTTAAAAAATATATTTTATTGATTTTTTTTTTTACAGAGAGGAAAGGAGAGGGATAGAGAGTCAGAAACATCGATGAGAGAGAAACATCGGTCAGCTGCCTCCTGCACACCTCCTACTGGGGATGTGCCCGCAACCAAGGTACATGCCCTTGACCGGAATCGAACCTGGGACCCGTCAGTCTGCAGGCCGACACCCTATCCACTGAGCCAAACCGGTTAGGGCTAGTTTATCTTTCTTGAGGAGCACTTACCCCATCAAAATTGTAAATGAAGAGAAACCATGCATTGTATCCTTGGTTGTCTCGAATGCCTATTTTTATTTCCCGAAGGTACACCTGTTTTGTGTTCCTTAGTTCTCAAGACCTGTTCTGAAGAGGATTTTTTTTTTTACCTGTTCTCATTGACATTCATTATTTCCCAAGGGGACAATGCACAGAATCTGAAACTTAAAGTACCGGTGTCCTTCGATCTTCAGGACTTACACTCGTGAAAACGCGGGGATGAAGACTGGATCTGTCTCCTGGGAAGGAGGTGACTGGTCTGTCCTAGGAAGAGCTGTGTGTGTGTCAAACAGAATCACTTGTGCCTTTTTGGCTTTTTTGGATGACATTTCGGCAAGAGACAGGCTCCTGGGTCGTGCACCGCCGTGGACGGATGCCCACGCACTGGTTCCCCTAAGGGAGAGCGCAGTGATTTCTCTCGCAGTAGCTCTTGCTGCCCTTCACTGTACGTCCACGGATGGGATGTTGGGGTTTGAGCCTGGCTTTGGGGTGCATTGCTTTAAGAACTGGAGAAACATCCGTTGGAAATAATGTTATTCCTGGAGGAGTTCTCCTTTGCTTTATGTCCCAGAGAAGCCACTGGGTTTCACTGACAACCTGCTCATCAACAGCAAGAAAAACAACAGCCGAGCAAAAATGCTGAGCGCGCGTCGGTGGTGATGCGCCCCCGGGGCCTATTGGGATCCGGGGTTTCGGAAGCCGGGGTGCGTGTTTTTAGTGTCACCCCAGTGGTTAGCAGCCATCCAGTGCGAGCCCCCACACTCCCGCCCAGGAGGTGAAGACCCGGGGCTGTTGGGAGTGACTCCATGTGGCGGAACCACAGCAGGACTGAGTTTGCTGGCTGTAATCCACTGCGTATTTTATTTTTTTATTTTTTTACCTAATTAAAGAAAAATGGCTGCTATCAACCAATCAGCAAGTGACAAGTGCTGGTGAGGATGCGGAGAAAAAGGAACCTTCGTGCACTGCCTGTGGGCATACAGACGGGTGCAGCCACTGTGGAGAACAGTGTGGAGTTTCCTCAAAAAACTAAAAGTGGCCGAAACCGGTTTGGCTCAGTGGATAGAGCGTCGGCCTGCGGACTGAAGGGTCCTGGGTTCGATTCCGGTCAAGGGCATGTACCTTGGTTGCGGGCACATCCCCAGTGGGAGGTGTGCAGGAGGCAGCTGATCGATGTTTCTCTCTCATCGATGTTTTTAGCTCTCTATCCCTCTCCCTTCCTCTCTGTAAAAAAAAATTAATAAAATATATTTAAAAACAAAACAAAACAAAACAAAAAAAAACTAAAAGTGGAACTCCCATTTGACCCAGTGATCCCACTTCTAGGAATATATCCTAAGAAGCCTGAAACCCCAATCAGAAGGGATATGTGCACCCCCATGTTCATAGCAACGCAATTCACCATAGCTAAGATCTGGAAACAGCCCACGTGCCCATCAGCAGACGCGTGGATAAAAAAGCCCTGGTACATTTATATAATGGAATACTATGCAGCTGTAAAAAAGAAGGATCTCTTACCCTTTGAGACAGCATGGAGGGACCTGGAGGGCGTTATGCTGAGCGAAATAAGCCAGGCAGAGAAAGACAAGGATCACACGATCGTACTCCTACGTGGAATCTAACGAACCAAATAAACTGATGAACAAAATAGATCCAGAGTCAGAGAAGCATGGAACAGGCTGATGAATCTCAGAGGGAAGGGAAGGTGGGGGGAGGTTCACCAAAGAACTTACGTGTATATATGCGTAGCCCGTGGACACAGACAGTGGGGTGAAGGGCGGGGGAGGGGTGGGAATGGAGTGGAGGAGGTCAGGGGAGGAGAAAAAGGGGATACCTGTAATACTTGTACCAATAAAGGTAATTTTGTAAATGATAAAGAGTCCCATTATCCATGCCATTTCTTGCTGTTCAGAGAAAAGGACGCTCTGTTGGACTAGTGGAGAGTGTGGTTCAATAGGGTTTAAAATTACAGTGTTCTGTGGAAGGTTACCTATAAAGTACGTGAGATTAGGGTTGGCCTTTGTACCAAGCGGGCTTGTAGTTAGTGGCTTTCAGCTCGGTTGATAATCCGGCTCATGAGCTGGGGAAGGTGCTGCTGTTCTGCACTCCGCGTTAAAGGCAGACCCCGTGCCCTGTGGGTTGGCCTGTAATTTACACAAGACGTGCTCCTCATGTAATGAACCTGGTTTCTCTGTGCAGTTGCTGGAACCAGTCCCGTGTCTTTAGAATCACATCTTGCATATCATATTGTGTGTTTTGTGAATAATTCCCGTGTTTAAAAAGTGCCGCTAATGGTCTTTCTCATATTATTCGGCCTAACCCCTGGGCCCAGGAAAGGGGGGATGCTAAGCTTGTTTATAAAGACGGTAGGGCATTCACATGGTAACACCGAGTCCCGCTGTCAGGCCCGCGTGTCTGTGAGCCCGTCCGTGTGCATCAGTGACTCGATCTTCAGCTGGTGCCTCTGCTGGCATCTCCTCTTCCAGCCTCATGGATTTCAGTGACCGGTAGACTGCCTTCCCCAGGAAGAGACTGCAGCCCTTCAAAACCCTTCCCCACAAAGATGACATGTCCTCCACGCACCTCACCGGACAGACCTGCCCTCGGAAACAGTCCTTCACAAATACTCATTCTTTCCAAAGCCATGGAGTGGGGAGCAATGGAGCTGGTCCAGCCACCACTCTTATTTATTTATTTTTATTGATTTCAGAGAGGGAGGGGGAGAGAGAGAGAGAGAGAGAGAGAGAGAGAGAGAGAGAGAGAGAGAGAGAGAGAGAAACATCAGGGATGAGAGAATCGTGGACCGGCTGCCTCCTGCACGCCCTACGCTGAGGACCGAGCCCACAACCCGGGCCTGTGCCCTGACCGGGATTCAAACCGTGACCTCCTGGCTCCTCGGTGGACGCTCAACCCCTGAGCCACGCGGCCAGGCCGCACCGCTCTTTACAGAAACACGGCTGCCTCTGTGAAGGCAGGGCCACGGCCGGGCCCTGGCCCCATTGTTGTCGAAGCCCCTGACTCCCCCTCCCCCACGCAGCCTGTGGGAGGCCTGCTTATGCTTCTGTGCTCAGATCTCAAGCCAGCTGCCCTTCCATCGCATCCTCACGGCTTCCTTCCCTCCCTTCCAACATGAACGCCCGGAGCTTGGGTTTCGCCCATGTTGTGATATGTTGTCTTACTTCACTGTTCGTCATGGAAGGCCTTGCCTCCTAAATCTCAAGCCCTACAGATCAGGGGCCTTGCCATATCCATCTGTCTGCACCTTAAATGGTAGACTAGCAATCGTGGGGTTAATTTTCGCTTTGACCAGAAATGGAAGTTTCCCTTGGTCCTGAGATGTGGTGGGCGCCCTGTGAGATGGCCCCAGGAACCCCAGTCGTCAGTGTCCGTGCCACCCTCGCTGTGTGACAAGATGGTTTATACGTGTGGTCTCTAGGTATGAACAACAACAAGGTCCGTGCGAGTATTCGGATCCCTGTAGGTCAGGGGTGGGGAACGTGCAGCCTGCGGGTTGTATAAGGCCCGGGAAATCATTTGTTCTGGCCCTGCCATGGCATTAGGGGTGAGTTAATTAAATGTCTCACCACATATAGCAGGCTCATTTTTAAATTAGAAATTTCGTATGGCCCGTGAATGATGTCATCAATATATCCCAATGGCCCTTGGCAGAAAGAAGGTTCCCCGCCCCGGCGATGATGTCCAAATGAGGTTCATCAAAAACACCCCGAACTCCTTTTGGAGAAGCAGCGGCAATGAGAGCGATATCTGACTGCTTCCTCTGTTCGGAGCATGGTGCTGAACCCTAACCGTTTATACGTCGGTACGTAGGTGCCCACAAACACACATAGGAAACACGGGAGTGATGGTATTTCCTTGTGCTGCTGGCTCTGAGGACGTGGCCACCATATCCACCTTCCTTCTTTCTTTCCTTAGAGGAAGTCACCCTGTCCGTATTCTCCTCGAAGCAAGGTCACCGTTGGTGGCTGAGAGGCTGAGCACACACGTGTCCTTGTGACTTCTTACTAGTCCCCGGTTTCGAAGGGACTTGGTGTGGGCATGGGTGCACCCTGGCTCAACGCTGTTCTGCTGCTGCTGCTGGCCTTGCCCCTCACTGCTGCGGGTGTGGTTGGAACGTGTGCATTCTTGCTGCAAGTGTTCAAACTCCAGTGGTGTTTGAGGCCGTGTGGCGGGGGGTGGTGGTGATGGGGGGGTGAAGACGGGGGGGAGTGTGTGGAGTGGGGGTGCAAAAAATTAAGGAACGGTAACCTTCATTGGCACAAAGCCTATACAAGAACAAGACGAACCGAACCATCTTTTTCCTGGACAGTTGGTTGAATTGCTTGCTGGTTTTCCAAGGATTTTTGCTGCTTCTCCTCTTGATGTTTCTCCTCCTTCATCTTGCCTCGTGTAATAATTCAAATATAAGGAAGAGGACCTGCAGCAGGAATTGATTTGACCTGTTGGAGGGGTCACAGGACAGCTGGCCTGTGGGGATGCAGCAGCCCGGGGTGGGAGGGCGGGGCGGCTAGGTCGGGAGGCAAGGAGCAGGGGGTTCTCAGGCAGGGGCTCCGTTAAGGATTTCGTTCTCTGTTAAGGATGTTGTTTAGCCGGATCTGATTTATGTTTTCCAAAGGCCACCACAGGTGTCATGAAGAGGGGGAATGATAGGCCACTTAGAGGCTCTAGCCGTGATTTAGTGCAGATAATGGCTGGTGATTAGACGGCGGCGGTAGAGGTGCTGAGAAATGGCCCTTCTGGGGACGTATTTTGAACGTGGAGCCGACACGACTTTCAAATGGATCCCGTGTGCAGTGAGACAGGCGTCAGGATCGACCCGTGGACGCGTAGCCTGAGCAGTCGGGCTGCAGCGGTTCCGTGGAGTCGGCCGCCCGGGAGCAGGAGTGCGTCCCGCCTTGACTCGGGCGCCGGTTCCGTGTGAGTTCGGTTCCGTGTGAGTTCGGTTCCGTGTGAGTTCGGTTCCGTGTGAGTTCGGTTCCGTGTGAGGTGCCCGTGGAGGAAGCCGGGCAGCTGCATGTAGAACTCCAGGTCTCAGGGGAGCCGTCAGGACTTGAACATGCACAGTCCACAGTCCCCTTCATACCTGTGGTTCTGAAAACCCGTGGGCTGGTTGTGATCCACGGGGGGAGAATGTCGAGAAGGGAAGGTCCCGGACTCAACCGTGAAGCATCGTACAGAGACCGGGGAGGTGGCAGTCAGATCAGGGGGCCCAGAAGGTTCCATGAATTCAGTTTCATTTGGAGTCCGACGGCTGATTAGGTTCCGACGGCTGCTTTTGGCGGCTGTCCTCAGTGGCCGGTGTTTGGATGTGAGGCAGTGTGGGGATTTCAGGCTCCTTATGAGTGGGGTTTGGTTTACCTCTCTCATCCTGCCCTCCCCCCCCCCCAGACCCAACCGCATTGCCCGGTATCAGGTGGCACCGGAATGCTGTGCGCCAGTTCCTCTCACCTTCAAGTCTCTCTCCTTTGCCAATTGAGCTTCGAAATGTCGCTGCTTGCTTTCTATCCTGTTGGACAGCAACTTACGTTAATTCCATTTCTGGGTGTTCACCTAACTTTTGAGCCTGCCTAGATGTGGTCTTGGTTTAACTCTCCAGACTTCATTGTTATTGCTGTGTGTTTGGAACAGGGTGGTGTGGTAGATACATTAAAAACATAGACCCACTGTGCTACGCCATGCTATCCTTCCTTCCTGTATTTCTGCCTGTAAGTCTCCTTCATACCTGTATTTCTGTCTGTTTTGGGTTCTTATATATCTCTCTTTTATTTTATTATTATTTTTAATCCTTACCTGATGACCTGCTTAGAGAGGGAAAGGGAGGGAGGAGAGAGAGAGAGAAACATTGATGTGAGAGAGTAACATCGGAACATCGATTGGTTGCCTTCTGTATGTGCCTTGACCTGGAATCGAACTGGCAAGCCTTCGGTGCTCAGGCCGATGCTCAGCCAACTGAGCCACTTGGCCAGGCTATTTCCCTCTTTTTAAAAAAATAGTTTTTTTAGGTGAAAACTTCACATTTCATAACTATGTTATCATTCCCATCTAAATGTGTGTGTTTTTCTGTCATTGTGCCAATTATTTACATCTGTTGTCTTATTCCATTTTTATGCCTCCACTCCAAGTTGATTTTTGAAAATAGAGTTTTGCTAAAACAGGAGTGCTTGTGGAGGCTCTTGGGCTGAAAGGCACACTGCTTATCCCTGACCAGGATAGAATGAGGGCATTGGTTTAGCCTAACGCGGTTCACGAAGCTAATGCAGACACTGGGGAAATGCTGAGTCGAAAGCAAATAGTGTGTGCACAGGACACTCACCTTCACATCAGCTTGGTTAATGTAATAACAATCCTTTAATACAGCCTGGTGTATTTAATGGGGTAAATTAAATGTGCAGAATCTTCATCTCTGTAAAAGTTAAAGCTACCGTGACCCCCCCTAAGTATACCTGAGAGCCGACCGTAAGTGCCGCCAGGCAGGGAAGGGAGGAGATTAAGGCTCCAGGCAGAGCCCTCAGATCACGCACCTGAGGTATTTCCAGCTGAATCCACGGCCAGCGGCGTGCAGGCGATGGCCTATGTGACAATTAATCCCACTCGCTGCTTCCGTATAATTGATGAGAATGGCGAACGAGAAGCGGAATCCTTTCTCCAAGAGGAAATGCCAGCCCATTAACGAGGAGGCGGCTGCTGCTTGTCCGAGGGAGCAGCTGGGTTTTGACCAGCTGTGCAAACTGCGGGCAGTGTGTTCACAGCGGTGGGTGTCCGTTTGGGGCTGGGATGGAGGGAGGGGGCTCTTTCGAAGAGGATTTTTTTGTGTTTACTTTCATTTGTTTTACACCAATGGAAGCATTTTGAAATGACTGCAGTTCTGGACACTGTACTAATTTAGTAAGCATCTATACTAATAAAAGGGGTAATGTGCAAATTGGTTAGGATACCCTCACAATAACCACTGAACAGTAGACTGTGTGGGGCAACCAGGCCGGCAGGGGGCAGTGAGGGGTGACCAGGTCAGCATGGGGGGCAGTTGGGGGTGACCAGGCTAGCAGGGGAGGGCAGTGAGGGGCAATCAGACCAGCGGGGGGGGGGGGTGGTGCAGTTAGGGGCGATCAGGCAGGCAGGCAGGTGAGCAGTTTGGAGCCAGTGGTCCCGGATTGTGAGGGGGATGTCCGACTGCTGGTTTAGGCCCGATCCCAGCAGTCGGACATCCCCTGAGGGGTCCTGGATTGGAGCAGGTGCAGGCTGGGCTGAGGAGACCCCCCTCCCATGCATGAATTTTGTGCACTGGGCCTTTAGTAGAATATAATGTCTAAATAGCAGTGGCATTCAAGAGAGCATTATTCACCTTAAGTGCTTACACGTTGTGTAAAATCAAACACTGTAATCTTTAAGTAGCTCTTTATCACTGTTATGTTAGTGCATTAAAACGCATAGCCCACTTTTGAATGGCGTGTCATAGATCAATTGCCCTCGTTTTCCGTGTGGCTTCATGTGGCAGATCAGAGTGAGCTGAACTGGATCTAACATATACTATCTATTTAGGTTGTTGGCAGCGTACGTCCATGCTTTTTGAGCAGCTGTGTAGGGTTTTTTCAATCATGCTTAAAAAGTTGGGGAATGGTGGACTGAGACAACAATAAAAAGACGGGCTGGGCCGAAACCGGTTTGGCTCAGTGGATAGAGCGTCGGCCTGCGGACTGAAAGGTCCCGGGTTCGATTCCAGTCAAGGGCATGTACCTTGGTTGTGGGCACATCCCCAGTGGGAGGTGTGCAGGAGGCAGCTGATCGATGTTTCTCTCTCATCGATGTTTCTAGCTCTCTATCCCTCTCCCTTCCTCTCTGTGAAATATCAATAAAATATATTTAAAAAAAAAAAAAAAAAAAGACAGGCTGGGAGATTGTGTGTTTTTCCAGATTATATAGTGGTATTTATCCAGTAATAATGCATTAATGGAACTTATATTAGAATGTGTTAATTGCTCTTTAGTATTTGAATTGCATTGGTAACTTAGGGAATTTATGTAATTGCTTTGAATAACTTCATCGGCTTTATGAAATAACTAGTAACATGGATGAAATTTTTATGGAATCCCGCATATATTAAATACTTAATGCACATGTTGCTAATGTTCAGAAAACATAGCCTTTAGAAATAATGTGTGTAATATTGTGGGGTTTGGTATTGCTTTTGCTAAATTTTTATAGTTTGCTTTCTGTAGAAAGTCCAACTTTGCTATTTATGAAGTGATTTCCAGTAGGTAGTGAGCTGATATATCTTTTGGGATAATAGGCAGTGATAATTGGGAATTCTGCTTTTACACTGTAAGTTATATGTTATTATGGCAAATTTTCAAGAGCTGTTTTATATATATTCTTTGTATAGGACCATGATCTTTTTCTTCTAATAGTGTGCATGAAGAAATTAATATTTCTTAAATTGCTCTAAGTGTTTAGGATAAAATCTTACCATTTTGTTTTGTAACTTTACAATCAGCAAACGGTTTTGGATGTGATAGTTTAAGCGTTCAGTGGACGTTAATCTCAGTTATTGGGATATCATGTTATACCTGTAGGGCTAATCTGCTTAGTGAGCACTATATCCTTATGTACCCGCTTAATTCAAGTTCCATGAAACGTAACACATGGTTTTTACCCTGGTGTGCCCATGTCTTATAATAAAACATCTTTCTTTTCGGGGGGCATTTATTCTTTCTGGTCTCTGTGGCACCTGTTGAGGCCACATTGCTGAATTGATTTAGATACAAGGCTGATTTTTCCTTTTCTAGTGGTGTTTTTGAAAACTCCAGTTAGCAAGAATTTCTGTTTTCAGTAAAGTTTACTATAAAAACTCTTTGGCCCTGACCGGTTTGGCTCAGTGGATAGAGCATCGGCCTGCAGACTCAAGGGTCCCAGTTTCGATTCTGGTCAGGGGCATGTACCTTGGTTGCGGGCACATCCCCAGTGTGGGGTGTGCAGGAGGCAGCTGATCGATGTCTCTTTCATCGATGTTTCTAACTCTCTCTCTCTCTCCCTTCCTCTCTGTAAAAAATCAATAAAATGTTAATAAAATAAAATAAAAACTCTTTGATTTCTGGTTTCAGTAACATTTATTACAAAAACTCTTTAAAAATTAACATCTCTCACAAAAATTGTGAATTAGGGTCCTTTTTTTTTTTTTTTTCAATTGAGATGAATAGTCTGAAGTATAAGGCTGACTAAATTGCATCAACTTTCAGAGAATAATAACCGACCTGTTGGGCAGAAGTTTCCCCAGACCCTGTGCCCTGCCAGTCATTCAGTCAGAGGCGGTGGCTTTGCTGTGCAATTGGTTAATGAGCCCATCCTGCAGGTGGGAGAGTGATTCTTCCTGGGCACTGAGAATTCTGTGTCTGTTCAGCTGGATTCTGCCGGAGGAAACCGTTTCTGTTGCCTTTCATGGCATAGAGATGCCTGAAGGAAGGATACCAATGCAGTGAACAGCCACTTAAAATCTCTGTGAGTCACTCAAAGGCAGAGCCGACGGGAGGATGTGGTCATCCCACTGCCTTTTCAGTAGTCTAATGGGCAGAATGGCGTGCACTGCATCATGGGAGTATTGAAAGTCTACATCTCATAGTTTCGAGGTCATAGTCCTTCTTTTAGGTCCTCTCTATGGCTTATTTTTATATTCTTCAGTTTCAGATCAAAGACAAGTTTTGTCGATCTTCATTCCTGTCTTCCATCTGTGGCAACTTGTATACAGGTGTTGGTTAGCTATCACATGACTTTCCCCGGAAAGGAAGCGGAATAACAGGTTCTCTAATGGATCGCATAACATTTTAGAGGTTGTAATAATTTTTTTTCTTTTGGCGGGGATATACCAAGGCTTTTACGAATAAGAAATACTTTTTTTGTTTTATGGATTTAATCTACCATAAGCTTGATTCCGACGTGGTTCATTTCATAGAAACTTCATGCTGATCTAGCTGGATGGAAAGGGGTTAGGTCCCTCGCTTGAGCTGGGGTCTTAGCAGACATGCTAGGCTGGGCCGTGCTGTGCTCACGGACACCGTCCGTCTTCGGTGCCCAGCACGGAACCGCCGCACGCCCCCTCCACGCAGAGCCCGCTGCAGAGGGGGGCTCTCCCGGCAGCGCTCAGTGGGGTGCTCCCTCATCCCAGCTGTGGCATCTTTTTGTTGTTGTTCCTTTTCACCCGCGGATATTTCTCCAGTGATCTTTTAGAGAGAGTGGAAGGGAGAGGGAAAGACAGGGAGAACATCGATGTGAGGGAAACCCACCGATGGTTGGCTCCTGCACACGCCCTGACCAGAGCCGAGCCAGGGAGGAGCCTGCAGCCAAAGCAGGTGCCCTTGACCGGAATCAAATGCGGGACCTTTTGGTCCACAGGCCGACGCTCTCTCCACTGAGCCACACCGGCCAGGGCCCAGGCCTTCCCTCTGTGTCACCCCCATTTCACATGCTCTCCCAGAGCTGTCCCTGCGGAGGAGGGTCTCCATTCTTCAGGGCTCCTGCTGGGAAGTGGCGTGTGCACTTCAGCCCCCAGGTCCTCATCACCAAAGCAAACCACGCGGTCTTGCTTAAGATCTAGGGCAGTGGTCGGCAAACTCATTCGTCAACAGAGCCAAATATCAACAGCACAACGATGGAAATTTCTTTGGAGAGCCACATTTTTTTAAACTTAAACTTCTTCTAATGCCACTGCTTTAAAATAGACTCGCCCAGGCCGTGGTATTTTGTGGAAGAGCCACACGCAAGGGGCCAAAGAGCCGCATGTGGCTCGCGAGCCGCTGTTTGCCGACCACGGATCTAGGGCGACAAGACGGGGGCCTTTCTGAATGTCTGGGAAGGAGAGGAAAATGGAAACAGTTGGTGATGCTCAGTCCTGCCTCCCGGAACCTTCATATTCCAGCATTGTGGCCGCTTACGTGAGCGCCGCCCGACCAGACGGCCAGGAAGGGGCCAGGTGGGCCACAATAAGCAAGGTCTACCAGGGGTCCTCAGACTTTTTAAACAGGGGGCCAGATCCCTGTCCCTCAGACCGTTGGAGGGCCGGACTATAGTTTAAAAAAAAAACTATGAACAAATTCCTATGCGCACTGCGGGCCCGGGATGAGTCGGCTGCTAAGCAGGACAGGCAGCGGCACCCGGCGGGCCGGATCAATGTCCTCGGTGGGCCGCATGTGGCCCGCGGGCCGTAGTTTGAGGACCCCTGGAACCGTGAAGGCATCTTTACGATGAGACATTTACTAATGAACTGACAACATGGAAAATAGCTCTATAACTAGCAGTTAGTGTGGGAAAACAATGTAAAAAGGCAAAGGCATGTGTAGGAATAAAAATATTTTGCAGTGTTTCTTACAATTGTTTCTAAATATGATGTGATGTTTTACTTGAGCAAAAATAATAAACCATATGTTAGTTAATATTTGCACCTTTTTATTCATATGGTTTATGTAAACTGCTAATGCATTTAATATGTCAGATCCGTGGTTTTCTGTGAATATTTTATAAGGATATTATGGTTTTATGGTTAACATTAATTTGAAATATTGCTTTAACAGTAAAAGGTACCTCCCTGGTATTTATTTTTGAATTAATCATGTTAACACCATAACTACATATTATGTAAACTATGCAATAACCGTAATAATAAATCTCCCGTTTAACATTATGATGTTTTTAGCCCCCAAAAAATGCACATTTACTTCTATATAGAGCAGTTTTAATAATAATTAAATAATAACCTGGTGGATCAAGCCTTTTTTAGGTGTATAAGGAAATTTATTTCCTTTTCTCTTACGTTATGAAGTCTAGAGTTTCTGCTGTGAGTGGGGGAAACCTGTATGAACACCTTGCGTGTGCATTATTGGGGCGCACCTGTTACAACCAATAGGATACATTATTAACCAACGTCCACAGTTGACACCAGGATGCACTCTGGGTTGTACGGGTCCGTGAGTTCTGACAAATGCATGTCATGTATCCACCGACGATCATACAAAATAGTTTCACTGCTAAGGGTGTGTTTTAATTATTATTTTTTTTACGTATTGTCACGTTTTCTTCAGAAAACACATTTTAAAAAAATGAGGAGCCCGGCTGGCATGGCTCAGTGGTTGAGCGTCGACCTCTGAAGCAGGAGGTCATGGTTTGATTCCCGGTCAGGGCACAGGCCCGGGTTGAGGGCTTGATCCCCAGTGTGGGGCGTGCAGGAGGCAGCTGACCCGTGATTCTCTCTCATCATGGATGTTTCAGGGGTTACCCATTGCATGCATTTGGCAGGGCTGTCATAAAACAATAGGACTGGAGGCTTAAACACGGAAACCTACTTTCTCACAGCTTTAGAGGCTGGAAGTCCAGGATCAAGGGTCACCAGGTTTGGTTTCTCGAAAGACCTTCCTCCTTGACCTGCAAATGGCCACCCGTTGCTGTGTCCCCCCAGGGTCTTTCCTCCGTGAACATGAATATCTGTGTCCAAATTTCCTCCTCCGATCAGGACACAGGTCATTTTGGATGAGGCCCCATTCACATGAGCTCGTTTAACTTGACCACTTTGAAACACGTGTCTCCATTCCAGTCATGTTCTAAGGTACTAGGACGGGTGGGCAAACATTTTGACTCGAGGGCCACAATGGGTTCTTAAACTGGACCGGAGGGCCGGAACAAAAGCATGGATGGAGTGTTTGTGTGAACTAATATAAATTCAAAGTAAAGGAGCGGAGGGGAGAGCAAGAGAACTGGATAGAACAGCCGGATCCGGCCCGCGGGCCGTAGTTTGCCCACGGCTGTACTAGGAGTTAATACATCAGCCTGTGGATTTGGGGAAACACGATTCCGTCTGTATCGCCCGTTGAAATTAGTATTTTAACTTGTGACTGGAAAACAGTGAAACGTGGCTTTCGTTGATTAAACATGTCCCGGTGAGCCAGGCACTGTACATGCTTCGCTGCACGGCCACAAGAAGTTAGCACTGAAGTTTTACCGAGGAAAACCTGGTCAGTTGGCAATGGACTTGTATTTTCATTAATGGTACTGAGTCCACTGAGTGTGTGTACAAAGGGGATTATATCATATAATATCATTTCTGCAAAGCCGAATAAATGCCCAAAATTTTGCTTATTTTATTTTAATACTAGAGGCCTGGTGCACAAAATTCATACATGGGTGCAGGGGGACCCCCTCAGCCCAGCCTGCACCCTCTCCAATCCGGGATCCCTCTTATAATCCTGGACTGCTGGCTCCTAATCGTTCACCTGCCTGCCTTCCTGGTCACCCCCAACTCCCCCGCCCCCCGCTGGCCTGATCGCCCCTCACGCCCGCCACCCCACTGGCCTGTCGCCCCAGGCAGCCTGCTGTTCAGTCGTTTGGCCGTCCTTCACTAACCCCCCTGCCGGCCTGGTCGTAGACAGCCATCTTGTGAGGGTGTGACAGTCAATTTGCATATTACCTCTTTATTATATAGGATTAGAGCAAAGGAGAATTAGCATTTGTTTTAAAAGCACAGAATGATTTAATAGCATATGTATTAAACCAGTTCATATTGCTTATAGGTTAGGTCGCACGGGGGTGATAAAACGAGTAATAGTCTCTAAATCACCGACTTTTATGCAGTTTCCTCCAAAGGGCCAGCCCCTTCGAGCTCAGCCACCTCTCACTCGGGCGATGAGCAGTGACCCGTGCAGGAAAAGGCACGTTTTCTTTGCTGCCGCGTTTTTCCACGGCCGCCTTCGTTTTCTCCCGCATCGCTCTGACACCTGAATCCAAGTAGGCAGCCCACTACCAGAGTAACAGGAGAGTCCGCCCACACCCACAGCCACAGCGCGCGAACCTTCCTCCTCTGCTTGCCGAATACGCGCCCCAGCCTGCAGGGGCTCAGCTGCCTGCCCCGTCGCACCTTTAAGGAATCTCCAGTGAGGAATTGCTTTGGAAGATGCTATCTACGGTAGCACTTCCCGAGCTCTGATGTGGCTTTATCCTCTTCACAAGGATTTATCAGCCTCTTTGTCCTTTCTTTACCTTTATTGTTCATTAAAGTTATTTCTCGATAACTTAAGACTCGTGTATTTGGATTCCTTTTGGCTTCTGGAGGAGAGAGAAGACTGGGAGTCAACCAGCCATGGGCACCGGAGTCTCTGAGCCAGGGGTCCTCAAACTACGGCCCACGGGCCACAGGCGGCCCACCGAGGACATGGATCCGGCCCGCCGGGTGCCGCTGCCTGTCCTGCTTGGCAGCCGACGCGTCCCGGGCCCGCAGTGCGCATAGGAATTTGTTCATAGTTGTTTTTTTTAAACTATAGTCCGGCCCTCCCACGGTCTGAGGGACAGGGAACTGGCCCCCTGTTTAAAAAGTTTGAGGACCCCTGCTTTGAGCTGTCTTTCTCCTGTTCTGTGGACTAGAAATAAGGAGCCCCAATTCAGGAGGCAGTTGTTGAGGTTCAAGTAGGTAACCTCAGTATCTTGTTCTATGCCTGGCTTTCATCAAACACTCCTTCTTTCTCTTTCACTACCAACAACCAACTACAAAGCCACATTATGTGAACCCCCTGCAGTATTGTGTTTCCATGGATAAGAAATGTAAAAACAGATTAAAAGTAAAATGACAGACGCAGAGCCTCGTAGGCTGCTGTCTCCTGAAGGACATCCGTTGACGGTGCCCGCACGGTGGCCTGCAGGCCTGGTTCTGCAGCTGTGGCGTGGAGAATGGGGTGGGGGTGGGGTGGGGTGAAGAAGGGGGGGAGGGAGGGCGTGGAGCATCGCGGGGGGGGGGGACTTTCAGACAAGGTGATGCACGTGGTTGTGGGCCACAGAGAGGCGGGAAATGACGGAGAAATGTGGCTGACTGGGCGGAACCTGTTTTAGAATATGTTGTAAGTTAAACCAAAGGGACCAAGTGCACAGGAATTGAGAGAGCATTGCATGCTGGGTAAAGGAGTGTACTTTTACAATAATGCAGATTTAAGCGGGCAGGAGAAAATCATGGAGTGGGCGGGCAATGGCCTGGAGCAGGGAGGAGACCAGCCAGGATGCAGACCAGTCACCCCGGTGCGAATCGGTGAGGATTAATGAATGCCTGAGTGGGCAAGTGCAGGAGAGTATGTCATATTTCTGCTCCAGATTATATGTTCTTCAGAATCGTGAATACCGTTTGTGATAGGAAAGGTACTTTTTATACGGAGAGAGGATACAAGTTTTTCATTTTGATGGCTCAGCAGGGTCCTTCCAAACAATACTTCTTTTCATTTTGTCGTCCGACATAAAAGATAAGCAGCGGATGGCATTGTTCTGGAAAAAGGATTCCCATTTTTCACTTCTAAATCACAGGCCATGTGAGCTGGGTGACGAAGTATCTCCTGGGACACTTCTATCCCAAAGACAAGGAATGTTGGTTTAACAGAATTCAGTGTGAGGTGTACTAACTTAGGGTGAGATGCAACTTCTTATTTTGAATTGCTTGAAGGATGAAAGATGATGTATGTGGGATTATGTGGGAAATGATATATCCAGTGAAGGATTTTACTTCTGTTAGCAAGGACTTCATGGTTACGGAGGGAAATACACAGGCTTGTTATTTGTGCTCTGGAGCACATCTCATTGAATTTATATTAATAAAAACCAAAGAACTGTCGTCAGTTCGCATGTGGGATGGGAGTATTAGTACATTTGCTGAGATCTTTGAAAGAGGCAAAAGGTGTATATGATTCTGTTTTGTAATGTGTGCTTGTGAACGCCCTCCAGAATGTGCCTGTGGAATTGTGGTTAGGACATAATCTCACATGTTTACACAACTGAAAAAAAAATCGCTTTTTCTTTGATCCCTCCTGCTATTCCCATGTAATTTTTCTTCAGAGAGAGTGATTAAGGGTTTCAAAGCAAATGATCTTTCCTAAAGAATACTTCTGTTATTTCATAATTTAATTCTGACTTATATATGTCTAGTTCTACATTTGTAAGTACGCGGTTTAACTTTTGTCAGCTGATGAGACGTAAGTGATAGAGATTGTTTTTATGAGAACACTTTTTCAACTTTAAATCATTGCATGTAAGATAGAGATAATGAAGGTACCGGATGATTTTTTATTGTTCCACTCTTAAGGCATAGATGTTTCTAGTTAAAATTTATTTTGAAATACACTTTTATTTTTATTTTATTTTTTTTAATATATTTTATTGATATTTTACAGAGAAGGAGAGGGATAGAGAGCTAGAAACATCGATGAGAGAGAAACATCGATCAGCTGCCTCCTGCACACCCCCTACTGGGGATGTGCCCGCAACCAAGGTACATGCCCCTGACCGGAATCGAACCCGGGACCCTTTAGTCCACAGGCCGACGCTCTATCCACTGAGCCAAACCGGTTTCGGCTGAAATACACTTTTATTTTCATTTGTTTGAAAACGTGTACCATTTGCACTGCTTTAAGGAACTATGACCAAGTGCCATGAAGACTAGAGATTGCAAATTATTCACCTTTTACTTATTCCAGGTTTTGTAATTCTAGAGTATAGTGGGCTTTCACCTTTAACAAATCCCATCGCTCTCTTCCTTCTAGCATTCATTCAGAAATGAGGTATTTATTCCTGAGTTCCAGGAGAGAGGCAGGGGATACAAGATAGCTGAGAAAACGTACTCAGAGGCACCTCGCCGGTGAGCGTCAGGCTAGGAAACTGCTGGTGGAGTTCCGATGGCCGCCTGGACGTGGAGAGCAGGGGCTTGGTTCTGCCCTCGGAGCCTTTGGGGCCGGGTTCTGACGGATGTGTAGGAGTCTGTTGGGAAGTGGTAGGCCATGTCCGCGAGCGGCCACAGGGAAAGCAGGTGGGTCTGAGGGCCCCGGGGCCCCGGGGCGGGGAAGGAGAGGCAGAGGCTGTGGAACAAGGAGACACCGGGGACCGCTCGGAGCCGCAGTCTGATGCTCTCTACTCTGAAGATGCCCTGCAGGATGTAAAACGCGCCTTTTGTCTCCCATGGTAACCGTATCTCGTCCTTTAGCCTGAGCAGGACGCGGATTTTGATGTTGGCTGTTCCTGCTTTCGGAGGGCACTCAGACCCCGATGTGCCTTCTTTTTCACAGTCAAGTTCAGCAGCTGCGATGGGAAGAGGAAAGTGCAGTACGCGAGCAGCGAGCCGGCGGACTTCAAGGTGGACGAGGACGGCGTGGTGTACGCGGTCAGGAGCTTCCCCCTGTCCCCCGAGCGCGCCAAGTTCCTGGTCTACGCCCAGGACCAGGAGACGCGGGAGAAGTGGCAGGTGGCCGTGAGCCTGAGCCTGCAGCCCGCCGCGCCCCCGGCTGCCGTGCAGGTACAGCACCCCCGCTCCCAAACCAGGTGCATCCCCGCGAACCCTCCACACGGGCCCTTCGCTGCACATCCTGTGCGTGGAGGCCCGATGTTTGAAGTGTCATCACCCTCAGTCCCTTCAGTGGTGTCTTGTGGTGTTTTCAATCTTATACGATAGTTAGACAAAATGTATTTGAAGCAACCAGAACTCCTATGTGAAAGGTCCGTTTACACTTTGAGATTTATAACTGAGAGTAGAAGCAGTTGTTTGTTTTAAATGGAGTAGAAGCTTTAGGAGCGCTTAGACAGGAACCCCAGAAGAAACGACCCCTTGCGAGATTTCACCAGCCAAAGGCATGAGGTACGAAGTTCGGATTTACAGGCGTGACGGGAGAGCGCTTTTGGGGGGCACGATGGGGTGTTCGGCTTGCCCCTTAACAATCACGTTGGGAGTGCGAATTACGTGTCCACCAACATGACTCTCAGGAATGATGCGATTCCCTCCGGTGGAGGCTGCCGTGAGCCAAGATAGAATAGATAAGATACGTCTCCAACAGGGGACAGTCCGATTCAATTCGACAGAAGTGTATGGAGCACTTACTTCGGATAAGCCGCCCGAATAAGAAATGTAAACGGGATACAATAATTTCCTCAGTACAGTTATGATACCCTTCTTCGCTTGAATATTCCACTTCTTTGAGTTAGTTGGAAACCAATATGAGGGGGTTCCACACTCATATATTCTGGTGTATGATTTTGCAAACGATGACTCTTACATTTTCTGTTTGTATGGTATCGAGAAAGATGAAAGGACACACATCATTTCTGGTATTTAATGGTAAATGCGATATGCACAACTGTAATTGAATATGAATAAACATATCGGAGGAAAATATGTATCATTTTTCTTTGAGGCCAGTGTCGGGCCTTCATTATGTGGAGCATAATCAGTGAAACTCTTTTTTTTTTAATATATTTTATTGATTTTTTTACAGAGAAGAAAGGAGAGGCATAGAGAGTTAGAAACATCGATGAGAGAGAAACATCGATCAGCTGCCTCCTGCACACTCCCCACTGGGGACGTGCCCACAACCAAGGTACATGCCCTTGACCGGAATCGAACCTGGGACCCTTGAGTCCGCAGGCTGATGCTCTGTCCACTGAGCCAAACCGGTCAGGGCAATCGGGGAAACTCTTACCTGTTAAAGGGGATCCAGGCCGCTAGGGTAGTAGAAAGTGAGCACCTGGTAACTAATCGAGTGAAACGTTGCTTTTATTGTGGATGATGCGAAGGGTTCCAGCAATCTCGCTCAGATATTTCCACTGGAGCAGCCAGGGCGGGGGCCGCATCGGCCACGGGTGCACGGGGGCAGGAGAACGCTGGCACCCGCAGAGATGAATGCCCCGTGTGCAAAGCGGGCCAGTCCCAGCATCCATCAGGGCTGACACAGGTTCAGAATAATTACAGCATTAATTCTGTGCGATTTAATAGGGTCATAAATATTTGAGACATTCCTTAGCAGCACGTGTTAAAATTCTCTCGGAATTCAAATTATACTTTCGCACATCGAGATCTAAATTTAATGGACAGTAGCGCATTACCGGAGCTGTGGTTTAAACGAATGAGAAATATATAAAAAGGGTCTCTCACATTTTGCCCCCGTAGTAACTACTATCTAAGGTGCTTTATAGAAATTGCAGATAGTTTACACAGCTGGGCCACGTAACAAGTTGTTTGGAATTCAGTTTTCCAATGAACAGTTGAGCCTAAAAACTTTACAGTGCTTTCTATTATTTTTCTTTAAGATTTTAAAATTGATTTTGAGAGAGAGAGAGAGAGAGAGAGAGAGAAAGGGAGAGGGAGAGATAGAAACATCCATGTGAGAGCGAGACATTGACCAGCTGCCTCCTGCACGCCCTGCTGGGGATTGAGCCTGCAGTCAGGCCAGGTGCTCGTCCTGGAATCGAACCAGAGACCCCTCGGTGCACAGGACGACGCGCAGCTAGCGGAGCCCAGGACCAGGGCTTCTTGTGTTCACAGGGGACGAGAAAACGGCCTCCAGACGTGCGTTCTGGTTGGTAATAAACTGATGCCTGCGCTCCCAGGTGCCCCTGACACTGATGTGCTTTCAGAAGGTCGTCCTCCTAGTTCTCAGCAATGTCTTCTTGTGTTCCAACGCAAAGGGCTCGCAAGAAATCGAAGAGATCGTGTTCCCACGGCAGCCGGCCAGGAGTGATGGGCCCCTGCGGAGGCAGAAGAGAGACTGGGTCATCCCCCCCATCAACTTGCCCGAGAACTCACGGGGCCCGTTCCCGCAGGAGCTCGTCCGGGTGGGTGCACGGTTCTCGTCGTCTGGGTGGTGGGGGCAGGGGTGTGTGAGGAAGGCTCTGGTCTGTCTGTCACCAGGTGGAGCTGAGGGCGTATATCTACTACAAATACTTTATTTTTTTTTAAATATATTTTATTGATTTTTTTACAGAGAGGAAGGGAGAGGGATAGAGAATTAGAAACATCGATGAGAGAAACATCGATCAGCTGCCTCCTGCACACCTCCCACTGGGGATGTGCCCGCAACCAAGGTACATGCCCTTGACCGGAATGGAACCTGGGACCCTTCATTCCACAGGCCGACACTCTATCCACTGAGCCAAACTGGTTTCGGCTAAAAATACTTTTCTTTTTAAATTTAATTTTCTTATATTTTTATTGATTTCAGAGAGGAAGGAAGAGGGAGAGAGAGAGAGAGAGAAACATCAATGATGAGAGAGAACCATGGATCGGCTGCCTCCTGCACGCCCCCCACTGGGGATCGAGCCCGCAATCCGGGCATGTGCCCTTGACCGGAATCGAACCTGGGACCCTTCAGTCTGCAGGCCGATGCTCTATCTACTGAAGCCAAACCGGCTCGGGCTCTAAATCCCTTTTATAGATGCGATGCCTTCCGTGGTATGGAGCCTCTTCTCATTTTGACTGTCCTCTCGGAGATTATTTGTGGGCGGAGCTCCCTGAAGCTCCTGAGCTCCGTGGAGGATGGAGTTTGTTCAGGGGGTGCAGACAGAAGCCCCGACTCCGACGCCATCCACAGCCATCACCCCTCTGCCACGAAGCGCACGCACCTCAGCGTCCCTGACTGAGCTGCCCTCTGCACCAGGGCCTTTGCCCCCTGCAGAGAGCATTGGGGCCAGAGGAAAAGCAAAGGGCAGTGGCTGCTGAAAGTGCCAGCACTAAGTGCGTCAGGGGTTTTTAGGAGAAAAAAGAAATGACCTCTGATACCATTAACAGAATCCCAGGGGCCGTGCAAAAATACAGGCTTTCGCATCTGAGGAGTCTGTTTTTTTTTTCGTTCCTCTAAATGCATAGCATCAGATGAGGGGGGAGAAAATGACAGACAGTTCTGTGTGTTTAGCTAAATTAGCAACCCGTTGTTTATTACAGAAGGAAAATAAGAGAAAGTCGTGGTATTTTCACTTATGAGAAAAATAAATGTTTCCGTAGATGATGGATTTCGCATTCCAGTACATACTTACTGAGAGCTGCTTTTTAATGAGTCATTTTCTGGGTTGCATATGCTGTTGTGTTGCACATTATAATTCAATTTAACAGCGAATGACATAACGCTAAGTAAAGGTGTTTCTCATTTTCCTGCTTCAACGGAGAATGAGAAACAATAATCGTGCCTTACCTTTAAAAAGATAAACTAGATTCTATTTTTGGATCAAGCCTATGTTCCTGATGCCTGCATCTCTCTCACGGTCACCGCCAGCAGGCCTGCGCTCCTGGCCCCCTCCCTGCTCTGTCCCGCCTCCCTTTCCGAAGCCTGAGCCAGGGGGACTCAGACATAAACTTCCTTTCCTGGGCGTTGCGGTCTTTGGAGGAGAAGGAAGTGAGCCCATGAGGATCATTTTGGAGAGTTTAGACATATATTTTAAAATCATGTCTCGTATGACTTGTTATCAACAAGGAGTTCGCGGGTATAAGTGCCACCTGGAAAAGACATGGAACGTTTTTGGGTTCAGTGAGCAATGTCAGTGCCTTGCAAGTGTAGAAATCTCATTTCTAGGACCCACCATCATCCTAGCGCTGCCCAGCGAGGCTATTTCACACTCCAAACGATGACGTCTTATGCTAACGGAGGCCCAGCGTAAACCCTGTTTGCCCATTAGGTGGTTCTTTGGGGAATATTCTTTTTTTTTTTTTAAATATATTTTATTGATTTTTTACAGAGAGGAAGGGAGAGGGATAGAGAGCTAGAAACATCGATGAGAGAGAAACATCGATCAGCTGCCTCCTGCACACCCCCTACTGGGGATGTGCCCGCAACCAAGTTACGTGCCCTTGACCGGAATCGAACGTGGGACCTTTCAGTCCGCAGGCCGACGCTCTATCCACCGAGCCACACCGGTTTTGGCTGGGGAATATTCTAAGCTGCCAATTCCCAGGAGAGAGTCGGGTGCTGCTGAAGAGCCGACGCCCCTTCCTGTGGACGTTGGGCGCTGCTTCCAGGGAGTGTGCCGTCGGATGTCAACATCGGCCCCGTCTTGCGGGTGACGGGGCACATCTCTTTCTGAAGCCCGTCGCCAAGAAAGCAGGGCCGGGGACAGGCTGGGGGCATTCCCTGGTTTGGGGGGAGGCAGTGGGGTAGGTTTGTAACTGCAGAAGGGCACGAGGCGTGGCGCCTGTGTCTCAGGTAACGCGCTCACGTGGTCTCTGCTCTAACGCGATTGTCTTCTGGGCCCGCAGATCCGGTCCGATAGAGACAAAAACCTCTCCCTGCGGTACAGCGTCACCGGGCCCGGCGCTGACCAGCCTCCCACTGGCATCTTCATTATCAACCCCATCTCCGGGCAGCTGTCCGTGACCAAGCCCCTGGATCGAGAGCAGATCGCCCGCTTTCACGTAAGAGTTCTGCTGCTGATACCCTGTGCGTGCAGTCTTCTCTGTGTGCGCCGAGGGTGACCTGTGCCTCTCATATCATTTAAAAAATATGTATATATGCGTGTGTGTGTGTGTTTATATATATATATATATATATATGTATGTAAATATATATATATGTATATGTGTGTGTGTGTGTGTATACATGTATACACACACACACATATATATATATATATATATATATATATGTATATATATATACACACACACACACATATATATTTGTATTGATTTCAGAAAGGAAGGGAGACTGAGAGAGAGAAACATCAGTGATGAGAGAGAATCATGGATCGGCTGCCTCCTGCACGCCCCACACTAGGTACGGAGCCCACAACCCGGGCGTGTGCCCTGTCTGGGAATCGAACCGTGACCTCCTGGTTCCTAGGCCCACACTCAGCCACTGAGCCACGCCGGCCGGGCTGGGATCCATCTGAAAGCTTTGCTTCCGAGCGTTCTAAGATGGGAAATGTGCTTGGAGCCTTTTCCCTTTACTTTCATCCTGGTGTTGTCTTGATGGGACGGATGAGTACTCCCGGTTAAAAAGCAAATTGTACGGGAGAAGAGAGTGAAATTGCCCCACATTGCATTACCCTGTACTCGTTGGTGCCCGCTCTCAGGTACGTGGCCAAGACCTTCTAAGAACAGATGTCCCCACGGGGGGTCAACTCCGTGCTTGGGAATGTTGAGAGATCGCAGCGTTGTCAATAGCTGGACAGGATCCCTTGGATGTACGGGCTGCGATTTTAAAACAGTTTCTACTGATAGACATCTGTGCTTGGCATGTGCACGTGGTCTGATCCTGCTGGCGTCGTTATCACCGTTAAGCAGAGGCCTAGAACATGGATCGCGCGCTTTCGCCCTGTCCGTCGGGGGCAGTGTTCCCTCCAGGAAGGTGGCCGTGTGGATACTCCTGGGAATGGAGCTCTCTCCTTCCCTCATAACCCTGCTAGCACCGGGTCTCATCCGTCGGCCGAGATGGGCAATCTTTTCTTAGATACCGTAACCGATTATGTTTCTTACGTTAATTCTTGTTCTTTATTTTCCTGTTTTTATTTTCGTACTGAGTTATAGCCACCTTTTGTGTATAGTGATACGTTCATACTTTTAAATACATGCAGCGTGGGGCAAAAGAATGTGTACAGCATGCGCAACATGTCATTATTATTTATTTATTATTGTGTTATTATTTATTAATTATTGAATCATTTTCCATACAAATGACTGTAGACCGACTTTGGCCCCACCCTGCATATGTTTGACACTGATTTTTCCAACTTAGAAAGAACGCTGGGTTGAGTATTTTAAGATGCAAGAATTACCTAATATGAAAAAGGTCAGTTCCAGGAAGCTTCTTTCTGTTTTCTGTTTTTTCTGGTCATACGTGTACATTTTCCTGGAACAAGATTTCAACAATTTTTTCCTGAGTTTAAATATAGAAACCTAAATTGATCTTTATTACTTCTTTAATTTCCACATGAACAACTAATACTTTTGATGAAATTACTGTTTTTTAGAGGAATACGTGCATGTTGCAAAACCTTTTCAAATAACACAGAAATGAAACTTTTCAAATAATACAGTATTAATAAGAAAGTGAAAACAATCTGCAATCCTAGTTTGTAAAAATAACGGTTATTTTATTTTATTTATTTATTTTTAAATATATTTTATTGATTTTTTTACAGAGAGGAAGGGAGAGGGATAGAGAGATGGAAACATCGATCAGCTGCCTCCTGCACGCCCCCTACTGGGGATGTGCCCGCAACCAAGGTACATGCCCTTGACCGGAATCGAACCCGGGACCCTTCAGTCCCCAGGCCGACGCTCTATCCACTGAGCCAAACCAGCTAGGGCAATAACGGTTATTTTAAACACATGGATGTCGTCCTGTAAGATGTTTTGCTGCGGATAAATTCATAAATGTTTTCTTTCAAAATGAGAGCCATTCTTTGAAACTAGACTTTGCCACTTCGCTATCATAAGATTTAACATCTTATGTCAGTAAAAATTATTTATTTGCCCTAGCTGGTTTGTCTCAGTGGATAGAGCATCGGCCTGTGGACTGAAGGGTCCCGGGTTCGATTCCGGTCAAGGGCACATGCTTGGGTTGCAGGCTCAATCTCCAGTAGGGGCTGTGCAGGAGGCAGCTGATCAGTGATTCTCTCTCATCATTGATGTTTCTATCTCTCCCATCCTCTCTGAAATCAATGAAAATATATATTTTTTAAAAATTACTTAAATCAAGCATGTCAAACTCGCACTGGGCCCGCCAGCCGTGAGTTTGACATGCCTGATTTAAATAATAAATTTTGATTGCTCCAAATGATTTTGTGGAATGACTGTAACCTAACTTGAACACCTATTGGTGGCTATTTGTTGCGTGTAGTAAGTAACCTCTACATAAGAAAGGGTATGCTGGTGCTGCTTTAACTGGTAAAGCATGTCCCACAGAAAGCCGCTGCCAGCATCATCCTTGATGGGCGCATCACGGGAGCATTCCCGTTAAAAATAAACAACCCCATGGAATGCTGGGGCTAGCGCAAAGAATGAAACGGGTCTCTGTGTGCCTGAGGAAAAGATGTTGACGATATCCTTCCAAGAGTAGCTGAGTGATTACATTTGTTTAAAAAGAAAAAAGAGAAAAGAAAAAATTCCTAGAATACCAACGAAGAGAAGAACAACGGTCTGACGTATCCATGCACTCGTACGGTTCATGAGTGCCTTCGACAGTTCTAGAAACCAAACCTAGTGAGAAAACTCCCTCTGCACACTAATTCTTCCTGGGTGCCCCCCCGGCCCCCCGCTCCCTTGGTCTGTGTGAGTGCTCCGGGCCAGGAGCGCCTTGTTAACCCTTGAGTCGTCAGGACGGGCTTAGCCAAGGGATGTGGGTGCGGAACGGTCCTGGCCTTGAACGCGGGCTGTGCCGGCGCCCACAGCGGACTGGCTCAAGCTTTCCGGGGCTCGATTTTTCCCTTTCAAATGCTGGTCACTTCGGCCTCCGTCTTTTGTATTTGGATTAAAGAGGCAAACCCATGAAACGGGGAGCACGGGGCCTGGCGGGGCGTCCCTGGGGCCCTGGGCCGCTGTATCGATGCTGACGGGGTGGCGTTGCGCTGACGGATGTTGCGGGAAGAGTCGCTTCTGTTCTCCTGCTGGTCGGTGCCTGGGTGCTGGCGGGGAGCATGGTGAGGGTGAACGTTGCCTTCTCACTCACTCGCCCGTGTCCTGATGGCTGTTGCAGCTGCGGGCCCACGCGGTGGACATCAACGGCAACCAGGTGGAGAACCCCATCGACATCGTCATCAACGTCATCGACATGAACGACAACCGCCCCGAGTTCCTGCACCAGGTCTGGAACGGGACGGTGCCCGAGGGCTCGAAGCCGGGTGAGTGTGCGGGGTCCTCGGGAGGCCACGGCAGGGAAGGGGCCGCCTGGGGGCCTTGGCGCGGCATTTTCTTCCGTCCCTAATGCGTCTGGGGAGAAAGGGAGGTAGCTTCGGGGAGACCTGGAAGAAGAGGGAGAACGGGAAATGCGATTCTGCTTGGTGCTGTGATCGTCCCGCCTTCGGTGAAGTACACGGGCTTGGTAGCATCGCATCCGTAGGAGGGGCCTCTGCTCCTGCCAGGGCCGCTGGGAAGTGGGCCCCAGAGCCAGGGCCTCTGCCCATGGAGTGCGGAGGGTGTCGTAGAGTCACAGCAGCAGCTAAGGTGCCGTTGCAGAGTCCAAAAGTTACTTGGGCCCGGCTGGCACGGCTCAGGGCTTGAGCGTCAACCCAGGAACCAGGAGATCACCGTTCGATTCCCGGTCAGGGCACAGGCCCGGGTTGTGGGCTCCATCCCCAATGTGGGGCGTGCAGGAGGCAGCCGATCCATGATTCTCTCTCATCATGGATGTTTTTTTCTCTCTCTCCTTCTCCCTTCCTCTCTGAAATCAATAACAATATATTTAGCCAAAACCTGTTTGGCTCAGTGGATAGAGCGTCGGCCTGTGGACTGAAGGGCCCCAGGTTTGATTCCGGTCAAGGCCATGTACCTTGGTTGCAGGCACGTCCCCAGTGGGGAGTGTGCAGGAGGCAGCTGATCGATGTTTCTCTCTCATCGATGTTTCTCTCTCATCGATGTTTCTAACTCTCTATCCCTCTCCCTTCCTCTCTGTAAAAAAATCAATGAAATATATTTTAAAATATATATATATTTAAAAAGATAATAATGAAATATACTTGGTGTTCCTGGGACCAGCTGATGTGGTGAGACCGAAAGCGGACTGGGCGACCCTGACCCCTGTAGGTCATTTCCTTTCGGGATTCTCTCCAGTCTCCCGCTGCCCCGGCTGTGAAACTGGGGTCAGGGGGTGACCCCGCCGACATGCAGCAATTGCCAAAAGCCTCCTCGCTGTGGTGGGTGACGGAGACTCAGAGTCTTATCCCTGGTCCACTGTGGGCTCCGGCTCAGGTGGCGAGCCCAGGAAAGCCCTTTACCGTGAGCACCAGCGGATGAGACGGGGAAGGAAATGTTTTGCCAGCCTTGGTGTTTGGAGAGATTTCATTCGCTACATCATTGTACGTTGTTTTTTTCTTTGCAATTTAAAACGCCTCAACATTTAAAACGGTGCTGTGACCGCGGTCACCTGTCCCAGTGTATGCGGCTCCCTTATGCCGTGTAAACCAACACGTAGATCTAACCAAATACACTTCCCACGGCTATTTTTTCTCTCGGCCCAAACGCACTTGTCCGTACCCTCAGAGAAGGCGTGGGGGTGGGGTTGCGGCAGCAGGAGTGGGAGGAGGGGCCCTGCAGGAAGTTCAGCCTTCGGTGACCCCTGCGTGGCATTGCAGACTAGTCCCTGTTACAGGAAAATGCATGCCGGAACCCCAAGCACGGGCAGGTGTCCGCACCCGCACACAGCCTGATAGGCGTATTCCCAGGTAATAGACACGGGGCTTTGTTTGCCGGGCGATGCTTCTTGCTCTTTTATTTATTGTGCATTTGACCATGCACCTCCATCACCCCAACCACAAATGAAAGACTGCAAATGATCGTGAGAAGTGGAGACGTTCCGTGAGTGTATTTCCTGTGGTGGTTTCGTACGTTTGAAAACATCCCATCTAGGCAAGGGTTCATGATGTCACGAATCTTGAGTTAATTTGCATTGCAATCAATATTGTAGTTCAAGATTCTGAAACGTTATTTTGCTTTAACAATGTATTCATTCAGTCAGTCAGTCATTCAGCCCATGTTTGTGGAGCATGTGCTGTGTGCTGGGCACTGCCTTGGCACGTGAGCACGTTTCTACCCTGTGGGAGCTTGAATTCCACCAGGGAAGAACAATACAGGCGAGCACGCAGGCAAATACACAGAGTTATGAGGGGGGGGGGGGGGCGGGGGGTAGCGATGACATATAACCCAAAAGGGTGTCTTGCTTTGAGGGTCAAGCTCTGGAAACTGACTTGAGCAATGTGACCTCGCCTTAGTTAATTCTGCAAAAACTGTGCCATGTGGACGGGAGAGCCACCGTTCAGGCTCTCCGGTAGGCCTGAGCTGAGCGTGCTCAGGAAGGAGGCGAGGAGAGAGAGCAGTGGTGCAATCCGGCCCTTGTAAATATCCCAGGGAACAAAGCCGGTTACAGAGCAGGTCCTTCCCTCTACCGACACACCACCGTGTGTGTGTCCAGCTGGTTTGAACTTATTTGACCCTAGTGCTTTGTAGATTTCCCTTGGAAATGTCTAATAAATGGAAGTCCCTTGGGGTTGTGGCAGCGTTCCTTTAATCTCCATGGAAATAGCCACAATGCCAACCCCTGTGCAGTGTACCGAAGCAGTAACGCAGGGAGGGATCCCTGATGGCCCGGCCAGTGGAGTGTTCGTCCTCAGGCACAGGCCTGCTTTCCCAAAGCGACGGAGGCCACGGGGAGGCTGGCTCAGCACGTCATTCCCCATGCGCCTGCGTGACGAGAAGGTGGGTCTGAGGGAAGGAACCAGTGGCCATCATCCATGTCGCTAATGGCATCCGTCTCACTCGTTAGTTGCCTTCTTTCTAAGTGAAGGTCTGAAGGGATCATTTATTTAATCTATAGTGAATTTGTCTTCAAAGTTACGGAAAACTGGAGTCTTTATACATGTATAAATGTTTTGTAGTTTTCCTTTCAAATAATGAAACCATGGTTTCTATTTTTTATTTTTTATTTTTTTTAAATATATTTTATTGATATTTCACAGAGAGGAAGGAAGAGGGATAGAGAGCCAGAAACATCGATGAGAGAGAAACATCGATCAGCCGCCTCCTGCACACCCCCCACTGGGGATGTGCCCGCAACCAATGTACATGCCCCTGACCGGAATCGAACCCGGGACCCCTCAGTCCGCAGGCTGACGCTCCATCCACTGAGCCAAACCGGTTTTGGCTGGTTTCTATTTTTTAAAGTGTGTACTCTTGTGGCCTGGCTGGCGTGGCCCCGTGCTTGAGCATCGACCTATGAACCAGGAGGTCACGGTTGGATTCCTGGTCAGGGCACATGCCCGGGTTGTGGCTCGATCCCCAGTAGGGGGCGTGTAGGAGGCAGCCTATCCATGATTCTCTCTCATCATTGATGTCTCTCTCTCTCTCTCTGCTTCTCCCTGCCTTCCTCTCTGAAATCAATAAAACTATTTAAAAAATAATAACAAAATAAAGTGAGTACTCTTCTTATGAACAGTGTTTTTAATCAGGTCTGTGTGATTAAGGGCTTGCTTTGGAAAAGTGGACTTGAGATTGAACGTAGGGGCAAGCAGGCCTGCTGTTTGGGAGATGCTGAAATGAAGGCCGCCCGTTCACTCCCCATGTGTGCTGTGTGTCCAGGAACGTATGTGATGACGGTCACTGCCATCGACGCTGATGATCCCAACACCCAGAACGGGATGCTGAGGTACAGGATCCTGTCCCAGGCCCCCAGCACGCCCTCGCCCAACATGTTCACCATCAACAACGAGACGGGGGACATCATCACCGTGGCAGCCGGACTGGATCGAGAAGTAAGCCAACCGCAGCTGTCTTTCCATCTGTTTCCCATCTTACAGGTGCACAGGGTGGCACGCACTTTATCGCCAGGTAACGGGACGTCCACGGTGTTACTCGTGGTTTGTTTCTGCTAAGAAAGCTCTTGTACCGTTTTCCGCACAACTTCAAATGGGTTCAACGATACATGTACACAGAGGAATCCTTGCTAGTCTGACGTGATTAGTCTGTGTGATACTTTAGTGCCGGGGCCGGCAAACTGCGGCTCGCGAGCCACATGCAGCTCTTGGGCCCCCCGAGTGTGGCTCTTCCACAAAATACCACGGCCTGGGCGAGTCTATTTTGAAGAAGTGGCGTTAGAAGAAGTTTAAGTTTAAACAATGTGGCTCTCCAAAGAAATTTCAATCGTTGTCCTGTTGATACTTGGCTCTGTGGACGAATGAGTTTGCCGACCACTGCTTTAGTGTGATGACTGACACAGTTAATTAGATGCCTCCGGTGGTTAAACGTTTGTTTGGAACAAGCGGAATTGGGTACCTCTGGCATCTAATTTCTAAAACTGTTGGCATTTTCTTGGTTTGGCCTTATGAATGTTTTTTTGTGAGGAATGAAACTAAACACCACCCCAGATCATGGGTGTAGACCAGGGGTGGGCAAACTTTTTGACTCGAGGGCCACAATATGGTTCTTAAACTGGACCGACCGGAGGGCCGGAACAAAAGCATGGATGGAGTGTTTGTGTGAACTAATATGAATTCAAAGTAAAGGAGCGGAGGGGAGAGCAAGAGAACCGGATAGAACAGCCGGATCCGGCCCGCGGGCCGTCGTTTGCCCACGGCTGGTGTAGACCGTTAAGAGCAGGATGAGCATTCCCGTGTTCAAGAGGCTCCCAATAGCACGCTTGCGACAGGCTTTGGCCGTCTGTGTGTAGATCCTGGTGCAGGACAGAGGATCGGATCTCCTGTGTGCGCACCGGCCCCCGGACGCTGAGGTTGATTTATGAAACAGGTCTGAACACTGGTGGCTGCCTTCCTTCTCCTGACCGGCCAGCCTTTCAAGTCTTAAATGGAGGGAAACACTCTTGTGCCTCGTATTTTATTGAAGAGGCAAAGCAGTGGCGGTTTTGGGATGTCATGGAGGGGTGGACAGCTTGGTTCGTTGCAGGGGGTCGTTCACCGTGACAGACCCCGGCCCACCGCCCTCTGCACACCTCCCTGTTTCTCTTCCTGGGCTCCCGTCCACCAGGAGTGCCTCACACCTCTTGACCTTGAACACTCCCTTTCTTCATGTTCCATCCTAGGGGTCGGCAAACACATTAGTCAACAGAGCCAAATGTCAACAGTACGACGATTGAAATTTCTTTTGAGAGCCAAATTTTTTAAACTTAAACTTCTTCTAACGCCACTTCTTCAAAATAGACTCGCCCAGGCCGTGGTATTTTGTGGAAGAGCCACACTCAAGGGGCCAAAGAGCTGCATGTGGCTCGCGAGCCGCAGTTTGCTGACCACAGTTCCATCCTAAGCCCCACTTGTATTCTTGTCTGAAGTCTCCAGCCCTAATGACTCTCTTATTTACACCTCTTCTCCGTTCTGTTCTTCAGAAGTTCTCAAGGTCATTCTTGACCATCATCGGTAATCATTGTGCCAGTGAATTATCCGAGTGCGGACTTATAAGGATTCATGTTTTGTAGATTTCTGGCCGAGCCAGCTTTTATCGTGACGAAACCTCATGTTCGGTACATCAGAAGGAAACATTATAGCTGCCGGAGCAAATATCATGGACAAGGATTTTAGGAGTTGGTTTTTATGATACTTTACTTGCCTTAATGGCATTCACTTGAATTGGACCAAAGAAAACTTTACTATTGCAATTAATTGTATACGAAAGATAGTGCTAGAAGCACTTTAATAAAGTAATATGAGCCCATCAAGATTGCTTTATTCACACCTGAGCTCAGAGTCTTACTTAGGAGCTAGGTGTAAGTTTCTATTTCGTTGTACCGCTTACCTTCCGGGTGTCGGTGATTCTTTTTGTTCTAGGAATATTTTATGTTAGAGATTGTTGAAATGCAGTTTTTGCAATAGTCCTTTTAGTTTAGTGATATGCATAGCATGGATGTCTTCTCACCTTTTCCATTACAGTATGAAAAAGTGTTTTTTTAAATATATTTTTATTGATTTCAGAGAGGAAGGGAGAGAGGGAGAGAGAGAGAAAATTCAATGATGAGTGAGAATCACTGATTGGCTGCCTCCTTCACGTCCCCCCCCACACACACACACACACTGGAGACGGAGCTCGAAACCTGGGCATGTGCCCTAACAGGGAATCGAACCGGGACCTCCTGGTTCCTAGGTAGACACTCAACTACTGAGCCATGCCAGCTGGGCATGAAATACTATTCTTCAGTGTCACAAGTGCTGTATTTTATATGAGAAGGTGGTACATTTTTACATTCTCTCTTGAGGGCCAGTTTGTTCACATCCTAAGCATGTGTAATTCGTCTCCCAGTCCCAGTCTTTCTCCTTCCTCCACTCGTCCCTTGTGAGGTACGGACACGGCTCCCTCCTATTTCTGCACAACAGTATCCTGTCGCCTGGAGCCTGGCTGTGTGAAGGCAGACGGAGGGAGGCACAGAGAAATAAACGTAGTCCTGCTAACGCAGACCAGCCATATTGAAAGAGCAGAGCGGCCGAGTTCAGTTTAGAGCAGCCATGGGCAAACTACGGCCCGCGGGCCGGATCCGGCTGTTCTATCCAGTTCTCTTGCTCTCCCCTCCGCTCCTTTACTTTGAATTTATATTAGTTCACACAAACACTCCATCCATGCTTTTGTTCCAGCCCTCCGGTCCATTGTGGCCCTCGAGTCAAAAAGTTTGCCCACCCCTGGATTATTGTGAGGGCTAAATGAGGAGATCCCCGGTGCTTAGCTCTTGCCTGGCTCCACCCCCAACGCTAACTGGTTTTGTATTATTATTAAGGCCCTTGGGGCAGTGTCAGCATACCGTTAGCCTTCAGAACCGTTTCAGACTGTGAGCTTACAAGGTAGCTAATGCTGTCAGCCCATTCCCCAAAGGAGGGAACTTAGCGTTCAAGAATTGGAACAAGTCTGCAAACACGTATGCCCCTTGTATGTTCTCATGACATTATTGCGTTCATGTGCAGCCCCGTCCAATGCCCTGAAAAATTTGCCTCCATCGGTGGTTCCGGATGGGTTTCTGGTTTCCCATGAACCTTCCAGCGCCACCTTCTCTTCTGCCTCCAAGATAATGGTCTACTTGCCTTTACATACTCAGCCCTCCATGCACCCCCCCCATTCAGTCACCCAGTTCCCCCCTCGTTATCCCAACATGCCTCTGGCCCCCATGCCTCCCCGCCCCAGGCTTTGAGGACTGGCTCAGGTGCCCGTGAAAGGTCCTGGAGTCACTTCCTCCTACTCCCACGACAGTTGCATTCGCAGAGTTGGTTCTGTGATGCGGTCACATCCGTCTCCATCGCTGCGGACGGCAAGGCCGCCTCTGGGTTCGTTCATCCTTGAGGTCAAGTGAAGGCCACGTGGCCCGGCATCTAGTAGGCGCTCGCTAAGTGTGTGCCAAACGAGTGGCTGGGTGTCCCCACGCTTCACTCAGGCCCGGCTCTGGAGCTCAGTGTTCTGGAAGCGTGGTCCAGTGTCCGCACTGTCATCGCTGCACACGGGGCCAGAGACCGCGCGTCTTTCCGCTGCTGCGCCACCGCGTAGCAGGGGTCCTCAAACTGCGGCCCGCGGGCCACATGCGGCCTGCCGAGGACATTGATCCGGCCCACCGAGGGCCGCTGCCTGTCCTGCTTAGCAGCCGACGCGTCCCGGGCCCGCAGTGCGCATAGGAATTTGTTCATAGTTTTTTTTTAAACTATAGTCCGGCCCTCCCACGGTCTGAGGGACAGGGAACTGGCCCCTGTTTATAAAGTTTGAGGACCCCTGGGAGGCTGCGGGCGTGCGAGGGTCGCGCTGTGTTTATTTCGCCGTTGGATATCCGGCTACTTCTCCCCTCCTGGAATTTCACAGTCACTTCAGGTGTCTTTGAAGGGAGTCACGTCAACGTGAGCATGGAGTGACCCGTGGCCCAGAAGGCCGCGGCGCGCGGGGCTGGGGAGGTGGCAGATGAGTGGCCGTAGTTTGGGAAGCAGCCGGTCTGTGCTCCCAGCATGTTCTAATGAGTAAGTGGTGGGCGGCCATGTGAAGGAGAAGGTGGTCTGTCTGGGACCTGAAATGGCTTTATCAGCTAGTGCAAGGCCCAGGGTTTCTCACCCAGTCACCCAACCACGCATTCCAAAGCGACAGGTCAGCACGTCACGGGCGCCGGGAGGAGGTGGCGGAGGGGCAGCCGCGGGCACTTGGGTGGCAGTGTGAACTGGCGTAGCTCCTATAAGACGCAGGATGGGGCTTCTCAGCACATCAAAAGCAGGACCACCCCGCGACCTGGGATCCCCACTCCCGGGTACTTGCCTGAAGAAATCCAGTTCACGGGTTTGAAGAGAGAGATGTGAGTCTCATTACAGCATTATTTACAACAGCCGAGATAGGGAAGCAGCCTGCGTTTCCACCCATAGACGAGTGGGGAGAGAAGATGTGTTATAGACAGGGTGGGGCAAAAGTAGGTTTACAGTGAGAGTATGAGAAATAGAGGCTATGGCATTATCATTTATTAATTATTGCATTATTTTCCATATGAACAACTAAAAACCTACTTTTGCCCCATCCTGTATGTGTGTGTGTGGGTGGGTATATATAACATGAAATATTAGTCATATAAAGGATTTAAATCTTGTCATTTGTGATAACACGAATAGACCTCGATGCTATTATGCTAAGTGAAATAGACAGAGACCATATGATTTCACTTACCTGTGGAATCTTAAAAAACAACAAATCAAATGAACAAACAAAACAAAAGAGAAACAGACTCATAGATACAGAGAACAAACTGACAGTCGCCAGGGGGGAGGCGGGCAGGGTAGTGGACCAGGCAGGAGAAGGGGAAGGAGATGTACAAGCTTCCAGGAGAAGGGGAAGGAGATGTACAAGCTTCCAGGAGAAGGGGAAGGAGATGTACAAGCTTCCAGGAGAAAGGGAAGGAGATGTACAAGCTTCCAGGAGAAGGGGAAGGAGATGTACAAGCTTCCAGGAGAAGGGGAAGGAGATGTACAAACTTCCAGGAGAAGGGGAAGGAGATGTACAAACTTCCAGGAGAAGGGGAAGGAGATGTTCAAGCTTCCAGGAGAAGGGGAAGGAGATGTACAAACTTCCAGGAGAGGGAGAAGGAGATGTACAAGCTTCCAGGAGAAGGGGAAGGAGATGTACAAGCTTCCAGGAGAAGGGGAAGGAGATGTACAAGCTTCCAGGAGAAGGGGAAGGAGATGTACAAACTTCCAGGAGAAGGGGAAGGAGATGTACAAGCTTCCAGGAGAAGGGGAAGGAGATGTACAAGCTTCCAGGAGAGGGGGAAGGAGATGTACTAACTTCCAGGAGAAGGGGAAGGAGATGTACAAGCTTCCAGGAGAAGGGGAAGGAGATGTACAAGCTTCCAGGAGAAGGGGAAGGAGATGTACAAGCTTCCAGGAGAGGGGGAAGGAGATGTACAAGCTTCCAGGAGAAGGGGAAGGAGATGTACAAGCTTCCAGGAGAAGGGGAAGGAGATGTACAAGCTTCCAGGAGAAAGGGAAGGAGATGTTCAAGCTTCCAGGAGAAAGGGAAGGAGATGTTCAAGCTTCCAGGAGAGGGGGAAGGAGATGTACTAACTTCCAGGAGAAAGGGAAGGAGATGTTCAAGCTTCCAGGAGAAAGGGAAGGAGATGTACTAACTTCCAGGAGAAGGGGAAGGAGATGTTCAAGCTTCCAGGAGAAGGGGAAGGAGATGTACAAGCTTCCAGGAGAAGGGGAAGGAGATGTTCAAGCTTCCAGGAGAAGGGGAAGGAGATGTACAAGCTTCCAGGAGAGGGGGAAGGAGATGTACAAGCTTCCAGGAGAGGGGGAAGGAGATGTACTAACTTCCAGGAGAAGGGGAAGGAGATGTACAAGCTTCCAGGAGAAGGGGAAGGAGATGTACAAGCTTCCAGGAGAAGGGGAAGGAGATGTTCAAGCTTCCAGGAGAAGGGGAAGGAGATGTTCAAGCTTCCAGGAGAAGGGGAAGGAGATGTACAAGCTTCCAGGAGAGGGGGAAGGAGATGTACTAACTTCCAGGAGAAGGGGAAGGAGATGTTCAAGCTTCCAGGAGAAGGGGAAGGAGATGTACAAGCTTCCAGGAGAAGGGGAAGGAGATGTACAAGCTTCCAGGAGAAGGGGAAGGAGATGTACAAGCTTCCAGGAGAAGGGGAAGGAGATGTACAAGCTTCCAGGAGAAGGGGAAGGAGATGTACTAACTTCCAGGAGAAGGGGAAGGAGATGTATAAGCTTCCAGGAGAAGGGGAAGGAGATTTACAAACTTCCAGGAGAAGGGGAAGGAGATGTACAGGCTTCCAGGAGAAGGGGAAGGAGATGTACTAACTTCCAGGAGAAGGGGAAGGAAGTATATAAGCTTCCAGGAGAAGGGGAAGGAGATGTACAAGCTTCCAGGAGAAGGGGAAGGAGATGTACTAACTTCCAGGAGAAGGGGAAGGAGATGTACAAGCTTCCAGGAGTGGGGGAAGGAGATGTACTAACTTCCAGGAGAAGGGGAAGGAGATGTACAAGCTTCCAGGAGAGGGGGAAGGAGATGTACAAGCTTCCAGGAGAAGGGGAAGGAGATGTACAAGCTTCCAGGAGAGGGGGAAGGAGATGTACAAGCTTCCAGGAGAAGGGGAAGGAGATGTACAAACTTCCAGGAGAAGGGGAAGGAGATGTACAAGCTTCCAGGAGAAGGGGAAGGAGATGTACAAGCTTCCAGGAGAGGGGGAAGGAGATGTACAAGCTTCCAGGAGAAGGGGAAGGAGATGTACAAGCTTCCAGGAGAGGGGGAAGGAGATGTACAAGCTTCCAGGAGAAGGGGAAGGAGATGTACAAACTTCCAGGAGAAGGGGAAGGAGATGTACAAACTTCCAGGAGAAGGGGAAGGAGATGTACAAGCTTCCAGGAGAGGGGGAAGGAGATGTACAAGCTTCCAGGAGAAGGGGAAGGAGATGTACAAGCTTCCAGGAGAAGGGGAAGGAGATGTACAAACTTCCAGGAGAAGGGGAAGGAGATGTACAAGCTTCCAGGAGAAGGGGAAGGACATGTACAAGCTTCCAGGAGAAGGGGAAGGAGATGTACAAGCTTCCAGGAGAAGGGGAAGGAGATGTACTAACTTCCAGGAGAAGGGGAAGGAGATGTACAAGCTTCCAGGAGAAGGGGAAGGAGATGTACAAGCTTCCAGGAGAAGGGGAAGGAGATGTACAAGCTTCCAGGAGAAGGGGAAGGAGATGTACAAGCTTCCAGGAGAAGGGGAAGGAGATGTACAAGCTTCCAGGAGAAGGGGAAGGAGATGTACTAACTTCCAGGAGAAGGGGAAGGAGATGTTCAAGCTTCCAGGTGTAAACTAAGGACGTCACAGGGCGGAAATACAGCCTACAGAACCCACAGTCATAATATTGTAATAACCTCGTACGGTTACTAGACTTACCACGGCGATCGCTTTGTAAAGTATATAAATGTCACATCACCTTGTTGTACACTTAAAACTAATGGAATGTTGTATATCAACTGTATTTAATTTGGAAAGAACATTTAAAGAGCATGCAGCGCTTGGCTTGCTCTGTGGGGCATCATGGCTATGCCAAGGACATACAGTGACAGAACAAGGGCGCTGGGAAGGAGCGTGTGTATGTATACAGCAGGAGGGCAGGCCTGTGGGCCGCTAACAGCCACATAAACAGAAGGAACGGGAGAGGTGTGTCCCGAGTAGGCAAGGACCTTCAGACGCCATCCCTGAGGTGACGTACGCTTCCTTTCGGTCAAGCTCAGCGTGAAGGCCAGGCTGTGCTGGACCAGGGTTTCTCGCCCTCGGCCCTGTTGACATTTGGGCGGGCTAGATCATTGCTAGGGGCCTGGGATGTTTAGCAGTCTCTCTAGACTTTCTATCCATTAGATGTCAGGAACACCCCTTCATTTCGATAATCAAAAATGTCCCAGGACGTCCCCTGGGCGGAGGGTGGGGAGGACAGAATCGCCCCCCCCCCCAGCTGAGAACCACTGGTTTAGGCAGAAGGAAACGCCGAATGCAGCGGCATGGAATCATGATAAGCATCTGAAAATAAACGCAAAAAACTCAAGGTGTGGGGTCGGCAGGTGAGAGGGGATAGCCTTGGAAAGGTAGGTGAGACAGAGAAGGCAGGATGGTCGGCAGGTGGATGAGTTCATCCCTTCTAGAATGGGAAGGGAGGAAGTGTGTGTGTGTTTTTTTTAAATTTATCTTTATTATTAAAAGTGTTACAGATGCCCCTTTTTTCCTCACCATTGAGCCCCTTCTCCCCGCTCCCGCTCCCTCCCAGGCCTTCATCACAGCACTCTGGCCTGTGTCCATGGGTGATGCATATATGCATACTAGAGGCCCGATGCACAAAATCCATGCCAGAATAGACCTTCCTTCTCCTGGCTGCCGGCATCAGCTTCCCTCTGGCACCCGGTACCCGGGCTTCCCTCACAGCCCCGGCTTCATCCGGAAGGACGTCCTCTCTAATTAGCATATTATGCTTTTATTATTATAGACTAGAGGCCCGGTGCACAAAATTTGTGCATGGGGGGTGTGTCCCTCAGCCCAGCCTGCACCCTCTCCAATCTGGGACCCCTCGAGGGATGTCCTACTGGGATCGGGCCTAAACGGGCAGTCGGACATCCCTCTCACAATCCAGGACTGCGGGCTCCCAACTGCTCGCCTGCCTGCCTTCCTGATTGCCCCTAACCGCTTCTGCCAGCCAGCCTGATTACCCCCTAACCACTCCCCTGCCAGCCTGATTGCCCCTAACTGCCCTCCCCTGCAGGCCTGGTCCCCCCCAACTGCCCTCCCCTGCAGGCCTGGTCCCCCCCAACTGCTCTCTCCTGCAAGCTTGATTGCCCCAACTGCCCTCCCCTGCTGGCCTGATCACCCACAACTGCCCTCCCTTGCAGGCCTGGTCCTTCCCAACTGCCATCCCCTGCTGGCCATCCTGTGGTGGCCATCTTGTGTCCACATGGGGGCAGGATCTTTGACCACATGGGGGCAGCCATCTTGTGTGTTGGAGTGACGGACAATCTGCATATTACCCTTTTATTAGATAGGAGGATGAGTTCTTTGGTTAATCTCGTCTCACCCACCCACTTCTGAGATTTGACAGTCCGTTCCATGCTTCCATGTCTCTGGATCTGTGCTGTTTGTCAGTTTATGTTGCTCATTAGATTCCACATATGTGAGGTCATGTGATAGTTGTCTTTCTCTGGCTGGCTTATTTCCCTCAGCATGCAGGAAGCGTTTCTGAGCTGAGTCCCCTTGGTCAGAGGGGGACTCTGAGGGCGGGAAGCCAGGTCCTTAGGGCATCTAAATGCCAGTCATCCAGGGCCAGACGCCCAGGGGCTGAGTCAGGCCAGGCGCTCTGAACAGCGTGGGCGTCTAGAACACACACAGTGGTCCCTTCCTTACAGAAGGAGAGGGCATTTTACCGACCGGGCCTCTGAAAAGGGTGTGACATTGTTTTCCAAGCCATTTCTTGATTTTAGAAATAACAGTGTTCTTTTATAACTCGGAGGTTTCAAGACTCGCTTGAAGCAGTAGGACATTCCAAGACTTAGCTACTGATCCCCTTGTTTCAGCTACGCGGATAATTGCATAGAATATGCTTATGTGATTTTAAAGATCTTTGTAGAGTAGACATTAACAAAGAACGGTGTCTCCATATAATATCTCTGTCGGTTTTTTATCTTTTTTTTTTTTTTAAATAAAAGCTCCATTTAAAAAAATTTTTTTAAATGTTCATCAGTTTCCGCAAACAGAGCTAACAACTGGAATTTCAATAAAAATTAATATTTTCACTACTTTCGGCGGGGAGGCTGGCCTGAGCGCCTACAAACGTCTCTCCTAACCACGAGGTGTCACGCGGGAAGGGCACTCTCGGTTGGGAGAGGGAGTCACTGAGAGGCCCAGCTTGCATCAGCATGAGGGGCGGTGTTACGGGTTAAAACTTAAAATGGCACAACCAGCACAATCCCTTTCTCCCTTTTTTTGATTTAAAACGGAACGATGTTTTGTTTTTTAGGAGGACAAAAAACCCTGCCATAAATAACTGTTCGAGATGGACGTTTGGGTAGACAGAGACCTGGAGTCACGTGTGGGAGGTGGGCTTGCCCTCCTGCTCTGGGCTAGTCCCTGGCCCTCCCACTCACAGCTGAGTCGGAAGCTGCAGTGTGTGTGTGTGTGTGTGTGTGTGTGTGTCCTGGCCAAGCTCCAGACACCCCCACGTGTGGCCATTCATAACGTGGGTTATATTTAGAATCAGGGAGGGCTGCACTTGGCAGTGAACGGCTTACTTGGGTTTGAAGAAGTGAGTTCTGTTGTTCGGAATGTCTTAACATTTATGGAAACGGCCTATATTTTTATCTGCGCCAATTTCCAGAGGTTTCCCATGATCTGAGATACTTGTTTGGGTTGGATTTTCCTAATATACATTCGCCAGCTTGTGCTACAGACTTCTCAGACGAGCTCGGCCCTTTCTCTCGGGAGCAGTACAGCTGGGTTTGGCTGTCCCCTACAAATTCCAGCAGCGACACCCATTTGATAGCAATCACCTGCGTGTAAATGTCATATCCATTGTAGGTCTCTGGGCACAATCCGTGTTATGTCCCAAGAGCAATATGTCAAGTATACAAATGTGAAATACCTACTATGTTCCTTCCAGGACTAAGAATATAAACATAAATCCTTTAATTAGGTTTTGCCTTCATTTAAGAATGTAATCCATCTATATACATAGTGATCCCAAGAAATGTATACACACTTTTTAATAACTGATAGCTCAGTTTTGAAAATGAAATTTAATCATTGTTAAATTAATAAAATATATTTAATAAATATTAAATTATTGAGAAATATCTTAGTTTACATAAGCATTATGGTGAGGTATTATCTATTGAGTAAATTTAACACCAGTTACGTGACTGCCTTTATAATTATTCAAAGTGCGTGTATATATTTTTGGGGGGACACCCTCTAGTTGTGGATAACATGTATGAATTGAAACAGGAGAAAATATTGAATCAACTCTGTTATAATAGAGTGAATACATATAAGGAAACACGCCCACCAACATGTAAGCATAGGTAATGATTGTGAATGTACGTAGGATCCACTTGCTCAATAACATGAGGTGCCATTGTTGATTCATCAGATTGGCAAACATTAGAGATGGAAAATATCCCAGGTTGGCAAGGGGGTTGAGGAGTTGGTTTTGAACACAGTTGATGAGGGTAATATTTCAGTGGGCAGTTTGTAAGTATGTGTCAAATTGGTTGATATGTCTACTTTTTGACTCAGCAGTCCCACCTAAATAAAGAAATCTATACTAATAAAAGAGTAATATGCTAATTAGACCGGATAGACCAGACGTCCTTCTGGACAAAGCCACGGTGGCGGGGCCGAGGCAGAGGCGGTTAGGGGCAGTCAGGCCAGCAGGGGAGAGCGGTTAGGGGCAATCAGGCCAGCAGGGGTGCAGTTAGGAGGCGATCAGGCCGGCAGGGGAGCAGTTAGTGGGCGATCAGGCCAGCAGGGGAGCAGTTAGTGAGTGATCAGGCCAGCAGGGGAGCAGTTAGGGGCGATCAGACAGGCAGGCAGAGGTGGTTAGGGTAGGCAGAGGTGGTTGGGGCGATCAAGCAGGCAGGCAGGCAGAGGGGTAGGGAGGATCAGGCAGGCAGGCAGGCAAGCGGTTAGGAGCCAGCAGTCCTGGATTGCGAGAGGGATGTCCGATCCCTGTGGGACCTAAACCAGCAGTTGGACATCCCTCGAGGAGTCCCGGATTGGAGAGGGTGCAGGCTGGGCTGAGGGACCACCCCCCCTCCCCGTGCATGAATTTCGTGCACTGGGGCTCTAGTAATATATAAAAGGAAAACATATATACTTTGTGAATTATATATGCTTTCTTTTCCCTCTCAAGATTCTTCATTGTCTCTAGTCCCCTAAACGGGGTAGAAAGTAACATGTGATAATATAAATGAGACCCGTGGACCCAAAGGCCCGATCACGTGCACTTGGATGTTGAGACGTTCCGAGGAGAAGGGAGGGTCAAGCCACTGGCAGTGTCCGCTTAGCTGTGAGTTTAATACACCTTCCCATGGGCAGAGATGAAAACGCACAGTTCAGCCTCTCCAGACAGACCAGACCTGCCCTTGGCCAGTTACAGCCGACCCCATCGGGGGATCCCGGTGCCGTGACTCGGCGTGAAGGAGGCTGTGCTGGTCGTGCGGCGTGAAGAGCGTTTACAGAACAGCGGTCATGTATTCTTGAGGAGCTGGTTTTATGTGTGTTACCTCTGTCTCCTTTCAGAAAGTGCACCAGTACACGTTAATAATCCAGGCTACCGACACGGAAGGCAGCCCCACCTACGGCCTCTCCAACACGGCCACGGCCGTCATCACAGTGACCGACGTCAACGACAATCCACCCGAGTTCACTGCCATGTCGGTAAGTACCGCGGCCACGCAGAACCTGGGCTGCGCATGGCACCCCTGGGAGGCTGCGTCCTGAGCGGCAAGTGTGTTAGTGGAGGTGGGACTTGGCTTAGCCTCATGGGAGACCGGCTACTGACTCCAGCATTTCCTGTCCCTTGACGCAGGGTTCCAGTGAGGCACCCAAGTAACTTTTTCTCTCTCCGTCACCATGTCCGCTGATTAGGTTGTTAAAATATGCCGCCTCGAAGACACGCTCCCCCCAAAACTCTGTGCTGTTAACACAACACTTATGTGCTCTGACTGGTTTGGCTCGGTGGATAGAGCGTCGGCCTGCGGACTGAAGGGTCCCAGGTTCGATTCCGGTCAAGGGCATGTACCTTGGTTGCGGGCACATCCCCAGTAGGGAGTGTGCAGGAGGCAGCTGATTGATGTTTCTAACTCATTGATGTTTCTAACTCTCTATCCCTCTCCCTTCCTCTCTGTAAAAAAATCAATAAAATATATTTTTTAAAAACAACACTTATGCATATGTTCAGGTACATGGACGACATGACTGATGTTTACGACTTCATCCGCATATAGTGGTCATCTCTAGCGGAGAAGTGGTTCCTCAGACTCATCCTGTCCTCCCCCCTCCCGTTCATCACCCGGATCCCCCAACGGAGGCTTATTTTAATATTTATGAGACTGTGACATCTCTCGGAACATAAAACTGCCTGCTGGCTAACATCTTATTATGTTTAAAGCCGGACATAACTGTTGTGATGCATCATGATCTCCACGCTGAGTGGGGATAACAGAGATCGGGTGGGCCCGTTGGGGTCAGGGTGGTGGTCCTCGGAGCCAGTCTGCTGTGGCCCCGGAGACAACGCTGTCCTGCCTGGCCCACCACTCCTCTCACTGAGCTTCCCTTTCCGGCAGTTCTATGGCGAAGTCCCTGAGAACAGGGTGGATGTCATCGTAGCCAACCTGACCGTGACCGACAAGGACCAGCCGCACACACCGTCCTGGAACGCGGTGTACAGAATCAGCGGCGGGGACCCCACGGGCCGCTTCGCCATTCAGACCGACCCCAACAGCAACGACGGCTTGGTCACCGTGGTGAAGGTGAGTGAGCGGGGCTCCGGCCACTGGCCCCACGGCCACTCGGGTGGCCAGGATTGCTCCTGTGCTTGTCACTCAGTCTTGTGTGGCTTTTTCCTTCAAGCGTCGCTAACTCTGGAATGAATGCCTTTTGAGGAGCCGCATGTTATTTTGAAGTTGTTGTTGAGGCCAACATGGGTTTCATCGCATGATCTCTGGAGTCTAGTTGTTTTCCGATGAGTTTGGATGCTGTGTATCTGAGGCAGGACCGCCCTCAGCCGTGTTGCCGGGAGTGGGGCTGTGAGAGTGACGTGTCGCAGCCCAAAGTTTGGGTCCCCGGGGGTGGCGATGAGGAACGTGGCCCACACCCTGTTCTTAGGCCTCAGGGTCACTGTTAGGGACAAGCGAGGAAATATCACAAAAGTGAAGTCGGGTGAGCAGGCAAGAAGAGGGTCCATGCATTCGAAAGGTTTTGAAGGTGCGTTGCTGTTTTTAAATGCTGTTTCCAAGGCTTGACGAATTTGGTTCTTCTGATCTTTAATTGCCTCCCCCCCCCAAAAAAAAAAAAAAGTCCACGCGCTGGAATTAAAGGGATGTGAACTCCAAGTGTAATAACCAGGCAGCGCTAATCAATGCAAAACTCTTAAATTAGTGGAACATCTTCCATTTACCCACCGGAGAAGAGATCTGCTCCGCCTCCTATCCCAAGACTCCTGATGTGTCAGAAAAAACCCCGGTGTTGGCCGCCCGTCTGTAGTGAGGCTCACAGGCATGCCCGCTGCCACGGATTGTCCGTGTGCAAGTAGACTGGGGGTTTCCCTCAGGAGCTGAGGTTGGACGTCTGATCACACAATAGTGATCCCAGCACGGGCCCCGAACCTCACCGTCTGTGTCCTTTTAACCCCAGCTCTGCCCTGGGGGGGGCCATGCAACCATAGCACCTTCTCACCTGCTGTACAGGTGGAAACGCCTCAGCAGAAAGTGGGGATGGAGCCCGGCCTGTGTGGCTCAGTGGTGAGGGTTGGCCCTGGAACCAGGAGGTCACTGTTCGATTCCCCGTCAGAGCACAGGCCCCGGTTGTGGGCTCGATCCCCAGGATGGGGCTGTGCAGGAGGCAGCCGATCCATGATTCTCATCTCATCATCGATGTTTCTATCGCTCTCTCCCTCTCCCTTCTTCTCTGAAATCAATAAAAATATATTTAATAAGAAAGAAAGAAGAGAAGAGAAAGCAGATGGTCACAGCACCCCACCTGGTCCCAGCGCCGTTCTGGGGGATAAGGAGGCCTCCCACAGCTGGAGCGCTCACACACTGCGTGCCCGTAGCATCGGGGCGTGTCACGCCAGGCGTGTTCCACGCGGCTCACGCATTCGCTCAGAAGCATTCTGTCTGTCTTGCTGGCTTCTCTGCTGTCTGTTTAACGTCACTGAGAAAGGGAAGTTGATTGGGAGTTAGGAAAGCTGTGTGCTTGTGAAGAGTGGGAGGCAGTCCACCTTGAGAAGCAGGTGTGTTTGTGCTAACAAGCTGGTTTTCCCTCCAGCTTCGCTCTGGATCATTCTCAGAGGAGCACGAAGCTCCCCACGCTCTGTCCGTGTTGCCCCCGCCCAGCGCTGTCTGCGCCCCCACTGGCAGGTGGTCAGTGGGAATTAGGAACCAAAGTTCAGGCTGGTCCCTGGACTCCTGGTGACTTCCCTGTGGACAGGAGGGTTCACGGAACGTTGGAAGTTAATATTGACACGAAGGGTTACGTGTGCATTGCCTTTCTCTAGAGTGCAGTTCTGAGGTTTGGGCTCTTACAGGTCAGGAAAATACCCACAATTCTTTTGGAAAACAACCAGAATTTTTGTTTGCTAAGTAAGAAAAAACAAAACAAAAACACTTTTCTGCTTATAAGCACTATTATTTTTTAAGTGTAAACGTGCATGTACTTTAAAATGTATATATCAGAGTATGATTGAACTTTCCAATTGAACGAGTTTAGCTTCATGAAAAATTAACATTTTCTGGGTGTGGTCGATTCTTCTTTATCCCAAACTGGGCACAGCTCCCGAGAGAGGGACAGTCTTTTCAGAGTTTGAGGACAACTGGACCCTCTCAGGTGACCTGTTGATGGAGTATTTTTGAGCAACCATACTGTTTTTAAAAATAATCAAGTCTTTCGATGTAGCTAAATACATTCAATCATTACACTAGTGATATGTGTTATTTTGTGACCATAAATCCTTGAAGAACCCAAGATGTATAAACATCTCAGCTAAATTGTGAACACCATTTCCATCCCTGGCCATGCAAATGCATGTTTTCCCGAAATCGGGGAAGAAGCTATGTCAGAGTGAATGAAAAAGGAATGTTTTGGAGAAGGCGTTGATAGAAGGATAAACTGCAGAATGAATTTATTATTTCCCACCAACCATGGTTTCCCTTTTTTCCCCCCCGCTAGCCAATCGACTTTGAAACAAACAGGATGTTTGTCCTCACTGTTGCTGCGGAGAATCAAGTACCCTTAGCCAAGGGGATTCAGCACCCACCGCAGTCGACGGCAACTGTGTCCGTGACCGTCATTGATGTGAACGAAAACCCTTATTTCGTCCCAAATCCCAAGATCATTCGCCAAGAAGAAGGCCTTCATGCCGGGACCATGCTGACAACGTTTACTGCTCAGGACCCGGATCGATATATGCAGCAGAGTATTAGGTACCCGAGGCCACTGATGCTGTTCTTCCCATGTCCAGTATGTTCTAGGCCCGTGGTCGGCAAACTGCGGCTCGCGAGCCACATGCGGCTCTTTGGCCCCTGGAGTGTGGCTCTTCCACAAAATACCATGGCCTGGGCGAGTCTATTTGGAAGAAGTGGCGTTAGAAGAAGTTTAAGTTTAAAAAATTTGGCTCTCCAAAGAAATTTCAATCGTTGTACTGTTGATATTTGGCTCTGTTGACTAATGAGTTTGCTGACCACTGTTCTAGGCTGTGCGTAAAAGGGATCTCTTGAGTCAGAAATTTCCATTGGAATCAAAGCTACTTATTAGGAGAGTATTGTTAATTCTCTGATGAAGTTTCTTCAGTAGATGGATGAATAGAGTGCATTGGAGACATAAGAATGGATCAACTCCAGTCTTATTGGAAGAACATGTGCTCTGGTTCCTTTCCTTTTTTAAATATCCTATATAATAAAGAGGTGATATGCAAATTGACCGTCACTCCAACACACAAGATGGACATCCCCATGTGGTCAAAGATGGCCACCCCCATGTGGACACAAGATGGCCGCCACAAGATGGTTGGCAGGGGAGGGCAGTTGAGGGGGACCAAGCCTGCAGGGGAGGGCAGTTAGGGGCAATTGGGTGGCAGGGGAGCAGTTAGGCGTTGATCAGGCTGGCAGGGGAGTGGTTAGGGGGTGATCAGGCTGGCAGGCAGAAGCGGTTAGGGGCAATCAGGCAGGCAGGCAGGCAGGCGAGCGGTTGGGAGTCAGCAGTCCTGGATTTTGAGTCGGACATCCCTCGAGGGGTCCCAGATTGGAGAGGGTGCAGGCTGGGCTGAGGGATATACCCCCTTCTTCCTTGCATGAATTTCGTGCACCAGGCCTCTAGTATATAATAATAAAATCATAATATGCTGGGACTGGGTGGGACCACCGTCCTCTTCTGATGGAGAGAAAGGGACAGGGACCCAGAGCCAATCCAGTGAGTTTATTTTATATCCCAAATACCAGGAAGTTTTACCAAAAGGTCAAGACAAAAGGAGATGATTTGCATTCTCGAATAGGCCATGAGCATTCCTGGTGCTAGTCTGGATTTAGATATCAAAACCACTTCCCCACACCACGGCTGAAATGAAGGTCAAGCTGACAACACCCTTGCCCTTTTGGCAAGGTGTGTTCCCAGGGCATGGCTTTGCCTGTCGCCTTGGGTTCAGCTGACAATAATTAAGGAATGCCCATGTGCCTTCCCAGGTGCTGTCTACAGTTGTATTTGGAACTAACCCAGTAAAATACGCTTTTTTTCCCCCCTAAGTTTCATGCACACAAAAATTAAATGTGTTGCACTTTCCTTTTGTAGATACACAAAATTATCTGATCCTGCCAACTGGCTAAGGATAGATCCCGTGAATGGGCAAATAACAACAATTGCTGTGTTGGACAGAGAATCCCCCCACGTGAAGAACAACATATACAACGCTACCTTCCTTGCTTCGGACAATGGTGCGTACATAAGTCCAGTCACCGTGTCACCCTGCGTGTCGTCAAAGCGAGGAGAGCGCCTCGTGAATGTGTCCTCGGGACATGAGGATTTCTGCAAAACCCAATTGTCTAGAAAATTCTTAGGCCCCCACTCCTATGTTCCATTTCCAAGGGGTACCTGGGACATACCCATGTGCTTCATGATGTCCACACCCTCCCTGGCGGCCGCGTGTGATAATGACAGGCCTTTGGGGTTTTCTGTCCTGCTGCCCATTGCTGCCTTGTCACTGCAGGTGGAGTCCGCCCTCCGTGGCCCGGACACGGTGGTTTCGGGGGTGGTCTCTGTATATTCCTGCTGCCATCCGTCTGTCTGTCTCTGGCATCTTTCCTCTTTCTAATTCTCTGCCTCTAGTCTGCCATGAGCTCGGAAACTCTCAATTTGGTGCATTCGTGGGGCTGATTGAGGACGGGAGCTTTAGCCTATTGGCTTTGGAACCTCGTTTAGTCTTCCTTTGTGGGTCTTTGCTAGATTCTAAACCAGCCGTGGGCAAACTACGGCCCGCGGGCCGGATCCGGCCCGTTCGGCTGTTCTATCAGGCCCGCGGAGCCGAAAGAGCGGAGGGTTCTCTTGCTCTCCCCTCCGCTCCTTCACCAGCAGCAGTGTTAACATGGCAACGTCGGGAAACATGGCCGCAGCTCCTTCTTCTGAGTGGGTGGATTTATATCCGCCCATTCAGTAGAAGGAACAACCTCTCCATCTTCCAGAGGCTCCTTGGAATGCCCGCGGACGGTCCCCCGACATCACCCTGGGAATGCGGAGACACGCTATCGTGGTGATGTAGGGAGACACGCCCCTGGAGAGCACAGTATCAGAGCATTAGCTAAAAAGGAGACCAACAACACTGTTCCCACTGAAGTTGCTGTTTTAAAGACCAAAAACCTTTCAACCCAGTCTACATTGCCATCTACATCTATGTCCCAGGCATAATTTGGAAGTTGCACCAAAGAAAATGTTTAATTTACTGTTTACACATTCTGTTCTTTTCTATTTGTTTTAGTTTTAAATTATTTTATTATATTTAAGTTTAATCTGAAAGGCTTTTGTACCTTTCCTTTGTTAGGCAATTTTATTTTGCCTTTGCCATCTTCAACATAAGGTATATTATTGTGCTATGATTCCTCCATTTTTTGAAGTTTCAAATTATAATAATTAGTGTTTACATTCTTCTTGTTAAAATGTTTGAAATGAATAAAACTATTGAAATAAAAAAAAAAGACCGTACCCTTTTATGTAACGATGTTTACTTTGAATTTGTATTAGTTCACACAAACACTCCATCCATGCTTTTGTTCCGGCCCTCCGGTCCAGTTTAAGAACCCATTGTGGCCCTCGAGTCAAAAAGTTTGCCCACCCCTGGTCTAAATCGTTGAGGTGAACAGGCAGCACGTGTTTTACTGTATCAGGTGGAAGTGACTGCTGAGCGTGTGCCGGTGACGGGCAGTTGTGCAGCGGCGGTGTGCGCTTGTCTGTCTTGCAGGAATCCCGCCTATGAGCGGGACGGGCACGCTGCAGGTCTATCTCCTGGACATTAACGACAACGCCCCGCAAGTGCTGCCTCAGGAGGCGGAGACGTGTGAGACGCCGGCCCCCAACGCCATCAACATCACGGCCCTGGACTACGACATTGACCCCAATGCCGGGCCCTTTGCTTTTGACCTGCCTCTGTCTCCCGTGAACATTAAGAGGAACTGGACCATCACGCGGCTTAATGGTAAGAAGGGTGAATGATTTGAGTACACGTGCCCTGGAGCAGCCTGGTAGGATAAGGCCGTGTTAGGTGCTTTATCATCTTCTCCTGAAATGTCTCTTCAAAGCCGCTTACCGTTTAAGACCTCGAAGCCCTGCTAGCCAGCACGCCTTCCCCGCACAGCACACCGCGATCCGCTTTCTCCGTGCTGTCAGGGCGGACGTACCTTCGAGAAGACGCGGGGCGCTTTTCATCGTATTCTCCGGTCACTCTCACTCGGCATTTTTTTTTTAACGCAGGTGATTTTGCTCAGCTTAATTTGAAGATAAAGTTCCTCCAGGCGGGGATCTACGACGTCCCCATCATCATCACCGACTCGGGGAACCCTCCCAAGTCGAACAGCTCCGTGCTCCGCGTGAAGGTGTGCCAGTGCGACTCCAACGGGGACTGCACGGACGTGGACCGCATCGTGGGCGCCGGGCTGGGCACGGGGGCCATCGTCGCCATCCTGCTCTGCATCATCATCCTGCTCAGTGAGGACCCCCCCCCCCCCCCCGGCTCCTAGATTTTAGTTCTCTCTGCTTCCAGGATGCTGCGGGAAGGAACGTGTTGATGTTGCCTTTCCGAGTCACCTCACAGTGCCCGTCCGCCCCGAGCACGTTCTCCCCAGTCACACAGCCGACAGCACGTCCCCTCTGCGGTGAGAAGCACCCGGGCCCCATCCCGCACCGACGAGTTGGCAGCAGGCCCAGCCAGGGCGCCTCACCCAGGCCCTGTTGCCGTTTTCTTTCTTTCTTTCTTAATATATTTGTACTGATTTCAGAGAGGAAGGGAGAGGGCGAGAGAGATAGACACACCAGCGACGAGAGAGGGTCATGGATGGGCTGCCTCCTATACGCCCCCTACTGGGAATGGAGCCCACAACCCGGGCCTGTGCCCTGACCGGGAATTGAACCGGGACCTCCTGGTTCATCGGTCAACGCTCAACCACGGAGCCACTGGGCTGTTTCCGTTTTCTGATGCCAATGCCTGAGAGCTGTGGCCAGCTCTTTTTTCTTTTTTTTAATAGAAAATTGTTAGTCCTTAGTTCGAGCACTTATCTTACGATTTGAGTGTGAATTTATGGCACGTGCTTGGTGATTTAGGGAAATAAGTATATTGCTTTCCTCCCCCTTCCTTCTCCCCTTCCCCTTCCCACAGTCAGCAACCTGCTCCAGCCCCACGGGGATCACGGGCCTCGTTTCCGAAGGGCCTCGGACAATAGTGAGAAATGGTACTGCGTGTGGCACGTTGGGTCACAGACGTGAGGACACAGCTCAATGAGTTCTCTGTCTGTAGAGCAGGCCAGGTTAGGCGGTGGAGCTCCTCCTTCCGGTGCTTCCCCCTCCTTGGTCCAGTGGCACGCAGGGAGGGAACCGCTGGACAGTACTTTGGGAACGGCCTCGGAGCTTGCCGGTTAAAGGGATGAAGTGACCTGGCCCGTGACGTGTATTGGGGGACCGTGCAATGCACCAGTCCCTTTCTTGAAAACGTTGGCCACTTCTTTTTTTTTTTTTAAATAAATATTTTTTAAATATATTTTATTGATTTTTTACAGAGAGGAAAGGAGAGGGATAGAGAGTTAGAAACATCGATGAGAGAGAGACATCGATCAGCTGCCTCCTGCACACTCCCCACTGGGGATGTGCCCGCAACCAAGGTACATGCCCTTGACCGGAATCGAACCTGGGAGCCTTCAGTCCGCAGGCCGACGCTCTATCCACTGAGCCAAACCGGTCAGGGCCGTTGGCCACTTCTTTACGTTGCGCCGTTTGCAAGGGCCCGGTTGTTCAGAACCCTGTCCCTGTATTCTGCGCCATCACTGCAGGAGCCCGAGTGAGGTTCGCTTCCAGCGTGGAGGCTCCTTTGCCTGTCCTGTGGGACCTGCGTGCTCTCCTTGCAAGCCACGTGCTGGAGTCAGCCCTGGAGCAATGGCAGATGAGGCCAGGCGTCTGGCTTTCCAGGGGGGCTCTTGACCTTTATGGCCAACGATAGAAAGGCGCTCCAAGAGGGGCTGTTAAATCTTCCCCCGGGGGTAAGCCCGTCCCCCGGTTTGAGAAAGAAAGCCTTCCTAGATGGCACGGAGGGGTGTGTGGCGGTTTGGGCCGCAGCGTGGCGTATATGCCAGCCTCGTCGAGAAAGACTTAGCTGGGAGGGATCGTGGCGGGAAGAAGTGAGGAGGGCACTGGGAGGAAAATGAGTCGGTGCCGATTTTAACACCAGCCCCCTGGCGAATGGGTGCGTCTAAGCCGGGCCCAGATTGTGACGCAGGAAAGCCTACGGTTATTTCAGTGCCAGGCCGATCCCCTCGCCTTCCGCGCTGAGACCTGCAGTCAGTAAGGAAGGGACGGCCCAGTGGTGCAGCGGGAAGCACCAGCCTTCGGAGGTCAGACCCTCGAGGTCCCTCTGCTGACCCAGTTCCCCCCCAACCCCCAGGTCCACGTGGCAAGCACTTCTCTGGGGTCTGGGGAGCATGATGACTGGCACCTTGAATGATTTAATAACAAGTGACAGTTTAACTTACTGCTCTGCACTGTTTTCAAGTTTGCAAACCACTTTATTTTATTTTTAAATATAGTTTTATTGATTTCAGAGAAAAAAGAGGGAGAGAGAGAGACATCAATGATGAGAGAGAATCATTGATCTGCCTCCTGCACATCCCACATTGGAGATCGAGCCAGCAACCTGCGCATGTGCCCTGACTAGGAATCGAACGGTGACCTCCTGGTTCATGGGTCGATGCTCAACCACTGAGCCATGCTGGCCGGGCACAAATCATTTTATTAAGATGAGTATCCTCCCGCAAGCCAAAGTAAAGGAGAGAAATGGTCATTGGCCCCATGCATAGGCGATGGCACTGAGGACAGGCATTCGCCCGGTGAGTTCACGGGGCACCGGGTTCTGGGACCCAGGTCTTCACACTCTAAACCAGTGGTTCTCCACCTTCCTAACGCCGCGACCCTTGAATACAGCTCCTCATGTTGTGGGGACCCCCAACCATGAAATTATTTTCGTTGCTACTTCATCACTGTAACTTTGCTACTGTTATGAATCGTCATGTAAATATCTGTGTTTTCCGATGGTCTTGGGCGACCCTGCTAGCGGTTCTCAACCTGTGGATCACGACCCACAGGTGGAGAACCGTTGCTGTAGAGCCTAAGACCATCGGAAAACACAGATATTTACATGACGATTCATTAACAGTAGCAAAATGACAGTGATGAAGCAGCAACGAAAATAATTTCATGGTTGGGGGTCCCCACAACATGAGGAACTGTATTCAAGGGTCGCGGCATTAGAAAGGTGGGGAACCACTGCTAAGCCCAGAGGCAGGGCCCTGCTTTTATCTCGTCTCTTAATGTGAGGCCAGAAGAAGGGCGTGGAGAAAAAGATGTCTTGCCAGCTTTCAGCCCACACAAGTGGGAATTGCTTGCGTTGCGGACACGGTTAGACCGGTGGAGTGTCCGACGTGACAGTGTTACGCCTGTTCCCTCTGTTCCCCACGCCAGTCCTCGTCCTGATGTTCGTGGTGTGGATGAAGCGCCGGGACAAGGAGCGCCAGGCCAAGCAGCTCTTAATTGACCCAGAAGATGACGTGAGAGATAATATTTTGAAGTATGACGAAGAAGGCGGCGGCGAAGAAGACCAGGTAAGCCATGGCTTAAATCTTCCAAATGAAAGTTGATGATCATAACCAGGGGTCCTCAAACTTTTTAAAACAGGGGGCCAGTTCCCTGTCCCTCAGACCGTTGGAGGGCTGGATTATAGTTTAAAAAAAAAACTATGAACAAATTCCTATGTGCACTGCGGGCCCGGGACGCGTCGGCTGCTAAGCAGGACAGGCAGCGGCACCCTGCGGGCCGGATAAATGTCCTCGACGGGCCGCAGGTGGCCCGCGGGCCGTAGTTTGAGGACGCCTGTAAACTCTAAACGATAGAACGAGCGTGAAGGCATGCGGTGCGGTAACGGTACCAGACTTGGTTTCTGTTGTCGCATTAGGAACCACTCGGTGAGCCTTCCCTGCACGTGGGGCACGCTTCCCGAGTTCTTTTCCAAAGTGTCCCGTGTCATATTCATTTTGTAAGGAAGTCATTAACATTGTTTTAAGGAGCCTAGGTTGCAACCCAATTCTGGTTATATTTGTACTAATAAAATATTTTTATTTATAGTTTTTCTTCATCGGATATTCAAAATATTAAGTAAAAGTAGTATTCTTATATTGGGGTTTTAGATATGTACAGGCTGTCCCAAAAATGGATACACACACTGTGAATAATTATAAAGGCAGCGTTTATTAAAATACATTTCATTTCCAAAATTGAGCTATCGGCTGTTAAAGTGTGTATATATTTTTGGGGGGATGGGGATGTGTGTGTGTGTGTGTGTGTGTGTGTGTGTGTGTGTATCTGTGTATATAAATATAGAAGAGAAGGCACTAGACCAGGGGTGGGCAAACTTTTTGACTCGAGGGCCACCATGGGTTCTTAAACTGGACCGGAGGGCCGGAACAAAAGCATGGATGGAGTGTTTGTGTGAACTAATATAAATTCAAAGTAAAGGAGCGGAGGGGAGAGCAAGAGAACCGGATAGAACAGCCGGATCCGGCCCGCGGGCCATAGTTTGCCCACGGCTGCACTAGACTGTTCATTTTACTCATGTTTTCCAAGCAAATTCAACATTCCGGGTGCCATTACGATCACTGGGGATACAGAGGTGGGCAGAACCCACAAATCCCTCCTTTCCAGAGCCCGATATTCTTGAGAAATACTTGAAGTGGGAGACAGTGTCTAGTGCAGCCGTGGGCAAACTACGGCCCGCGGGCCGGATCCGGCTGTTCTATCCGGTTCTCTTGTTCTCCCCTCCGCTCCTTTACTTTGGATTTATATTAGTTCACACAAACCCTCCATCCATGCTTTTGTTCCGGCCCTCCGGTCCAGTTTAAGAACCCATTGTGGCCCTCGAGTCAAAAAGTTTGCCCACCCCTGGTCTAGTGGATCTGCATGTGCGTTGTGCCCGACACGGTACCTCGCGTATCGTTGCTCCCGAACCGCTGAAGTCCTGTCTGGCTGTCAGGAGGGTGAGCGCCGGTAGCGCCCAGGAGTGGCGTTCTTGCTGAGGACGAGAGGGACCAGCAGGCAGGACACAGACCTCCCCTGCTCGGAAGTGGCGTTTTAGGTTTCACACTAGCTAGCGCTTCCGAGGCCAGTCCTACATCCAGGCACCCCGCCACGTGCATTGAACGTCACCGCTTAAATCTGGTGATAGTTTAAAGCCCGCGATGTTCGTGCGGATGCCCCCCTCCCCGCGGTGGAGAGCAGAGCCGAAGGGGCTTTGAATTCTGTGAGCTCCCACACCTGGGAGGTGATGGACGCAGGCCTCCCTCCCAGGTCCGTCCTGTGTCCCAGCGGAAACTGCTCGGAGGCGGTGCTCCTGAAAGTGACGGGGTGGCCTGAATGCGGCCCGGGAGGAGTCACGCGTGTCAGCCGCCTCTGGTAGCTATGCTGAGCTCGCTCACTAGTGCCTGTATCAGGGGCACAGTCAGAAACAGGCGCCCGGAGTTCTTGGTCTTGGATTTTCGGGAAATGGGGACGTGCTCTGACGTAGGCACACACGTGTAGGCATTCGTGACAGCACCGTGAGCGTGCAGAAAACCCGGTTTCCGTGGACACATTGTCCCTTCCCCTTCGCTACGTCTCTGAGGAAGTAAATACCGCTTCCCGTTGTACGAAGCACGTGCACACCCACCGCCGTGTTTTTTTGTTTTGTTGTTTTTTTAATATATTTTATTGATTTTTTACAGAGAGGAAGGGAGAGGGATAGAGAGCTAGAAACATCGATGAGAGAGAAACATCCATCAGCTGCCTCCTGCACACCTCCTACTGGGGATGTGCCTGCAACCAAGGTCCATGCCCTTGACCGGAATCGAACCCGGGACCCTTCAGTCTGCAGGCCGACGCTCTATCCACTGAGCCACACCGGTTTCGGCCCCACCGCCGTGTTTAGCCGCTGGGCCTCCGGGGGGCGTGCTCCGTGGCACACGTGGGGCAGGTGGCAGGGGTGGTCAGGGTGTGGCCTGGCCACGCCACACGGGGCTCCGTGCCCCGCGGCCCTGCCCGGCCCACGTTCTCCGCGCCCCCCTCGTTCAGAAGGGGATTTCAGGTCTGTGGGAAGCCTGGCGTGTGTGTAAAGCTGTTGTGAGTACTGACTCGTTGAAGTGGCTCTGTGAATACACCCCAGAGTTTCTTTCTTAGAACCGCCTTTGGATATTCACATTCATGATCGGCTTCCTCGTTAATTAATTCAGCCTTTCGCTTTCCGGAGCCATGTTCAAGATGAGCAGAAACTACGTCGATCGCGTTATGTCGTAAATCTTCTACTGGTATTTTATGTATCATGTCATTCTTCGTAATTTTCTCGGCATAGACTTTCACCCAACTCAATGAAGCTAATATGAAAATAGTAGTAAGTGCCCAGACAGCGTGGCTCAGTGGTTGAGGGTTGACCTATGAACCAGGAGGTCAATGGTTCCATTCCTGCTCAGAGCACATGCCCGGGTTGAGGACTCTTGTCTCCGGTAGGGGGTGTGCAGGAGGCAGCCTGATCAGTGAATCTCTCATCATTGAGGTTTCTCTCTCTCCCTTTCCCTCCCTCTCTGACATCAATAAGAACGTATTTAAAAAAAATAGTACTAAGTGGAAGGACACCGGTGATAACTGGGTGCTGTGTAGAACTGGAGGCTGAGAGGCAAGAACCACGAGATTTCTCGGCATCCGCTGGTCTGGACCGGGGCACCCGATGTGTCACCTGATCTTGGTCCTTCTCGCCCCCACTCCATCCCTTTAGGAAATTGTTTCATGAAGGTTGATGGTTGTAGTTATTTTAAGAAAGACTTCCTTCCTTCATTGACTTGATGCACTTAGATTCATGCTCGAGATCAAGTGGTAAAATGTATCTGTGGCCACGATTTAGTCCAATTGTCATCATAAATCCTCCGCCTTTCCTCGTCCTGACCTCTGAGGTTTTCTTTGCTCCAAGATAAACTCTTGGGCGTGACGAGGCTGCTTCCCGTCCACTGTCCTGACAGGTGGACGGTTTTTCGGGCACGTCTCTCTGTGTCGTTCGCCGTGGCTAATTCCTTTACGTGGCGCTCGACTTCCTGTGGCGTCCTCGTGTAGCCTCGTGGTTCTTTGGTGGCCTTTTAGTCTCGACTAAAGATCTGCTTCTGGTCCTCTGTTAGGATTCCTACTTGCCGTCCTCGTGGTAGAAAACGGAGACAAAATTGCATCACGGGGTTTTGTGCGTTCTCGTGTTTGCCCCTCGTCGCGGGAGGAAATGTGCAGGGTGGTGATGCTCCCCCGAGGTTTCCGTCCCTTCGGCCTTGAAACTGGCTCATGAGGCCCACTCCCTCCCCTCCCTCTCTGCCGCCACTGCCTGAGCTTGGGTCAGAACCAGCACTGCCCACAGCAGCATCCTCCTGAGCGTCCTGGGCCCGGTTCTGATCCGATGCGGACTTCCTCCTTCCCACGGCAGACCGCCCACGGGCCCTGCCCCCACGCTGCGGGGCGCCCCGAGGGGCACCAGGACGAGGCCCGTGGAGAGCGTGCCGTAGGTGCCGACGCCCTGGTGTGGGACTCCTCAGCCTGCCCACCGGCCACGCCGGTTCCTTTCCAAGTCAGAGCGATTGGTCGGTCCCTTGGCGATTTCACGAGATTCCTTTCTTCTTCCTCTCACCATCCCTCCAGGCAGCAAAGCATCATGGGTCTTCTTTCTCCTCGAAAAGGCTCGTCGGTTTCTTTGTGTTTGTTCCCGTGAACCTCCTGATGGTCACAGCTATCGTGCGTTTCCCCAAGCCTGTGCCTTGGTAGCTTATCTGGCTTGTTCTTGGCGCCGGAGTGCGAGTGTTAACCTCCGGATGCTCTGGATTCGCACCAGAAGCAGGAGGCTTCCCGCACGTTTGGCTCAGGTCAACAGAGGTTCATGCACATACACCGAGAACCCCCCCAGCATCCCCGAGGCTTCCCGGGGACCCCGTGCCTGTAGTGTGCTCTCTGCCCAAAGCGCCCCGTGTTTTCCTGACCCCTGTCCCCGGGGAGCAGCATCGCCTGCCTCTGGACTCCGTTAAGAAAACGATGGCTAGCCGAAACCGGTTTGGCTCAGTGGATAGAGCGTCGGCCTGCGGACTGAAGGGTCCCAGGTTCGATTCCGGTCAAGGGCATGTACCTTGGTTGCGGGCACATCCCCAGTGGGAGGTGTGCAGGAGGCAGCTGATCGATGTTTCTCTCTCATCGATGTTTCTAGCTCTCTATCCCTCTCCCTTCCTCTCTGTAAAATATCAATAAAATGTATTTAAAAAAAAAAAAAAAAAGAAAACGGATGGCTACAGCAGGTCCCTTTCCGCTCTGGCTTCCTCTGCTCAGCATCTTCTCGGCAGGACGCTTCCACGCCGCGTGTAGACGTGGTCCATTCTTGTTGCTGCTGCATAGTGTCACCACGTCTCATGGATCCGTTCTCCGACGCTGGGGCATGTGAGCGGCTGCGGTTATGGTGTGTGGATCTGCTGTGGGCATTGTGTGTGCCTGTGCTGGTGCATTTCTGTTGTCATGTGCACAGAGGTCGAATGTCCAGGCCCTAGAACAGGGGTGGGCAAACTTTTTGACTCGAGGGCCACAATGGGTTCTTACACTGGACCGGAGGGCCGGAACAAAAGCATAGATGGAGTGTTTGTGTGAACTAATATAAATTCCAAGGAAAGGAGCGGAGGGGAGAGCAAGAGAACCGGATAGAACAGCCGGATCCGGCCCGCGGGCCGTAGTTTGCCCACGGCTGCCTTAGAATGTGTATGTGGCAGCGCTGGCACGATTCTTCCTGCCCGTTTTCCGAAGTGACCGGACCGGCTCACACCGCCCCCAGCCATGCACGTCCTCACGGACGCTGGGGGTCCCAGTCCTTTCCACGTGCAGCCGAGCTGACGGTGTGTGTGTCTGTGATCTAACTGGATGCTCCGGCTGACTTACCAGCTTGCCGTCTTCTCTGTGAACTTCCTGTTCATCTCCTGCGTCCAGTTTTCTGGTGGGGTGCCTGCCTTTCCCTCCCTGATTCGTGGGCCGTCCGTGTATGTCACGGACATCGGTTCTGTGCCAGCTGAGTGGATGCAGCGTATCTTCTCCCGTCCGCAGCTTCCATTTCCCTTATCCTGACGGTGTCTTACATCTTAGAGATTCGCCTGGCTAGCTTCTTATGCCGGCCCCGGTGGTTTGGGGACATGTCTGAAAGCTGGATTGTGTGTCACGTTAAAGTCACACTGTGGGTCTCTTTATACCAGCCGTGGGCAAACTACGGCCCGCGGGCCGGATCCGGCCCGTCCGGCTGTTCTATCCGGCCCGCGGAGCCGAAAGAGCGGAGGGTTCTCTTGCTCTCCCCTCCGCTCCTTTACTTTGAATTTATATTAGTTCACACAAACACTCCATCCATGCTTTTGTTCCGGCCCTCCGGTCCAGTTGAAGAACCCATTGTGGCCCTCGAGTCAAAAAGTTTGCCCACCCCTGCTTTATACAGAGCCCATGGCTGTGTTTTATGTAGCTTGCAGGGTGTAAAAATTGAAAAAAAAAATACACTTAACTTTTGGATCTCCTAATTCTCTCAAAAAATGGGAAGATCTAAGCAATCTGGCCTGTGTTGTGACGTGACAACAGCTGTGGGAATCAACGTAGAGGCTTCCTCTTTCATCAGGGCAAGCATAATCCAGTCATTCTTTTTCCTCCCTCTTATACCCGGCCACATCTTCTTGTTTATGTTATCAGCCTATCCTTTCTAGATACCTGATGTTGCAAACTCTGATTCAATTATCTATATATGTAAAAGTCTAAGCGACCGTTACGACCGGACGACCAGGAGACCGGCTGGTAGCTATGACACACACTGACCATCAGGGGGCAGACACTCAATGCAGGAGCTGCCCCCTGGTGGTCAGTGCGCTCCCACAGCCAACCTCCGTGGCCGGCCAACCTCCCGTGGTCCCTCCCCCCAGCTGGCCGGCCCCAATCAGCCCCGATCGCCTGCCAGGCCAAGGGACCCCACCCGCACATGAATTCATGCACCGGGCCTCTAGTATAGTAATAGCTAGACCAGGGATGGGCAAACTTTTTGACTTGAGGGCCACAGTGGGTTCTTAAACTGGACCGGAGGGCCGGAACAAAAGCATGGATGGAGTGTTTGTGTGAACTAATATAAATTCAAAGTAAAGGAGCGGAGGGGAGAGCAAGAGAACCCTCCGCTCTTTTGGCTCCGCGGGCCGGATAGAACAGCCGAACGGGCCGGATCCGGCCCACGGGCCGTAGTTTGCCCCCGGCTGGGTTAGACTTTGGAGGAACGCAATGGATTTCTGCCAGGAGGAGGTGTGATGGTGCTCTGAAACCAGACACCAACTCTCTGCAGTTCTGGCTTAAAAGAGAAAAGGGGATTCGTCACAAATACACTGAGTGGCCAGGTTATTATGCGTTCAGAGATCATAATAATATGGCCAGTCTGTGTATATTTAGATGTATTAGTTACAGGCTCGCTGCTGTAACACACTAAAATGTCAATGACCTACGCCTCATCGGAATGTCTTCCGGTTTCAGGTCATGGGAATTTGGGGTGGAAAGGGGAGGTGGGGGAGGGGAGGCGGGCTCTACTCCACACAGTCACTCGGGGACCCAGAGTGCCACTGGCTCCCCCTTCTCCCCTGTGGGGCTCCAACGTCCCCTGGACGTGCCTGCATGCAATGCTAGACGGCCAGAGGGCCGGGAGACGGATTTCTTGTTGATGTCTGTGGCCTGATCCTGCGTATAGTCATCGACCAGCTGAAAGTCTCCACCCACCCCGGTTAGGGACTCGAGCTTGGAGACGCTTCTCTGAGGTTCTATGAGAACAGGGTTTCCCCGCCCACAGTAGGTTGCTGGACCCGGTGCTGCATTCTGACCCATCCAGATGCGCCAGAGGAAGCGGCTCCCCAGATGTAGAGGGGACAGAGGCGCAGCAGCTCAACCACAGGGGACCCTGTCCGAGCATGAGCAACAGCGTAGAAGGCACCAAAACCGGGGGGGGGTCTCTCCCTCACGAGGAATGTGCCCGAGCTGCCTGGGCCGCCGTGTCTCCTGCGGGCCCTGCACACACACACGTAGGAATCCCCAGGTGACTTCAGGATAAAGGGAGTCGTGACGGACTCCTCCTCGTGACCCAGGTCCACCCCTAAGGATCCCGATGTAATCGCTGTCTGAGTGTCCGGTGGCTCCTTCAACGAGATCTCTTTCTTCTGTGACCTGTGGAAGTCGGTCTTAGGGTTTTGGGAGAGAGACCCCCACAACCTCCATGACACCGGCAGCCCATTCAGCAGCATTCAGGGGCTGGCGATGGGGTAAGAGCCCCCAGTTCCCGGGACCGGGGTGTGGCGTTGAGGAATGGGGACTGTGAGGGTTGATGGCTTAGCAGTCAGCCGTGGGCCGGATCTGGCTGTTCTATCCGGTTCTCTTGCTCTCCCCTCCACTCCTTTACTTTGAATTTATATTAGTTCACACAAACACTCCATCCATGCTTTTGTTCCGGCCCTCCGGTCCAGTTGAAGAACCCATGGTGGCCCTCGAGTCAAAAAGTTTGCCCACCCCTGGCTTAGCTCCTCCTCTGTTCGCTCCTCCACTCTGCATTTTAAAGCTGCAGGACGATTGAGCTGCCTGGACATCCGACCTGTGCCAGTCACTTCGCACTTTGGTGCCCAACGAGCCACCACGATTCATCTCCAGATGCCTCCTGCTGCCCCGGCTAAACCGGGCGTCTGCCCTCTGTGCTCCCATAGGAACCGCGTCAGCCTGTATTTTGAGCTCTGTGTCCAGCCTGGTCCTGACCTTAAACTCCCCGAGAGCCGGCTTGTCATAGCCACTTGGTCTTCCTGCACGGAGGACAGTTTGCCCCTGGCAGGCATTCCGGCCCCGGTGGGCGATGGGCCCTCTCCCTGGGTCTCTGCGTTTGCAAGTCTGTGCAGAGGCCGAGTGGAACCAGCACAGCCCTGCCGGCTTCGCTTTCGCTCTGCGGCGCCTCATGGCTTCAGGAAGCGGTGACCGCCTTCGGCAGCGCTAGCATCCGTGACGTGCTCTGTGTCAGGCCCGGGACCACGCTCTGAGTGTGCGTGTCTCTCATCGTCTTCCCAACAGCCTGTGCAGCAGGAACGGCGATGAGTCCAGGCTCCAAAACCAGGTCCGCCTGATGGGAGGCCGAGCTCTGCTGCCGTGGGCTGGGGGCCGGGGGCCGGGGGCTGGGGGCATGCTTCCTTCAGTCTTGCTGGCCTAGCACAGGCAGGCAGTGCTGGGGGTCCCCGCGAGGCTGGGCACTTGGCCACCGCTGGTTAGATGACCACTGACAGTCTGGCTGGAGCACAAGTAAGGGGTAAGACCCAATTAATTGGTTAAAGGCGGTTTGCAAAACGGAGCACATTTGGCCATGCATAGCGCTAACGTCGGGAGAAGCCAAGTTATTTTATTAAAAAAGTCAGGCATGCAATCTGGGCAGCTGGAGCTAAAAATCTGAAATCCAGGCTGGATGCCGAGACAGAGGGATGGGGCACAGATACCAGAAAGTCCTGGAGGCCCATCCGCCACCTCCCTGACTCAAGGTCACTCTGGGCCTGGGGTCACCTGTGGACTTCCCGCCCCACTGTGAGCAGCAAAGCCCCACGGTCTCCTCCGCAGCAGAGAACAAAGCTCTGCAGTTTCACCATCTTTGATCCTTTGAAGTCATTGTTTTACAAAACCAGGGTGCTGTGTAAGTGCACTGGCAGTTGGCTGAAGCTGGGGGTCTCGGCGGAGGCCGCTCCCACACTCGTGTTGTTGGCTCGAGCATGCTGTTAATTGTGCCCCCCGGTTCCTCGTCTTTCCACCCCCACCCGCAAGCAGGAGTCCCTGTTAGCTGCTGAAGGAGTGACAGCGACTGCAAGGAGGCCAGCGCCGCCAGGGACGGGGTCCGCTCTTCTCACAGCACGGGGCCTGGGACACCTGGGGGCCTGCAGGCCGCGTAGATTCTGAGCCGTCCCCTTCCCGTCCCCCGCTCGGCTTTTGGGGCGTTGAGTGGGCACGTGGCTGCTCACTGCCTCTCCCTGTCACTACATGTGCGTGAGCACAGCACTTCATCATTAAATATTTATTCCTCCTGCCTGATCCTGTGTGTGCTACATTCCGTGTTAGAAGGAGAGGGACTGATTAATATTCCAGGAGTGAAGTGATACCGATTTGAATGCCAAGTATGTCAGCAGTAGGTTGTGGGGGGTGGCAGGGGGGGGGGTGAGGGGAGGTAAAAGCGCCGGAGTCCTACCGCTTGGCCGAGTCCCCCAGCCGCCTGGCTTTATGAACGGGGCTGTACTGGACACGGGAGGTGGGTGCGAGCCATGCTGCGGGCGTATTCCGTTCGTGGGTTCAGTCGGTTTTTTTCTGTGAAGGTTGCAGCGCTAGAGCTGAGCACAGGAAATCTGAGTCATCTGCCCAAGGCCACCGTGTGCGGTGGTGGAGCCAGGTTTGAGTTAAAGCGCTCCGAGGTCAGGTGTAGATCACCACACTGTGCTTGCTTTCCTCTGTTGTGATTATGTGAGAATTTATCAGAAAACACAAATACATATACATATACATATACACATACATATACACATACACATCACATATACACACATATACATACATATACACACATATATACATATAGATATACATACATATACATATTACATATACATATACATACATATATATATCAGAGGCCCGGTGCATGAATTTGTGCATAGGTGGGGTCCGGCCAGCCTGGCCAGGGGGAGGGGACATAGGCAGTTGGCCGGCCTGCCTGCTGGTCGAACTCCTGGTCGAGGGGACAGTTTGCATATTAGCCTTTTATTCTGTAGGATATACACTGAGTGGCCAGATTATTATGCGTTCAGAGATCATCATCATCTGGCCGCTCAGTGTATATCTATCTATCTATCTATCTATATTCAGGAAATTCCAAATAAGGTGTTAAGATGTGACACAACCTAGTGAAGGATTCTGACGCTCTGTCACCATGTCTCCAACCGGGCATGGCCACTTCTTTATTCCGATTTCTAGGTTTCCTCCACGATGGAATAGCAGGCCATGCAAGATGAAAGGCCGGGCTTGTCTGAGGGGTGATGTTCAGTTTCTGTTACGGAGGACGGGGAACTTGGGGGGACGTGGAACTGAAGGTGCCTCTGGAGGCTGGGAAGCGTCTAAGAAATGGGCTCATCTTGGCAGGGCCTTCCCGACCCCAGCACACGCTTTGGCTGAGGGTCAGGTTTCAGGAGCAGCACCCTTCCGAAGCCCTTGCTCTGCTAGACCCGAAGGCTCCAGCCCCACCCCCACTCCTTCCGGCCGCGCAGCACAGCTCCTCAGCCCTCCACACCCCATGGCCTTGGTCCTGGTTTATCGATTCTTTTGTTTTCGTTATCTGTATCTTTATCATTGAGAGCATTACAGATGCCCCTCCTTTTTTCCCCATGGCCTTCCCCCCCCCCCCCCCCCCCCCCCGCCAAGGCCTTCACCACACTATTGTCTGTGTCCATGGGCTATGCATGTAAGATCTTTGGTTAATCCCTCCCCCCCCACACACACCCTCCCGGGATTCCTCATTCTGTTCCATGCTTCTCTGTGTCCGGATCTGTCTAGTTCATCCATTTATTTTGTGCATTAGATTCCACATGGAAGTGAGATCCTGTGATATTTGTCTTTCTCTGCCTGGCTTATTTCACTCAGCATAATAATCTTCTATGTGTGGCCTTTTAAAGAACATGAGACTAAACGCTCTATGCGGTCCGTAACCAGATCCGGGATGCAAGAGACTCTTCAGAAAGTATTTGTCGAATGCAGTTGAATTGAATTCATCTTTCCAAGAGAACGTGTCGTAATTGCACGATGGGAAAGAAGGTGTAATAACCTGTCGACAGTGCCAGTTTCTGAAGCAGAGCCTTAATTTTGCGCCAACGGATGAACCTGCAGCTCATTCATAAATCTGAAAACGTTCCCCTGGGACAGGGTAGCATCAAAACCAGGAGCTGTGGGAGCAGAAACAAGGCTTGTGTACCAGGGGGACTGGCCAGTGTCCCTCCAGGACGTGGGAGACGGCCCCCCCGACAGACACTGACATGCAGTGTGGGAAACCTTCATCTGCATAGGAAGTCCACGTTCCTTTATCTCCAGGAGGTCTGTTATTCAAGCCAGAACTATTTTGAGCACACCTTTGGTTTCGGGGGCTTCCCTAATCCATAGCAGCCAGTTTTTCTCATCATTTCACCTGTGCAGGTAGTCACCATCCTCACTGTGTTTCTCCGGGGAAGAAAATCGGGTGGGAATGCCATTTACATACAAGCTCGCAGGGCATTCTGCGTGACTTGTCAGCAGTCCTATGATAACGTATTGGCATCTCATCACTGTTTCATTCAATTATTTCCATGCCGGGAGGGACGGAGGGTGAGATACATGTTCTTTCCAGCCCCCCACTTCCTCTCCGCGTCTGCGGGGTTTCTTACTTGCGCCGTCGTCTGCTTTTTCCCCCAATAACTGTTTTTCCCTTCAGAATGTTGTCCGCTTACTTTCATTTCTTCCCGTCAGTCTGGGACATGAAACAGGCTTCCCTCGTACACATGCGAATTAGGAAGTTGTTTGCCTTTGCTCCACTCAAAGAAAAACCGCCCCTTGTCCCGGCCCAGCCCAGGAGGCAGCAGGACTGGCCGGCTGATGCGTTTCAGCACTGGCTCCCACCGCGGAGGCCCATGAGGGACCAGGAACTCGGCGTGCCCGCCCCCTGCCTTCCAGCCAGACGCGGGGGGCAAAGGGGGGTTCCCAACTAAAAACCAGTGGGGTTGGTTTTACCACCGACCGGGGTGCCCAGGCCACGTGCTGGGTCCAGGGCCTCTCTCGCTCCCCTTGTGGCACTAAAGGTCTCACATTTCCCCCCTCAGCAATCTATGGGGTGCACTTCTCAACAGCCTTGGCTACAAGATGCAGCTTTTGGGTTTTGTTTTGTTTTTTAATGTTTTTTGCTTCTCTGGTCTGTCTCATCTTTCCACACTGCTTCACTGAGCCCGGGACCTGGGGCCAATCATTAGCCTCCCAGCGCTGCTGTAATCAATGACATGGAACAGCACCCACTTGGAAGGAATTTTTGCTTGGAGTACAGTTGACCCATGGCTCACGCGGGGGATGGGGGTGGGAGGGGAGGGAGGGGGACGCAGATCCCCCCGCAGAGTCGAAAATCTGCCATAGCCTTTTACTCTCCCAACGCTTAACCCCTGACAGCCCGCTGTTGACCGGAAGCCTAGTGGGTAACGTAAAAGATGGGTTAACACGTATCTGTATGGTATACGTCGTACATACGGTATTCTTACAGTAGAGTAGGCTAGAGCAAAGAAACAAAATGTGTCCCTGAGCAAGTCCGAAGGAAGAGAAGGCACGTTACGGCATTGATTAGAAACGGCCCGCATGTCAGTGGGCTGCGCAGTGGGGCGGTGCTGTTCGAGGGCGGCCGATCCGAGTGGCACCGAGGCCCTCGGATGGAGCTCCCGCAGGGCGGGTGACGGGGCCGCGGGGAAACGCGTTTGCTCCCTTCGCTCCTCGGGCTGGAAACAGCATCGGGCACCAGGAGGCGTCCCGCAATCCCCGGGGAGCCATCCACGAGTGTTGGCGCCCCTTCCCCGGAGCAGCCTTCGTGGCGCAGTTCCGTCGATGGGCCCCCAAGGCAGCTGGCTGACAGTTCTGCCTGGGATTCCAGAATTTCAGTTTCTGCCGGCGCAGCATTTTGTGTTATATCTTACCTGACGTAGCCAAATGCCGGCAGGTGGATCCGTGGCATCATTTTCTGAGCCAGTGAGAAATCATTGCAAGGCAGGGGAAGGGAACAAGAAACAGCCAGAGTTTTAGCGGCTACCTTCTTCATAACACTCCCAAAATTGTACCATCGTTAAGACATCTTTGACCAGAGGGGAAGGAAAAGAGTTTTTCACCACTTGCAACGTTAATTTTTTTTTTAATATATTTTATTGATTTTTTACAGAGAGGAAGGGAGAGGGATAGAGAGTTAGAAACATCGATGAGAGAGAAACATCGATCAGCTGCCTCCTGCACACCCCCCACTGGGGACGTGCCCACAACCAAGGTACATGCCCTTGACCGGAATCGAACCCGGGACCCTTCAGTCCGCAGACTGACGCTCTATCCACTGAGCCAAACCGGTTTTGGCGCAACGTTAATCTTTTAAAAGCTCTGTTCCATGCCCGTTTCCAGGGGTCATTGCCCAAGAGCACATGTTCCAAACGTTAGGAAAAACAAGACTGTGCTTGGCCGTCCTGTGAAAACCCATTTCTCCGGGAAGTTCACGTTGTAAAGGTGGACAAACATCAGAGAATTTTTCAGCTCCACTTCTTCTCCAGAGTTTTAGGAACCAAATGAAGATTTCTCGTTGGATTGTTTCTTCTTTATAATCTTCGGCATTAAGGCCAGGAACCCAGTGATCTTGAGCATGTTTTGAAGGCTCTGTAATTCTCTTTATAATTCTCATCCTACATGCTGTAATTTGTGTAAGGAGAGCGGTGCAGGCTTGTAACGATGTGTAATTTAGAAGGCTTGTGTAGAGCGACCCCTTATCAGAGGGCTTAAAATGGGAACCTGGGGTCAGGACCTCTGCCCGCGAGCACCCACATGCGGACAGCAAGCCCACTTCTGAACCCTGAGCCCACCCCGCCCGCCTCCCACCACCAGCGGATTTTTATATCCCGTATTTGCCGTAGACCAGTAGAAACCAAGAGAAACGTTATTTTTTTAAAAATCTTTATTGTTGAAAGTTTTACATAGGTTCCCGTTTTCCCCCATTAAACTCCTCCAGCCCGCTCTCGTCCCTCCCCCTCTCGCTTCCCCCCCTCCCCACTCCAGGCCTCACCACCCCATTGTCTGTGTCTGTGGGTGATGCATATGTGCAGACAAGCTCATTGGTGGATCTCTCCCCCCCCCACCCTCTTCTGCCTTCCCTCTGAGGGTCAGCAGTCTGTCCGTGGGTGATGCGTATGTGCAGACAAGCTCATTGGTGGATCCCTCCCCCCCCCCACCCTCTTCTGCCTTCCCTCTGAGGGTCAGCAGTCTGTCCGTGGGTGATGCATATGTGCAGACAAGCTCATTGGTGGAACTCTCCCCCCCCCACCCTCTTCTGCCTTCCCTCTGAGGGTCAGCAGTCTGTCCGTGGGTGATGTGTATGTGCAGACAAGCTCATTGGTGGAACTCTCCCCACCCCCCCCCCCTCTTCTGCCTTCCCTCTGAGGGTCAGCAGTCTGTCCGTGGGTGATGCGTATGTGCAGACAAGCTCATTGGTGGAACTCTCCCCCCCCCACCCTCTTCTGCCTTCCCTCTGAGGGTCAGCAGTCTGTCCGTGGGTGATGTGTATGTGCAGACAAGCTCATTGGTGGAACTCTCCCCGCCCCCCCCCCCTTCTGCCTTCCCTCTGAGGGTCAGCAGTCTGTCCCTGCTCCTGTGGCTCTGGGCCTGTTTCTGTCCATCAGTTCATTTGGTTCCTTAGATTCCACCCACGAGGGAGATGATCTTTCTCATCGCAGAGAAGCGTGTGTTTTAACGCAGCTCCCAGCTTCCTGCAGACGCCAGGGTAACTGAGGAGCGGGACACGTCCCCGTCATTCCGGTGAACTTGCTGTGGCTGCAGGTCGCGGCAGTGGCACTGAGGGTCTCGCCCACCCTCCCCACTGTGCGTTGTGGCCGTGGCGGATCATGTGACCCAAGAGGCGTTCCTTGAGTAAAGGCTGTTCTTCTGAACACCTGGCAGGAAGTGCGTTGGAGACTTTATTCAACACGTTTCTTAATGAACCCTTTCAACAATAAAGATTTAAGAAAACAAGGCCCGGCCGGTGTGGCTCAGTGGGTAGAGCGTCGGCCTGCGGACTGAAGGGTCCCGGGTTCGATTCCGGTCAAGGGCATGTACCTTGGTTGCGGGCACATCCCCAGTGGGAGGTGTGCAGGAGGCAGCTGATCGATGTTTCTGACTCTCTGTCCCTCTCCCTTCCTCTCTGTAAAAAAATCAATAAAATATATTTAAAAAACAATAAAGACTTAAGAAAACAAGGCCTGGCCGGTGTGGCTCAGTGGCTGAGCATCACCCCAGGAACCAGGAGGTCACTGTTGACTCCCAGTCAGGGCACAGGCCCAGGTCGCAGGCTCCATCCCCAGCTGGGGGCCGTGCAGCCGATCAATGATTCTTTCTCATCACTGATGTTTTTATCTCTTTCTCCCTCTCCCTTCCTCTCTGAGATCAATAAAAATATATCTTTGGAAAAAAAAAAGAACAAAGTAAACTAATAAATGAACCCTTTCTAGGGGCCGACGTGGCGATGGGGGAAAAGGCTGGGTGGGCTTCCAGGCCTCTGTAAGCCTGTTTCTGCTCTCCGGGTCAGCAGGTGCGGGGGGAGGCTCAGGCAGGAAGACAGGAGCCTGCGGGTTAACACGCTGCCCCGTGTGCGCGCCCGGAGGCGAGGCGCCCGTGGGTGGGGACGCTGTCCGTGGCCACAGGAGGCAGCTGCCCTGCCCTCCGCTGTAACGCGTGACGTCAGAATGCAGGCTCTGTTTTGCCAGACCTCCCTATTTTCAGATGAAACGTTGGCAGCTTACTGGAAAAGTGTGAACACACGGCTGGCCACTCGCACGCGTTTGTGTCTGTAACCTTCGTGGAGGGAGCTCGGTGGGACATCACGGAGGCAGGCTCTGCCCAGGTCACACAGCCGCGCCAGCGCACATGCCTGCGGGCTCCCCAGCCGCGCCACAGCGGGGCCTGGGCGGTCCCCCGAGCGGCCGGGGCATCGCCGAAGACTCGCTCACACCCAGGGTTCAGTTCCTTAGCGTCTTCGTAGTCCGGCTTCTGCTAAGGCACGTTTCATCCTCCGCGTAAAACTCCTTACCGGCTTTCATCGTGACACCCCTGGTCCGTTTCCCCCGTTTTACAAGATGCTCTGATGGGGCAGGAGGCACGGATCCACCGTTCACCCCGTTACGCCGGGCGGTTATGCAATCCGCCGTCCCCCGGGAGAACGTGCCTCCCGATGACCAGGCGTTTGCGGCTCTCCACGTCAGCCGCTCTTTACATGGTATAACATGCTACCATATCAAAGGCTTTCGCATCTGCGCCACCGCATGCCTGTGACCTGGTCTGTAAATCACGCGTGGATTCTATGAAGTTCCCGTGGACCCCGTGGGTGTCAGGTCAGGGTGTCTTCCCTCGGGTTCTGCGTGGATAACAGGAGGCGCTCGGTCCCACAAGAGGAAACGGGACCCCATGCCTTTGCCCGTGCCGTGGATTCTCCTTCCTCCCAGCCCAGATACGGCTCAAGGTTTCCCCACTCGGAGCCTGCGCTTTGCCATCTGTCAAGTTCACGTGCCGGCTGCCCTGTCCTGCTCCTCCTCCCGGGCGGCCTCTCCTCCCTCCTTCCCCGGTTGGGCGACCCTGATAGCCGTTCTCAACCTTTGGGTCGTGACCCACAGGACCCACAGGTGGAGAACCGCTGCTGTAGAGCCTAAGACAGGGGTGGGCAAACTTTTTGACTCGAGGGCCACCATGGGTTCTTAAACTGGACCGGAGGGCCGGAACAAAAGCATGGATGGAGTGTTTGTGTGAACTAATATAAATTCAAAGTAAAGGAGCGGAGGGGAGAGCAAGAGAACCGGATAGAACAGCCGGATCCGGCCCGCGGGCCGTAGTTTGCCCACGGCTGGCCTAAGACCATCGGGAAACACAGATATTTACATTATGATTCATTAACAGTAGCAAAATGACAGTTATGAAGCAGCAATGAAAATATTTTTATGGTTGGGGGTCACCACCACATGAGGAACTGTATTCAAGGGTCGCGGCATTAGGAAGGTTGAGAACCACGGCTCTAATAAAACACTCTTTATGGGTTTGTTACAACGTGTTAGTGAGCACACACTTACCAAGGGGCGGGTGTGGTGCCTGGTCCTGGAGGGTCTGAATGCCTGTGGCCTTTCTCCTTGCGTCCCTGTCTGTCCCCGGGGTGATTCCAGTCATTCCTCACATTCCTGTCTCTCCACACTCCCCCTGCGGATGCTCAGGCTGGACCGCTCTGGCACGCCGGGCAAGGGGCGCGGCTCTGCGGTCCGAGGCCTGTGGAGTCCGTCTGTCTGTCTCTGAGCCTCAGTGGCTCTGGGACCCGGGACCAGCCACTTGGGCTGTTTGAGACTCAGCCTCCTGGACTCTCGAATGGAGACAATACAACTGAATATCAGAGCGTCAAATGAGCAAACACACATAAAGCACCTACCCTCCCAAGCCGTGGATAGATCAAAGCCGCTGTCAGAGCTGCAGGCGGTTCACCTGGTTTTAGAGATGAAGCCTGCATGATACAGGCATCAGGAACTGTAAATATCGGCATTAGATGGGGGATTTCCCGTGAAGCTGGGGATGTGGCACTTCCTGTCGCTAGAATCTGGGGGTGTTAAGTCTACGGAGCATCTGCCCACACCTGAGATCCTGATGCATCTTCACAGTCGAGTCAGCTTCTTTATACTCAGGCCCCGCTGGTGGGTGTGAAAGCTGGAGGTGGTGCTGAGGGCCAGTCCTGCCCAGAGCTTCCCCACCAGCTGAGCTGGGCCTGTCCCCAAGGGGTCCAGGGGTCAGGCCGCTTTCTGAGATCCCACGGGGGCCAGAGGGTGGCCGACCTTGTCCGTGACGAGCCATGCAGCAAGGGTTGCGGGCCACATACAGTCTGTGAGGCGCGTGCGTCTGTGTTGCCGTGGTGGTAGTTTTAAAGGACCCTTTAACAATGTGAAAGCTAGTCTTAGTCAAACAGGAACTGGGTCAGACTGGGCCCACAGACCAGACCACGAAGGGACGGAGAAATAAAGCGTGGCGTTGACACCCTCGTGGCCTAATGCCTCCCTTCATTTAGGGAAAAGGGAAACATCCCTGCATCGGTTTAACACATTTTGTTTATAAACGTCCTGATAGAGAAGTAAGTTTTCCTCCGCCCCCATAGGGTCCTTGGCTGGGTCTGGAAATGAAAGGAGCGGAGAAAGATTAGCAGAAGACGAGCGTCCACATTTGTGACATTGTTTTGCGCGTGCCTGGGAGGGAGCCTTCCCAAGAGAATGAAAACCCGAAGACGTGACCAGGGCAGGAAGCTTTCAGACAAGGCAGAGGGGCTGGGCCAGGGGTGGGCAAACTTTTTGACTCGAGGGCCACAATGGGTTCTTAAACTGGACCGGAGGGCCGGAACAAAAGCATGGATGGAGTGTTTGTGTGAACTAATATAAATTCAAAGTAAAGGAGCGGAGAGGAGAGCAAGAGAACCGGATAGAACAGCCGGATCCGGCCCGCGGGCCGTAGTTTGCCCACGGCTGGGCTGGGCTGTCTGCAGGAAGTGGTTGGAATTGACTAGGAAGATACATGGGAGAAGCCACGAGGAAGGTCAGGGACTACATTCCCCTGGTGCTAAGCTTGTCCTCTCTCCTCCTGGTCCAAGCAGGGGACCCTCCATGTGGGAGTTTTAGGGACACTCCTGTTTCCAGGGAAATCGGGGGATAGGGGAGAAGGCCACAGTGACCTTCCGGTTTCTGTCGTTTTATGAAATTCCTCCAACTTAACATACGCAATGCGCGGAGGTGCCCTGTTTGAGGGCACTGTGTCCCAAGCCCCGTCACTGTTTCCTCGTCGCCTTTGCTGCAGCTAGATTTCCCAGTGAGTTTGTAGGGGGGGCCTCGCGTCACCACCCTTTCCCCTCGGGAACCGATGAGGAGCCGTGGGGGCCTGGTGGAGCTGAGGCTGTGGGATGAGAAACGCAGAGGCAGAGCATGGGAGAGAGATATTTCATCGCAGCCTGAGCGTCTCCCGGTGGCCAGGCCGCCGCTATGTTACACGCACTCACGCCCATGCATCCCGGGTGCGTGTTTCCGCACAAACGCTGTCCGTGGCCATCGTCACGCCCCCTGCCCGGCGTTGGCCTTGTCTCCGCAGGACTACGACCTGAGCCAGCTGCAGCAGCCCGACACCGTGGAGCCGGACGCCACCAAGCCCGTGGGCATCCGACGGCTGGACGAGAGGCCCATTCACGCCGAGCCCCAGTACCCCGTGCGCTCCGCGGCCCCGCACCCCGGGGACATCGGGGATTTCATCAACGAGGTACGGACACGCCCTTTCTCTCTAAGAGCCTTTGTTTTGTGCTGATGGTTGGTTCTAGGGAGACCCCGATGGCTTGGGATGTTTTCCTTCAGCTTATCTGCTGGGGAAGCAAACACGTCTTCAGTAACATAAACTAGATGGAGGTGCTTGATCCGCCCAAACGAGATCTGCCAGTTACTGCCTGCCTTTGTAAATGCTGTCATTCATAGGGTGTTCCAGAGAAATCTGTGCACGTGCTCCGGGTAATTACAAGGGCAGTGCTGATTGAAACACATTTCATTTTCGAAAACAGGGCTCTCTGCTGTTACAGCGTGTACATTTTGGGGGAGCACCCTGTATGTTGTCAGTATAGGCTATTTCCTGAGATTATAAGCAATCAGTAGGCTAACAATATTAAAAAGCGTATTCTAATTTCGTCTATTAGACTGATGCAGGCCATAATAGTTCACTTTCATTTTCCTCACTTTGCACCCTTTAAATCCACAAATGGTGAGAATCCGGTGCCTCCCAGTGACCAGAGAGTTCCATCAAATGGGATCAGCAGGAAGAACAGCGGAGTTAAATGTTATGGAAGTGATTTAAACGCTTGTCCAGTTGAGGAGTTTTAAGAGCGTCTGGAAGAGGCAGCTAATTCTCTGTTGAATGTAACAGATATGATTTCCACTGTCAGAACCCTTCGGGCATTCTTGTAGGTCATTACTGACCAGGAGTTCGGCCACATTTCTTGCTCCAGTTTTGAACGAACGTGACGTGTGCCGCTTCGTTTGATCATGTCTGTCGCTGGCTGCAGTCCTCCTCCTCTGGAATGTTTACTGTGAGTGTAGGAGCGGTACCTGCTGACACTGACTGTGACTATACGGCAGGACGTGGTCTCCAGCCACATGGTCCCGCTCATATGTCCAAGACGAGGGCCGGTCCTCGTGTGCTTCAAAGGGGAGTGCATTCGTGGTATGTGCCCCCTGCAGTCATGAGCTGGTGCGTTATTTCCTCCTTAACAGAGTCGTATATTACATTTTCTCCTCCGGCCACCTGGGGTGTTGAGATGCACTTACGGTTTGAAAAAAAAAGAAGTTTTGAAGCACATTTAGAATATTTATCTGTCTTTGCAAGTCTGTATGACTGTCCGTTTCTGAAGTGCATGCTGCTTTCTGAGCGTATGTGTCGGCGCCTGCAAAGAGGTGGCACGTTGCTTTGCAGTAGACCCACAACTAGGGGAACCGGCAACTCCTTCGTCCACAAAAGGCCGCCCTCGCCTTCCCCGGGGGTTGGCCTGCCGGCCTGGTTAGGGGACGCTCAGAGGCCTCCATCCCACTCAGGCCTCCTGTCCTCTAGGACTGCTGGCACGAGGTTCCCTCTGCCCCCCCTCGGAGCCCCCCTCGGTCGGTCGGGGGGTGGGGGGAGGTGCACATCCCTGGGTGGGGGGGCGGGGCCTGGTCTTGGGCCACATGGGTTTGCTGAGTAGGCGAATGGTTGAAAGGATCACTCCCCAAATGACTACTGAAGCGAAGACATTGAATATGATTATAAGATAGAAAATGTGCACGGGGAAGGGAAAGCAAAGAATATAAACCAGAGAAGGCCTCCATTTGACCCAGGAAGAACGTCCAAGTCGGTGACGGTGTCAGAACCACACGGTAGAGGGTCCAGGGATGTGATAGTCGGGTCTGTGGGGAAAGCAGAGTAGGGACCTGTCAACAGGCCTAAGTCAGAAATAACACTCGGACACCCCAGCACCCCAGCACACCGTGTCTCCCTTCCATCGGAGACACTCGTCAGGACGCGCTCCGTACCTTGCTGTAGCCGGACAGACAGAGAGAAATCCAGGCCACGACTGTAAATGGCTGAAATGGCCAGGAAGAGCTGGAGCACATTTGATAAATGCCTTTAAAATGTCAACAGCTCTCTTTATCCCGGGTCTTACTTGATTTGGCAGCCAGGGCCCCAAAGGAAGACTAATTCAGCGGTGATTAGAATTGGGGCGTTTTTATCGCTGTGAGGAACGGGTAAGCTCAGGAGGACATTTTACAGTTTGTTTGTTGTTTGTTTACGTAATGAATGAACGTTGCCTCAGCTCTCAAGAACGATCCCATGTCCAGTCTGGTAGGCAAAGGAAAACAAATCACACGATTTTTAATTTCAGCTACGGCATTTCATTCTGTTTTTGAGGTTTTTAAACATGACCTCCAGGGGCTGATAAGGGGAAACGCATTTATTTCACCTCAGCCCAGCAGTGGGTGTTCGCACACCTTCAATAATTTTACTAATCCATGTGTTTCTTTATCTCAGAAGCACAAAAACCAGGGCCGTCCTTCTGTGAAAAGACCGGCGTTCGATTGTCACCATTTAAAAACATACGGAAGGTGCTTTTAGAATGACTTGCTAAAAGCCGTGAACGTTGGAAACTTGCTTTTGTGCCTACGGGTTAAATTCAATCCATTCTCTTTAAAATATCTCTGCCCACTCTTACAGGGGTTGGGCGTTTGGGTTCAAATCCAGGTGCCTCGCCGAACAGCTCTGTTACCTTGTACAAGGTCAAGATCCTTGGTGTAAGCTGTTGGATTTCCAGTCTGCTGGCTATAAATGAGGATAATGATAGGACTTCCCTTTAAGATGGCAGTGAGGCTGACATGAGATAACCCACGTGCAAGGGCTTGGTATGTGCCTGTCAAATAAGAAATTCCCTTAGTTATTACCAGTATTATATCATTATTATTGCAAATTACCTTTCGACTGTCTTCTAATTATAAAGAGAACACATAAAAACCTCCCCTTTTTGAAAAATCGCTTTAAGTAAAAATGAAATTCCCAGGAAGGGCCTCAGTGATGCTGGTGATGCTAAGTACAGAACCCCGCTGTATCGTGAGCGTGGTGGACCCCTAGGTCCCATGTGTATTACACGCCGGTGCTCGCTTCTGCTGAAAGGAGCAATAAGTATGCACACGGCGCCGAGGTCACAAGCCCAGGACAGGGCACCAGTTCCCTCCTCGCGCCCTCTGGACACCAGGCTCTGGGCGCAGGTCATGGCACGAATATAGACAGCCCCGCGGAGAAGGGTGCCATCCAGGACAACCGACACGTGGCAGGAGAAGCTCGGGGGACAAAAGAGACCCCAGGAATGACTCCCAGTCACAGCGGGGGGACGGCCGTGCAGAAGTGACATTTTACCAGGCTTCGAAGGATGGGTGGGGGAATGGATGGGTGGGTGTTCATCAGATGAAAAAATATCTCAAACAAAGGGACTCACATTTCCGCCCCCAGGAAGCGAGGAACAAACCCGCAGTCTGCAGGCCCGGGAGCACCGGGCGGGGAGCCGGCGGGGAGGGGGTTTGGTGGCGAAATCAGCTGTGGGTGCCGGAGCGAAGCAGACAAGGTGGTGACCCGTCTGGGTTCACCGAGGCCCCTCTGAGACCTTACCCTCCGGGTCCCCCAGACATCAGGCCTATGCGGAAGGACCTCAGTTTTTCCCACGTCTGCAAACTCCGTTGGCTACTTAAACTTTGTAATCAGTTTTGACTTAATTTTTTATTAAAGGGGATTATTTTAAGGGCTCCCGCACTGATTAAAAATCGTCTCGCATGTCCCCAGGGAAACCCTCCTGTCTTTGGTAAAGAACGGCCGTAGGTGAGGGAGAGCAGTCGGGGTTGGGCCAGGGAGAGGGACATCCAGTAAAATCGGAGAGAGAAGCCAGTGGGAGCAGGGACAGTCCAGGGAGCAGGAGAGAGGCTTGTGCTGTCGCCAGGGAGGAGGCGATGGGGGCCTGAACCCAGGCAGCGGCAGAGAGAGGAGGCGGGGAAGCAGCCGACCTCTGTCCTCCGGCCTCCCGCCCGCGGCTCCTTCACTGGGGAATGTGGGTCTGTCTGGTCCCTGTGAAGGCACCGCACAGGATCGAAGCCTGTAGATACCCGCTCAGCAAGACCGCAGCCCCCACTCAGCTCTCCATCTCTCAGGGGCACCTGGGACTACGGAAAATAGGCAGTTCAGCCGGCCGGTGTGGCTCAGGGGTTTGACTCCTGGTCAGGGCACATGCCCGGGTTGGGGGCTCGATGCTCAGGGTAGGGCGTGCAGAGGCAGCCCATCGATGAGTCTCTCTCATCATTGATGTTCCTATCCCTCTCTCCCTCTCCCTTCCTCTCTGAAATCAATACAAATATATTAAAAAGAAGAAGAAGAAATGTGTCTCGATTTGAATAAATAAGTGCAAAAAAAAGATGCATTTTTTGGCTAATGCTCTCTAAGGCTACAATTGCTAACAACTTCAAAGTGCTGTTGACTTGGACCAGTGGTCGGCAAACGCATTCGTCCACAGAGCCAAACATCAACAGGACAGCGATTGAAATTTCTTTGGAGAGCCACATTTTTTAAACTTACAACTTCTTCCAACGCCACTTCTTCAACATAGACTCGCCCAGGCCGTGGTATTTTGTGAAAGAGCCACACTCCAGGGGCCCAAGAGCCGCCTGTGGCTCGTGAGCCGCAGTTTGCCGACCACGGACTGAGACTAACAAAGCCTTACTCCTTTCTCACATCACATGGTACCTGGGCCTGCAGTGGCCCAGGCCCTGGTGTCTCCTGCACCTGAGGAGGGGGAAGGGAAACTGCCCTGGGACAGCCCCCTCCCCCCCCCCCCCCCCCCCCCGCCGGCTGAGGAGCCAGGAGCGAGGAGCAGGGAGGGGAGGCCAGCGGGGACATGGAGCTGGAACTCTCAGAGAGCGTCCCAGCCCCGGCCATTGAGGCTCGGTTGGTTAGAGTGCCGTCCAGCGCACCGGGTTGTGGGTTGGAAAGGTTGGGGCGCATGCGGAGGCACCAGATTGATGTTTCTCTGTCACATTGATGTTTCTCTCCCCCCAACCCCTTTTTCTCTCTTTAAAAAAAAAAAAAAAATCAACGGAAATAAACCCTCCAGTGAGAATGTCAAACACATATAGAATCTCCTCCACACAGCTGCCTCCATTCATGGCCAACACCAGCCCCCTGGCCGAGCCTGCGGTCGGTGGGGAAGGGACTCTGGCTCGGCTCAGGGGGGCCCTGTGGTCTGTGGCAGGGGCTCTGCCTGCGGGGAGGGGCCTCCTGAGTCACTGAGGAAAGAAGTCATGAATTTGGAGAAAAATTATAGCTTGTGGTTCCCGGTCTCCACAGACTTACCATGTACTTGATTCTATAAATACGATGAAGAAAATGCCGTCTAAACCTATTTTTCATAGGTTGAAGTGGTTTGTTGAAGTCGCTGTACCCTTAATAGATAATGACACCTGGTCACAGTTTATGAATTAATCTCCCCCTTCATGCTTTGGTAAGATCGCAAATGGCTTAATGCGTGAGTTACCTTCTATTATAATCCCGTCGGGCCTGGTCTTCATTCTTCCTTTGATAGCCTTCCAAGTTTAGGTCAAATGCAATGCCACTTCCTCCTGGAACTCCTAGTTCTCGGTGCAGGTCTGAGTTTTGTTCTTTTTTTCTTTTTCTTTTCTTTTTGGCAGCACCCCGAGGACTTTTGCCTGCACTTGCCCCCGTTAAACACCTCCCAGTGTACGTCTTGGTTTCGCTGACCTGACTCCCTAGGGCTTCTTTCTTTATAGAGGAAAGACAGGAGTTAGTTTTTATCTAATTTTTTTAAAATTTATCTTTTTGTGGAAAGTAATACAGATGCCCTTTTTTTCTCCCATTGACTCTAGCCTGCCCCCACACCCCCCCACACCCCCCCCCACACCCCCCAGGCCTTCCTCACCCTGTTGTCTGTGTCCGTGGGTTACGCATATAGGCATACAAGTTCTCTGGTTGATCTCTTCCCACCCCCCCACCCCCCCTCCCTCCCTTTCCTCTGAGATTCCACAGCCTGTTCCACTGTTCCGTGTCTCTGCATCTGTTTCGTTCATCGGCTTATCTTGTCCCTTGGATTCCACAAGCGAGTCCCATCCTGGACCCTCCTCTTCCTCTACCTGGCTTATTTCGCTTAGCGTGTTCAATTCTGAGACACGACGCTCACCCCAGGCCCCGGGGTTGAAAAGGCTGTGGTCTGCCGGTGGGCACTGGCCGACAGGCCACTGGGTCCCACGGAGCCCTTAGGGTCCTGCACGTGGCCTTCCCGTTGTAACCCTGTCCTGGTCCCCTCTCTCTCTCCTTGCCAATCGCAGGGCCTGAAAGCTGCGGACAATGACCCCACGGCGCCGCCCTACGACTCGCTCCTGGTCTTCGACTACGAAGGCAGTGGCTCCACGGCCGGCTCGCTGAGCTCGCTCAACTCCTCCAGCAGCGGCGGCGAGCAGGACTATGACTACCTGAACGACTGGGGGCCCCGCTTCAAGAAGCTGGCCGACATGTACGGCGGCGGCGACGACTGACCCGCAGGGCGACCTCGGTGACCGGACACGGGCGGACCGTTTCAGCTGATATTCCCCAAAAGCATCCAGAAGCTAGGCTTTCACGCTGTAGTCGACGAGCGCCGTGGGTGCCGGAGGCGCGGGCGCGGGCCGCCGACCGGGGTGGGCTCCGCGGGGATATCAGCGATCAGCGGTCCGACGCTGTCGGGAGGAACACGGAGCTCAGCTACACTTGAATTTTACAGTACAGAAGCACTGGGATTTTATGTGCCTTTTTGTACCTTTTTCAGATTGGAATTAGTTTTATGTTCAAGGCTTTAATGGTACCGATTTCTGAAATGAGGAGTGAGAGACACACTATTTTGTGGCGGGAGCAGGAAGTTACAAAAAACCATGGTAACGCTTCAACACGCTTAGGTTACATTGCATTCGCTTTCATTGAGATTCCGAAGTAAACAAGCCAGCCAACGAAAAACTCATGGAGCCGTGTCTGTTGTCTTGGGGGAGGAGACCATGAGATTGGGAAAATGTACATTGCTTCTAGTTTTAGACGTTAGATTTTTTTTTTTTTCCCCCACTAAAATCTTAAAACTGACGCAGCTGGTTGCAAATAAAGGGAGTTTTCATATCACCGATTTGTAGCAGAATTTGCATTTTTTTCATAAACTAGAATGTTAGACACATTTGGTCTTAATCCATGTACACTTTTTTTTTTAATTGGCTGTGTTTTTTTCACTTCACTGTACAAATGGTATGTGTACATAATGTTTTATCGGCATAGTCTATGGAGAAGTGGAGAAACTGCAGAACATGTGTGTATGTATTATTTGGACAATGGATTCAGGTTTTTTGCATGTTTATATCTTTTGTTATGGTAAAGTATTTACAAACAAAGTGACATTTGATTCGATTGGTGAGCTGTAGTTAGAATACTCAATTTTTAATTTTTTAATTTTTTTAATTTTTTTTTTTTTTTGGTTTGTTTTTGTTTGGGGAGGGAGACAAGTTCTTAGCACAAATGTTTTACATAATTTGTACCAAAAAAAAAAAAAAAGAAGAAGAAGAAAGGAAAGGGGTGTCCTAGCACGGACAGAACGACTAAGTGTGTGTTTTTAAGAAAAAAAAAGGGGGGGGGGGAAGCTTTTAAACTGGAGAGACTTCTGACAACAGCTTTGCCTCTGTATTGTGTACCAGAATATAAATGAACACCCCAGCGTTCTGAATAAAATGCTAATTTTGGATCTGGTGCCTGGTTTGAACTTTGTTTTCCACTTGAGCTGCTTTGAATGGTACAGAAACCCTAAGTCCTGGAGTTGCGTGCAGAACAGCTACAAAGGTGGGTATTGGTTTTTGCGCTTCTCACCCTTGAGCCCTTAGCGGGCAGCCGGGCCCGGGAGCGGCAGAGAGGCCCGGGTGGATCTTCCATTCCCACAGAAGACGGCGCCACGGGAGGCAGGAGTGGGTCCTGGCGGGTCCACAAACCCATCCTTCACTGCAGAACTGGGTGCGGTCCCCCCTGCCACCTGCGCTGGAATTCCCTTCTGCTCCCGCTTGTGGTTCCACCGACTCTGACAGGCCTTCCCCTTCCTGCTGCCGCTCGAGGAGAACCGGGTAGGAAGGGACGGGACTGGGCCTGGAGGCTGGACTTCTCGGCAGATCGCAGAGGCCGTTGTCTGTGTACCGAGTGAAATGTACGGGGGTTTGACTGGCTTTCGTTGGCTGACGTGACCATTTCCCCCCCCCCCCAGCTTTATTGAGGTATAATTGATAAATAAAATCGTGTGTGTGTGTGTGTGTGTATACATATATATGTAGTATGTGTGTGTGTGCAATGTGATGATCTGATGTATGTGTACATTATAAAATAATTTCCACACAAGGCATCCATCACCTCACATAGTTACTTTGTGTGGTTGTGTGTGTGTGTGTGTGTGTGTGTGGTTGTGTGGTGATAACACTGAAGATCTACTTGCTAAGAAGATTTCAAGTGTACAGTACAGTATTAGCCTGATACAGTCACCGAGGAAGAAAATGGAAATGATCGTACCAACTTCTGTGAAATGATTTCTGTGTCACTGTGATTCATAGTGAATTTTAAGAGACGGAGGGAATTCTCACTGTATTTTTCTGTTTGCTTCATGATCCTTAGTATATCATATATGCTTATACTGTCCCGTCTGAGAAACACTTATACAGGACACCTCCTCTAATGAACTCCAGTACTTTTGTGCTATTTTTGTAATAATTAAATGCCAGAGCTTGCCTCTGGCGGTTTCCGTAATGAAACTTACTGAATTTGCTAATTGAAATGGTCTTTTCTAACATGAATTCTTAGGCGGTGCCTGTGTTGCTATACATCCAAACGAAAACTGAACTGTGTTTTTACTTTATTTATTTACTAATGACACTAGTACAGATTTTTATATCAAATTTTGCAATATTTAAAAATTTCCTCCCTTAGGTAAACACTCTTCTAATAATTTTCTTACAGTTATTGTACAGTCACAGACTACATCTCATACATGCATAAACTTGGGGCATTAATAATAATAAGCATTCAATATATAATCAGTAAATGTAAACCTTATTTTTTCAAAACGTACCATTATTTACAGAAGTAACACATGAATCCATTTCCTTGTGAAAACACTATTCAAAAAATCAAAACAGGAACCGATAAAAAGTGAAAGTCCCTGCCTTGCTATTGGAGAAATTTTTGTTAGCTGTTTGATGTGTAATTTCTAATTTTTTTAATAAGCATTTTTATTCACACACTAGAGGCCTAGTGCACGAATTAGAGCACGGGTGGGGTCCCTTGGCCTGGCCAGCAATCGAGGCCTGTTGTGAGGGGCGGGGGCTGGCTTGGGGGAGGGTCCCTGGGTGGTTGGGGGGGTGGCACCGATTGGGGCCTGGTTCAGCTGGTTGGCTGCCTCAGTGCGTATCATAGTGACCAGTCGTTCTGCCTATTCCAATCGGTTCCACCATTGGTCGCTGAGCTTTTATATATATAGATTTCTATAAAGACTATATTTTGATTTCATGAAAATGGGATTGCATGTGATATATTTTCTGTAACTTGCCCTTTTCACTAAGCATGTGTCTTGGATATTTTTCCATATTAGCATAAATATGTATATATCATTTTTAATTGCTACATAGTATTCCTTAATATGAACATAATTCATTTAACCATTCTTTAAGTTGTTTTCACATTTTTTTTTCAATACTTGAAACAATGGGACAGCTCACATCCGTGCTCGGCCTGCGGGCATTTCAGTGAGATGGTTGAAGATGGGATTGCTGGATGAAAGAATGGAGAGAGGTAAATTAAATATGGCTGAAATTACAGCGTTCCCACGTTCCTTCTCCAAGTGCCCTTTTGCTCAAAGAAGATGGGGCTTTCTGAAAGGCCGCAACTTCCTGCCTGGGCAAGAGGATGGTGTGCAGCTCAAAACGGTGACCACGGAATGTACGAGAAGCTAGCCAGCGCCTTACTCTTTTCTTTGGAAGTGAGCCTGTGAGTCAGGCCACAGTCCTGTTTCAAGTCCTCTGTGAAATGCATGTAATGATGTGGCAAACTAAAACCCTGAAAACTATTTCTGCGTGTGGTTCATGGATCCCATCCAGAGCCATGTCTCCCAGGTCGTCCCCCAGTGATCGGGATCTCTTCTGCAATGTTGCCAATAAAACACATCACACAGAGCACTGGGGTCTTGGTGGGATGGATCCTTTCCCAGGATAAATGTGTATGCATTTTGAATGTTAGTGAAACGTTTCCAAAGTGTCCTAATTAAAGACCGCACCAATTGACACTCCTATCAACACTACACAAAAACCTATTGACCCTCATCCTCCACAGTCTTGGACATTGCACAGGTTTAAACGTTTTGCCAATATGATGGGCAACAAAAGACACCTCATGCTAATAATGGCTTTCCTGATGGCTAATGAGATGGATTGGTGATTTTTTCTTGTTTATTAGCTATTTGTGTTTCTTTAAATTGTCTGTTTTAATTTCCCTATTGAATTACTTGGTTTTTCCAATTAATTAGTAAGAACTCATTAATGCATTTTTCCCGCCCCCCGGTCGTTCGCTAATCCTGTAAATTCATCTATGGTGTTTTTGTCTCACTGAAATTTTTGTTTGAAGTGGGTTTCTCTGTCAGTATTTTCAACTTTAGGTTTGTTAGGTCTTCCCATCTCCAATGTATAAACTAATTATCCTGTGTTGTTTTCTGTTCTTTTATTCTATTACATTTATTTAGCTCTTTAATTCGCTTGGAAATTGGTTTGTATCCGGTAGAAATCTAACTCATAAAAATTTCTAGATACATGGTCTATTTACCAAACACTACTTGTTTAAAAAGTCCAAACTTCACCCAATCATCTGAAATGCAACATTAGTCATAGGAGCAGTTCCCAGATAAATGTTTGTTTCTAGGTAATTTATTCTGTTCCATTGATTATTTTTATTTAATTCCTGCACAATACTAGATTGTTATACTTGAACTAGAGGCCCAGTGCACGAAATCGTGCGGGTAGGGTCCCTAGGGCCTAGCCTCCTGCAAGCAGGGCCATCTTCTGCCCACTCCGCCAGTCCCCGGGCCAAATGCTACCTCCACCGCCAGGCTGTCAGGCCTTTGGGATCACCAGCTCATCCCTGGCTGCTTGGGGGCTCAGGCCTGCGGGAAAGGGGGCACCAGCGACCTCACCTCCATGCGCATGCACCGGGCCAGCTGAGGATGGAACGCGCTGCCCTCTCAGGGCCACTTAAGTCATCTCCGCTGCCACTGCTGCTGGGGCTTGTGCTGACAGAAGCTGCAGGGCACGCCCGTGACCTACCCTCCCCATTGTGAGTGCCCTCGAGCGGCCCCGAGTGGGCAGCGCGTTCCATTAGCAGCTGGCCCGGTGCATGCGCGTGGAGATGAATTCACGGCGCCTGCTTTCCCGCAGGTCTGAGCCCCCGAGCAGCCGGGGATCAGCTGGTGATCCCAACGGCCTGACAGCCAGCCCAGTCCTCCCATCACCCACCCTGATTCCCCCGTTCACCATCGCTGATCCATTGGAGCCTGCGGGCCGGGGGCAGGGACCAAGAGGTCAGCTGTTAAGCCCGCTCGTCAGTGCCCAGTCCTGCCTGCCCGCTTGTGGGCCAACGGGGAGGGACCGAGAGATGCTCAATGACCTCATGGTGACCAGCTGTTTGGTCATCACAGTCGTCACAGACACTGGCTTTATATATATATATATATCAGTTCTGACATGCCATTCCACCTACTGTTCTTTCCTTTCACTATATTTGCTATATTCTTTTTCAGAATTTTATTTTGTCCATGCATTTTAGGAACATTTTTGTCAAGTTCCATAACAAATTTTATTGGAAATTGTATTGAGTTATGAAAAGTTTATAGGTATACCTATCATCTCATCCCTCACGTGGATCATAAGAATTGTATTGTTTTGGGCCATCTTATAAAGGTTTTGTATATTTCATCATTTATATAATATTTAATGTAGGCATAGATGTATTTCATCGTATTTCTAGCTTACTTTGAGATTTGATGAATATACATGTTGCATTTTATAAAATTCCTTTCCTTCATCTACAGAGATGATATTAACCCATTAATATAGTGAATTATGCAATTAGATTTACTAATATTAAATAAAACTTTTTGTGATAAACCATCCATGGTCATTGTTATTTTAATGGGCATCTGGTGTATTTGATTTGCTGCTATTTTACTTAAGAATTTAAAATCCTATGTGGTTTTTATGCCCTTTTCTGTTTGTTTTTTTTTTTGTTTTGTTTTGTTTTGGTTTGGTTTGATTGTTTTCACTATCCTTGCTCAGTTTTAGTCTTGAAATTTATGCTATCCTCAAAGAATTAAGACCTACATTTTTGCTCTGAAATTGTTTATATAAAATGGATTCTCTAATCATAAAAATGTGTTAGAATTCCATAATTTTACTATTGTGGGGATATATTTTTCTCTAGTAGGAATTAGTGTAAAAGCCATTGTGGTTTTTTTGTTTTGTCTTTTTTGTTTTGTTTGTTTTTTCCAACTTTCACATTTTACATCTTGAAAAATGTCTCTTTGATCTAGCTTTTTTAAAAATGTGTTCATAGAAAGTAGCATTCAGTATTTTAAAAATATGTGTCATACCTTAAGTTCCTGTTCTCCTTTGTCTTTTACTTTTTTTTCCTTCAGCTGAGTAGTTTAAAGTGTCTATTTATTATTCTATTAAAACAACTAGCTTTGTGATTTATTGAGCTAGCACAGTGATTTTCGACCGGTGAGCTGCAAGAATGTTTAAAACATGCCATCCCTGACTCTTTGTCAGGAGCACTGACCCCTTTTTCCTTAGATTGCCAAATAAAAAAATGACAACAGCAACACAACATAGCCATCTGGTGTGAATGAATCAAAATTATACCTTTTTTTGTCAGATGGGGCAAAAAGCATATTTTTGGGTGTGCTGCAGAATTTTAGTAAAATTTTAGTTTATGCCGTGAGATGGGAAAGGCTGAAAATCGCTGATCTAGCATATTTATTCACCTGATGAGAGGGTTCACATTTTTCTAAACCTGTGGCTTTTGTTTTTAAAACATCTGGCGTTTTGCCGAAACCGGTTTGGCCCAGTGGATAGAGCGTCGGCCTGCGGACTGAAGGGTCCCAGGTTCGATTCTGGTCAAGGGCATGTACCTTGGTTGTGGGCACATCCCCAGTAGGAGGTGTGCAGGAGGCAGCTGATCGATGTTTATCTCTCATCGATGTTTCTAGCTGTCTATCTCTCTCCCTTCCTCTCTGTAAAATATCAATAAAATATATTTAAAATAAAATAAAATAAAATATCTGGCGTTTTACTTATTTTTGATGGGCCGGTGTCTGCCCGAGGTTTACGAACGTTTCGCAGTAGCTGGTGGACTTGTGGACGTGCAGGCCATGGGAACACATGCCGAGAACTGCTCTCCTCCCGTGTGGGTTGCAGCCTTTGTTAATGGGAAGCACCTTGCTTGCCAACTCTCGGTGCTTTGGGCTCTAAATTCCATGTTGTCTGACTGTCCTCTTTATGCATCAACTAGAGGCCCGGTGCACGGAATTCGTGCACTCAGGGGTCGCCATCAGCCCAGCCTGTGCCCTCTCACAGTCGGGGGGCCCTCGGGGGATGTCGAACGGATGGCTTAAGCCATCAGTCGGACATCCTTAGTGCTGCAGCGAAGGCGGGAGAGGCTCCTGTCATGGCCGCTGCGCTCACAGGCCGTGAGCCTGACTCGGCTTCTGGCTGAGCAGCGCACCCCTGGTGGGAGCACACTGATCACTAGGGGCCAGATTCTGCGTTGAGTGTCTGCCCCCTGGTGGTCAGTGTGCGTCAATGACCGGTCGTTCCTCTGTTCGGTTGATTAGCATGTTAGTCTTTTATTATACAGGACTAGAGGCCTGGTGCATGAAATCGTGCATGGGTAGGGTTCCTAGGCCTGGCTGGAGATCAGGGCCGATATGTGGGGCAACCGGCAGGGCTGGAGATTGGGGCCCCTGCTCGCACCTGCCTTGGCTGGTGGCCTGGCACTGCCCACTCGCCAGACCCACCCCCTGCCACTGCTGCTGCCGGTCAGCCAGGGCCTGCGGGCTGGGGGCAGCTCCTGTGTTGAGCATCTGCCCCTGGTGGTCAGTGTGTGTCATAGCGATGTTGTTCTGCTGTTCAGTCAATTTGCATATTAGGGTTTTATTATATAGGATACCTGTCTTATTATTTTGGGGGAGGAAGAGAGGAGGGAAGCATTTGCCTGATACAGCTTGGCCCATCACTTTTTTGTTAAGGATTTTAAAAGTAATTTTGCTTTTCACATCTTTGTGAACAGCATGTAAAGTTGCTATTTTTATTTCTCTGTCATTTTCAAATAAGCACTATGACACAGGATTGGCCAAAACATCAGCCGGATAAGGATCTGGTGTTTGCAGTTCACTGTCCTTGCGATCAGTCACCTCCAATCACCATTTCTAGAGGCGACCTCTGCACTGGGGATGCGAGGAGACCCTGGTTGTTAGCTTCCTCTGGGGGTGTGTCCAGGCCTCCGGCAGGTGAACTGGCCTCGCCGGCACACACGGCATTCCCAAGGCCAGTCTCTGCTCTCTCATCGTCAACTCGTAGCTTTGCAGCTGTTCATCCAGAATTCACTGCCGTTTTTCCTTGTTGGATAATCAAAGTATCATGTTTATAGTCGAAGCAAAACCTGGAAGAACCTAAAAGACCCATACTGTCTTGAACTGTTCCTTTTTGTGATGTACGTGAGAGGATAGAGAATGCAAATATAACATCCCTAACTGTTATATTTCTACAAGAACGAGGCAACAAAGACGGTGCTTCGCGGGAAAACATCAGTGAGGCATTTTAAGGGGGAAAGCAGCAAACTGTTCCTCTTTGTCCTGCTGCATCCTCGGGAGGGGTCCACAGCGCCTCTGGAAAGTTGGTAATAAAAGCTCACGCGCCCATATTTTTTCCTGCATGTCCACCAGTCCAGCCAGAGCTCAGGGATAGAAAAAGAGGGGAGGCTGCAGCAGCCGCCATGGTTTGGGGGAGATTATTTGTAGAGTTAAATGAATTTGGATTTCCTTCCTTTCTCTTACAACAAATGATGTGCTGACTGTAGGCACAACTCAAAGTTTGAGAATATATTTACTCTTTATGAACGTTTTAACAAAATGTAAGTCCACGTAAGAATTACGATATGGCCTGACTGGTGTGGCTCAGTAGCTGAGCCTTGACCTATGAACCAGGAGGCCATGGTTCGATTCCCAGTCAGGGCTCAATCAGTGTGGGGCCTGCAGGAGGCAGCCAATCAATGATCCTCTCTCGTCATTAATGTTTCTCTCTCTTCCTCTCCCTCTCTGAAATCAACTTTTAAAAATTAAAAAGAAGAATTATGATAGTGATTATTTTAAGTTTCTACTCTTAGAGGGTGAGGGGGGAGTGGGACAGATATATCTTGAAACAGGCAGAGGCATGATGGTGGACAGATATTCAGGGCTATTTTATTACTCTAACATGTATTTAACATAGTGGATTCATTTATTCAGTTTTCAATTTTGAACATGTCGACCACAAGAATAATTTTTAAAAGTACTTATATGTTTAGGAGGAATGCCTGGTGAATATAATTACTCAGTGGGTGCCAGACAGCTTCTCCAATAATTCGTTTCTTGACCTTTCTCTGCCACTAGCATACTTTGAATAAGTAACCTCGAGTTTAAGAATGTCGAACTTTATCTTTAGGTTAACACATAAACACTTATCAGTAACTGTTTATTTATCAGTTTCTATTTTGTGGGAAAGATGGTTTGCATTGTACCATTTTAGAGAGTGCTGGGTTTTGCTCTAATAGTGTTTTTGATTGTATATGGTTAAGACATTGATTGTATTAACATTTGGGGTCAGAGCAGAGCTAGGACTGGATTGGATGAGAATATTTTCTGATTTAGTTTATTGTAATGGTTTCTAGATTTGGGAGTACTTGAGACTGTGTTTTAATAATGTTTTTCTTGTTTCATTAGATATTGTTTTTGTCTTCCTGTTTTAACTGCAGCTTGACCTTTTCAGGGTCAGTAAGGCAGCAGCAGCCACAGACGGAGAGGAAAGTCCTCCCTTTGCCCCAGGCTTGTTCCACTTTCTATACTTAGCTCTTGCGCGGCTCCAGGACCTCTGGGCTTGGGAATAATCCAAACTGAACCCAGGCCTTGTCTCCCAGGCCCCAAGTGAACACCCTCAACTGAGGCGGACTTCTTCTGTGTTTGGAGAAAGCATGGCCGTATAGACTATATTGAACTCACACTGTCGCTGGGTTCAAGTAACCCTCCCCCGGCCCCCGCCACACACACACATTCAACATGGATAGATTTTAATGATACTGAGTTTTCTATGCATAGACACTGTTCTGCTCACTTGGCATATTAGCATATTTAACCTGTACAGTGAAGTACCCTATTTCATCACTTCTCGTCCCTTCTCATAGACATCGTTTTCCCACAATCCCACAGCCGTGAGATCAAGAAGCATCAGGCAGTTACTGAGTGAGTCTCATAGACATCATTTTCCCACAATCCCACAGCCGTGAGATCAAGAAGCATCAGGCAGTTGCTGAGCGAGTGCCGCGTGAGGGCGGCGTGGTGCTGTGGTTGTGTGGAAACCACCTGGGCGCTTTTGGGGAACAAGGACGCCCTGACATCAGAGTGCCTTTGAGTCGGGGAGATGTGCAGGAAGGCATAGAAGGCGCTTTATCTCCGCAGTCCGCCAGCTGGAGGGGCCACGGCAGGAGTTCTGTGGCCTGTCCACGGACACGATCGGCGGCTGAGCCAGGACTTAGCCCGCTCTCCGGCTCTGCGCTCACACGGGCCCAGCCCGCGGCGTGGCACACCAGCGTGAGAACCACAGGCTGAGGGCGGGCGGGAAAGCGGCTCCATCGCACACTTGCATTCATGTTGGGCTGCGCCATGTAGGATTGCCGCTATGGGAGGTCAAGACAGTCTAATTAACAGACCTAAGTTAACATTTTAGTTATTTCAACCTTAATTTAAAAAAATCAGTCATACATTTTACAAGGAAACGTACATACCCTCTGATACACTGGGCACTTCAGTGAGATTCATGTGGGAGGGAAAGAAATCAGAGACTCCAGGATCGAACCCGCAACCCGGGCCTGTGCCCCAGTCAGGATGGAACTGTGGCCTCCTGGTTCACAGCTCCATGCTCAACCCCTGGGCCCCGCGGCCGGGCAGTAGTTCCCTGTGTTCACCAAGCCCTCTTCTCTCCCTGCCCCGTGCCCGCACTGAGCCTGGCGCCTCCCAGCCTCCTCCGCCTCTCCCTGGGGCCCAGGCCTGGCACCTGGCCGAGCATCCCCGCTCAGCATCCCCGCTCAGCACCCCCGCTCAGCATCCCTGCTCAGCATCCCCGCTCAGCATCCCCCTCAGCACCCCCGCTCAGCACCCCCGCTCAGCATCCCCGCTCAGCATCCCCGCTCAGCATCAGCATCCTCTCTCTCAGACGTGCACCAGGCCCGCCTGCTGCTCTGGCCCCACCGGTTCGTTTTGGAGTTGTAGCTGAACAGTTTTGGAAATCCAGGTAGCATGTCCAGGCTCTGGGGAAGCACCTGGTCTGCTGGCAGACACTCCTGTCTGCCCCACCGAGGAAGATGCGTCTTTCACTCAGCTGCTTTAGGGGGCTGTGCCTCCAATCCCGCCCTGTGGCCTGCGGAGCATCTCACTGAGGAGGGCGCCTGGAGGAGAAGCGATTTCCCAGGAGGCAGCAGGCCAGAGTGGCACGGATCTGCCCAGGTTCACGTCCTGCTGCTGCTCTCGGTGGTGGCAGGACCCTTGAACCTGCCTCTGGTCTAGCGGCGCCCTTGTCTGTACAACAGGGCTAGGCCAGGGCTGTGTGAGGACACCCTGGGCCCGCAGCACAGTAAGTGCCCCGGATGTGCGCTACTGTGAGTGCCACGCGGCCATCCTTCCCTGCCTCCCCACGTCCTCGGACACAGGCTTCTCTGGCGGGATTGCGGGTCGGGGGGTCCAGACACCATACACAAAGCATCTGTCGGAATAAAGCAAGTCACAGCCTTTTGCTGGTTGAAGATTTTGCCTTCAATTTGTGTAAAAAAATAAAATAAAATAACTCCTGTGGACCACGATAAAGTGAAGCGCAGTAAGATGAGGTATCCCTGTAATTGAGAAAAGAAAAACATTGTTTTCACTCTCAACTTTTTTTTTTTTTAAATATTTTTATTGACTTCAGAGAGGAAGGGAGAGGGAGAGACAGAAACATCCATGATGAGAGAGACTCACCAATCGGCTGCCTGCTGCCCGCCCCCCACTAGGGATGGAGCTGCCACCCGGGTGTGCGCCCTTGACTGGAATCGAACCTGGGACCCTTCAGTCCACAGGCCAACGCTCTCTCCACTGAGCCAAACTGGCTGGGGCTGAAACAACTTTTTCACTTTAAGGTTCAGTGTGCGCCCTTACCTTCCCAAAGACGACTGACCAGGTCTTGTCGGAATTTGCATAGGGATTTACAATCCTAGAATACCTGTTCTGTTGGCCCTTTCGATGTGTACGCCTACCTTGATGGGAGACTTTATCTCTCTAAGTGGAAGAGAATCTTAGTGTTCATTTTCTGCACTCTATGTTTTAAACTCTGACCATGACCACAAGCAGGATTAAATGTGTTTTATACGCCGTACTGAGCCCTAATAGTCCAGTTTACTGAAGTGACATAGCGCGAGATTCCAGACCCCGATGGCCAGAATGCTTCGGCTCCTGTCCACGTGGCCCCCTTAAGTCACCTCTGCAAGAACATCCAAGTACATCCAGGAAAGTCAGAAGCACAGACATTCTAAAACTTGACGAAACTGCCTGGAAATGATGGATCCCAGGGAGATCACACTTTATTGCTGGGGAGATTTTCCCCGTGGATGTGGGCATGAAAATATGCAGACTTCATGACTCAGCTCTGTGAGCGGAGTCATCCATTTTCGGTCGGCTCACCTAATTCTAAACCCACTTTCTAGCATTTCCCTTCTTAATAGCCCCATTCCTCTTAAAGCCTTTGCCTGCATCGGAGTCTTTCCAAAATTAGGTCATCGTGGGACATTAAACTTTAATAGCAGGATGTACAGGGCGGAGAAGCAAATCTATCAGATTGCTTTTTGTTAATTACCATTACATTTTTCACAAGAACCTAATGCCACCATCACTCAGTTTATTAAATCACTCAGCACAACTGAAGAATGTTAAGTGAGTCCATTGACATGAGGATATTTTAGACACTGTAAAGGGCTGCCTGGATGTTAGGTTTCAAATACTCAATTGGTAAGTTGGAGAACTGAATGGCACATTTGTCATCCAACAGATACTAGTTGGACTGAAGCAGCAATTCCCTCTCTCTCCCGGTACTGGCGCTAGTACTCAGTTGTCCAGAACTAAGTGGTGACCCAGCCCAGAGAAACAGGATGAAGACAGAGCTTTACACTCGTCCTTTTGCTTGTCTGCTTGATGATTTTTATTTTCTCAAATAATTTGTTGTACCTATGACTTCTTCATGTGGAGTCAAATGGTTGCAAACTCAATCCCCAGTAGGAGGTGTGCAGGAGGCAGCGAATCAACTAATAATTGTCTCTCATCTTTGATGTTTCTATCTCGCTCTCCCTCTCCCTCTCTGAAATCAATTTAATTTTTTTTTAAATATTAAAAAAAAAACGATATGACTAAACAATTTCTCATCCTTTGACAGGTACTGTCTTTTATTGCCCCTACGTGTTAAGTTGACTCTTCCCTTGTCAAGCCATAGTTCAGACATGACTACCCTAGTTCTCAAGGAAGAAATGCAATATAGAAATAAGTCATCGGATCCTGAGGAATGGAGGGGCTGACATCTGAGGGAGGAGACTGAAGTCCCTCACTAGTCTCGGGGTGGAAAAGATCATGGCTACTCAGGTGAGTGTTAAACACAACTAGTCCCCAAATCAAACATCAAAGAGATAGCAGGGGTTCTCTGAATAAGGAAATACAGCCAGGGAGGTAGAGAGCCTTGATAAAGGGTGGTGGAGCCACAGGCCAGTGTTTTCCAAACTTACTTACACATTAGAATCCCTGGGGGATCTTTAAAAATACTGATGCCTGACTGGCCGGCGTGGCTCAGTGGTTGAGCATCGACCTGTGAACCAGGAGGTCCCGGTTCAATTCCTGGTCAGGACACATGCCCAGGTTGCGGGCTCCATCCCCAGTGGGGGGTGTGCAGGAAGCAGCCGATCGATGATTCTCTCTCATCATTGATGTTTCTCTCTCTCTCTCCCTCTCCCTTCCTCTCTGAAATCAATAAAAAATAAATAAAATTAAAAAATACTGATGCCTGCCTCCCACCCCAGTATCCCCAAGACCAATGAGCAAATGAACCCAGGATGTAGAAAAAGACCAGTCAGGGCTTGACGAAAGGCACTGTTGGGATCCCGTGTGAGGGTGGATGGAGGGAATCGTGTGGAGGAACACTGAGAACCTGTCCCAGGATGGGGTCCCATGGAGGCAGATTCCAAGATGCGTGTCACATGGAACGTGCATGGGGAGGGCTGGTGGAGCCCACGCTTAGGAGGGAGAGTGAAAGAAGCCGGATCGGCTGAAGGAGAAGATGGGCTGCCGTGCATTTCAACTTCCGGTTGTGTCCCCTGGAGGCGAGGGGGCCTCGTCCATGTGGCCCATGTAGACCAGTCCTCGGACACATGCCACCCTAGAAAGGGTTTGCTCTTGGGGGAGTGGACCCGCTTCCTTGGAGGCAATGTGAAAGGGACTGTCAGGGGGCTGTCTGCCAACGGGCCCCTCAACAACTGGGGAAGCACACCCTTCGGTTCTCAAGAGGGTTCCGAGAGGCACACCGTAGCTAGCGCTCATGAATTTACTTATTTTTAATTTTGGAAACAACATTTGATTCAGTGCGACAGGGAACACAAAATTAAACGCCCTGGTGCAAGAATGCCTCTTACAGGAAGATCTTTGTTCAGGGAGATAGCTTCTCGTTATGGAGACTGAGCACAAACACCAGGGTGGATAAAGAATACCGTATCTGAGATGCACAGGAACAGTGCGGCACCGGGAGGGCGGGGTGCAGCAGAGTACAGAGGTAAAGACGAGAAAAAGTATCTGATTAAATAGCGTTGAGGAAAAGATTAATCGCAGGGACATTTGATTTTCAATTTCAATTTATTTGCACTGTTGTTATATAAACCACCCCCTCCATTTCCTCCATAAGAAACATAGAGGGCCGAAACCGGTTTGGTTCAGCCTGTGGACTGAAGGGTCCCGGGTTTGATTCCGGTCAAGGGCATGTACCTTGGTTGAGGGCACGTCCCCAGTGGGAGGTGTGCAGGAGGCAGCTGACCGATGTTTCTCTCTCATCGATGTTTCTAGCTCTCTATCCCTCTCCCTTCCTCTCTGTAAAATATCAATGAAATATATTTTTAAAAAATTAAAAAAAAGAAACATAGAGGAACGTTTGGGGATTTTGCTTTTTTTTTTGTCATACCATATGTTTCTGATGTTTTGTGGAAATAATAAAGATTCAGTAGAAATGTTGGTGCCAAGAGAAAGGCAGGTTGAAATATAAGTAATGGAGATCTTAAGGACACTCAGACCCAGGAGATACCTAAAAGCGCAGTTCTTTTTATTACTCCCTGCAACTAGCCCACAGCTGGAAGGGCCTGCGTGCTTGCTCGGGTGGCCTGGAGGACAATGGAGGGAAACTCAGTAGGTCCTAGTGTAGAACCCAACTGGCAAGAGAGGAAGCCCAAGAAATAAAGGGTGTGAGAAATTCCGGACTAGGCCGAGGCTGTTTTATTACTTTAAGTTAATATCAGCCTCCTATATCAAGTTTTTTCCGGGCCAGACAGAATAAAAAGATAGAGGAGATATAATTTATGCAAGCATGAGTGAGGGATAGTTTGTTCTGCTTATTAGAAGGAGTTGGTAGGTAGCCAGATCCGTGGAAGCAGGAATGCTGTGTAGTTTAGTGAAAGGAGAAGGTTTTGGGGGCTGGAGGTCCTGCATTAGTATCCCAGAATTCATTGCCAGTTACGAATGCCGTGCCCACGTATGAACCACACCATGTCAGCATTGGCACGCTCCTCTGTGCCCTGGGCACACTCGTGAGTGTCGTGGATTTAATTTAAAAGGATACTATGAGGGGCAAAAAGGAAAAGGTATATGACAGATTTCCTGTGTCATGTAAATGTATATAAATATTAATTTTGCTCTTTTAACCTTGGCTGGTGATTATCACAGCAGTTGTTCATTTTGAATGAGCCTATGAACTGAGTCTATAACTTCAGCTCAGCTTTCCATGGTCAAGGAGAGGTGAAATTAAAAGCATAAAACTAAAAGTACCTGCCTTTCCCTGGGTGATCTCTTTTCTGCCAATATTATAGTTGGGTTTCCAGTACAGCAGGATAATATAGTCATTCAGATAAATCAAAGAGTTCAGGTTCTAGGGAAGGCTCCTTGAAAGGGTTGTGTTAAATTTAATACTGTAAATAGGAATTTTAAAAAAATGTTTTTTAATGCTTAAGAGACAAATCTTGTGGTGTAAGGAACTTTCACAGTAGTTATATGTCAATTATATCTCAACTAGAGGCCCCGTGCACGAATTCGTGCACTGGTGGGGGCGAGGTCTGCGGGGATCAGCCCAGTGTGGGAGCCCCGCTCATCCCAGTCAGCCAAGCGGCACTCCCCCTGTGGGAGCACACTGATCACCAGGGGACAGCTTCTATGTTGAGCATCTGCCCCCTGGTGGTCAGTGCGCATCATAGCGACTGGCCGACCGGCCGTCAACCCTGTTGCTGGGCTTTTATTATATAGGATAAATATGGAAATTAAGTCAATTACATTAGAATAAAATGAAACAGTTCTCGTACAGTCCTGTGGTCAATAGGCAAAGAATGCACATCTATGTGACTATTTTAGTGTTAATAGATGGCTCAGCACTCAATGTGCTTATGTCTGATCTAATAACTGCATTATGAAAATTGTGGTGTGGCCCTTTAAGGGAGATGCTGGGTTAGAAAACAGCTGATCTGTCCGGTAAGAGAGTGATAACATGCTAACACTGGAAAGGGCCCTGAAAGAAAATCCCCAGCGGCATCCAACTGACAACAGACCACTCCTGGCAGGAAGGAAATCTATTCCTTCCAGTTGCAGTAACTCAGTGGTCGGCAAACTGCGGCTCTGTTGACTAATGAGTTTGCCGACCTCTGTCTTATACCATGAGCAGGGATCATCCCCTAGTCCAGTGGTCGGCAAACTGCGGCTCTGTTGACTAATGAGTTTGCCGACCACTGCAGTAACGGAACCTTCCCTTGCTTGAAAGGAAATGGTACATGGAAGCACAAATGGCACTCGGATTGCTCTCAGAGTCATGGCAGAGGCGATGGGGGTTACCTGCCACAGCCACCTGGCTCGCTTAATGGACGGAGACCAAGACAGCAGCAGAAAGCAGACCTGACATGGAAGTAGGCAGACTGGGGAGAGAAACAGACCTGACACTGTGCGTGTGCTTGTGTTTTACAGGACCTCATGTATGTTGTATTGTTACAGAATTTACCAGGCAACCGAAAAACACACAGGAGTACCCGGAGATACAGGAAAAACCCCTTTATTTTCAGATGTTTCGCATGTACCGGTACCGTGACTCAGGGGAGGCCGTTTCTCTCCAAATCCTGAGCAAGCCAGTATGGAGGAAGCTTGCTCTTTATACCCTTTGGTTTCTTTGTCCCCCAAATATGGATGGGACTTCCGGACCTTTCCCGGGCTTTGCAAAAAGCCCCGTGTGTTGGGATGGGGGCCGTGAGACCACACCTAAAGGCCTGGCCTGGCGCCAGCGCTGACAACCCCCTCCGGGGGTTGTGTATGGTTCATGGTTTATGGCCTCTGTAAAATGGGAGCATTTAGGTAACAGGTCTTGCAAGACCAGATTGTGAAGAAAGGGGCAGTGACTTACTGATAGGCTATCGAGAATGTGCATTAGGTTATTGGCACAGATTCAGGTTGCTAGCCCCCCCCAAATGTCTCATTTTCCCCATCAGTATAACATGGTTTGTATAGAGCAGCCATGGGCAAACTACGGCCCGCGGGCCGGATCCGGCTGTTCTATCCTGTTCTCTTGCTCTCCCCTCCGCTCCTTTACTTTGAATTTATATTAGTTCACACAAGCACTCCATCCATGCTTTTGTTCCGGCCCTCCGGTCCAGTTTAAGAACCCATTGTGGCCCTCGAGTCAAAAAGTTTGCTCACCCCTGGTATAGAGGAATCACAATCTTTTAGGTATATTTTATCTTGTGTTTATTAAAATGAAAAGGGCAAAGGCCAGCCATTGTCCCAGCCTTTCATAATTGTGTGAGGAACAGTTTATGGATAGTAGCTGACAATATCCTCTTTCTCTTTAATTTACTTGATCTCAGTGAAACTCTCACATGGATGCCAAACAGGTCGAGCTCTCCAATAAAAGCTCCCTGCAACTATCGACACTTGCGAATGCAGGGTGGTCACAAAGTGAACAGTTCTGGTAAATTCTTAGCAGAGTTTTGAAAGGCTTAGTTAAGAATACCTGCAAATTTCTAATAAAACTAGAGACCCAGTGCACAAAATTTGTGCATGGGAGGGGGGGGTCCCTCAGCCTGGCCTGCACCCTCTCCAATCAGGGACCCCTCAGGGAATGTCCGACTGCCAGTTAAGGCCCAATCCTGCAGGGATCAGGCCTAAACCGGCAGTCAGACATCCCTCTCGCAATCCAGGACTGCTGGCTCCTAACTGCTCACCTGCCTGCCTGCTTGATCAATCCCTAAGTGCCCCCCTGCCAGCCTGGCTACCCCCCAATTGTCCCTCTGCCAGTCTGGCTACCCCCCAACAGCCCCCCTGCTGGCCTGGTAACCCCCCAACTGCCCCCCTGCTGGCCTAGTCACCCCCCAACTGCCCCTCTGCCAGCCTGCCTGGTCACCCCCCAACTTCCCTCTTGCTGGCCTGGTCACCCCCTAATTGTCTGGAAGGAAGTCAGATGTCCAGAAGATGTCTGGTCACCTGGTCTAATTAGAATATTACCCTTTTATTAGTATAGATGTACACTGATGCATGTGCCATGTGGTGTAAATCCCAGACACTTCTGGCTTGCTTTTGAGCCACCACTCAGCTTCAAAACCTAGTGACCCTGGGCATCCAAAATTGATTAGAATTCTCAAAGCAAAAGGCACTATGCTCGACCCCAAGACAGACCTTTGCTTCTAAGGAATAAATATTTCTCTCTCTCTCCTTTTCTTTTTATCCAACTTAAGAACTGAAATTAAGAAAATTCAGTTAGATGAATAGTTATTGTATCAAAATTATAACATTCAGGAAATGCTATAGATTCCAGAAATATATATAATGATATATTTGGGTCATGGTAATGATTAAATAATTATTAGTTCACAATGCATTTGCACATGTTTTAGATTAAAATTTAAAGGTTAGAGGATCTATACCCATAAAGGCCAGAGTATATGAACCTGCTGGATTTACTCCTGACAAAGACATATTTTTGATTAATCATAAATATTCCTTTTATATAAAATTGATATTAGATACAGAAGAAAATGCATTTTTGCGTAAGAAGTTTCTTTAACATTATCACCAGTTGCTTTCCCATGTAAAGGTATTGTTAATAAGAAAAATAGTTAACCTGAGGTGGACACTCTTGGTGCACCCCTTTGTGGACTGTGTGTACAGCCTTGTTGTAATTAAGTCTTGATTGTTGTTGGTATCACTGGGAAGAATTGACCTCCAGGCCAGTTGGCTGTAAGGATCAGCTGTGTCTATGCTGGGAGAAGTTCGGTGCTGGAGACAGCCTTATAGGATTAGACTTGCCAAATTGAAGTGAACCTAAAAATCAAGTGAATTAAAAACCTGAGGGACAGAATAATCTGGTGAATATAATAGAATCAGGGTCATAGAAAGGGAGTGGACTGATAATTCTCAGGGGGAAAGGGGTATGGGGGGTTCATGAAGAGACTGGACAAAAATCATACACCTATGGATGAGGACAGTGTGGGGGGGGAGGTAAGGGCAGAAGGTGGGGTGGGAAATGGGTGGAGGGGAGCTATGGGGGGGAAAAGGAGAAATAATTGTAATAATCTGAATAAAGATTTATTTAAAAAAAAAAAAAAAAGAAAAATAGATGATGCCGAAACCGGTTTGGCTCAGTGGATAGAGCGTTGGTCTGCGGACTAAAGGGTCCCGGGTTCGATTCCGGTCAAGGGCATGTACCTTGGTTGCGGGCACATCCCCAGTGGGAGGTGTGCAGGAGGCAGCTGATCGATGTTTCTCTCTCATTGATGTTTCTAACTATCCCTCTCCCTTCCTCTCTGTAAAATATCAATAAAATATATTAAAAAAAAAAAAAAGAAAGAAAAATAGATGAGGTTTAAGACGCGGGCTTTTCATTTTCTCTCTACAAAATCCGGGCCCACACAGAGCTTACACCTCTGACCTTGGCATCGTCAACACCATGATCTCAACAACTCATTTATCATCCCTGTCTTTTGAGCGAATGAGCATGAGCCACATTACATCAGAGAAGTGTCAGGGTTGACAATATTTTAGGGCGACAACCACATATGAATTTATGTGCTTGTGTTTATAGCAATAGTACCATCTAGTGCTAGGTGTCTCTAAAAGAGGAGCTATATTATGTAATTTGCTATCAGCTATGATTCCAAAGGGGCCAATAGTGTTAGTATCTCTGGACAATGAGAGTAGGACTCAGCAGGCATGTTTGCAAACAGCAGCCAGTTCTCGCTTTCCCTTAAATAAAGCTCTAGATTTATGTGACTGACTCCTGAGGGACCATTGATAAATATTAAATATCAATGAACACAAACAACTGACCTAATACTTTAATGATCTGTCCCCTTTAAAAGGCAAACCTTCCCACGAGCCATTTGAGAATGACCATCAAGGCATCTTGCGTTGCTCTGACAGCTCCTCCGCCTGTGCGTGCTTTACCGCGGGGGCAGCTAAGTTTGTGCCCCGTTCAGTCTTCAGACCAGAACGGAGGGGGCTCATCCCGGTTTGCCTCCAAAAACACGTTATTCACTGCAAACAGGCCTTCAGGGCTACCTCGCTCTTTTCTCGATTAGGACAATGTAAACGTGGGATCATTCATACCAGCCCCTTCTACCAGGCACACTGAGAAACGGCGGGAACTGGCTGCCCTGGGCACTAATGAGCAACGGCACAGCAACAGAACCAGAGGGAGAGCAGGGCCAGTGCCTCCGCTCAGACGGGCTTACTTTTTTTAATTTATTTGTGTGGATTTCAGACAGGAAGGGAGAGGGAGAGAAACATCAACGAGGGAGATCACTGATCGGCTGCTGCCTCCTGCACGCCCCACACTGGGGATCAAGCCCACAACCGGGGCCTGTGCCCTGCCCGGGAACTGAAAGGCGACTTCCTGATTCCTAGGCTGATGCTCAACCACTGAGCCGCGCCGGCTGGTACCGCTCACACATTCTTTAGCACCGTCCCCGCTTCCACCTGTGGCTCCAAAACAGACCCGGAACCAGAATGCCTGGCCTCAGCATGACTCATTTAAAATGATTTTCTTTAACCTGAACCCCCCAAAGCCCTAAGACATATACCTGGTAACCAGGAAACCTCGAAGAGACACAAGGAGGGTTCATTGGCTCACAATCCCAGAAGAGTTCGGCCTAAGAATGTCTATCAAAAGGAAAAATAGCCCTAACTGGTTTGGCTCAGTGGATAGAGCGTCGGCCTGCGGACTGAAGGGTCCCAGGTTCGATTCCAGTCAAGGGCATGTACCTGGGTTGCGGGCACATCCCCAGTAGGGGGCGTGCAGGAGGCAGCTGATCGATGTCTCTCTCTCATCGATGTTTCTAGCTTTCTATCCCTCTCTCTTCCTCTCTATAAAAAATCAATAAAATATATTTTTTTAAAAAAAAGGAAAAATATATTCCACTGAAGTGTTTTCTTTATGTGCATAATATCCACCACCTATCATAGACAGTCCAAGTGTGTCTAGTGAACGTGACTTCTCTTATACAACAAGCTCCCCAGATAAATATGCTATTTAAAGAGGGTACGGCCATCTGTGCTGTCGGCAGTTCACCTAAACAAAGACGTCCCTCTTCACGTGGGTCAGTTGGCACTGATTTCTTAGAATGAGCAGATTAAAATGAAACATGAATTTGATTCTGGTTCTTTGGGGAGTGGGGGAGGGGCGGGAGGAGGCGCTGGTGCCGACCTTGAGATAGCGGCACTGTGTGGAGATAGGCACAGGCCATGAGAAGAGAGACTCCAAGCTGGCACAGTGCCAAACAGCATGACCTTTAACCTGTTTCCCCATCGTGTCACAGATCCCTTAAAACAGTGGTCGGCAAACTGCGGCTAGTGAGCCACATGCGGCTCGTGAGCCGTGGTTTGCTGCTCTGTTGACTAATGAGTTTGCCGACCACTGGGATAGGGGCTTAATCACAAGGAACAACAACAGCCTGTAATTATTGGAATCGAGAGTCTATCAGTGGTCAGCAAACTCATTAGTCAACAGAGCAGCAAACCACGGCTCACGAGCCGCATGTGGCTCGCGAGCCGCAGTTTGTCAACCACTGCCTTAAAAGGCCTTTACTTTGTACCTCTGAGTTTTCAGGCTCCAGCAAGAGTAGGACTATGTATAAAGGGGTATCAATGATTCAATGAAGATTTATTCTGTTCGTTAAGGAAGCCAGAGGCAATTTCCTGGTTGCATTTTTATCTGTCACCACTTAAAATAAGATTACTAAACTCTAAATTATCCAGTTATTTACCAAAACCTTTTTGACATTAAATTTTGAATTAAAACAATTTTCTGGGGAAAAGTTACTCTCGTTCACCTATGAATTTGGTGGAAACTTTAACTTCTGTTTTTCTTATATTTTTGAAGATTATAGACCACGCAATAAATATTTTGATTTCTGAATTCAAGACTGGTGGTTTGTTCATGTTTATATTTAAAACAAACAAAGTGATCCAATGGGACAAGGTAAGTGAATTGGTTCAAACCTCGCACAAAAGGCTGAAACCTCATGTAACCAGAAAACTCAAAGAAATTGAATGTCTCCTTCCTTAAAGGATACTTAATAATGGAGGTGCACTTATATTTTAATATCTTCACATATTCATTAAAGGCTACTTATTATGTATACTAGAGGCCTGGTGCACAAAATTCTGCACAGGGGGGAGGGGGCCTCTGCCCGGCCTGTGCCCTCTCACAGTCCAGGACCCCCCGGGGATCTGGCTAAGCTGGAACTCAGACATCCCTCTCACAGTCCCGGGCTCTCGCAGTCCAGGACCCCTTGCTCCTTACCGCCCGCCTTCCTGCCTTGGAGGCGGGAGAGGCTCACGCCACCTCCGCTGTGATCGCCAGCCATGAGGCCAGCTTCTGGCTGGGCAGGGGCGGGGAAGGATGTGGCTCAACCAGAAGCTGGCTCGCTGCTTCTTAGCACTGGCCCCGCCCCCTGCCCACTGGTGGGGGGGTGGGGGGGGGCGATCTGGAGCCAGGCAGTGGGGGAGGGGCTGTGGGAAGTTGAGGCATCACGGTAGCACCCAGTTCAGCCTCCATGGAAGCTCCGGGACTGTGCAGCCCCCTGTCCTCTCTCAGCTTCCGCCACTGCCTCTGTGGCAGCCTCTTCAGAAAGGGCTGTGGCGGCGCTGGGACCAGGCCCCCAGCACCACGGCCTCTCCCAGCGCTGCCTCTGCAGGGGCCAAGGCGCTGGACCAGGACTACCATGGCTGGCCTGGCGAAGCAGGCTCGCTGGCCCCACCGCCGCCCCCTGGTCATTCCAGGAGGTCGTATGGAAGGTTGTCCGGCTGTCTGGTCTAATTAGCATATTACTCTTTTATTAGGATAGACTAGAGGCCCAGTGCATGAAATTCATGCACGGGGGCGGGGGTGTCCCTCAGCCTGGCCTGCACCCTCTCCAATCTGGGACCCCTTGAGGAATATTTGACCATCTGTTGGGATCAGGCCTAAACGGGCAGTTGGACATCCCTCTCACAATCCAGGACTGCTGGCTCCCAACTGCTTGCCTGTCTTTGCCTGATTGCCCCTAACCACTTCTGCCTGCCAGCCTGATCACCCACTGACCACTCCACTGCCAGCTTGATCGACGCCTAACTCTCCCTGGTTGGCTCAATTGCCCCTAACTGCCCTCCCCTGCCATCCTGGTCACCCTAACTGTCCTCCCTTGCAGGCCTGGTCCCCCCCACAACTGCTCTCCCCTGCAAGCCTGCCTCCCCTCAACTGCCCTCCCCTGTAAGCCTGCCTCCCCCCAACTGCCCTCCCCTGCAGGCCTGGTCCCCCCAACTGCCCTCCCCTGCAGGCCTGGTCACCCCCAACTGCCCACAACTGCCCTCCCCTGCCAGCCATCTTGTGGTGGCCATCTTGTGTCCATATGGGGGCAGCCATCTTTGACCACATGGGGATGGCCACCTTGTGTCTTGGAGTGATGGTCAATTTGCATATTACTCTTTTATTAGATAGGATGTGTGATTTTCAATCATTGCTAATTTTATTATTTGGTGGGGCAACATGGTTTAGAAATCATTACAAAGAGAAAACCTGGCCTTTGGAACTGGGGATTGAGAAAGATACAGAGAGCTTGGAAAGATGACATCAATTCTTAGAATTTTGCTTCAGGAAATTACATTTCAGCTGCTCACTTATTGTTATTTTTATAAACAAAAAGAAATGGTTATTGCTGGTGTAATTATGGAATGCACTTCAGAGACTGAGATTATTGCACAGTGGAAGGCACCACATAAATCAGAACTTTAGCAACGGGCCAATTTGACATGTTGTTTCAAGAGCACTTAGGGGCATGGTGCCTTCCCATGTGCGTGAGTAACTTCCATTATTGTTAATAATGTTCTTGCAGAGGCATCTCAGAGAAGGAAACCATCTTCCTTTTATTGGTTGCCATTTCCATGTTTCTGAGTGAGTGCCAGCTCTTTGAAGATGGAAGTGAAAATACCAGCCTAAATGTATCCTAACTCTCTTCCTAACAAGATGGTGAGCGGCTCAAGACTGTTAATTACGGAGGCTTCCGGTCAAGAGGGCGGGGTAGGTAGATGCGGTCCTCACATCCTCCCACAACCACATCACAATTACAGCTGAACTGCAGAACAACCATCATCCAGGGCCACCTGACATCTGACTGAACGGAAAGCATGCAACTAAGGTTACATAGAAGAAGCCACACGGACACTGGGGGAGGAGAAGCGAAGACACAACGGGCTGGTCCCACACCCTTATAGCGTGGGTAGGAATCAGAAGGGAGAGCTCGGCTCCAGAGATTCCCCTGAGGAGTGAGGGGCCCCAGCCCCACACCAGGCCCCCACAGCCCAGGGTCCCAATGCCAAGGAGAGAAGTCCCCATAACTCCTGGCTGTAAAAACGAATGGGGATTGAGATTGAGTGAAACAGAGGACTGCTCGAGTCCCAGGTGTTCCTCTTAAAGGGCCTGCACACAGAATTCATTAGTTAGACTGGCTTTCTCTGAGTGCCAGCACTGGGACAGCAGCTCCCAGGGAATCAGGGACATGCGAGGAGGAACTGGGTGGTCTGGCATCAGGGTGAGGACTGAGGGGGCGCGGGGAGGGCATTCTTTAATAAGGAAAAGCTGGCAAAGTCCACTGGTTGTTGTTTTTGTAAGCCCTTCCCCACAGCGCTGGCATGTCTGAGTTTCCATCAACCCGGCCATCACTATTCAGGTGATTCCCTGAGATCCCATCCAACGTGGGAGCCCATCCATGCTGTTTCCAGTAGATTTTTCCATACAAATGGCCTGCGTTGGCTCATGCCTCAGACTTTCCTCAAACCTCCCACACAAGCAGCATTTGGCCTCAGCATGCCCGATACCTCTTGCTAAGTATTAGTGACAGGCAAGTGTACAAAATGAAAGCTCTCTGCTGTGATGTAGGTGAGGGAATATTTGCCAGGATTGGCAAGTACAACATCTGCAGGGTGGGCCAGCAGGCTGAAGAGCCAGGGGCATCATTGCTCCACAGGCCATCTGCGGTGGAGGTAAGAAGAGCTGATGCTGCAGATAAGATCCTAAGGTCAGCCGAAACCGGTTTGGCTCAGTGGATAGAGCATCAGCCTGCAGACTGAAAGGTCCCAGCTTCGATTCCGGTCAAGGGCACGTACCTTGGTTGCGGGCACATCCCCAGTAGGAGGTGTGCAGGAGGCAGCTGATTGATGTTTCTCTCTCATCGATGTTTCTAACTCTCTATCCCTCTCCCTTCCTCTCTGTAAAATATCAATAAAATATATTAAAAGAAAAAAAAAATCCTAAGGTCATCTTCTGGAGAATTCTCTCTTGCTCAGGGGAAGCTAGTATTATTCTATTTAGCCCTTCAACCAATTGGATGTGGCCGCACTGACATTATGAAGTCCAATCTGCCGTACTCAGTAAGTGCATTAATTTTAGTTCTCACCTCATCCAAAATAGCCTTACAGAAACACCAGAATAATGCTTGACCAAAAATCTGGGTACCTTGGCCCGGCCTAGTCCACACATAAAATTAATCATTACGACAGTGATACCAATACAGATTTTGCAAACATAAAAGGGTAAGAAGAGAACACTGTGATACATTGATCATACTTGACAATTGTGATGAAGGAGGCAAATGATTTGAAAACGTTACGTACAAAAACTGACACAAGATGAAAGAGAAAAGCATTGTCCCTTTATCAAGTAAGGAAATTGGATTCATAATTTAAAGCGTTCCTTCACGTAATATATCCAATCTGGATGCTTCACCTGTGAATTCTACCAAGAAAGCACTTAAAACAGATACTTTCACAAAAATAGGAGAGGAGTGAATACAAAAGTTCGGAAGAGGAAGTGGGTGGGGGGCGGGGGAGGGTGGATAGAGGAGGAGTTGGGAAGAGGAAGGGGGGTGGACAGAGGAGGAGTTGGAAAGAGGAAGGGGGGTGGATAGAGGAGGAGATGGGAAGAGGAAGCAGACATGGGGGGTGGATAGAGGAGGAGTTGGGAAGAGGAAGGGGGGTGGATAGAGGAGGAGTTGGGAAGAGGAAGGGGGGTGGATAGAGGAGGAGTTGGGAAGAGGAAGCAGACATGGGGGGTGGATAGAGGAGGAGTTGGGAAGAGGAAGCAGACATGGGGGGTGGATAGAGGAGGAGTTGGGAAGAGGAAGCAGACATGGGGGGTGGATAGAGGAGGAGTTGGGAAGAGGAAGCAGACATGGGGGGTGGATAGAGGAGGAGTTGGGAAGAGGAAGCAGACATGGGGGGGTGGTGGATAGAGGAGGAGTTGGGAAGAGGAAGCAGACATGGGGGGGTGGATAGAGGAGGAGTTGGGAAGAGGAAGCAGACATGGGGGGTGGATAGAGGAGGAGTTGGGAAGAGGAAGCAGACATGGGCGGTGGGGGCGGGGGTGGATAGAGGAGGAGCTGTGGTACAGCAGGGAGATTTCAGAGGATGAAACAAAATGAGGAAGAAGAGAAAAATGGTGGCCCCTGAGCGAACTCAACCAGTTCAGCACGGGACTTCACATGGGTCTGCGGCCAAGCACGGCCTTAGGCACACCTGGGTTATTGGACTATGCCAGGGTCGAGATTATGGTTGCCCCATTTGGGGAAGGCACGAAGGAGGCTGGTGTTCTGGAGATACGGCACAGCAGTGTCACCAGCATCTAACTGAGACAAAGTCTATTCCTCACTCCTCCAGGCCGCCCTTCAAAATCCACTTCAAAATTCACCTCTACGAGGCCTCCCCCTCTGCTTGTCTTTTCTTGCAGCACATTAGAGGGCTCTCCACAGAGCTAATGTGCTACACCGCGCTTTATTTTAATTTTCTGTGTCCTCATGCAGAGTTACCAAATGCAGAGCGCCCCAGGCAGGGGTGACAGCGCATCCATCTCTTGTAGCAGCTCACAGTAGGGAGGCTGGCACCCAGTAGGCGTTCAGTCATCAAGGCCAGCCCTCCCCTCCTTCCACACACAGGGCATTAGTGATACACCCAGCCATGTGTCCCTGGACCATGAAGGACAGGCTGACTCTCCAATCTCCGTCCTGTTCTCTCTCAATAAACAATCAAAATATCCGGAAACTCCAACTGACATTCTCACAACGCCCTTCGCAACTGGAGTGAACACGGCGACCCTTGGTTGGACCACGGGTACCACTCTTTTCACTCAGAGAATGAGTTCACCGAAGTGTATGCCATGCCGCCTGCCCGCGTCAGTGCCCGAGAGGCAGAAATTAATTGTGAGAATGTCCTGTTCGGTGGCCAGCGTGCTGCGGCTGCTCCGTTCTTATTTAAAATATCCACAACGCTTGTTTCTTTGCTTTGACATTTGAACCAGCTCAATAACGTGGGGCAAGTATTTTGATTCCCATACGTCTCCACGCCAAAGTTGAAAAATAAGGGACTTAGGTTTCCTTCAGAATTGTTTCATGCCTGTATCAAAATACCCAGTTACCATGGTGACAGCTGCTCTGTAAATAGGGCAGCTCTACCCCCCGTAGAAGCACATGTGACACCAAAGGGAGGCAGAAAAGCTCTGAAGGAGGACAAAAGCGCCCGGGGAACCCCCCCAGGAGAGAGAAAGGCTGTTCCAGATGACAGTCTCCGAAGGGACAGGCATTCCTCCGCCCTCCTCCCCACAGGCCTCAGTGCCAGCCACCGGGGGAGGGCCCGGAATGCAGGCAGGGAGGGGACTGCGCATGGCCAGTGGCCCAGGGAAGCTGTGAGCACCAGGCACAGGGAAATGAAAGCGGTAATGACAATGATCAGTGAGAGCTGGCCCGGGGCCGAGGGCCGGCCTCAGACTTTGTGCACACACTCATTCAATCCCCTTACCAGGCCTGTGAGTGGGTCAGGAGGCCACTCAGGGCTGAGGCTGGGATTTCAGGCCTGCGTCTAAGCTCTTGACTGTGAGCCTGGAAGGTAATGAGGAAGGAAGAGGAAAGGCTAATGGAGAGAAAGAGGCCTTGTCCTTATCTTAGCAAAGAGTGAGGAGGAGAGGGAGAAACAGTCAGGGTCTGACTGATTACAGCTACCCTTGCCCTCAGCAGGCAGGGCAGGGAGAGAGGGGCCGGGATGGAGGGACAGCAGGCAGGACAGGGAGAGAGGGCCCTGGATGGAGGGACAGCAGGCAGGACAGGGAGAGAGGGCCCTGGATGGAAGGACAGCAGACAGGACAGGGACAGAGGGGCCGGGATGGAGGGACAGCAGGCAGGACAGGGAGAGAGGGCCCTGGATGGAGGGACAGCAGGCAGGAGAGGGAGAGAGGGGCCCGGGATGGAGGGACAGCAGGCAGGACAGGGAGAGAGGGGCCGGGATGGAGGGACAGCAGACAGGACAGGGAGAGAGGGGCCTTGGATAGAGGGACAGGGAGAGAGGGGCCCTGGATGGAGGGACAGCAGGCAGGACAGGGGGAGAGGGGCCAGGGTGGAGGGACAGCAGGCAGGACAGGGAGAGAGGGCCCTGGATGGAGGGACAGCAGGCAGGACAGGGGGAGAGGGGCCCGGGATGGAGGCACAGCAGGCAGGACAGGGAGAGAGGGGCCTTGGATAGAGGGACAGGGAGAGAGGGGCCCTGGATGGAGGGACAGCAGGCAGGACAGGGAGAGAGGGGCCAGGGTGGAGGGACAGCAGGCAGGACAGGGAGAGAGGGCCCTGGATGGAGGGACAGCAGGCAGGACAGGGGGAGAGGGGCCCGGGATGGAGGGACAGCAGGCAGGAGAGGGAGAGAGGGGCCGGGATGGAGGGACAGCAGGCAGGACAGGGGGAGAGGGGCCGGGATGGAGGGACAGCAGGCAGGACAGGGAGAGAGGGGCCTGGGGTGGAGGGATAGCAGGCAGGACAGGGGGAGAGGGGCCGGGATGGAGGGACAGCAGGCAGGACATGGGGAGAGGGGCCGGGATGGAGGGACAGCAGGCAGGACAGGGAGAGAGGGGCCTGGGGTGGAGAGACAGCAGGCAGGACAGGGAGAGAGGGGCCGGGATGGAGGGACAGCAGGCAGGACAGGGAGAGAGGGGCCGGGATGGAGGGACAGCAGGCAGGACAGGGAGAGAGGGGCCGGGATGGAGGGACAGCAGGCAGGACAGGGAGAGAGGGGCCGGGATGGAGGGACAGCAGGCAGGACAGGGAGAGAGGGGCCGGGATGGAGGGACAGCAGGCAGGACAGGGGGAGCAGGAGAGGGCAGTGAGCAGCAAGTGATTGCAATCAGCGATGAAAGTACAACGGATTATAGGAACAATGAAATCCCTATAGATGTTTTCTAAGGACATCCACAGCCCCCTTGCCATTACAGTTCTCATGGCACACTGAATGCCTTTAGCTCTGTGTAAATTGCCGATATTGTATGCCTCTGATTCAAGCACAATGTTGGCTCCAAGAGGGTAGCACTTTAGCTATGCTAGTGTTAAACTCCAGGGAAAGAGTCTGACATTTTCAATGGAATTGGTCTTATAAGCAAAACTGCAAGTCAATAAGCAATGCAAGTAACAACAATACGATCAACTGTGTTGCCTATCATACTGTCCCCTCAGTGGGAACACACATGTTTAACGTTTCTGGCTTTTCTACAGCGCCTTGTTATTGGACATAAAGAAATCTGACTGATAATAAGACTTTCCCCTGGCAAATTTAACTGGATCAATATTTGCATGATTTAATTTTATCTTAATTGGGTACCCTGGGACTCGCCGAAGGGGGATTTTTCTCAATATGTGCCAATACGTGCTCTGTTCCACTTTCTCGTCTTCAAATTATATCCAAAGACACATATTCCCCTGCCCCCCTTTCTCCGCTGATGCCACACGCAGAGCTAAGCTGCATTATTAGCAAGGTGTTACTATTCTCAAACGCAAGCCAGCTCACATTAGGGACCTACAGGTGGAGGCCTACGCAAACCTAGCGCTTTAGGTTGTAACTTCAAAAGGCCTTTTGAAGAGAATTCTGATTGAATGCAATGCAACATCAAATTGTATAAAAAGCTGGTTTCTAATGTAAACTGTGTTTCCCCTAGAATTTCACATATTTTTATTTATTAAGTATATTGATTGCATTTGTTCTAAAAACTATCAAATACATAAAAGGTATAATCGTGAAATAATGGACACTTACATATTTATACCTATTCAAAGAACAGTCACATTAACATGACCATGGTCTCCTCCCCAATCAGTTTCCTGTCTATCACCCTCAGATGTTACCACGGGACTATATTTTGTGCTTCTCATTTCCTCCTGATTTTTAACAGTGTTATCAAAAATGTTGTACCCCATAATATATATTTTTAAAATGTTTTTTTAGAAATGATTTTAGAGTTACTGGAATATTTCAAAAACACTACAGGGAGTTCCTGTCTTGTGTATTCTTTACCCAGCAGCCCCTAAATTTACCATCTTCCATAGCTCTGTTATCAAAGCCAGAAACTAACAATGGAAAATACTATTACATACAAACCTTTGCAAATCTCACCATTTTTTCCACCGGTGCGGACTTTTCTATTCCAGGTTCCAGTCCCAGCTTGTATATTGCATTTGGAATGGTTTTAATTTGCAGATATCCTTAGGATTTAATTAGAATGTTTCCCATATGTTTCAGGACTGTGTGTGTGTGTGTGTGTGTGTGTGTGTGTGTGTGTGTATGTTAGGTATTTACAGCTTTTCTCAGAGTGTTCTATTAGGATCTTGATCCTTTGTCCTTCAGTTTTTAAGACCATGGTAAAGATCGGAGAAAATCGCCTCATGTTTCTGACAGGAGGAGGAGATCAATAATCACTGTAAATCGTTCCCACCCCAATTTATATATGTCAGCCCTAAGGTTTGGGAAGTGATTAGGTTTAGGTGAGGAGAGGAGAGGAGAGTGAGGTGCCCTGACAGGATTAGTGCCTTTGTAAGAGCCACCAGAGAGCTTCCCCTCTCTCTGCCATGTGAGGCTCAGCAAGAAGGTAGTCAACTGCAAGGCGGGAAGAGGTGCTCCCTGGGGACCTGGGTCTGTGGGCGTTGGTTTGGGGCCTCCCAACCTCCAGAGCTGTGAGTTATAATCTCTATAGTTTAAGCCACCCAGTCTTGGTGTTTTTACAGCAGCCGGAGCGGACTAATACAGTCATCACTGTGAAATATGTCCAGAACCTTCTCTAGAAGAATGGCTTCGGATCCAGAGGAGGAGATGACTCCTGCTGGGAAACGCTCATGCCCCCACGCCAGCCCCCTCTAGCCTTCCTTCTTACTAACAGGGGAAAACATAGTCATGGCCAAGACTTGGTCAATATTAAGGGCAGGTGTGCTGTGGCTGGAATAGGCCATAGGAGATGGGAAAGGAGAGCCATAGAGCTGATGAAATACTTGTGCAGATCACAGCGCCAAGATAGAGGGTCACTAAAAGCCTGAGATTTATTACTAAGATTGCAGACTGTTTTCCCTCCCTCACTCCAGTATTATCATATGGACGTCAACCAACAAGAGCAGCAAGACACACACTCCTTTGGAGGATGGGGACTTAGGGAAGCCCAAAGGTCAGAGGTTGGGACAAAAACCAAGGACAGGACAGAAATTTGAAGCTTCTGGAACCTATTACTAATGAAAACACTAGACATAGCCTATAGCATAGTCAGTCACCATAAATCCTCACACTGAAGGCCTATTTATCTCCAGCTTGTATCACCCAAAACAACAGGCCCCACTTAAAATAAAAAAAAAATATATATATATATATATATATATATATATATATATGAAATATATATATATATTTAAGAAATATATATATATATTTATATTATAAAAATATATATATTTAATCTTATATATATATATATATATATATATATATAAGATTCATGCAAAAATGGGCCTTCCTTCCCCTGGCTGCTGGCACTGCCTTTGCTCCAGCCCAGAGCTGCCTTTCCGCCTTCCCACACTGCCCAGAGGTCTGGAGCAGCTGGGGTGGTTCAGAACACCTGTGTCGTTGCCATGGTGATGACACAAGCATCCCACCCTGCCCCCGGCTGCTCTGTGCCTGCATATGCAAATTAACTCACCATCTTTGTTGGGTTAATTTGCATACTCACTCCTGATTGGCTGGTGGGTGTTGTGAAGTTATGGTCAATTTGCATCTTACTCTTTTATTAGTGTAGATGACAAGGCACACCAAAAAGCAAAACAAACAAACAAAATGAGTCTGAAGAGACAAGGCAACCAGAATCAGACTGAACTATAACACAGATGTCGAAATTACTAGATAGGAAATTTATAATAACTATTATCGACGTGTTAAAGTCTGTAACGGAGAAAAGAAGACAGTCTGAGCAAACCAGTGGGTAACGGAAGAGACGGAAACTTTAAGGAAGAGTCCAAAAGGAGTTCTAGAAATACATCACCTAGCGGCAGGACTGAAAAAGGGCTCCCGTGGGCTCATCAATAAAACTGACACAGCCAAGAACAGAACCAGTGAGCCTGAAGGGAGGTCAGAGAAACTTTCTAAACGGAAATGCAAAGAGGAAAGAGAAAGGCAAACAACATGCAAACCTGGAGCAGAACACGCAGCCCGGATGTTTGCAACAGGAGCGCCACAGGCATACCTGGAAGGTCTGAAGAAGGAGAGGGTGGGCTGGAAGTAACATCTGAAGTAATTAATCATGGTCAATAACTTTTTTTTTAAAATATATTTTATTGATTTTTTACAGAGAGGAAGGAAGGAGGATAGAGAGTTAGAAACATCGATGAGAAACACCAATCAGCTGCCTGCTGCACACCTCCTACTAGGGATGTGCCCGCAACCAAGGTACATGCCCTTGACCTGAATCGAACCCGGGACCTTTCAGTCTGCAGGCTGACGCTCTATCCACTGAGCCAAACTGGTTAGGGCTCAAGAACTTTTTAATAGTAAGGACAGACAGGAAACCACAAATCTGGGGGCCTCAGAGAACATCAAGCAAGATAAACACCAAATAAAACACACCTGGGCGGATGATCCAACCTGCAGAAGGCCGAGGACAGGAGAAGATATTGTGGCGATGGCTCCACAGCCCTGCTGACTCACCAGACCTCATCGAATCGCCCGATTAGAATGGGTGAGTTTTATGAGATGTAACTTACACCTCAATAGTGCTGTTAAAAAACCAAGTCAGTGACTCGGAGCAGCATGGAAAGCAAGTGTTGGTGTCAAGGCAGAAGGCCAACATTTATCTACATCAGGGAATCATTTTATGTCTTCCCTTCGCAGGCAGCCCGTGGGAGGGGGTTGGGGGAGGCCCAGCGCAGGGCTGCTGTGCCATGGGCGGACTGCTGAGCAGAACTGCTTGGCGTCGCTGTTCCCCTTATGCCCGGGGCCCTCTTGACCCGGCGAGGCGATGGAAAAATTCAGTGTCCATCTGCTGCTTTCCACAGCCCAGCTCTGGTCCGCTGTGTCCCCCACGCCTGTTCCTGCACCTCAAATGTGCTTGTGCTTTCACCTTTACTTCCTGCCTGACTGATGGATGTTCCTTGGTCCCAGCTTTGTAAATAAGGTAAGAGCTAGCTCCCTTGGCGCGGGGTTAGATGTCAAGTAAGGCCCCAATTCCCAGGGACCAGAGATGGGCTCCACTTTCTTTTTAAAGCGAGCAGGAATTGTCTGTCCCTATCCCTGTCTTCTCCTCTCTCTCTCTCCTCAAGAGGAAAAAAATAAGTAAAAGCTTCCAGAATGAAATCGCTTCCCTGACACTTTCCCTCCGAGGCAATGCTTATCTGCTTCCCTGGAAGCTTTCTCCTTGGGTTTATCGGTCTTAGGCTTTCCACAGTCTCTGATCTGATGATTGTTGTGGGCACAGCTCGGAAGCCATTTCATCTCTGCGGTGGGGCTCACAGGCCTACTGCGAGGGAAGAACAGGCTTTCCAGAAAGACTTCGTCCTGCATGATCATCAGCCCCAAGGGCATCCTGTTCCCCCCTTTGACCTTGTTGCCATTAGGGAGGTCTCATTCCATCGCAGGTTTCTCTCATCCAGTAATTAGCTAAAGGATTTTATTAGGGAAAAGGCAGTGAGAGAGGCCGGAATGCTGGCTTAGGAATGAGGAAATCCTTTCCCAGTTAACCTCTGCCTCCGCAACCCTGCCTGGCAATCGCTTCGGGCAGTTTGGCTTGACAGCCAAGCCCCTCTGCACACTCCAGGGGTTTCCCGGATAAAATCCACTCAGGCAACGCAGGGAAGATGACCTGAAACCATCACATTGGAACTGACTCACCCCAGCCAGACAGAAGGGGCAAAGGGCAATGATTTCTATGAAATTGGTTTGGTCAATTCCTCCTTAAGGGGCAGTGCGTCATTATCCCAATGGCCGGTCCTCAGGCCCACCTGCCTGGCTCTTAATGACCTGCTGCCCCTCGCCCGACCTCCCGGCCATGGTCACAGAGGGATGTGAGGAGAAGATGTTTTTCTTCCTTGCTCTGACAGGTAGGAGGAAGAGATGGGATGAGCAGAGGACTGGGTTCAATCAAGGAAGTGCACTTTATCTGGAGAGAAGTTCCAGAAGGAGGGAGGGGAGACCATTGGCATCCGCCAGGGGTTCAGCAGCATCGCTGTGTGAAGGAATAAGCTACGTCTCCGGGCTGCCAGCAATTTGGTGTCCTTCCGTTTGATCTCCCTCTTGAGAGCCCCCCTGTCCTCTGTCTCTTACCAATGGGGCAGAACTGAAAACCCAGGATGAAAGACCCTGGAAAGGTCCCTGAATTTGACCTCAAAATATGGGGCTTTCTCCCGGATGTATACTTCCATTGCGCTTTTGTTAAGTGAATTGATTCATGACATGTTCCTCAGATTTGCTTTCGTAGGTTTTGGAGTCAGAAATGTAAGGTAGGTAAGTGCTCTGGTGAAGAGTAGATGCCGAACAAAACAAACAGCAAGAAACCCCAAAACAAAACAGTATCTGCCCAACTTAGAGAGTATTGTAGTTTGGGTTGTGGTTTTTTAATCATTTCAAAATGCAATTTCTAATTGTGTTACTTGGGAAAGTTATATAGTGTTTTGGGGGACTAAGTTGCTGTATTAAACTATAAAATATATTTAAATGTCAAGAATGGTGCCTGGCCGAAACCGGTTTGGCTCAGTGGATAGAGCGTCAGCCTGCGGACTGAAAGGTCCCAAGTTCGATTCCGGTCAAGGGCATGTGCTTTGGTTGCGGGCACATCCCCAGTAGGAGGTGTGCAGGAGGCAGTTGACCGATGTTTCTCTCTCATCGATGTTTCTAACTCTCTATCTATTCCTCTCCCTTCCTCTCTGTAAAAAATCAATAAAATACATTAAAAAAAAAAAAAAAAGAATGGTGCCTGACATATACATTGTAGTCTCACTGCTGTTTTCTGCACCTCCATTTATTATACTGAAAAATGGAATTGTTTTTACAACCTGCTTTAAAATTATGGTGAGATAAATTAAAATAAATTATGACACATAATGGGAAATATTGATTAAATCATTAGAAGACACTGAATATTAATAGATTATTTGCATACTTTGTTTTTTTAAAGATTTTTAAAAAATTTTTAAATTATAGTTGAAGTTCAACATTATATTAATTTCAGGTATATCACCCTCTGAGTAGACATTGATTTATTTACTTAATTTGATTGTTTTAATCCTCACCCAATGAGTGGGAATATTTTTCCATTGATTTTTGGAGAGTTGAAAGAATGGGGGAGGGGGAGTGAGAGAAAGCGAAAGAGAAAGAGAAAGAGAAACATCGATGTGTTAGAGACACACTGATTGGTTGCCTCCTACTCGTGTCCCAACTGGGGGTGGAGGATTGAACCTGCAACCAAGATACATGCCTTTGACCGGGAATCGAACCTGAGACCCTTTGGTCCATGGGCCAATGTTCTAACCGCTGAGGCAAACTGGCCAGGGCTGAGTAGATATTTATATAACTTACAAAGTGATCACCCTGGTAAATCTAGTACCCATCTGACACCATAGTTATTACAATATTATTGACTATATTTCCTATACTGTGCTTTACATCCTTGTGACTATTCTGCAACTACCAATTTGTACTTCTAAATCCCTTTACTTTTTTCACTCATTTCCCCAACGCCTCTCGCATCTGGCAACCATCAATGTCCTCTGTATCTATGAGTCTCTTTCTGTCCGGCTTGTTTGTGTGTTTGTTTTTAGAATCTATACAGGTGGGATCATCTGGCATCGGCTTTCTCTGCCTGACTTGCCTCACTCAGCACAATACCTCTAGGTCCATCATGTTGTTGCAGATGCAAGATTTCCTTCTGTTTCATGGCTGAATCGTATTGCAGTTTATACATGCTCCACTTCTTCACCCAGTCATGTATTGATATGCACTTAGGCTACTTCCATGTCTTGGCTAGTGAAATAATGCTGCAATGGACATATAGATGCATATGTCTTCTCAATTTAGTGTTAGGTTTTGTGTGTTGTGTTTTGTGTTTATTTTCGGATAAATAACCAGAAGTAGAGTTGCTAAGTTTTCCTTTGTTAGAAAATGAGCGTGGCTCAGTGCGTCGACCTATGAACCAGGAGGTCAGGATTCAATTCTCGGTCAGGGCACATGCCTGGGTTGCAGGCTCGATCCCCAGTAGAGGGCGTGCAGGGGACAGCCAATCAATGATTACCTCTCATTGTTGATGTTTCTACCTCTCTCTTTCTCCCGCTCCCTCCCTTTCTGAAGTCAATAAAAATATTTAAAAAATGAGGGTAGAGGATTAATTGTGAGAGATCTCAGGACAGCAACAAAGCATCCTGTGTTCTTCCGTAGGTTTTTTCCTTCCTGGTGAAGTCACTGTGGGGACAGATCGTCCAGGCCCCACATGGTACACGTGAATCTTGGCACCTTCCCTTAGATGTTCTGAGCATACCCCGCCCAGCTTTTTCCTCCTGCTGCATTTCTGTTTATCCAGCGCTGACGTGGACCCATGAGCTCTCTTACTAAGTCACACTGCTCATTCAGGACTCATTGCTTTGTCCTATCCCACAGGCCAAACGCTGTGTGTGCTGCTGGACAGCTCCATCTGTGTTTCCCCGTGGCCTGCACTTGCCCTTCCGTATTTCAGACCATTGCCTCGGGCTGCTCCAGAAAATCTTACAGGTCTTCCTGAACTCCACAAAAAGCAGCTTTTGTTCTTTAATTAATCAGAGCTGTCCCAGGCATTCAAAAATGATTCGGTATTCCTAGAGTGATGTTGCACAAATGTGCCATAAACTAGGAATACGAATCTGAGTTACAGACCTTATTACATCCAGTTAGTGCTTCCTAGGAAAACAATAAGTGGGTTATATTTAAAACTATTTTTGCCTCTTGTTGTTTTTAATAGAAAATTCTAGCTATTGTGTAACTATAAAGTTGCTAATAAGATGATTCCTTACAAAATACCACTATTTGTTTTTTTCCCAACAAATGTTTTCAAATCATGAATTTTCTCATTGTTAGATTATCCGTGTATCTAGTGATGACCAAACTTTAAGTGTTATTTGACCGTGAAGAAGTCAAACCCTGCTATACACACTCTATGGCTCAGGTCTGTGTGGAGGGCAGTAATGAGGAGGAAAATCTTGCTTGCTAAATTCACTCCAAACTCCCCTAACAGGCAGTGAGTGGTTAATAGCCCAACATCTGCGTAGCTCTAGCATAGGCCAAGGGAAAATGAATCACGTGTTCTCCCAAACAAACTGCAAATGCATATTTGTTTCACAAAAACCAAAGAATCAAGTCCCTTTAAAGGATGTGTAAAATAAATAAATAAAGATCAGAGGATTGGAAATTGTCCTGCAGATTAGCTAATCTTTTCTCTCGTTGCTTTAGCTTTCATTAATCTGTGGCATTCTCTTTGTATCCCAGTGCCTAACAGAGCCCCCCACACCACAGAGGCATCATGAAAGACCATTGAGTGAATGAGGGACAGCGTGTCTTTAACCTTAAAAGAATATACTGCTGGGTTTTCTTGAAATTTGTTATGCTCACGTGTCTATCTCTAGCTATCAAATGGGTGTGTTGATGTACATATGGGTGAAAACTTTAAATGTAGCCGTTGCTTTAGTTCAAAATATCTATTAACTATCTAATCTAAATGTACGGACTACAGAATAAATAGGATAGGATATTCAGCCTTTGTGGAGTGGGTAAATGATTCCTTTCTTCTCATGGCCAGAATGATGACAAGGAAATTCCATGGCTGAAATTTTTAAAAGCATCACTAACCAGTTAGGTTAAGATTGCCAGTTAAAATGCAGGATACTCAGTTAAATTTGAAATTCAATCAGCAACAAATCATTTTTTAGGATAAGCGTGCCCCATGCAGTATTTGGCGCATATTTGTTTCACAATAAAGCAAATACGGTATTCATTGTTTATCTGAAATTCAAACTCAATGAAGCATCCTGCATGTGTGTGCGCATGCACCTTTTGTATCGCGGACTCATCCAAGTTGGTTTTCCTCTGTGGTATCTTGCACACTGTGGAGATGCATGAAGTTGGAAAATCCTGTAGCGATGGAGAAAAGTAGAGGCAGAGGAGCAGCAGGGAGGAGAGAGAGGTCCTTGGATGATAATTAACTACAGAAAAACTACATGTTCAAAATGTGCGAGCTGACAGTAGGGACAGGCCTGTTCATTCATTTGTTTGTTGGTGGAAGCGTGGCGCTGTGCTTTAGAATGCAGGCTCTGGGTGAGACCCGCCATTTCCACAGCCTCGCAGTGCTGGGGACGTGGACAAAGAACTCAAGGTCTCCATGACTGGGGTTCTTCACGTGACAAGTGAAGACAATTCGAACGTTACCTTGTGGAGCTGTGTGGAACGGAATAGAGTAATTAGCAGTGTTCTTCATAGAATAAGTGCTCTCCCTATTTGTTTCACAAAAACCAAAGAATCCAGTTCTACTAAAGGATGTGTAAGATAAGTAAAGATATAGGCAGCCACTCCTTAGCTGTCGGAATACAGCAATCCTCACTTTTCCTATCCTGTATCCCTCTAATCTTCTCATCTGTAGTTGGGGACAAAAAGATTTACTTTTCCTGTTATTTTTGCTGAGTGAGAAACTCCATGTTATTTCAACTCCAAGTTGGCAGCATAAAGCCTAGCCCAGCAATCTCTGTAATTTGTGATATTGAAAGGTACTGTGCAACAAAAATATCAGATCAATTTTTTTCAAATTACACATAACGGGTGGAGAGGGTTGGAAAATTGGAACGGAGGGTAGAATCAGGAGTATGAGTATTTGTGAGCTTTAAAAACTCTCCAGATAATTCTGATTTGACCCAATTCCCCAATAACCACTCTATAGATGCAATACTGCCTCTACATCCAAATGAGATAGAGTACTTTAAAGATATCAAATTTGGGACCAACTTATGATCTACTATTTAACATTATTTGTAGCTGAAAACCTTAACAAATGGAGAAGAGCTCACACATCCACCTGAGCTGATCTAATTGTTTGTTCTGTCCAAATGTCCATACAGGGCATGTACTGGGTCCAGTCCTGAGTGGCCGCAGCATGTCACACTGAAAAGCTAATTTAAGAGTCAGGACTAGTGAAGCTCCAGTCAGGATTGCTGAGGTTATGGTGAGCGAACCTCTATTTTTCATTCCCTAATAATCTTACGAGCAAACCACCTTTGGGCATACAATTTATCTTGCTGAGTTTGAGCTCAAAAGTGAATTTAAGAGAAAAAGGCTTTAGTGAAATTCAGTATATTTTAAAATAATGCTGTGATCAGCCAAATACCCTTTGCTTCAAGCACCTACCAGCAGAATTTGCTTCAGAATATACTACGAGATGTGTATGGCTTGATTTCAACCACAGATGGTTGATTTTGAACGTCAGATTTACACTGAGTGGCCGGATTATTATGATCTCTGAACACATAATAATCTGGCACTCAGTGTGTGTGTGTGTGTGTGTGTGTGTGTGTGTGTGTGTGTGTGTAAGGTGCATGAATTCATGCATGGGTGATGGGTGGGATCTGGCCAGGGGGAAGGGACATGGGCGGTTGGCCGGCCTGCCTGCTGGTCGAACTCTTGGTTGAGGGGACAATTTGCATATTAGCCTTTTATTATATAGGATATACACTGAGTGGCCAGATTATTATGCATTCAGAGATCATAATAATCTGGCTACTCAGTGTATGTGGGCATTCTCATGTGGACAAGAATGAATGAAATTGTAACCAAATATTTCTTGTCCATGAATTGCTCAAAACATGACATAGATATCACCTAAGGCATCCTTCCCTCCATGCTGAGAAATGGACAAATAGTGAGTGTTCCTTCCTTAATTAAATCCCAATGTCTTCAGTACAGCAGCCAGGCATCATTTATTGAAGAGCACCACATAATCAGTGTAAAGCATGTCATTTTCTGGGCATAGAAAAAAAGGGTAGACTTTTCAAATATGTTTTTGTTACTGAATCACAACTTGGGTTTAGATGTTAGAAATGTGTGAGCTACTCGGAGGAAAAATGGAAGTTTCTGTGCTCAAGTACCTGTTAATATTGCCTAATACTAGACAACACCACATACTCAAATAAAAATCAATCAAAGAAAGAAGTAACAAAAACAAGGTAAACCCTTGGCTTAACCGTATCAAGTCTGTTTCAAACAGGAAGGCCTATATAGACTTTGCTGCTCTTAGTTTTGTGTCAAGGTTAACATCTGGAGTCTCACCAATTTGCAGAACTTCAAATATTTTATGTCAATTAAGTTCCCTTTCTCATGATTTAAAAAATCTTGCTTGTTTCTTTTAAAATATGATTTTATTGATTATTTTAGACAGAGAGAAAGAAGAGGGGTAGAGATAGAAACATTGATCGGCTGCCTCCTGCGCTCCCCCTACTGAGGATCCAGCCTGCAACCAGGGCATGTGCCCTGCCCGGGAATCAAACTGCTGACCTCCTAGTTGATTCATGGATCTATGCTCAACCACTGAGCTACACTAGCTGGGTTAAAAATACCTCACTTTTAACCAGTCATGATTCTGGCAGTTAAAAATCAGGACCAGCTCCTAGTCCATTTTTAAGTTGTATTCCTAGAATATTTAGGATGCTCAATTCTTGACTCATCCAACAGTTTAGCTATTGGAGTGTTGGTTCCTTAGGTCCCCAGGGAATGCATGCAGAAAATGCATGCCGGATAGATGCATAATCCTGTATTCTCCTGAAGTTGAGCCCTGGGTCCCTGGCTGGGCCCCACCCTTCTGAGCTGTGTTATTCCATGGGTGCATTGTAATAATCCATTTCGTTAAGAACTGACAGAGAAGCCTAACCCTTGACTTCATTTTTGTACCTTTCCTTGGTCCCTCTTCACTTCCCCAAAGCAGAAGGGCTCCTACTACCTTGGCCACAGAGGAGAGAAGAAAGAGGAGCGCAGCCAGCCATGTGAAGAAACCAGTTTTAAGGGGCTGTTCCGGTCCTGCACTATTTATCATTCATTTCCCCTCCAGAAGCGACACCCCTCAGTACAGTAGCCTAATTATGTGTCCTTGGCACCCAGTCTCCTCTTGGAGTGCTCTTACTTGATTTATCCTGAGAGATGAAAAGAACGAGACCGCCTCCAACCTACTGAGAGTCGGTGTCAGAGCTGGATGGGACTTTTGAGATGGTCCAGACCACTGGTTCCCAGCCAAGACTTTGCCCCAAATGCCCTGGAAAAAAGCAACACACGCCACCCGTGACATCGAGTGTGGTGACTAGTGAAGGGACCCTTCAGAGGAGAGCACAGAGGGGCCTTAGAGGGCCTTGGCAGGGGAATAGGGACGTGTCTAGTTTTCAAAGACCGTCCTGCCACCGATGCCACGCAGCACATTCTGATACACTGCTTGGCACAGGACTGGCTGGGGGTGAGCGGACATGAGTGGATCATTGTTGGAAACAATCTTCTGATTTAGAAAGAAGAAAACGGAAGCTCCCAAAGGTTAAGAGATTTGTTCTCACCCCACAGCTAGTTAGTGACTGACGCCTGTAAAAACTGTGAATCTCACCTCCTCAGAGGACTTTAGTGCGCCCTTCTGCACCCTCATTAAATCTGGGTTTCATATAGCATTTTTCTGTGCCTAGCTAAAAAGAAAAAAAAAGGAAGGGAGGGAGGGAGGGAGGGAGGGAGGGAAGGATGAAGGAAGGAAGGAAGGCAGGAAGGAAGGAAGGAAGGAAGGAAGGAAGGAAGGAAGGAAGGAAGGAAGGAAACAATAAAATGCCAGAGAACAAACACAAAGGCATGACCCAGAGCAATCTGGTAGCAGAACTGACGATGAATAATGTACTTGAGTCTTGTCTTGCAGCGATGGAACTCGGGGAATGAGGAATAGAGGGGCTGGTGGGTTAAAACCCTAAGAATTACTCGGAGGATCTTAATCTCACAGTGACACTGTGGCCAAGAAGAGAGGCCTGCACTAGGGCGGGGTCTTGACTATGTCAATGTCTTTTCCCCTAGGACAGGGGTGGGCAAACTTTTTGACTTGAGGGCCACCATGGGTTCTTAAACTGGACCGGAGGGCCGGAACAAAAGCATGGATGGAGTGTTTGTGTGAACTAATATAAATTCAAAGTAAAGGAGCGGAGGGGAGAGCAAGAGACCCCTCTGCTCTTTCGGCTTTGTGGGCCGGATAGAACAGCCGAACGGGCCAGATCCGGCCCGCGGGCCGTAGTTTGCCCACGGCTGCCCTAGGAAGTCCCTAGGCTCCCAGATGGGGACCACTCTCTTCACCTGTCAGATCCTGTCCATGGAGAAGAACTGTTGGAATTCTAAGGTCAGATTTTCCTTACGATTCTTACTTTTGTCAAAATACAAACAGTCCAGATAAAGCCCCCTCCCACCCCAACCCCCCGCACACACACCCCGGCCTGGGGCCTTTGGTGAAGGCTGGAGCACGGGAGCAGGAAAATGCTGACTGACCTTGGGGGTGAATTCTGAGTCATCTCTGCAAGTGGGGAGACTTCAGGAGGATTCTGTACAGCTTGTACGCCCAAGATCAAAACGACATGGAACACATTTCCATCTACCTTTGACCCAGCTCAGAAGGGAGTCCTTGCCTCTCATTTCTAATTAGGGTTGAAGAAAATGATTGTGTTTTTCAAGAATCACAGCATACACTGAAAAAAAACAACAAAAAAATTAAGGTGGAAATGTTTAGAAGACTATTTGGAGGTTCGGGCAAAAAAGGCATACTTTCTAGATTAAATGTACTCTTGAGTTTATTTGGTTTATTCTAGGCCCACTAATCATGTAGGATACGTCCGAAAGGATCATTAGGATTAACGTTTATTCAGTACTGTGCTGTCAATGTTCTTGTCACTTACATTTTCTCCTTTTGTGTGGGGGAGAGGGGTCCACCCAGCATCTCCTCGCCCCTTCCAGGGAAAGCAGCCTGGGATCGAGCCCGCAGCCCGGGCAGGTGCCCTGGAACGCTCTCCTGGGAAGAACCACTCTGCCTCCTCCCAGGCCATCTGCTGCTGTCCTGCACACATGCCATTTCCCTCTGTCCCTTTCCTCCTTTCTCTTCCCACTCCTCAGCCACTGACCTTACCACAGGACTAGCCTCTCATGTCCCAAGCAAGGGCAGTCACTTCTCATATGATTTTCTTTTCTTTATTATTTTAAAAATGTATTTATTTCTATTGGTTTCAGAGAGGAAGGGAGAGGAAGAGAGAGGTAGAAACAGACATGATGAGAATTACTGACCGGCTGCCTCCTGCACGCCCCCTACTTGGGATCGAGCCCGCAGCCGGGCATGTGCCCTTGACTGGAATCGAACCTGGGACCTCATATGACTTTTAAACAGGGTTACCCAGGCCAGGAGGAGACTGCAGCTCAATATTGTCACGCTGGGGCTCGCCAGGGTGGTCTGGGGCTCTTCCTGGGAGACGGTTGAAGCGACCTGGGTACCAGCTTTCTGAGGCCGGACTCTTCTCTCTTCTTTTGACTCTTTGAGCCCCTGTAGGTTACAATGAATCCCCCCTTTTTGGCTTCAATTAGTTGATTTCCCTCTTTGTAAACAGAAGAACCATTTTGCATATCCACTTGCAGGAATAGAGAAGCTAAATAAAGTCACATAACGAATAAGATTTGTATGGGAAATCCACATTGTAAAGAGTTGGTCCTATTGTTTATTGATATGTCAAATGATTGGTCTTTTTAAAACTGTGGTCATCTTATCTTTTATTTCTTTAGTTAAACCAACTCCAGAAATAAAAGGGTCGCCTTTGGCTACCTGGAGAAAACACTCTATTATCCATTTGAAGGGTATACATTGAAATTCGGAAGGACATAAAATTCGGAAGACTCTTTCTAGTGAAAGATGGGGTGGCAAGTGCATGTCAAAAATGTGGTTGTTTGCACTTGAAAGGATTGTGCTTTTTTGGTATCTTCAAAACACAATTTTTTCTTTACTACTCGGCATTAAAAGCTCAAGGCTGCTCTATTCCTTTCCCAAAGAGGTTCTGAATAACACACTTGGTTTAAAATAGTCCCTTAGAGAGTAGGCCAGTAGTTGGACACAGATATTGAAGAGTGTGGCCAATTCTTCCATTTTCATTTTTGTGAATTAGAAAATACATTTCTGCTTATGAATCTTAAGTCTAAAGTGAATGTTGGAGAAATTAAATAACATTAATAATTCAGTAAGTAGAATGCATAATTTTATCCTTTACAAGATAACCTGCTGACATTGCTATATTCAGTAAGATGCATTTAAATAGGTATGATTACAGAGAGCCTGGATTTAAGGGCCCGTTCATACTTCTGTTTACCTTCCAAAAAGACACACCATATTTTTTATGAAAATAACGAAGATTCTGATAGACATGTAACTTGAACATATAACTTTGGAGCCATCCCTCTCATTGCATGCTTATTTTTTTATTTTTATTTTTTTCAGAGAGGGAGGGAGAGGGAGAAAGAGATAGAAACATCAATGACGAGAGAGAATCATTGATTGGCTGCCTCCTGCACGGCCTACACCAGGGATCGAGCCTGCAACCTGGGCATGAATTGAACCCTGACCGAGAATTGAATGGTAACCTCCTGGTTAATAGGTTGATGCTCAACCACTGAGCCACGCTGGCTGGGCTGCATACTTCTTATGTTGTTCTTGGACTGCTAAAGATATGGAACAATATATGACAGATCTCTACTTATGCTAAACAGAGTTGGAAGGAATTAATAGTAAATTTGCTAGGTAACCATCCCAATTCCCCTCATTTGTATAGAGGATATTTGGTAAAGGGAATTGTGAATTTAACTGAGTAAATAAAACATGATTGTTCAATACCTCCTGCCCAATTTTTCTTTCATTAGATACACAATTATTTTCATTCATTCCCCAAAGTCTCTACTATTGAAGAGATGAGTAAACTCCAGATTGAAGCTTGTTAAAGGTGTCTAAGCACAAAGAAAAGGAATGATTTCACATTTCTGAAAACTATTGTATTGCCTCTAGAGTGGGTTTTACTTTATCATAAATATCATTTCAATTTAATATAAGTTAGGTAAAAGCAAATGGCATTATAGTGTATAAAAATCTAGAGGCAAATAAAACATTCAAAGTATATATGTAGATGTACTTCTCTCCATTTATCTCTATTGATTTTAGAGAGAGAGGGAGGAAGGAAGAGAGAGAGAAACATCGATGTGAAAGAGATACATTGATTGATTGCCTCCCTTGTGCACCCCGACTTGGGATCAAACCCACAACCTAGGTATGTGTCCTGCCTGGGAATCAAATTGGCACCTCTGGTAGGTACATAGGACAACACTCCAACCAACTGAGCCACATCAGCCAGTGCTTTCTCTTCATTTTAATGGTAATCAATTAATATATATATTAATTGATTGGGTTTCCCCGGCAATGGAGGAAGAGCATGCAGGGGGTTCCCTTGGGGCATGGGGCAGCCTGGGTGATGGGCCTGTGGTGGTTTGCAGGACAGCCACACCCCCCAGTGACTCAAGCGGAGGCCCTGGTATCTGGGATTTATGTATCTTCTATAATTGAAACTTTGTAGCCTTGAGCGGAGGCCAGGGCAGGCCAGGCTGGTGGGAAGCTTGGCTTCCTCCATCGCCGGGGGCAACCCAAGCCTCCTGCTCTCTCCAGCTTCGTGGCTACTGCCATTTTTGTTGGGATTTATTTATCTTCTATAATTGAAACTTTGTAGCCTTGAGCAGAGGCCAGGCCCGGCTAGGGCAGGAAGCTTGGCTTCCTCCATTGCCGGGGAAACCCAAAATAAATAAATAAATAAATAAATAAATAAATAAATAAATAAATATATGTGTGTGTGTGTGTGTGTGTATATGTATATATATTTATTTATTTATTTATTTCAGAGTGGAAAGGATAGGGAGAGAGAGATAGAAACATCAATGATGAGAGAGAACCATTGATCGGCTGCCTCCTGCATGCCCCCTACTGGAGATTGAGCCCGCAACCCAGGCATGTCCCCTTGACTGGAATTGAACCTGGGACCCTTAGTCTGCAGGCTAATGCTCTACCTACTGAGCCAAACCAGCTAAAGCTTGATGGTTCTCTTAATAGTAGCTTTATAATAGCTCAGAAATATTTTTTCCTTTTGTCCCTCTATACCAGTGGTTCTCAACCTTTCTAATGCCGCGACCCTTTAATACAGTTCCTCATGTTGTGGTGACCCCCAATCATAAAATCATTTTCGTTGCTACTTCATAACTGTAATTTTGCTACTGTTATGAATTGTAATGTATAAATATCTGTGTTTTCTGATGGTCTTAGGTGACCCTGCTAGCAGTTCTCAACCTGTGGGCCGCCTAAGACCATCGGAAAACACAGATATTTACATTACGATTCATAACAGTAGCAAAATTACAGTTATAAAGTAGCAACGAAAATGATTTTATGGTTGGGGGGTCACCACAACATGAGGAACTGTATTAAAGGGTTGCGGCATTAGGTTGAGAACCACTGCTGTATACCGTAAAACAGAATAAAGGGGATCCACGATACTTTTTAAAGGGAATTTTATTATAAAATAAAAATTCATAATATTTAGAAAGTATATCATATCCATATTATTTAAATTGATCATGGATATTATCATTAAAATATTTTAAAAATAAAATTATAAATATAAATTTTTTCAATAGATATAACATTTTGAAACCTAAATTATTTCATTATTTCATAAAAAGCTTTTCTGCTATCTAATATATGGAATTACTTGGAAACTTTTTTTAGGAACTAATTTATTATTTTGTGAGTGAATCTTGGATCAACTGATTTTCTTCACAGGGTTATTTGCTGGACTTTCAGAAATTGTGTACCTGGCCTAAGTCTGAGAAATAGGCTACGAAGCTTAGGGACCGAGCCTTAAGCCTAAGAACGCACAGCAAACAGTGTATTTGTAGGGTCATCCATCATTCCGTTATCTAAATAAAAAGGGCCTATGTCTTTGGCTAATCATTTTAAATGACAATAATACAGTGTTTGGTTGAATAAATTAACTCCCTTGGACCAAATGAAGGACATGTGAGAGTTACAAGGGACTACAACAAGCTCTTCCTACCCTGAAGGTGGTCAACAATGGTAACTGCTCTTGGTTGTCCGGTAACTGCCATGTGCCAAGGACCTCCATGGCCTCGCCTATATTATCTCATTTAATCCTTTTAACGACCTTATGAGGAATAGGGCTTTATGAGCAATAGAAAGGGTAAAGCAGTTAATAGCGTGACTTGGATTAAATGTGGTAGGGCTGAGTTTTTATCTGACTCTAGAACCTGTCCTCTCAACTGCTCCGCTTTAGACTAGCCAGTGGTCGGCAAACTGCGGCTCGCGAGCCACATGCGGCTCTTTGGCCCCCTGAGGGTGGCTCTTCCACAAAACACCACGGCCTGGGCGAGTCTATTTTGAAGAAGTGGCGCTAGAAGAAGTTTAAGTTTAAAAAAATGTGGCTCTCAAAAGAAATTTCAATTGTGGTCCTGTTGATATTTGGCTCTGTTGACTCATGAGTTTGCCGACCACTGGACTAGACTTGTGTTTAGCAGCCTTTGCTTCATTTCCCCTAGTTCATCCTCCACCCTTCCTAATTGTGCTACCCCCCTCATTTCACAGCCCAGAACATAACAATGGATGGTTTATGCTGGTATCAGCTAATACTCAGTGAGTCTTTATTGTGCTCCTAGCATATAAAGCTTTCTTCCCCTTCTGTGAGAGACAGAGAACAGAGCATCCGCGAGATGGCTAAGGAGGAGGACTAAGAAGGAATCTGTTACGTGTTGACTTACGTTAAAGTCCTAACGCCCAGCACCTCAGAATGTGACTGTATTTGAAGATAGGGCCTTTAAAGAGGCAATTAAAGCAGGTCTTAACCCCAGGTCTTGTTACTGGTGTCCTCATGAGAAGAGGAAATTTGGGCTTAGACAAGTGTGGAGGGGAGAGCATATGAAGGCACAGGAAAAGGGCGATATTTATAAGTCGAGGAGCAAGGCCTCAGAGAAGCTAACCCTGCTGAGAGTTTCCGTCAAAACTTCCAGCACGCAGAACTGTGGGGGAATAAATGAGTGTTGTTTAAGCCACCCTGTCTGTGGTGCTTTCTTCTGGCAGCCCACGCTAAATAAAAGGTATTTGCTAGAATCAGGCCTTAGAGGAATGAGTAGAATAAATTTATTCCACATTCCCTATGACTAGTATTGATTGGAGATTATATCTAAATAGGTTGAATTGTTATTATCCAGATATATTGTCGGCTGCATTCCAAGCTCTTGAACCGTAGGCAGGAGAAAGTGTGCTGTAAACAATAAAATCTAGGACATTTCTTATTTCTGTTGACCAGTAAAGACTACCAAATGTTTTTAGTGCTTAGACAAATAAGAAAATGACTATAAAATAAAAATTTATGGACCTATAACAATTGATTAACAAATAAAAAAGCAGAGAAAAACACAAACCCTGAATAATCAATGAGAATCAAATGCCAAAACGGAGGGATTCAATGGATGCGAAATGCTAATGAGGAGACGTGAGATAAAAGCTATTTATGTGATCCTGTGTTTCAGGGAAGGTCATTGCTTTAAAGATGAAGTTGAGCCCTGAAAAGTGCTCTCCTTTCTTCGTCCCGTGGGGACTCATTATTTCAAAACAAGGTCACTGTCATCCATCTCAGCTGGGTTTTCAAGGGGACTTTCCAGAGTTCCTTGAAAACTTTGTTTTGTGGGACTGCATCTCTTTGGTAGGAAGTAAGATAACTAACTTTGATCTGTCTTTTTTTTTAAATATATTTTTATTGATTTCAGAGAGGAAGGGAGAGGGAGAGAGGGATAGAAACATCAATGATGAGAGAGAATCATTGATCGGCTGCCTCCTGTAGGTCCCCTACTGGCGGCCGAGCCCGCAACCCGGGCATGTGCCCTTGACCGGAATCAAACCCGGGACCCTTCAGTCCGCAGGCCGACGCTTTGTGCACTGAGCCTAACCGGCTAGGGGTGATCTGTCTTTTACTTGCTCAGTCTTTAAAAGAGCAGAGAGCATTTCACCTGTGACATTTTCCATTTAGCCATCATCACCTCAGAGTAGTGAATTCCATAGCGTTTCCCAAAACTCTGTTTCCATAGACTACTGATAGGAATTGTATGCACTTACTTAGAACTCACTTTTGAGAAATTGGTGTATAGATAACTTTCACCATGCCAGTAAAGATTCTTTATTTTAATTCATTTTAACACCCCAAATTACAGAATTAAAAGTTTTAGTAACATTATAAAATTATTTTTAAATTATTTTTTAATCTGTACTAAGATTAAAAGTTGCCTAACTGGAAGAATCTGAGAGGTAAATGATTTAACTGTAAGGTCTCAAGGACCTGAGCTTGAAATTTAATATATAACCAGAAATGAATAAGGATGAGGCTGATAAAGGGGATGAGTACTTGAGCATTTGTTGAGTATTTGCTAGGTTTCAAGTCATTGAACTAACAACTTCTTAGAGACTTTATGTGTTAATATCCATTGTGAAGCTCCAATAGCAGAGTGTAGTGTTCACCCTTGTTTAAAATTATTTCACAGCCATATCCCTCTTTTTATGAGCATCTAGTCCAGGGGTGGGCAAACTTTTTGACTCGAGGGCCACAATGGGTTCTTAAACTGGACCGGAGGGCCGGAACAAAAGCATGGACGGAGTGTTTGTGTGAACTAATATAAATTCAAAGTAAAGGAGCGGAGGGGAGAGCAAGAGAACCGTCCGCTCTTTCGGCTCCGCGGGCCGGAAAGAACAGCTGAACAGGCCGGATCCGGCCTGTGGGCCATAATTTGCCCACGGCTGATGTAGTAAGATTCGTGCTTGGAAGGTGACAATTCAAGAAAGGGTGCCTTAGGGTTACATTTACTTTTATAATTAACACTAAAGGCCCAGTGCATGAAATTTATGCACTAGGTGGTGGGAGGGGGTCCCTCAGCCCAGCCTGCACCCTTGGGGGATGTCCAACTGATGGCTTAGGCCCACTTCCCATGGCAGTTGGACATCCTTAGCGCTGCCGCAGAGCTGGGAGAGGCTCCCGCCACCACTGCTGGGCTCACCAGCCATGAGCCGGCTTCTGACTGAGCAGTGCTCCCCCTGTGGGAGCACACTGACCACCAGGGGGCAGCTCCTGCATTGAGCGTCTGCCCCCTGGTGGTCAGTGTGCATCATAGTGACCGGTCGTTCCACCGTTCAGTCGATTTGCATATTAGCCTTTTATTACATAGGATCAGCTTTAAATGGACTAATTACTAATTTACTAGTATAGAATTAACTCTTTCTGGGGACTGGAGAAGATACGATGTAAGGACTCTTCTATCCCCTTCACCAACCTTTAGAAATACTCTTAACAAGCTGTGTTTACAAACAACCCCACCCAAATGCCGTGGCTTAAAATTGCAACAACCCTTTATTTAGCTCTTGAGTCTGCAGGTGAATGACTTAGACTGGGCTCAACCTGGTGGTTTTCCTGTGCTTTGCTGGCCTCACTCACAGGGCTGTGTAGAAGGATGAGCGCTCTCACATGTCTTCAGCCCCAGCTCAGGCAACGGAGCTCTCCTTCAGGTGGTCTCCCACCCTCCAGGAGCCAACACAGGCTGTTCATGTGGGGGTTGCAGAGTCCCAGGTGACAGTATGGAAACACGCAAAGGACTCCTGAGGTTTAGGAGTAAAACGAGCGCTCTGTCACATCTTCCTCTTCACAAATGCAGCCCAGCTGACCACGTATGAGTTGTAGGCTGGCCTTTTAATGTTGTTTTTGGTAAATTTTTGTTACTCATAAATATGTGGACAGAAAGGGGCCACGTGCAAAACCTGACCAGCTCAGGGAAAGCCTGTGTGGAGACCTTACAAACTCAGAGACCAAAAGTAACCGTATAGGATGGTCTGAAATGAAAACGTTTTAACTACAAGCAGCTTAGGGCAGGTGGTCACGTCCCAGGCGAAAATCTTCCCTGACAAAAGTCCATCTTGACCTTCATGGAGCCTATTGTCTTTTTGTATCTCTAGGATAACACCCCAACCCCACCCCAAACCCAGGCACCTCACCAGAGCAGAGACCACAAATCCCCCATTGTTATGGTTACCTTGTCAGTTGCTGACTGCTAACTACCCTGTACCCACCTCTGTAAAAGAAGCATGTGTCTATCGTTTTACTTTTTACCCAACCCCAGAGGTTTCCCTGCTTTGCTTTCTCCCGCCTCCCTCATCTATCCCCAATGGATTTCCTGTAACCGATTGATTGTAATGTAGAAAATGAGGTGCAAAACTGCCATTCTGCAGAGCCTTTCCTCGGTCTGTGGAGATTTTGCTTCCCGGCAATTGTCATCAATTTGGCTCAAATAAACTCACAAAAACTCCGCATGTTTGAATGTTTCTTACATTGACAAACATTTATAGTAAAATGTATCAATTATTAATTTATGGACTCTGGGTTTAGTCTTAGTTAAACTTGTTTATTTGGTGATTTCCCTTTAAAAATGTACCTTAATAATTAGAGGCACCTAGTCATGTATAAGAGAAAAAACAAACAAATGTGAAAAACATCTAAATATATACAGTGGAGGAATGCTTTAAAATAAAATAATCTATAATAATAAAAGCGTAATATGCTAATTAGACCGGGCAGCCAGACGACCTTCTGGACAAAGCCGGGGCTGCTTGCTGCGGCTGCGAGCGCCGAGCCCCTTGTGTGAATTTTGTGCATCGGGCCTCTAGTATAACTATATAATTAAATATCATATAGCTATTAACAACATGTTTCATAAGATTATTTCCTACAGTAAGATAACATTTTTATATCAGTGACTTTGACCTTGAATCTATCCATATACCCAATACTAAATTTAACACTTACCCACAAACTGAATATATAACACAGTCATAATCTCAATTTTGCAAAAGGAATTTAAATGTATATACAGAGTGGCCCCACAAAATGTATACACACTTTAACAGCTGATTCGATTACATTTTGAAAATGGGATGCATTTTAATAAACACTGCCTTTATAATTACTCTAAGTGTGTGTATGCATTTTGGGGGACACCCTGCATGCAAACATAAAAGGAAATGCAATAGCATGTTGCAGTGGTTTGCAGCACGATTGTAGCTCTAAGATTCAATCTCATTTATTTCCTGTATTTTCTTAATTCTCTGACTATGAAGAAGAGCACATATTTTTGGTAGTCAGTCAAAACCAACACAACTTGCATAACCTAAATAAAAATAATTACAATTCTTTGTTTTCCACCTCAGCTCTGGACCGTCTCCTATCTCCCTGCGGAGGATCTGCTTACACACGCTTCTGTGTATTGATGTACTGATTGCACTAAGTGGGTTTTGAATTCCCCTCAGAGGGTGGAACAGGCATCTTGAGAAACCAAAGCTGCCAGAATCTACATCTAATTTTTAATTAAGTACAGTCATTCCTCGCCAGGACCAGCTGTCATCATGTTTCATGTTTCTTCAGTTCTGGGCCTTGGTAAATAGCTCAAGGAATGTTACATAAAAAAACAGAATCAGGCAAACCTCTTCTCACTTTTAAAATAAGCTTGACAAATGGAATCCCTTCGAATGCCCCCTTTCTGGAATAGCTGTGACTGGATGCTTGTTGAGAATAATAACATACACACATGCGCCCCCACCCCCCCCCCACACACACACATCTCACACTTTATCACACTTTTTAAGTATCAGATTAAATTGCTTTTTGAAGATTAGGGAAAATCCTTGAAGAAAGCAAATTATTATCTCATTCTACAGGGGAAGAACCATCCCTGAGTGTTGCTCAATCTTAGACTTTTAGATCTTTGATCTAATTTGTGACTGGTGACTGAGCCGAAACCGGTTTGGATCGGTGGATAGAGCGTCAGCCTGTGGACTGAAGGGTCCCGGGTTCGATTCCGGTCAAGGGCATGTACCTTGGTTGCGGGCACATCCCCAGTGGGGGGTGTGCAGGAGGCAGCTGATCGATGTTTCTCTCTCATCGATGTTTCTAGCTCTCTCTCCCTCTCCCTTCCTCTCTGTAAAAAATCAATAAAATATATTTTAAAAAATAATAATAATAATTTGTGACTGATTTATTGGCCAGGACTCTTGTTGCTACTATTGGCTTCTAGTCAGAAGTTTCCAATGCCTTTCCTGGTATTTCAAGGCTTCATGATTATTCTAAAGGCTCTACGGTGGCTCAGCAGCGGGAACTTCACTGGGATGTTCTGATGACTGCTACCTGCTTCTCACAGCCACGAGTAAGCCTGAGTGGAGGGGAGAGGTCGCCGGCCTCCCCTACAGTGGCATGCGACTATCCTTTTGGATGAACTGTGGATTAAACTTAGTGACAGTAACATTGTATTTTAAAATTTCTATGGAACATAGATAGGAGAGGCTGTGGCGATGGTAATATGATCCAAACTGTGCTTTCAAAATATTCCTCAGGCTCTAAAGTGAGGAGGGCAGGTTTCAATGGGAGGTAGTTGATCTGAGATGATCAGTTTGGAGGCTGTTTGAGGGTCAGGGTGAGATGTGACGGTGGCTGGAATTGAGTGGTTGTGAGGGTATAACAAATACCTTGAGGGTCACTGATAATTAGAAAATGAGGTCTTCCAGATAAACGTGCAGAAACGGACATAAGCCGTGGCATTCTGGGAGAGAGGATGTCATGGCGAGGAAACCAGCTGTAGTGTTGACTTGTGCAATGAAGTCATCCGTGTCATCCTTGGGGGACATTGATTATTGGGAAAGAAACTCAACTACATATGAAATGGGACAAGATCAATGAGACAATGGAGCCAGATGGGCTTTCAGCTTGATCCTGACAAAGCTCTGCTAACGGGCAGAGTTGTGCGTTTTCCTATAGTTTTAATGATACGCCGAGAACTGGGAAGTTGCCAGAATCAATGAGAGAGAGCCCAGCGAAGCTCCCCAGGAAGCTCAGCGAAATTGAGTTTTACATCACGCAGACCGCCGGGTGATTTCACTCCAGCTCAGCTTCCGAGGACAGCGTCCCAACCTGGAATTCTTACTGAAAATGTGGGTCCTGGGAGGGAGGCCGTTTTCCTTAAACAACAGAATTCCTCATCCGCCCTGCTGTTTGGGCTGCATTCTTGGATTTTGGTGATAAACAGGAAGATTTTGACTGAATTGGGTTGTTGAAGGATAGACCGTGGCTTTGTGAGAGAAGATGATTAGAATCATGAACTCTAAAACACTAAGTAATATTGCAACAAAAGTAATGGGAAAATGTCTATCATCACTTTCCTAGAAGACCTGAACTGCTTTCATTTATTTATGTTCTACTTCATAACCTTGCACTGATGTGATCCCATAACAAAAGATATCTTTACTAGAGGCCCAGTGCATGAAAATTCGTGCACTTGGGGGTGGGGGGTCCCCCAGCCTGGCCTGCCCCCTCTCACAGTCCAGAAGCCCTCAGGGGCTGTCCTACTGACCTCAGTCTGGCCTCCCTCTGCAGGAGGTGACCCAGTAGATCAGGGGAAGGCGCCGCCCCCATCACCCCACTGCTGCTGCCACTGCCGGCTGCGACGGCTAGGAGACCTGACCCCCGGGCCTCGCAGCCGCTGTGGCTTTGTCCAGACAAATGTCCGGAAAACATCCACCCCCCTCATTAGCATATTACCCTCTTATTAGTATAGATAACTTTGTAATGTTATATAGTAAATATACTCCCACATCGTTATATTATGTTGATGAATTATTTTAACAGCATTGTAGTCTATTAAGTTGATGGTCTGTAATGAATTTGACTATTTTCTTACTGGTCATACATGTGTTTACTTTTCAAATTTAATGTTAATATAATAACTTACACTGAACATCTTGTGCATCATCTTTTTTTATTTATTTATTTTATTTATTTTTAGAAATGAGAGCTTCTCTTTTTAAAATTTTTTTAAACTTTTTTTTTTAAATTTTATTGGTTTTTACAGAGAGGAAGGGAGAAGGATAAAGAGCTAGAAACATCGATGAGAGAGAAACATCGATCAGCTGCCTCCTGCACACCTCCCAGTGGGGATGTGCCTGCAACCAAGGTACATGCTCTTGACCGGAATCAAACCTGGGACCCTTCAGTCTGCAAGCTTACGCTCTATCCACTGAGCCACACCGGCTAGGGCATGCATCATCTTTTTAAATTATGCATTCCAGTGACTTAAAAATGTTGACAAAATAATAAAAACATTACCAAAACTTTTTAGGTGTATTGTCTACTCTCTAACATAATGGTTTTAATTTAAACCATACTAGAAATGCATGGGTACATGACAGGGTTACAGGTTTGGGTATGATTTTTTTGAAGTTTAAAAAATTTAATAGCTGGAAATACATCATTTTAATTGTCATATATCTGATAAGACAAAGTTACCTGTTTCAAAAGCTTGCCTACAGACTATACCACCCCTCCTGGGATGAACATATTTTTATCATTTTTCAATTTATCTACTGGTAATGTTATTAATTTGTATGCAATCAGCTAGTAGAATAGGTTCAGAGAAGAATAAAAGACATAATACATCTTTTCTTTTCATGTATTTCCCTCTAAAACTTCTTCCATAACCCTCTCAATTTAGGGTGAAGTGGCGGAAATATTTTCATTTCCATCCTAGCTAGTACTGTCCCGTGATCAATATTGTACTCTTTAACTCATCTTTCCAACAAACTTTCCTCAGGATCACACAATCTGAAGAAGAATACGCAAATGTTATCAGTACAAAAGGCATCGTTTTGTGCAAGTTTGGAAGCAAAAGAGCATGAAGTGCGTGCACTCCGCACGGAGCGTGGGAAACAGCTGGCGCCTTGCTGTCTGAAGGCAAGGGGGGAAGCATCGGGCTGAGACTCACCCACAGCAGTTTCTAAAGCAGCTGCTCTCCCAGGTGCCGCTGCAAGACTTGCCTCTGCCAGGAAGATGTCACAGAGTAGGATTATGACTGTCCCCAAGAAGCTGTCACATTCACCAGGTGTGACTATTGCAAATAACACCATAATCCCTAGAGTTTTTAAAAATATATTTTTATTGATTTCAGAGAGGAAGGGAGAGGGAGGGAGAGATAGAAACATCAACGACGAGAGAGAACCATTGATTAGCTGCCTCCTGCACGCCCCCAACTGGCGATGAAGCCTGCAACCCAGGCCTGTGCCCTGCCCGGGAATCGAACCGTGACCTCCTAGTTCATAGGTCAGTGCTCAACCACTGAGCCACGCCGGTCAGGCCCAGAGATTTTTCTTTATAGAGAAAACAATAAAGCGATCATTTGGAAACTAATACTGGATTTTTGAGTGTCATAGAGATTGGCATAACTATATTAATTTCAGAGAGGAAGGGAGAGGGAGAGAGAAATAGAAACATCAATGATGAGAGAGAATCATCGATTGGCTGCCTCCTGCATGCCCCTCCCCACCTCATTGGGGATCGAGCCCACAACCCAGTCACGTGCCCTGACCGGGAATCGAACCGTGACCTCCTGGTTCATCGGTTGATGATGAATCATCGAGACACACCGGCCGAGCATATGTGCATAGCTCTTAAAGCCTGTTACAATCTGCAGGCTATTTGTTCTCTTCCTCACTAGAGAGTAACATACGCTTGCTTCTGTTTGTTCTTTCTACCGCCCGAGGCCCAGTGCCTGGGACAGTGCTAGTGCATACATCTATTGAGTAAAAGTCCCATGAATCATGATAGAAATGAAACCAGGGCCCTAGCCAGTTTGGCTCAGTGGATAGAGCGTCGGCCTGTGGACTGAAGGGTCCTGGGTTCGATTCTGGTCAAGGGCACATGCCCAGGTTGCGGGCCCAATCCCCAATAGGGGGCGTGCAGGAGGCAGCTGATCAATGATTCTCTCTCATCATTGGTGTTTCTATCTCTCTCCCTCTCCCTTCATCTCTGACATCAATAAGAATATATTTAAAAAAAAGAAATGAAACCAGGATAAATGAGTTATTTGGGATAAATACAATGTGTTCTCCCTGATGTCCATGCCTTCAGGGTCAGATGAAAAATACCTAGCCCTTGTGTGTCGGCACCCGTAAAACACTAGAGGTCTGGGCAAAGGCTTTCGAGAGAACTTGGAGAAGGCAGGAATCACAGAGCTTATCGCTAAGAGGAAATGCCTTCTTCTGAAGTGGCCACTATAGCGGATCCTCGAGTGTTTCCAGCAACAGAAGGCGACCCCCGCAGTTAAACGCGAACCCCTACGTGGCCGGGTTGCCTCTGAGCGTTTGCTTTGCCTGGAAGCAGCTTCCCTGGGGTGGTCTGCACTCCCAGTCGTCCCAGGGAGAGTGTGTCATTTAGGGCCACATGAGAACCAAGCGATGCCCAGGTGGTGTGGCTGGGACAGGGGTGGGCAAACTTTTTGACTCGAGGGCCACAAGGGGTTCTTAAACTGGACCGGAGGGCCGGAACAAAAGCATGGATGGAGTGTTTGTGTGAACTAACATAAATTCAAAGTAAAGGAGCGGAGGGGAGAGCAAGAGAACCCTCCGCTCTTTCGGCTCCGCGGGCCGGATAGAACAGCCGAACGGGCCGGATCCGGCCCGCGGGCCGTAGTTTGCCCACGGCTGGCTTAGCACATGCAGAATTAGGCGTCACCCAACGTTTTAGGTCTGGTGGCAGCTTTTTCCAGACACGCATGGTTAGCAGGCTGAGGAAGTTGGACTGCAGCCTTTGGGACAATACAGTTCTTTTCCTCCGGGTTGCCCTGCTGGCCGGACCACATCCCAGCCTGTAACTCCATCCGCTCACTGAGCCATTCTTGTTCATGGCACCTCTCTCAGTGGTGGGGGGAAGGGGGTTCATCGCTAGCCCTCGGCTGCATTGGTCTTCCTGGAGAGATGGTGTGTCTGAACGTCACTGTGGCTATTTTGATGTATATTTTATCGTGGCTCCTGTGCTTACTTTAGACGCTAACCCTTCCAAAGTCACACTCCACTACCTATGACAGTTTATCTCGGACTCTATTAAGATGGCTGAATGGAGATGTCGTGTATATTTGGGTCTCAGAGGAGAAGTTGGGAATTTATGAGCCAAGACCTATTATATTTTGTTTTCATTATTGTTCTTCTTTTCAACAAACATATGTTTGGTATTTATTATGTGGATTAAGTATTGAACCAAAACATTCCTGACCTTGGCTTCCTCAAGTTTACAATAAATACAGCCGGGAAGGCAGACTTCACACAAACTTGTCAGGGGCGAGGAGTGTTGCCACAGGGGAAGAATTAGATGCCATGAACAAGTTCCAAGGAACCTTATTTAGGGCCAAGGATAGCATGTGCATCGGAAGACCCGGCATATTTTGGAATAGGAGCGGTTTAGTGAAGAGCTGAATGAGCTTCCAGGTGAGAAAAACACTGTTCCCTACCCGGCAACATCCCTTTCTAAGCAAATCCCCCTTCTTCGCTCAGGTGGGGAACGCTCAAGCCGAGGGCCAGGAGAGCTCGGGGGTGCCTGCTGAGTGTCAGGGGCGTGGGCACCTGCTCTGGGTCACAGGGCCATTCTCCTGGAGGATGACACGTGGTGAGGATGTCCTGGCTGGCAGGATGGAGAGCTCGGGGGTGCCTGCTGAGTGTCAGGGGCGTGGGCACCTGCTCTGGGTCACAGGGCCATTCTCCTGGAGGATGACACGTGGTGAGGATGTCCTGGCTGGCAGGATGGAGAGCTCGGGGGTGCCTGCTGAGTGTCAGGGGCGTGGGCACCTGGTCTGGGTCACAGGGCCATTCTCCTGGGGGATGACACATGGTGAGGATGTCCTGGCTGGCAGGATGGAGAGGGACACTGCTGTGGATCCCAGAGAGCAGAGACGGTGTCTGCCTCTGGTGCCCTTCTCGCCTGGGACACTGGTGCGAGGCTTTGGGTTGAGACGTTCCCGTCGCCCCGTGGCCAGGGAGGCTGAGTGCCCTGACATCACTGGCTGACGGGATTGTGTATCTCCATGCTTCCTGGCAGGTGAGCTGATTAAATATACTTATTGATTAAGCCATTGTTCCTTTGGTACTTTCTTACCTATTCCTGGAAGCGTTCACAAACCAGGTAAAGGGTGCTGAGGGGAGTTAAATCGGGCAGACTGTTCCAAGCAGCCGTGAGCAAAGGCCAAAGGTGCAGGCACGTGTGGCCCAATGGGAAGAGATGCAATAGAGGCAGCATTCCTGGGAAGCTTTCGGTAATGTGACAAACATAGAAATTTCCCTCTGCTACAAGTAACTGACGATGGGGGAATATATTCTCCTTTTCCCCCTCCTTCCTTCCTCGCCTTCTTCCCACTTTTTCTTCTTCTCCCTCCCTCATTCTCCTTTTCCTCTTGTTTCCCCTCTTCTTCCTCCCTGTCGCTTTATCCCAGCCGTGGGCAAACTACGGCCCGCGGGCCAGATCCGGCTGTTCTACCCGGTTCTCTTGCTCTCCCCTCCGCTCCTTTACTTTGAATTTATATCAGTTCACACAAACACTCCATCCATGCTTTTGTTCCGGCCCTCCGGTCCAGTTTAAGAACCCATTGTGGCTCTCGAGTCAAAAAGTTTGCCCACCCCTGCTTTATCCTCACTTCTTCCTCTCCTCTTTTCTCCCTGAAAGCTGTGCTCAGGAGAAATGAAGATAAATCCCAGAACAAAACCTGAATGAGCTGAAGTCCAGAATGACAGCCAAGTGGCAGGTGCTCTGATCGTATTTGTCTATAGGAGGCGCCTACAGCCATTCGCACCGCCAGCTGGTGGGGCCAGAGGGAAGGCTGTGGCCCCGTGGAAGGCAGGGAGTTAGAAATGAGACAAAGCTGAGACCCACAGGGGGCCACATCCCCAGGAGGGGCTGGTTAGAAAACACGTGCCTCCAGGCCAAAAGAAACGCCAGAGATATTTGTAAGTATTGACAATCAGGCATGAGCCCCTCACACAAGCTTAAAGATTAAAAACCCCCGTTTTGGGTGTTATAAAAAAATCTCAAGATGAGAAAGTAATTCCAACCGTACTTCAGTTGTCATGCCTGAGGACACTTGGCGGAACCCAAAGTCACCCTGGAAGAGCAATTCATCAATCTGGTGTCCTCCATGTCAACAGCGCCACATCAGTCAGAGAGAAGCCAGCTTCCGAAGTCACTGGGAACACAGGGCAATGAGCCGTTGTTCCCGTGACTGTGGATGCAGAATAATTGCCCAGGAACAACAGAATTTAAAAAAAAATGTGTAAAAATAGAAAAAAGGAATGAAAAGGGAGGCAAAGGAAAAAGAGACTATAAATATGATCAGGAAAGTTTCAAAAAGAACTAAAAGAAGTCTTTAATTAGATAATATAATCAGTATCTGAAGCAGAAGAAAAATGATTTCTGAGGGATGGTCAGAGACATAAAGTGAAATCTTGAGGAAATCATTTGGTAAACTTGAGGCTAACCTAAACCAATATTGACTGAGTAAAATAGCAATATGAAACCTATGGATAAGAATAAAATAGAGCTAAAATATTAACCAATACAAATGTAATATAGGATGGGGGTAATTGTAGTTAGAATGTCCCTTTCTTTTAAAAGAACAGAAATTGAATACATTTTTTTTTATGATTAATGATAATAATCATTATTTAATGATGTGACCTAGATGTTAGCAGTACTGGTAAAACCTCAATTGTTTTTAAAAATATTATAAATTATACTTTCTAGTGCTTTCGAATGCGTTATCTTAATTTTTAAACAACCTTGCTAAATGAGTAGCTCAAATATCCTCTCCTACTTCGATGAGCAAACTAAGGGATCGTGTAACTTGACCAAAATCACACATTTGGGCTGTGGAAGAGATAGGATCTGAGTACTTGGATCCCAGGACTTCATTCTGGCTTTTCTCACTACTGCCTTTTATCATCAATAAACATTTTACAAAAGCATGCTCTCTTGTAGAAAAACATATTCTTTCAAAAAATTTATAAACAATTTTTCTATCTTCTTTTATATAACACTAACAGAAAAGCTGATTGAACAAAAGACCTTTTTTTATCTCGAATGTAACAAAGCTGTATTATCTGTTCATGTGCTTAAATGATTGATGGCATTGTCCTTTTCAGAGACCAGAGTCGGAAGGGAGGGCAGCATGACAACGTCGTTGTTGTTGTGTTTGTTTGTTTTTTTAACGTGAAGACTGAGGAGCCTTGGAAAGACCTCCTCGTATGCTTTTAAAGATGAGATTGGGTCCCGTGAGTCAAATCAGTGGAGAGTCTAAATGACAGAGCTGAGCGAGTGCATCTGCTGTGGAGCATGAGGCCGGATGTCTCCTGCAGTGTCCCCCTGGGTTTTGGGGACTGGCTGGTGCGGATCAGGCCGGGGTGTCAGCCCTGGTCCCCCGGCCACAGACCACAGCAGCGAGTAGCCGTGCGTCCCCTTTGCACAGCATCGGGGCAGAATGCGCCTTGTCGCTGTTTTAGATTGGCCGCCCCTGGTCTCCCAGTGCTGCAGAATTTTACATAACCTTTACCTATAATTACATGCACACTGCAAAGCTGAGAATCTAGGGAGGGCCCCAACCTGCTGAGTCATTTGTGGAAACATTTCCCCTAACAATTGAAGGGGTTTTCCAATTGAATAAAAGTCAGGATGCATTCCTTGGCGTTCTGGATCACCTTGCAAGGAAGGGTCTCCATGTGCGTGGCAGACACAAGCTCATGAGCTTCCTGCCTTGGAGACGGGGAGCGTGATCAGATGTGGAAACTGAGGTTGACGGAGGTTAAGGAATGTGCAGTGAGCGCTAGTCCGTCTTGGATTCACATCAGGAGCTCAGCAGCTTTCCCTGGGACATAGATTTCTGTGTTTAAAGGACTCTGTAATTATATGTTTTTGGTTTCTCAGTATAGCTTGAAGTGATGCAAATATGGAAACATTCATTACATCCTTTGGGAAATGATTGTGATCTTGTGGACAGCTTTTTCTGTCTAACTTTTATATATACATTTTTGGGGTCCAGTAAATCTCATCTAAAGGAGTTATTTTTCCCATGATGAGGAGGGACTTGCTTTTCTCTTTAGTCTTCATTCTAAGAGCAAGTGGGAAGCCAGTGAAGTGTTTTAAGTAGGAAATGACAAGATCATACTTGCCTTTTGCCACATCACTTTGGTTTTATTATGGAGAATTGACTGGAATGGTTATAATGAGATTGGATGGAAGACCACTGATAGCTGTAATCCAAAGTCGTGGCATTGAAGGTAGTAACATAGGAGAAATACAAGGGCTATTTGGAAGAAACAATCTATAGAACTTGGCTACACTTAGGATATGGAGAGAAAAGGTAATAAGATCCAAGTGTCGTGAATGCTCATCTATGGACAACAGGGATGTCTGTGACAGCAAAGCCACCAGAGTTTGGGGGAAATGTGACGGTTAATTCTGTGCGTCAGCTTGCCTGGGCTAAGGAATGTCCAGATAGCTGGCAGGCGTCTCTGGGATTGTCTGGGAGGGTGTCCCTGAAGGAGAGTCATATTTGAATTGGCAGAATGAGTAAAAAGAACCACCCTCACCAATGAGAATGGGCATCATTCAGCCCAGGGGTGGGGCACTTCTTTTCCGCCAAGGGCCATCTGGGTATTTATAACATCATCCCCAGCCATACAAAACGATGGATTTAAACATTAGCCTGCTGTATTTGGTCAAACAGTTAATCAGCTCGCCCAAGTGCCTTGGCAGGGCCACGCCAAAGGATTTTGTGGGCCTTGGACGTCTCCCACCCCTGAGAACCATGGAAGGCAGGAGTAGAACAGAAAGGCAGATGAAGGACGCATTTGCTCTCTGCTTGAGCTGGGACATCCATCTTCTCTTGCATCCGGGCATGGGCACACCTGGCTCTCGGCCTTCTGGTTGGACTGGACCACAGCCCTCATTTCCCTGGGCCTCTAGCTTGCAGACATCAGACCATGGAACTTCTCAGCTTCCAGAGTTACACGATAGCCAATCCTTCATAACACATCTCTTTCTATATGTCTCTCTCTCTATCCTGTTAGTTCTGTTTTCTCTGGAGAACGCTGGCTAATTCAGGGAAGGTTACGAGATCCAATGGGCACTTTGGGGTTGTGGTTTTTAAGACATCCAAGCAGAGACAGGAGCGGCGGGGGGGGGGGGGGGGGGGGGGGGGGGAGGGCAGTGGGTATGTGCACCTGGAGATCAGAGGAGAGATCTGGGCTCCAGGGAGAGATTTAAACTTTCTTGTACATAAGAGGTCCCAGAGCCCCTCTGGATGGTATTTATTGGAACGAAAAGAGGACACCCAGGACAGAGCTGTGAAGACCCACCATGTGTAGTGACTGAAGCAGGGGCATCCAGAGAGGCACAAGAATACTAGAGACGGTTGTCATGAAAACTCAGAGAAGAGAGACTTTCAAGAAAAAGGCAGCGTTCAAAATTATAGAAACACTGAGAAGTCAGATAAGAAAAAATCAGTACATTCTCCCTTGCATTAGTAGCATGGAGCTGTTTCAATGGGAAAATGGAGAGTGGGTGGATATAGGACCTATCAGGACCTATCCACATCATGGTTATGAGGGGCTTGATATGTTTTAGTTGAGACAATGTGCTTGTTATCACGGTGAATCAATGAACGGTCACTGAGGAAATGACAAGAGTAAACAGAGGTTTCAAGGCCCCTCACACTGCACCCTAGCTCTTTCCTTGGCCCCCATTCCTTCCAAATATAAAACCACATGCTTCTCATCACTCTGATGGCAAAAACAAAATGCGGCTGCTCAGAACGTTACTCTTTGGATTCACATCAGGAATCAAATCCCCAAGGGAAGGGTGGCCTCAGTTGCATTGTCAGACTCATTTCTGCCGTTCCATTGCCTGCCTCTGATGGAAGCATTGGTCAGGGAACCGTCTGAGAGCAGATGTGATGGCAGGGGTTGGAGGAGAGGAGGAAAGTGATGAGGCTCTTGACCAGGAATGACAGACACCGAGAGCAGGAAATTGTGCTGATGGGATGCGGTGGCTGCCTCCGGCTCCTCCTGTCAGGGGGTCTGTTAGAGGGGGGAGGTTTTGAATGGTCACTTCCTAGCATGCAGAATCTCTGGACAGGGACACTGGATTGGAGATGTCAGAAAGGTGGGGGTGCTCACTTCACACGGGACACCTGTATACTTAGATATCTCCTCACCGTTTGATGATAGCAATATTACAATTCCCATTTACAATGAGTAGATTAGGAGTGTTTTAAAAATCACGTGCTGTCTACCGGTTATGAGTCTTGGCACCGTGCTCTGAAATTCTAGGTTGTTATCACTCCTGCCTAGTTGCACGCACTGACGAAAACATGCTAGAAGGATTTGCTCTGGGCACAGCACGTGTTCAGCGCCTCCAGGGCCAGGAGACGGAGGGGGAAACTCTCATATTGTCCAAGAGGTACAGGAGGACTACATTCCTGTTGCTCCCGCAGAAGGCTGAGCAAACCCCAGGGTATTCACACACCTGCGCAATAGCTTTGCGAGCACCGGAAACAGTGTCACTGCACGTGTTGGGTTGTGTGGGTCTCTCACGGTCCTGTGCCTCCGCCCTCCCTCCTGGTTTGTATTTTAGGGTGAAGTCTTTGTGCGAAATTGCCAGAGGCAAACCAGTCTGAGTGGGGCGCAGAGTTCAACAGTCGATGCCATAGTCTTGGACTTTCAAAGTCTTCCCTCCAAATGAATCAGGGTCATTGTCCCCTTTTCTGAGGAAGGGGGGAAGGGGGGGCTTTTTCCACGCCCTTCTGCCCTTCTTCTTCTTCTTTTTTTTTTTTTTAAAGTATATTTTATTGATTTTTTACAGAGAGGAAGAGAGAGGGATAGAGAGTTAGAAACATCGACGAGAGAGAAACATCGATCAGCTGCCTCCTGCACACTCCCTACTGGGGATGTGCCCGCAACCAAGGTCCATGCCCTTGACTGGAATCGAACCTGGGACCCTTGAGTCTGCAGGCCGATGTTCTATCCACTGAGCCAAACCCTTCTGCTTTTCTTGAGGATGTGCTCTCTTCCTCTCCCGGCTTCCACTCGGGCATGGGGGTGTCCTATGGTTCTGTCACTAAAACACGTAGACAGAGAACAAGGGTTCCACATTCCGTTCCTGGCTCCTTCCCTGACACCAAACTAGGAGGAGAGGCGATAATATATCTTCTTTTGCTAATTAGGGTTTTGAGTCAAGGAGAGATTAGTAATAGAATCAGAGTGACACCGTGGATGCTGACTTGTTCGTGCAGAGCATTTTCTTGCTGGGGGCTGCAATTATATTTTCCAAATGCTGATAAAAAAAATATTGAGCACCTTCATCTCCGAGGTGGGGTGGAGAATGAGCGCGCAACGGTAATGAGCACAGTAATTAATGTCTGCAGGAACGCTGCCATCGTTATTCTGCCAGTGTTCTTTCACAATTTGCCTTTAGAAGAGAAACAACAGCTCTTAATGGAAAGATAAATTTTTGGAAGCAAACAGCTCTGGGTTGGCCTCTCAGCTCCGCACCCTCCTTCTCACTCCCTGGGTAACACGGTCGTTCCTCAGCCCCTCCTTCACCTGAGATAATAAGAGCTACCCCCCAGGTTTGTTGTGAAATATAACAGGCACATCTCTTATGGGGTGGTTGGGTCTGAAGCGGATTAGCTTTTCTTTCTTTCTTTTTTTTTTTTTTACTTCCTCTGGATCTTTTGAATCTGGTTTGGATCTAGTTTGAGCAAAGAATGTCTTAGTTGTAGCTCTTTTTATATATATATATATATATATTTTATTGATTTTTACAGAGAGGAAGGGAGAGGGATAGAGAGTTAGAAACATCGATGATAAGAGAGAAGCATCGATCAGCTGCCTCCTGCACACCCCCCACTGGGGATGTGCCCGCAACCAAGGTACATGCCCTTGACCGGAATCGAACCTGGGACCCTTCAGTCCGCAGGCCAACGCTCTATCCACTGAGCCAAACCGGTTAGGGCAGTTGTAGCTCTTATGTATGAAGATCTGACTCCAGGAGGGTGTAGACTGCTCTCGGGGAGATCTCAGAGCGGAGACACCGGTCCTTCCTCTGTCCTTGGGAGCAGGCCGGCGGCCACCATGCTGTGTACAGGCCCCTGTGACTCAGAAAGCCAGCGGTGGCTGCATGGAGGGCTTTCTGCCATATAGGAAGACTCCCCATAGGTGAGTCATTTGGAAATCATGCTAGAAAGTCAGGCTCACATTCACCATTTAACTAACACGTCCCCCTGGTCAGGTAAGAGGCTTCCATCCTGCTCAGGTAGCAAGCCCTAATCTGCTTTTCCGAGGCCGTGCTGCGACCAGCAGAGTGGAACAGCCCAGGCAGAGGGGAATAAAGGTGAAGTGTCATTTGCTGCTTTGAAGAGTCGTAAGAAGCAGTGTTATTCAGATTTAGGTGCTTGGTATTGACACGATCTTTCTGAGGAAGCTGAGAGTTTTCCCGTTGCTCTGGCCTTGGAAGCAGTTTAATCAGCTGTTTCCTCTGGCTTAAGCCAATTAGCACTGATTTCAATCCAGAGGTCTGCACACACGCAGGGTAGGACAGAGGCACAGCGCCACCATCCACCAGGCCGCTGCTTTCCGTCTCTCTAAACCTCGTGACGAAGACCAGTGATGTGGCGAGGCATTGGGGCAATCATTCGATTCAGCCACAACTAGTAATCGTAGTAGTAGTAATGGTTGGTTGAAGAACAATGACCATATAAGTCAACTAACTTTTCTAATCCACAGCTCGTTATGTCTTCTTCTGGGCAACGTCATAGAGTCTGGTGAGATTCTATCTTGGGTTTCCTTCCATCGTATAAATTCAAACTAAATTACAAATGCATTAGAAGAGCCATATTCTCTGACTCCCTCTGACCTCCAGGGCCTGGACACCAGGCGAGAAACCACCAGATGTGGAGCTGATCATGTCTTTGGTGAAAAGATGCATCCACGTGCAGTGTGCCAAGGGACTTGCCATCAGAGCAGTTTGACTGCTGTCTCACTGGATCTTATAAATTCAGCAAGTGCAGACCCAACCAGCGCCAGGGCGGCAGATGCTGAATCTCTTGGGGAGATGCAGGAAGTAGCGCCAGACAGCCAAATAGCACATCGCCCTTACACGGATCACAAATCAGTGCCTTGGAGGAGATAAGTGTTGCCTTTCCATGGGTTCTTCTCCTTAGCCAGCTTCTTTCTAGATGGTTCACAAACACGACTTCTGCCCTCACACATGTATGGAGAGAACTTGCTCATTCCTTCCCTACATCAAATTCACCTCCTCCTTCCATCACTTGTCATGGAAAGAAATTACTCAGTCACCTTCTCTTCATAGGTTGTGGTTACAAAAATGTGTTCTGACTTCTTTTGGTTTCTCTGAGGACATGGTAGAGTTTCAAAGTGAATGAGTGAATCTTCCCTGACATGGGTAATACATGCGTCTCACCCTTGGATTTAGAAATAGATATAAAATGCAAGTGTTGCTCTGGTGGTCTCTCCTACTTTGTCCTGCACGCAGAGTTCATGCTGAAGCTGTGTAAGTCGCGCTCACCAGCCCCTGCTTCTGATCGCTAACGTATTCTTCTGGTTTGAATTAGGAGAGTTTCTGAGGTTTTGATTTTCATTGGATTTTTATGGTAAAAATAGCTAACTACAATCCACTACCTTCACTTGTAATGATCTAGTACTTGAGCGAGTTTCCAGTGTGTCACTGCATATTTAATGTCATGTCTTCTGAGCTGTGTCTCAGATAACCAGCTTCTAATTTCAGCCTCTGCTTGGTTAGAACACTTTGTCAAACTTCCCTATCACATTTTTTTTCCTCTCTCACACATTATTTTATCCTCCCTCCTGAAAAACATGTTAGTGGCAATTCCAATGTTGGCAATGAAACAGTGAAAAAGAAAACTTAAAAAAGGGAACCCTGAATTTGAATGTTATCATTATAAAAATGAAATTTTGATTGAATATTCTCAGGGAAAGGGCACATTATAACCCAGCAAAAAATTATAATGTCACTAATTAAAACAAAAGGAATTATTTAAATATTTATTTAAATAGATATTCCTCTAATACTTTTAAGTTTAGTTCATATATAATTAAAGACTTGAGTTTTCTGAAGCAGAGAAACATAAAATGTGAAGAATTACCGCCCATTGAGGATCAATAAAAATCAATAGAATGTAACTCTTGAAATGACAATGCTCTTCAGGAAAATATCATTGAATTTTTGGACAGCTTTTTTTGGAAACATATCTATCATACAAAGTACTCGGCGTGGTTGTGTAAACAACTTTAGAAGATGTAGAATATGCATATTTGCCCAGGAAGGACATCGGGGATATGATCAACCCAGGGTGTCAAAAATAGCCTACGAAGGGTAACAAATAAAAAAAATAAAGGATCGAGTTGTGTTGGTGTTCTGAACCTGGGTGAACAGAAAGAGGAAATGATATAAATATAAGCAAAGTTCTAAGAGAGAGAACTTAAGGCTGGGATGGCAAGTGATGAGTTCAGATCTTCTAGAATAACTTTGAGCTGCTGGTAGGAAACCATGCTTTGAGGACCTAGCAGAAGCTGACACCCACCCAAGCTGTGTTCTCTCTCCCTTTCTCCGCTCCCCTCCCCCCGGTTCTATGCCTCCTTCCCAGTTCTCTTTTCTGGGAGTCCTCCAGGGACAGCGAGGCCCGGCTGCTCCAGCTCTGCCCTTGGAGAAAAGCGCCTTTGCAGGCCCAGGAGCTGCTCCAGGTTGGGACTGGAGCGTCAGAGAAGTCAGAACTCGCGCTAGCTATTTGCAGTCTCTGCTTAGAGACGGTCGTTGACGTGATGAGAGCCAACGTTTTCCTAGGAGACAGAGAGGGGAAAGGACAGCTAAACAGAGAACTGCAGGGGCCAGAGGAGGGAGGGGGAAGAGCTATGGTCAGAGAAGAAGCAATTCTAGGGAAAAAAGTAAACAGACCAGATCAACTGTCCAGGGAGGAAAGATCTGAGGGCAAAGATGCGGGTCAGTGCCTGGCTGTGGTGGCTCAGGGGACTGAGCGTCATACCATGGACCAAGCGGTCCTAGGTTCCATTCCAGTCAGGGCACGGGCCCTGGTTGTGGGTTTGATCTCCAGTAGGGGGCGTGCAGGAGGCAGCCAATTAATGATTCTCTCTCATCATTGATGTTTCTCTCTCTCCCTCCCTTCCTCTCTGAAATCAATAAAAAATATATTTTTAAATATATTTTATTATTATTTTTATAGAGAGAAAGGGAGAGGGATAGAGAGTTAGAAACATCGATGAGAGAGAAACATCGATCAGCTGCCTCCGGCACAATCCCTACTGGGGATGTGCCCGCAACCAAGGTACATGCCCTTGACCGGAATCAAACCTGGGACCCTTGAGTCCGCAGGCCAGCACTCTATCCATGAGCCACACTGGTCAGGGCAATATAAAAATATATTTTAAAAAAGAAAGGAAAGATTCTGCTCAGCACTGTGCATTGCAGAGATAATTCAATCGAAGAGGCGGTGGGTTGGTAACTAGGGGTAGAGGGCGTTGCTGAGAGGAGGGGTTTCAGCAGAGCGAGTCAGTACAGAGTGTGGGCTGTGAGGAGGGGTAGGTGTTCGAGACAGTGAGTGATGAAAAATCAATGACAGAAACAGTGGCTTGAGGATCAAATAAGGAAAGAGTTGTTTTAAATGCACATATACACTTACATGCCTTGTGGCTAAGTGGAAATATCCAATAGAAGGGAAGAGTTTGAGTATACAGTGGAGAGTGGGAAGTGTGACACACACACACACACACACACACACACACACACACACACACCCTCCAACCGCCTGTATAATGTCCAGATGACAGTGTCTCCCCAGTGGATGTGGGATGTGGGCCCTCACCGGCGTGAAGAGCTCAGAATAGAAAAACAAAGGCTTCCCTTTAGCGCACACGGGAAGCCTGCAACCTGGACGGACACATGACAAACTGGGTGTCTGCCACCTGCTGTGTGCACACCCGGGAGGAGCTACCTAGTACACGCCACTCGGCGTGCCCTCTGCCTCAGGCGCGTTCTTCGCTCTCCTGGGAGGCTGCTTGCTCTGTTTATGGCTGGAGCATCCGGTAGTCAAGTCCACGCTGAGCTCCCTCAAGTACTCTCTCCCCAGAGTGCCCGGGAGCATCCGTGTAGAAAAGCCGGCGGAGACGGTGCGGCCAGTGATCACATACTAAGGACACTTGTGCGTTGCTGCTGTGGCCGCCAGCTCCCCCCCAACCCCTGCCCCTGTGCGCTGGGACTTAGGGACATTTTAGGGTGTTGCTTATGTTTTGAAAACAACACGTTTCCCCCCTCGATTTGAGTAGGTAGCTTTAGTTAGACACACACGGTTTAATCACAGTGCACCAGAAAAGGGAATAATTGATACACATTTCTTTCTTTCCCACTTGCAAATGAAAGTAAAAAAGAGGAAAGTGAGTTGTGAGTATTATTTCGTTTCCTTGGGAAGACACAAGCCATCAAAATCCCATCACGTGCTTTCTTACTTTGGTGAAATGTCGCAGGCATATTTTTAGTAATTTCTTCGGGGATTTTAAAGAAGTTTTCTATTTTAATATATCTAGGGGACAGAGATCTGGGTAAGAATCCACCAGGAATTGACAAAGACTCTGTCGCTGCAGAAAAGAGGCAGGAGGGAACCCCCGAGCTCCCTGGCTCCACTAAGAGGGCCACTTTCCCGACCCCTCTGTCTCTCTGTCCTCGTTTGCAAGAGTGAAGACAAGGCTGCAGAACTGTGAGCTACAGTCTGTCCCCTCCCTTCCAGCCTGCGCAGCATTCGCCGTGAGTGTAATTCCCTGGTCATGTCTCCCATGTCCATCAATCACCATGAGAAACTCAGCACCCCACGTCATCCCCCCGCCCCGTTCCCTAATGCAATCCCCCCAGCCCCTCCCCCCTGCACAACCTCTCCCTTTCACCGCCGATGACCATAATGTATGTATTCAGTTAGAGTGGCAGGCAGAACATTCTGTCCACTGTGCTCACTCTGTCTCTCCGTGTTCCCGAGAAGGGATAGGCACACTCTAAATATTCCACGAATATTTGTTGGCTGAATGAATGAAAACAAAAACCAACAAATTGAGCAAAAGAGCATTTGAACTTGACAGAGGCTTGGATGTCTATGAGGCTCACTTGTGGACTCCCGGATGGTGAGCCTGAGATGTTTGTAGGGTCCCATTCAGGAACTGGCATCAGGAGGGCAGCAGTAGAAGATGATACACTGGGAGGTCTCTGAATGCAGAAAGAAATTCATTTTGTGTCACGAGTGGTCATCTTATTGATTTACCGCAGGCAGAATACTCCTTAAAAATATAAAAAATAGTGTGGAAGCTCTTGAGTAGAAGTTGCTGTCTACAAGGTGATGTTCCATCATGAAGGCAGAATTACTGAGCGCCCTCTTAGGCCAACATTTGGGCTTATGGAAGCGGAAGTAGTTTAAACAAAGTGCAGAAGTGGTAGGAGCTCCCAACATACGTATAGTTGGTGCTCAGCAGATGTTGTAGGGTGAGCAGAGGTGTTCATGCCCGGGCAACATGATGAACCAGGCAAAGGCTACATTCTACTGGACTTCGTGGCATTGCCTCTTCCCCTCCTGGCCTCCTCCCTGCTCTCACCCAGAGCTCGACCCATCCTGAAAGGGCCTGTTGCTGACAACCTAACCTCTCCCCTCCCTCTGTTCCCTCCCAAATACAATCTCATGACTTTAAGGCTCTGTTCTGCAGAACCACACTCTCTCTGTGAAAGTTAGTGGTAGTGGCTTAGTCAGACAGAAGAATTCATACAAACGCCTTGCTGAATAGACCATAGTGGTCCAGAACGGCAATGCCTAATACATTACAATAATCAGGATTTTTTACAGACCCCTAAGAAATGATGCTGATTTTGAAAATGGCAGGCAGTGTGATAAGACTGTGATGGAGGTATGTGAGAGTTCCTGGAATTTACATAGATTTCAGAGAGGAAGGAAGAGGGAGTGAGAGATAGAAACATCAACGATGACAGAGAATCATTGATTGGCTGCCTCCTGCATGCGGGGTTGAGCCCACAACCTAGGCATGTGCCCTGACCTGGAATGGAACCATGACCTCCTGGTTCATAGGTCGATGCTGAACCACTGAGCACAAGGGCCGGGCATGGACTTTTTAAGTGAACAAATTAAAATGCAGCAGAAAGAGCTGAGGGTGTGTGCAGATCCTGAGGTCACTTGCTTCTAAAAGTGGGGCACACAATCCTTTCATTCCCAGGAAGAAATTTGAGCAGGACTGCAGGCATCCTGGTAAGCACTTTAGCACAGTATGATTTTCATATATTGTCTTGTAATATGTGAGATTGCAGGTTTTACTGTCAGGTATCCTCACATTCCTACACATCAGGAATAAATTGAGCATGTGTTGGACTATCTAAGATAAATGGTTTGTGATTTTTCTGTTGCTGAAAGAATCAATGCCTAGAATACACCATCTGATAGATAGCCAGCTAGAGATGTCAGTTTAGATCTCATTTTCCATAGTTTTTATTATGCGGAGATGGTAGAGTCAATATCAACTTGCAGAGACGGTCCATGGATTCCCAGTGCCCCTGGAGCATGAAGAAAACTTGGCACAAAAAATTACATATCGGAACACTTGGGTTACACCCACCTCTGTGCAGTCGAAGGATGAGGACGTGAAAATACATTGTATGTCATGTAACTGCCGAGTAAATCAGTAAAGGTTGCCACCAAAATGTGTTTCTCTGTTGTTTCGTTTTATGATTCCTCTGAATGCTTTACCATGTTTTAAATACAAAGAGTATCTCAAATACCAACATTTCCTAGGGCACAATTATGCTTCAAAAATGGAAAGTCAGGGGAAAGATTGTGGACAGGGTGGAGAGAGGGTGGAGAGAGAATGAAAGAATAAGCCGTTTTGAGTAACTCTTAAGTAGTAAGCACAATCTCTTATGTTCTTTGCCTCTGCACAATAGGGTCATGAGAGAGGTGCGGTCAGAACCCAGGGTTTTGATCAGAGGCCCGGGTGTCCTACACCACATTCAGAAAGTAGTGGCCTCCCACAAGCTGCCGACCTCCCTGACTTTTGCTCTTTCTCCTTCTCAATCAGTTCCTTCCACGATGGTTTCTGAGAATATAACTGGGCTCCGGGGAACTTAGAATTTCCTCTGTTCAAAGAAAAATACCTGTGAAAAAAGTAACCCTACCTTTAAATTGTTCTAAGACATTTTTAGCAGGAAGGAGCCCTATTCATCCAGACATCCTTATAAGAGCCATAAAAATTAAGATTTGCGTGTCACCGGTTCCCCAGACTCTTAGCATTTGCACGAAACACCTGCCACACAGCTGTAGCTGCAAGTTACAGTGAAAAGTCCCTCTGACTTCATTAAAAAGAAGCCTGTAGTCCCAAAGCTTCTGGGACTGTGAGTGAAGCAGGTGATGGGAGTTGGTATGCAGGCATTGCAAAATCCATGGTTTTGTAGTTACACATAAGGAGTGAAGGTCTCTAACAGGCATTTAATATGGTTTTAGCTGCTCTTCCCCAAATTTTGTCTACCTTGGTGGGAACCAAGCATTCAAGATGGAATTGCCACTTTGTTGAATGGTCCCCGCCTGTTATACTGATGACATTGCTGTGCAAAAGCAAGGGATACTCACATCCATATTCAGTGTAACCCGATTATTTGTTATTTGAATTGAAGGTATTTGTTTTCAACTTTGAGTCTAAATCAGTGATTTTGGGGTCTCTTCCTGGAATTCTAATTTGGTTATTATTTTTAAAAAATCTTTCCAGGTGATTCTGATGTGAAGTCAAAGTCAGAGGAAGAGTAGGAGGATGAAGTAATGTGTGAAGAGCTAAAGTGAAATCAGGAGGAAGGCAGCTGAGAAAGGAAGCCAGGCTGTCTGAAGCTGGGACACCTCCAGGAAGGGTAACATCTGAACAAGAAAAGAGAAATTGCCAAGGAGAACAGCATGAGCAGCTGTGGGAAAGAACACGCCATGGATACTTACAAGGAACTGAGAAGGCTAATCGTACTGACCTCGGAGAGCAGAAGAAAATATTGTAGAAAAGGGATGGTACATTTCACTGTGCCCCAAACGTAATAGTTGCTCAATAAATATTTGGTGAATGAATATATGGGTGGATCCGATTATGGAGGGACTTAAGAGCCAAACAAAATAATTTGCACTTTTTGTCACTGTGGCCAGCATATCCTATATAACAAAAGGCTAATATGCAAATAGACCGAATTGCGGAACCACTGAACAACCGAACAACCAGTCGCTGATGCGCACTGACCACCAGGTGGTGAGCACGGAGCATGGCGGGCATCAGCAGCAGGCAGCAGAGCGTGGAACATGGCAGGCATCAGCCACAGCGGGATGGTGGAGCAGGTGAGCGGGGTGCCAGATCAAGGCGGGGTGCTGGTTGCTGTCATCAGGGTGAGCCTGTGGTGGTTACTTAAAATTCTTTGCTCCCGTGCGCCACGGTCCCACTGGGTGCTCACACCCATTGCCGGCACCTGGCACCAGGTGCGATCGCTCTGTGCAGTCAGCGGGTGCGAGTGGCGGCTGCCGCCCCGATAGCCCCTGAGGGCTTCTCTTCCTTACTCCTGAGGGGCAATCGGGGCAGCAGCTATTTACAACTGCTGAAGGCACTGGCCCCTCTCACCCCAGCTGCTGGCGCAGGCCCCAATCACTCTATGCTGTCAGCGGGTGCGAGCAGTGGAGGCAGGAGAGGGGCTGCTGGCAGACAGGGGCCTGGGGGCCAGGTCAGGAGGGGTTGGGCAGGGGCACGGAGGATGGGCAGAGACCCACCCCTGTGCCCACCGCAGCCTCGCAGCCCACAGTTCCTTTCAAGGTGCATGAATCCATGCACTGGGCCCCTAGTATTAGAATATTGGTTTACATGTTGAGTCACCAACGTATTGCTACGTGCACAAAGTATGTACTGATGAAATGGTTGATACTGTTTTTCAAATTATGATTTCCTTTAATTGAGCACCTTTAGTTTTCAGTGGGCAAAATTCAATCAGTTGTTTATATTGCAAGACAGTGTCTATTTTCATCTGATAAAATAGTATGGAGAAACTACATTTAAAAAAAACATTCTGTAGTATCCCCAGGAGGAATTTTATAGAAACAGGATTTTATTGCCAGCTAGAGAATTAGAGTTCCTATAGTAAACTCCTCCTGTGGAGCAGGGAAGCCATAGAGCTGTTCATTTAAGAACTCAATTAAGAATACGATGGACCAGACACACTCATCTACTCGAACAAAACTTTGAAAAGTTGCTGCCCTGACAGGTTTACGTTCTAATTGGGGCAACAGGAAATAAGCAAAAATGGAGAGTAGGGAAGAGTAGGGTGAACGGTGAGAAGACAAGAGATCACAGGGTAGCAGGAAGCCCCGGGGGCAGGGGATCGGACGTCCTTCTCTCCAGAACTGTGGCCAAGAAATGTGTTGCTGAGAAGAGGACATTTGAGCGAAGACCTGAACAAAGTGGTAACCCAAGCCACGGGGATGAGGGTGTCGGGGGAAGCTCAGCTCAGGCCCGGGGAAGGACAGGTGAAGGCCCGAGGCGACAGTGTGTCTGTTGCTTTCAGGGAACAGCAGGGACACCGGTGTCTGTGGAAGAAATGAGAAGAGAGTGGCGGGAGATGTGCTCGGAGAAGTTCATGGAGAACCTCCTAGGTTGTAGGAGGATGTTGGCTTTGTGTTGAGTGATATGGGAGGCCCCTGAGGGCTTTGAACAGTGTTATGGTCCTGATTTGGTCACGTTCCTAGCAGCCACAGACCTCTTCATGACGCTGTCCATGATTTTATTGACGACAATGTATGGGTGTCTCCTGGGTTCTAATAGTATTTCTTTCCATTGGATTACCCCACTTCCTTTATTTTTGATAAAAATGGTATAGTGTTCCTTCTCCTTCCCTTGGCTACAAATATCTTCAAGGTCCCTTATTCATATTTGTGTGTCTGGTGACAGTCAACGCAAAATCTGGATATAGTAGACATTTACCAGGTACTTGTTGTCATTCTATAACTTTTCACCTTTTTCTGTGGTGAATCTGATGATGTGATGTCTCATAAGTGCAGAACCAGTGATATTACTGTGATTCCATGACTGAACACAATTTCTGCATTTTTTTATTTCAAAAAGAATGCTTGTATTAATATTTGATTTTTTAAAGCATCAAATTGATGTGCCATTCCATTGATGGCCAAAAACACTTGGTTAACCATGTTGTGGTCTGGGTTTCATTTGGAATAACCTAGCAATTCCTTCGTAATTCATTCTGTGAACTAGAATGCTGGAGTTAGTCTTATGATTAGGATTTGAAGGCATTGAAAGGCCCCACTTACCCTAAAACATTTCCACTATAAGATTTCTGACTCCATACCCCTACCCAGGTCATCAGTTTCCACCTCTGGGCAATTTTATTTTTATTTAGCAAAAAGAGAGGATATTGCTCCTTGAAAGCTTCTATAGAATGCATAATGACACTAAGCAATCAGAATCACTCCGAGCATAACCTAGTGAAGACCTAGTTAAAAAGTATGCGGGATTTGTACCTTTCTTAGCCAGCTAAAGTGAGAAGCAGTATCCTATCTATCTATGTATCATCTATTATCTATCTATCTATCTATCTATCTATCTATCTATCTATCTCATCTATCTATCCTCTATCTATCTATCTATCTATCTATCTATCTATCTATCTATCTTTCTATCATTTATCTACCTATTGTTAACATAAAAAAACCATTGAAACCTGTAAAGAAATTTTGTGAGTTTATTTGAGTCAAACTGTCGACATATGCCGGGAAGCAGAACCTCAACAAATTGAGAAAATGCCCCAGAGAATGGCGGTTACATTTGTATTTATTCATTGCAATCAAAGGAGGGACGTAGGTGGGTTACATGAAATTCACTGGTGATGGATTAAGGAGGTGGGAGACAGCAAAGCGGTGGGAAACCCCTGGGATTGGATAAAAAGTGAAATGATGGACACATACTTGGGTGGGTGCAGGAACAATTAACATGATAATGAAGGAATTTGTGGCATCTGTCCCTGTGCCCAGCACATTTGGCTGTGCCCCAGGGGGTCCAGAAAAAGGGAAGTTACAAGTTACCCTGACATTTCAAGGGTATGTTATCATAGATGCAAAAAGACAGATCGGCTCAGTTAAGGTAAAGGTTGACCTTGTCAGGGAAGATACTGGCCTAGGATGTAACTGCCCACCATCACTGCGTTTAATTAAAGTTTAATTTCAGACCCTCCTTTGTGGTGACTTTAGGTCTCTGAGTTTGCAAGACTGTCATGCAGGCCTCCCCTGAGCTGGTCAGGTCAGCATGTGGCCCCTTTCGTCCACTCTATCTATCTATCTATCTATCTATCTATCTATCTATCTAATCTATCTCCTATCTAAGTATCCATCTATCTATATGTCATCTATCTATCTATCTATCTATCTATCTATCTATCTATCTATCATCTATCTATCATCTATCTATCTATCTATCTATCTATCTATCTATCTATCTATCTATGAGAGGGCTTCTAACTCCGTAGACTGTTAATAGCATAGTGAGCATCCTTTTTCTGCATAAGCATCGCCCGGATACAAGGACTCAATCTGCTTTGGTAATTTGGAATAACTACTCTGCCAAGGGACTGGCTGTTCTGATGAGAAAGTAAATTTCTTAAGCTCCGGCCATTTCTTTTCCATCAATGGTGCTGGCTGCGCCTAGGTGTTCTTTCAGCAGCAGGAGACCATTATCCTGTGAGAATGTTCTCTCCCCTTTGACATTCTCTCTTAATTATTGCCCTCTTTTCACTAGACAAGGCCCTTAGGAATTTTCCTCTCTTGTGGCCCTCCATTTCGTCCCTGACTTGTACTGCCACGGAGAGGATTTGGGGATTAACCCCGCAAAGTCCAGCCTCATGAATCCTGGAGACAGTTGGCTCAGAATTCAAGGCATCCTTTCAGAGGGGGCTGAGCCGCTGGAACAATGCAGCAGGCAAGTGCTTGGGAAAGCAGGCTTTGCATGGAAGCCTTCGAGGCAAAGACAATAGACATCTAAAGGCGGGGAGAAGGGGGCGGGAGATTTCCTTTTTCCCACATGCTAGTCTCTCAAGACCTTCCCTTTTATTTATTTGTACTGAAGAAAAGATGTCCTCCCTCCCACTAACAAAAATAGCCTTCTCTCGTGAATCCCATCTGTGCCATTGTGTTGAGAGCCTGCAGCCCGATTAAAACAATGGCTGCGAAGCCCGGGAGAACTCCCTGATGCATCTGAATGGCCGTTTGTGAACTTCAAAGCTGACCGTGTAAATTCCAACCCCGTGAAGCAAGCAATCCAAAACCTAAGTGCGGCTGGAGCCATTAGCATTTAGTTGTCTAGCATTTTCTGCTAGATTGCAAGGCAGGGTGCATTTTCCATACAAATACATGTGTACACACACATTTTTAAAACAACACTTTAGGACGCACATTTGTGTGCTAATAAATGCATCTCGTATGATTTGAGAATCCACAAAACTCTAGGTTAAAGCTACCATTTTCTGCAGAGGCAGAGGTGCATACAAAACCTGTTATTAACAAGCGCTCCCCTCACCCCCTCCCATCTGGATGCTAGCTGAAGAGATCCATGGAATTCTGTGGAATTTGTCATCCCTATTTAAGGGCTGCAATTGTGACGTCATATGTGAGGGGCATTGGGCTAGGGGTGCCCATGTTTCTGGCAGTGAAAGGGTGGAGGTTGGGAACCCCCCTCTTTCTTTGAAAATAAAGGGAACAAAGAGAAATTCCTGGAGCTTTTTCAACATAATAGAAAGGTCACTGACAATAGCCCACCTATAGATGCTGATGTGTGGCATTTAAACTGAATTCCAGGGAAGCATGGTAAGCTTTAAAAAGAACGAGTTGCCTTGAAGATAATTCTGTTTACCCGATCATTTCTGCATGGAGAAAATTAATGTACCAGTTCCTTTTATTTCTCAGATGTTTCGTGAAAAATGCACACATTCGTTGAGAATGTGAATAGAGAACAGAATGTCTATTACTGATATGGAATCTACCAAGTCATAAATAATATCTTTTTAAATTGGTCTGTGCTGTCTAAACTGGCACCTGGGGAAACAGTGTTCTTTTTCATTTTCTTTTTAATTTTTATTTATAATTTGAGAGAGAGAGAAGAAGGAAGAGAGAGAGAGAGAGGGAGAGAGAGAGAGAGAGAGAGAGAGAGAGAGAGAGAGAGAGAGAGAGAGAGAATGCTTTGTTGTTCCACTTATTTACATATCCATTGGCTGCTTCTGACCAGAGATGGAACCCACCACCTTGGGGTACTGGGCCGATGCTTTAACCAGCTGAGCGGCCCGGCCAGGGCCTGGGGAAATAGCCTTTAAGAGGTATTTTCAGTTGCTGTGTTTTGGTGGAAGAAAAATGGATGTGTTTATGTAACAGGAGCTTTATGTACTTGTTGCCGAAACTACTAGTTAAAAACCCGACGTTATTTAGAAAATTGTTCTATTTTTGCTTATGTACAAGGTGCGGGCACTGCTTGCACGGAGCTGCCCCCCTAAACCGCATGCAGCAGGGGGTGTTGGCTGAGTTGACACAGAAGCTTAGGGAAAAATTTGCCCAAAAGACTTTTGCCGGGGACCCAGCAGAGACATGTGAAGGCACACACCTGAGCCACATGAGGCGCGTTGCACAGGGCCTCTGAACACTGTGGAAATGGATGGCCCTCATCCCTCGGGGGAAGGTCCTTTAGCAGACATGCCCAAAGGGGAAAATCCTACTGACTGCAGCCAGTCATGACCACGCCACACCAGGGGCCGATGGTTGGTTTGGAAAGAGGCACACGGCACCAATCTAGCCAGAAAGACCCGCGCAGTGTTGTGCTGACAAACCTCCTGGAGCGTCTGCAGGCTCCTGAGAAGGCGCCTTTAGCAAGCGATGTTGTCATGTCTAGATTGATGTCTTCCACTGTGGCCACGATGCCGTGCCCAGGAGGGTGCGCCCCTGGGGGAGGCTGATGTCTTCCAGAGCTGGCGAAGGCCGGGCTCTCGGGGAGAGCGGGGAGCTGCAGAAGGAGGCAAGCAGGAGACCGTCTACATCTGGGTGTCTGGCTGGGTGAGAAAGCTCAGCTCTCTTTTCCAGACAGCCACACGCAGGTGCTCGCAGCTGCAGGCATCCTCACTGAGGAGGTGTTTACAGATCTGTCTGACGGAGCTGGAACCTCAGTGAAAGGCAGGCTGAGAGCGACGAGGATGAAGGTCAGACTGAGCAGCAACCCTGGCTGAGGGATGAGACAGGCCTTCGGGTCCAGGCTGAGTGGAGGGGCCATGTTCTCCTTCCCTGCTCATCCCCACCACTGATACAGCTCCTGCTGAAATAGTGGGTCTTCTGAGAAAGGGGGGGCTATGGTGACGTAAAGGAATTCAAAATAACACAACAGCATAGCGCAACATATAGTGCAGTGGTTCGATGGAACATTCTAATCTGCCTATAAGTGTTGTGGCGTGTCATAGAAGGTTCAAACACGAAGAGAGTTAGCTAATCCAGAGAGGTACCTGCCACGTGGAGAGTGTGTCATGGCTAGCATATCGTGTGAATTACATATTGCTGTGTGTGACCCCAGACTTGGGAATTGTTTGCTAGCAAGAAAGTTAAGGAACTTTAGTGTTTTGAAATTCAAATTAAAGTCACCGATATTCCAAATACACCCAAAAGTTATGAAAAATGTATAAGGTATAAGGCACAAGAGAAATTTCTTTACAATGAAACTTCATCTTGTCTTTCTCTGTTCCCGTTTTTCTAAACTTACCCGTATTTTAACTTAGTCTCTAATTTTTACCCCCAAAGTTGAAGTCATCCTTGCTCATTCACGTGTACATTTCTCACACCTTGATGGAGCCCCTTTCAATCTCGCTATTAGTATATTGGTACTTACTTTCTCTGAATGTCTTGCTTTTAGGCAATTCCACTAATTTAAAGACTGCAAAAGATTTGTTACATTATGCAGATGTTTATATTTGCTGTGAAACATTACTAGAGGAAACGTTTTATTTATACCTGTCATCTTTCTTCAGTTTCATTTGCTGGTTTTTATTTGACTGCTTGGGGTCTTAATTATGAAGTCTTTCTAAATGTGAATTGTGCAGCATTAGACATCATTCCATTTTCTCGCTCTCTTACTCTCCTCAAGGAAATAATTCACACTGGATTGCATTAGGACATTAAATTATAAAAGGCTTCTGAGGGTTCACACTTCCTTTTTTTTCTTATTATCTTTGACATGAGTCCCCTGGAACGGAATAAATGTAGTTTGAGAAGGTAATAGCAATTGTAGGTTCACAGTCCCTTAATTGCCTACCAAACCCAACAAGTGCTGAAAATTGGCAAATTTTTCATAATTCATCTGGTAGCATCCTCACCTGTTCTGAGCTCATTCACTGGGAAACCAAATCTGAGATGACACAGGCTGTTTATGATCTTGTTATTCCTCTTGCTGAGTATAAATACTTATGTTACATTGAGGAAACATTATGATATTTTCTTAGGGGGTATTGTCCAGCTCCTGCCGGGAGTTATCTATATCTATAATAGGGCAAAAATATATGAATAGATAGTGTATAAAATATACATCTCAGCAGTTTCTAAAATCTCACAGCTTCTAAATTCCAAAACACACTTGGTCCCAAGTATCAAAGCAGAATTTTCAAAAAGGTTTAAAAAAATTAAGTATGACTCTCATACAAAGGTCACATGTCAAAGATTTTATTTAACTCATCAATTGACGAGAAAAACAGTGAGTTGGCAAAGCCAGTTCAAAGGAGAAGTTGGGAAATACTGATTTATTTAGTCAGGCAGTCAAAGAGATGCTGAAATAAATTTATGAGAGTAGATCTAAAAAAATGGTTCATGGCTTACACAATAAAACAAATTCTTTTGCATGCAATAGGATTCTACAAATTACCATGCAATTTCAAAGTAGCTGAACTCTAATGTAAAATATTCAATAGCAAGGTCAAATATGGATGCATTCTCCTAGATATTTATATATTCCTTATATAATGACACCGAGAGAACATGTAGTTATCTTAAGCTTTATTTCCAAGACTTCACTATACTTTCTCAACTTCCCCCTACCCCTACCATGGCCATAAACAATCTCCCAAGTTTATCCTTGATAACAACAACAAAAAGACTAGCCTCATTTAATTTGGCCAGATTCTTTACATCGGGGCAAGAAGAACAGTAAATTAACACATAAGCCAGCTCAAGCATACAGTATTTTGCAAACTAAGATGAGAAAATGAAGTTCTATAGATATTTTCTAAGGGAGTCTTCGTTAGGATTTGTAAAGGCCTCTGTTACTCATTCTTCTATCTTGAGTCTAGAAAAGCAAGGCCAAGACTCTCCCTTCATGAAATTTCACAATCATCGTGGTGAAATCCTATGTCATAGGCATTCTCCACATTTTACAAAGCTCTGACTACCCAGAAATGGCTTTCCTCATCACCGGAACCTTCAGAGCAATAAAACAGGTTCCAGGCCAACTTTTTGGGGATGTATTGGTAGGCATTGGCTCCACATGTCAAGTAGAATTTTTATTCTTTAATGGTGAGCTTGTTACATCATCTCAAATAAAAATCATCCTCAAATATGGCACTCCAGATATGGTCAGGGTTGTACATTAAATATTGATATTAAATATTGATAAAATTATACCTTAGTATGAAGGAAGGCAGACTCTCACTGAATAAATGAAATAACCATATTTTCCTTAGAAGTGAGCAAATAACCATTTGAATTCTGAGGAATTAATAAAAACCATTACCAAATGTTTCATTTTGATCTGCAGGAGCATGGCCTACTAATTTGAAAGCTAGAGATAGATTTATCTGTAAAAAGAACATTCTCAGATACTGATTAGAAAATAGAACACTAAACATAATCCTCAATAGATTCCCAAACAAGTAACTACAATTAAATTTCTCTCATTGGTTCATGTAGTCTGATGTAATTAAATTTTGTTTTACTTTCATGAAATTGTCTGCTTCTGCAGTAAAAGAGTGTTTTGCAAAGCCTGCCTCTAACTCCAGGAATAATTGGTTGTCTAAGTCAGCGATTTTCAACCCCTGTGCCACAAGAATGTTTAAAACATGCAGTACCTGACCATTTAGTCAGAGCACTGACCTCTTTTCCCTGAGACTGTCAATTAAAAAAAGGATAGCAACCAACACTACAATAGCCGTCCAGTGTGAATGAATCAAAATTATACCTACCTTTTTGCCAACTTGGCAAAAAACATTTTTGTGTGTGTGTGCTGAAGAATTTTAGTCATCGGTTTATGTGTGCCATGAAATGATGAAGGTTGATATCGCTGGTCTGAGTCATGTGACTTTTAAGCTCTGAAGCTTGACCTCTGAGTGAGTTTTGTCTTGAAATCTCTGGTATAGACCTTCCCATGAGCTGCTGAGATTCCTTTTGTGGAAGACACAAATTCATGTCTGTGGCTCACAGCAGTCTCAGGCATCAGGGTAGAGCAGAATCCACTGATGAGGCTAAATGCTGTGATATTCTCTATTACAATAAAATCCATACATCTTTCGTGAGACTTGACCACTGTCTCTCCTGCGGGCAAGAATATGTAATGGACATTGAGAATGAACACATTTCTAGGGCCTTTCAGTCAGTTCTGCAAAGCAGTGGTTAGTCCTATGGGGCTCTAGTATCACTGGGAGGGCTTCTTTACACGTCAGATCGTTGGGCCCCACCCTGGAATTCCTCATTCAACGAGTCTGATAAGGTCCCAGGTCGTGTTGATGTTGCAAAGTGGGGACCACACTTTGACAAACACTGCTGTAAAGGGCATAACCTCTGAGACAAGTGTATTAATAATATGTAGCCTATACACATCTCTCCTTTGACTTGATGACTTATACGGTGTTGAGCTAATTGAGAAATTGAGCTAATTGAGAAATATGGAGTATACCAAACACTCACTGTCATTTCTCTTTTTATAAGGCAAAAAGACATATTTCAGAGTTAGTTGTAGATTTAAGAAAACCATATTTCAAAATATTCTTTAAAATGTAGGCTCTGATCTTCAGAAAGCAAAATCAAGAGCTGTTAGAAGAGATTTTCCCTGGCTAACAGAGGATCCGTGGACCTGTGAGGTAGAATACCTGCTACCTATTTAATCACGGTAGTGTTCAGTGTTTCAGAATGAACATGGTAGAAGGTGGCATGATGCAGGGGACTGTGGTGGACATGCAGATGCACTGCCCACGGTCCTGCTCATAGAGGACCTGCCTCAAGCACTCAGCTCCCTGGGGATTTTGCTGGGCAGGAGAGCGCTGTGCTGTCTAAGCACACTCTTTTCCCAGGCGGCCTATGTCCAGTGATCCCAGGGGTAAAGGCCTGGCCATTTTTGACCCAACTCCAGATGCTCTAATGAGCCACATGTGCTCCAGAGCCACTGCGGGGGTGGCCACGGTGCTGTGGGACCAGCAACGCTGCTTGCCTTCTGTCGTCGTTCTGCTCTGCTTCCTCTCTGCCCCTGTGCTCTTGCACATGCTGATCCCTGAGGTCAAACTGTCTCTACCTCTACTCATGCAGAACCCAGCCTCTGGTCGTAGACTTTCACACATGAGTCAACTTTGTCCTTTTCTGAAAGCACTAATTAAAAACATGCAGCGCAGCACATAACACAATTATTCTGCTGAGTCTGAAATTCTATTTGGGCAGATTGTCCAGGGGTAAAGAGTAACTGCTTACTAGCCATTGTTAAGAATAAATATTTCAAGAATAGTTGTCATTTTAATAGACAGAAAGTCAAGTTTCTAGTTTATGTTAATACAATATTTGACAGTAAAGGGTTCTCAAACTCTTTAATAAATTAACTTGAGAATAAGCTCACCAAAACTAAGCAAGCTGCCAATGTTAACATATTTCATTCCTCTTTTTCAGACTCAGATATAATGAACCAAAGTAAATAAAACATCTGCTCTGGCCAGTGGGGCGCACTTATTTGGAGCGTGGTCTCATAGGCCAGGAGGCAACCAATGTCTCTCTCTCTCTCTCCTCTCTCTCTCTCTCCTCCTCCCTCCCTCCCTCTCCATCTAAAATCAATAAAATAAAAAAAATCCTTGAGATTAAAAAACACACTACCACAATGAAACATCTACAATTTGTTATACAAACTCAAATTTTGTTTTCTATCATGTTCTCTTTCATATTCTGAAATCGCTGACACTTTCCTTTAGAACAAGACCAAACATTTCGGTCAAGGGTGGACTGACTTTATGGCAGTGGTCAATAGATTATAATGTAGCTGAACTACTCCTACACTGAGTGGCCAGATTATTATGATCTCTGAACACATAATAATCTGGCCACTCAGTATATATATATATATATATTAGAGGCCCGGTGCATGAATTCGTGCATGGGTGGGGTCTGGCCAGCCTGGCCAGGGGTAGGGGCCATGGGCGGTTGGCCGGCCTGCCTGCTGGTCAAACTCCTGGTCGAGGGGACAATTTGCATATTAGCCTTTTATTATATAGGATATACACTGAGTGGCCAGATTATTATGCGTTCAGAGATCATAATAATCTAGCCACTCAATGTATAGTTGAGTGACATCATAGCCATACATCATAGTGCAAGGCATTACTCTCGTGTTTGTGGTGATGCTGATGCAAACAAACCCACTGTGCTATCTGTCATGGAAAAGGATAGCACACACAATCGTGTACAGCGTATAATACTTGATAAGAATGATAAACCAGGCATGTTGCTGGTTGGTGTATTTACTGGACTATACTTTTATTTCACAGTGTACTCCTTCTACTTATTCAGAAAAAATTTACTGTAAAACAGTATGCCCTGCTATGCTGGCAGCAGCCCCATACATTTCCTGTTTACTAGGTCTCTTAATTGCATCATTTTCCCTTGTGCTTGATTTAATCTCGTGTTGTTTTGTACAATAACATGCTGTACAGGCTTGTAGCCAAGGAGCAATAGGCTGTACCCGTTAGCCTAGGTGTGTGGCAGGCTCTGCCATTTAGGTTTGTGTAAGGGCCCTCTATGATAGTCCTACAATGACCAAATCGCCTAACAAGGCATTTCTCCGAACACATCTGTGCCGTTAAGCGGAGCATGACTATATTCTTATTTTCCTGCAAAAACAAAATTGCATCCTATTATGTTGCACACACAGTTGTATTTCTCTGCTGCTCATACTCCTGGTATAATCTCAGTTACCTACAATAACGATAACTTCTACCAAATTAACTTCTATTTTGCTGAAAAGTAGGTAATTGATAATTGTCTATCACACCAGCAGTTTGCCAAACAAACTAGCCAAACTCGGGTCCTATAACCACACATCAGTTTTATACATTCTTAAAGTGATAAGAATGAGCACATTTAATATCATGATCCCAAATTATAGCATATTAAGGAAATGAAGGCACATGTATTTAATCTGTGCTGGGTTTCAGTATTCTGTTTTACTTAGAAATTATCCGGGTACTTGAGGATTATTGAATAATTAACTCTATCTAAAATTAGTCCAATATTTTTAGTTAACTAAGGATCTAGGAAATTATGTTTAAGCTGAAACTCTACAGGACATAATTACTGTTTATATCAAAAAGCTTATCAGAATTATAATTCATTGTAGTTCAACATAATTTTATATATTTTTATGATCTTAAAAATAACATAGGAGTAGTGTTAGCTTATTTGATCAATAAGGCAGTATGAGAAATTTTGGGAATTCATGAAAACAAAAGCAAGTATTTAAAAATAAGATATATTCTTATATAATACTGAACTCTGGCATAATCACAGGAAAGGTATATTGCTGTGTTTGTTTTTGTTTTTTTAACCAAAACTACCAAGATAGTATTATTTATCCAATGGTTCATGTTGATTATGTGAATTTGGATTCTTACATAAACATGTTTCTAGGGTAGTAGTTTATTTGTTTTGTCTTAAAAGAATATTACATTGAAAACATCTTATTTTCTGGGGAAATTTTAGGAATGTACACGTACGTAAACATTTATTAATCTCTATAAGCCACAGAAAGAGTGCCTCTGTTTTGAGATTTGGTCGTCTAATTTACTGATACCCTTCAGAGGTAAACAACATTTCAGATTTACACCGTGAGCAACAAGGCTCTTCTGGACCGCAGGCACACAGATGCTCACTTAGACTGAGGCCTGGGTCAAAGTGAAAAGAGAAACACAGCTCACCATTTCTACTTCTGAGAGCTGTCTTGCTTTAAATGTGTACAAAATATTTTCTTAATTGACGTGAGCGCATAAAGAGACAGGCAAAAAATTCCCTCTCGTCTCTCCCCTGACAGAGGGCAGATGTCCATCATTTTGGTAGCGATAACCACGCTGTCGAAACCTCAAACCAGGTCACCTTTGCCGCCACTAATGGGAAGTAAAACATGGGCTGTGCACAACCTACAGTCAGAACCAAATGTGACCAAGAACCGGACACGAACCAAAAGCACAGGCAGAACCCCGTGAGAAGTGAAGTCAACAAGAATCTCCTGCTGCCGGAGAGTCCCTCAGAGCTGGGGCAGTAAGTGCTTGGGCTTAAACAGTGCAAGTGGATTGTACTCCTGGACCAACGTGCCTTCATTGGCTTTGGCAGGTAAGTGCATTGGAGCTTCTCAGTAGAACTCCCATAACGGCCAGAGCACGATTCTCAAAAAATTCAGAAACATGACTCTCATTCAAATTCATATAAAATGAATACATGCCATGCCCTTCTTTAACCCAGTGCTTAAGGAAGGAACCGGTAAGACGGGCTCAAAAGAGAACTGGAGAAGTAGAGAGTCACATGTAGTCAGTCAGATAAAAGAATAACGGGCTAAATTTGCTTGTAGCTGCAAACGTGGTTACTGCCTTAGAAGGCTACACATCTCTACCTTTTGGGATTCTCTTTCCTAGACATGGAAATCTACAAGTTTGCATGTACCTTCAGAATGTCTAATCAAATATCAAACAGTAGATACTTTTCTCAGATAATTAAATATTCCTTGAGCAAGCCCACTAAACAATAGGGTGACATGATGTAGTGTTAGCCTCTTACTTTGCTTCTACATTTTGATAACCATAATGAACACAACGTTTCCGATAAGAGACAACAGATCTGAATTTACTTAGGCAACTTTGGCAGTATTATTATTCAAGTTAATTTACATAATATTTATTGGTTTGTGAATCAGTCTGCGACGTTTTACATTATTCCCACCCTGAAATTCCCACCCCACCAACATAAAAAGAGCTTGAATGGCTAGTTAGCACTAGCTGATCCACTTGAAGGCTGTTGATCCATGTATTGGTCATGCACAAACTACAGCCAGAACCAATGTGACCAAGAACTAGAAATACCTGGAATACTTATTAAAAATGCAGATTCCTGGCAAGATCTCAAGGGTCTACTGGATCAAAATCACCCGGGGCGTGGCCTGAGAATATGCATCCTAGCTTATTTTCCTGAATGATTGATTCCATGCACACTAATGTTTATAGTCACTCCTCTGAGGGGAGGAATGCATGCCTGCCTCACAGAAGTGGATACCAAGAAAGGCTCAGGATGATAGACCTGAGTGGCTTTGTGCCTCTGGGGATTAAGTCACTGTTTGAGCAAAAAGGAGTCTTGTTGACAGACTATTCCAGGGTTAAAATCACCTCTGTGCTTAAGGGTCCTTGTATTTCACGGGGGTGTTGGTTCTAGTGAATACTGTCTATGTACCTTTAAGTGTGATAGTGTTGGTTTACAATCTTTAATTTAACCTTCATGTAACCTTTGCTGCTGAACAAAATCCTGGTCTCATAGGAAAGGGGGTCAGTTTGTCAGGAAATATCTCTCTCTCTCTCTCTCTCTCTCTCTATCTGTGTGTGTGTGTGTGTGTGTGTGTGTGTGTGTGTAGAAGAGATTGAGAGAAATTCTTTTTAAGGAAGGTACTGGCAATTTTCTCCTTGCCCTTTACTTTCATTGCTGCTTGCTTATATAAAATATGAACCATCATATTTTGAGTTTTAATAGAAAATATCTAGAAACTGTATTAGAACCAAATGCCTGATATTTTATAAAAATAAATTAGGTACTTACTATTTTTAAAGTATAGCCTTTTATTTTATGGTTTATATCAGAAACAGGCATTTGCTAAATTATTTACTAACTAGTGACCCTGTGCACAAAATTTGTGCACATTAAAAGGGAATTAATTAGAGGAAATATTTTAATATTGCTATTTGCCCTTTCTCTATAATAGAAGAGCCAGAGATGAAAGAAAATTAGTAAAATGTATATGAAAATCTTCCTCCTGTCAGAGTCTGGGGCACGCCATGGGAACCAGAGTCAAGTCCCCCCTCACCCATGTGTGTCTCAAAATTGGGTGAGACCCAGACCCAGCTGGCCCCATCCCCATCAAGCCCCACCTGGCAGGAGGCGTGGCCTCAGGTTATCTGGCCTGGCACCAGGGCAGGGGGCACGGCCTGAGGTCCCCCAGCCTGGGTCGGGGGGCACATCTTGAGGTTCCCTGACCCAGGCCAGGGGGTGCAGCCTGAGGTCCCCTGTCAATCCCCACCAGGCGGGTGGCACAGCCTCAGGAACCCTGGCCCAGCACTGGGACGAGGTGCATGGCCTGAGGTCCCCCGGCCTGGGCTGGGGCAGGGGGTGCAGCTTGAGGTCCCCCGGCCTGGTGCCGGGGCGGGGGCACGGCCTGAGGTTCCTTATCAAGCCCCACCAGGCGGGGGGGCTCAGCCTCAGGTCCCCTGCCCTGGCCCAATGTCATGCAGTCTCAGGTCCCTGCTGATTGCTCATTAAGGCTCATTATGGGAACTGGGCCTCCGCTGAGGGCGCAGCCATCTTGTGTTATGGAATCTCTGCCTCTGCTGTGGGCACAGCCAGTTTTGTTATGGTGTGATGGTCAATTTGTATATTCCCTCTTTATTAGATAGGATAGTTAAATGTAATGGTCTAAAAAAGGAAATATTGTGATTCTCATCAGTTGTTGGCTTATTGGTGTGGGTATTGTATGTGGTATATATTGAGGGGGATGCAGAAAGGGCAGGGGTGGCCCAAGAGCGAAGGCTATACATGCTCAAGGTTGAATAAATAACATGATGAAGGAAAAATAGTCCTAGAAGCAAATCTTATTCTCTGTCCCAAGTCATTTTGTTAGTGGCAAACAGCACCAGAATGTTACTGGCGATTGGACCTCAGTTCAGCAACCTTGGTACTTGAGTTCTGGCCAAGAGAGAATTCAGAGCCAAGACTTGAATACAAGTAAACGTTTATTTAGAAAGTCACAGAGGGAGAAGAAGTGAGCCATGGAAGAAGTGAGCCAGCTGGGCTGTGTGGGCTCAGGAAACAAGTTACAGATACAAATGAGGGGCCTTGGAAGCTTAGGAAAAAGAAAGGCAGAGAGATCATGCTTGGGGAAAGAAGAGGAAGGAATGCATGGGCATGCTCCAGAGAAAGAGAGAAAGAGAAGGAGAGAAGAAGAGAGAGAGGGGGGGAGGGGGAGAGAGAGAGAGAGAGAGAGAGAGAGAGAGAGAGAGAGAGCTGGATCCTTGGTCTTGAGGGTTTGTATCTGCTCTCTAACGGTGGGGATCTTAGGGGAGGTCTCAGGGGAGGATTCCAACAGAATATTCATCAGTTTTCCAGGTGTGTCCTTTTAGGGTCATGGTCTTGACTGATTTGCCTGCACTGGAGAGGGCATCATTAGTCACTTCGGCTGGTCCTGATGGCAGCCATGGCATCACTCTGCCTGGCCTAGCTGCCTTTCTGGGCCTGGAATTGAAACACAAGTGATGCTATCTCTAGTTTGACCGAAACTCTCTCGAGGCTCTGTTCCTAAGATTATCGGATGCCAGTCAGAACCTCATTGTCCCGGGGGAGAGGTCTGTAAGGGCTTATATGGGGCTAACGTCCAGCCTCCTTGTTTTTCCTTCAAGAGAGTCTACCACATGACTAGTGATATGAAAGGTCGGTGATATGAAAGGTCTGGGGCAGGCGTCCTCAAACGACGGCCCGTGGGCCACCTGCGGCCCGCCGAGGACATGGATCCGGCCCGCCGGGGGCCGCTGCCTGTCCTGCTTAGCAGCCGACACGTCCCGGGCCCGCAGTGCGCATAGGAATTTGTTCATAGTTTTTTTTTTTAAACTATAGTCCGGCCCTCCAACGGTCTGAGGGGCAGGGAACTGGCCCCCTGTTTAAAAAGTTTGAGGACCCCTGGTCTGAGGGGTGAGGTCCCGGCCTACATTTGTCCATTGCTAGGAACCCAGCTTTCCCCTTGGGTGGCCTTCTACACCTGGCCAGTCTTCCCTACTCTGCTCATGTCTGTCTAACCGCCTACGACAGCTTTAAAAGCAATTTCTTCCTGGCCCAAACCTTTAGGCAATAATATCAAGGTAATTGCAAATCGTATTTTGAATGATGTTTGTTTTAAGTTTTGGAAAATAAAAAACCATTCTCCTTGGAACCTGTCTCAAAGTCTGTCCCTTACACGGAAGTCCCTTTATGGGCTAAGCAATGTGTCTTCACCAGGAGTTAGAGTTTTGGGGCAAGAGAAACAGACGAGATCTAAAACCTCTCCAGGGAACGATCAAAGTAGTCCTGACTTAACAGGAGGCGGATTCCATTGGCGCGGACTGGTTTTTCCTGCTGGAGCTGATCAGTAGATGGGTGGTAGCAGGCGTTCTAGAAGCTTGCTGCTTTCCCTGGGCCACTGATGAGCTAAGCATCTGTTTATTTCACGTGCAAGCTCCAAATCCCACCCACTTGACCACAGAGTTTGCTTTCACAGTTCTAGCAGCTTCTTTAGAGAGCAAGGCCCTAGGCCCATGGTCGGCAAAGTGCGGCTCGCGAGCCACATGGGGCTCTTTGGCCCCTTGAGTGTGGCTCTTCCACAAAATACCACGGCCTGGGCCAGTCTATTTTAAAGAAGTGGCGTTAGAAGAAGTTTTAAGTTTAAAAAATGTGGCTCTCCAAAGAAATTTAAATCGTCGTACTGTTGATATTTGGCTCTGTGGACTCATGAGTTTGCCGACCACTGCGCTAGGCATACGCAGGCATTTAAGGGAAGGTGAAAAAACAGAAGAGGGTCCTTGTCAGCCCTGCCTTGGACCCGGTAAGAGAAATACCTTTTAGGAGCCGGGGCTTCAGAGCAGCGATGTCCAAGACTTTTCGTCTCACGGCACATAAACTGGTTACTAAAATCGGCAGCACACCCCAAAATGTCATAGTTTTTGACAATTTGACAAAAAAAAAAAATCAGTATGAATGTGATTCATTCGCACTGGACTGCTATTGCTGTGTTGGCTGTTATCATTTTGTTATTTGACACTCTAAGGCAGTGGTTCTCAACCTTTCTAATGCTGCGACCCTTGAATACAGTTCCTCATGTTGTGGTGACCCCCAACCATAAAATTATTTTCGTTGCTACTTCATAACTGTAATTTTGCTACTGTTATGAATCGTCATGTAAATATCTGTGTTTTCCTATGGTCTTAGGCTCTACAGCAGCGGTTCTCCACCTGTGGGTCACTAGCAGAGTCGCCTAAGACCATCGGAAAACCACATATGAAGTAGCAACGAAAATAGTTTTATGGTTGGGGGTCCCCACAACACGAGGAACTGTATTAAAGGGTCGCGGCATTAGGAAGGTTGAGAACCACTGCCTAAGGCAGGGGTGGGCAAACTTTGTGACTCGAGGGCCACAATGGGTTCTTAAACTGGACCGGAGGGCCGGAACAAAAGCATGGATGGAGTGTTTGTGTGAACTAATATAAATTCAAAGTAAAGGAGCAGAGGGGAGAGCAAGAGAACCGGATAGAACAGCCGGATCCGGCCCGCGGGCCGTAGTTTGCCCACGGCTGGCCTAAGGGAAAAGAGGTCAGGGCCCCTGACAAAATAGTCAGGTACTGCATGTTTTACACATTCTTGTGGCTCACTGGTTGAAAACCCGTGCTTTGGGGGGCTTGCTCAGCACCCCCAAGGCTGTGCGCCCCCCCACAGAGGATGAGTCTGTGGGCCAAGGAATGTGTCCACCAGGTTCTCCCTTCCTCCCCATTCTAGACAGAGACCGAGCTTCCCCCTCTGTCTTTGTGTGAGATGCAAGACACCCACTCCCCTTAAACGTCCTCATTCTGGCCGACCAATACTTCTGTGCAGTACAAATCCCTGCCCTGGAACATTGCAGCAATGCCGAATTGCTAGGAAACACGGTAAATGCTTTCTTGCACCATCTGTACTTGGTGCAGACTACAGCAGTTCAAGTGGCAGTGAGGGTTCGGAGACTGTACTTGGGATAATATGTTCTAGAGTCTAGACCAGGGGTGGGCAAACTTTTTGACTCAAGGGCCACAATGGGTTCTTAAACTGGACCGGAGGGCCAGAACAAAAGCATGGATGGAGTGTTTGTGTGAACTAATATAAATTCAAAGTAAAGGAGCGGAGGGGAGAGCAAGAGAACCAGATAGAACAGCCGGATCCGGCCCGCGGGCCGTAGTTTGCCCACGGCTGTTCTAGAGTCTGCTTGAGTCCCCATAATCCTGCCCCGAGGTATCTGAGCTTGCTTTCAGGGGCTGTGCAGAGCTTTTCCCTAAATGTATATTCTGGGGGCAGACCACACCACCAGAGGCCCAGGGACAGCTGTGTGTGGGTTGTGGGTGGAGCTTGGCAGTTGGGTTGGGTACACACATATGTACATGACAGGCCCCTTGCAGTGTGGGAGAGAGACGGGGCTTGGGAGAGTGTGTGTGGAAGGAGGGGGGAAGAGGCAGGGTTCTAAGAGCTGAGGGATTCTACGTATGAAACCTGGCCTTCCAGTCATTATAAAGTGTATTTATCAGGAGAGTATAGAACACATTGTACTTAACAGCTTGTTAGAGTGATTTATTACTTTTAATATTTAGATATATGGCATGTGGACTTTCTTTCGTATTCTCGTCCAGGGCCCTACAAATGTTAAAGACAGGCCTGGTGACGGTCCCAAAGCCTTCTTGCCAGATAACAAAGGCCCTTTTATAAACTCAGACAGTATTAATAAGTGTCATGATTTAAAGTCCTTGGAGGAGTTCCATTTTTCTCTAAAGCTTCTATATTTTTAAGACTATGGGTTTGGGGATTGATAAATGTGAATAGAATCTGAGCTCCCCTGCTTACATTGCATACATTGTAACGGATGAAAAACTTAGGCGTTCGCCATCTCCCTGATTCTTTTTTTCTTTACCTGTAAAATAGGGAGGGTAATTTCCTATATAGTGCGCAGGTCAGTTGCGTTAACACATTGCAGACAGATCACGAGAATTCTCGCTTCCTATTACAGTGTTTTACAACGTATCATGCTTTAAAAAGATATTAGCTTGTAAGAACATGTAATAAATAAATTCAAAATGCAATGGGTATTTAATTTTAAAGCATGATTTTCACGTTTATGTACACGTTTTTTGTACTCGTTCAATAGAAACTCATCTGGTAAAGCTAGCAATACAACTACTGGTCTGCAATGTGTTTAAGATGGTACGAGTAATGCTTTGCTTGCAAGGGCCTGATGCACAGCAAATGAAAGGTAGCTGCTGTTTCCATGAAGAGTTCCTCACCGCGGAAGCCATCTGCCAGCTCCGTTGTAACCTCCCTTTTCCGGATGTAACTTTAAAGCTGGGACAGGCTGGGGGCATCTAAGCCAACAAGGGCCATGTAGACCAACAACCCTTGTCAATACGACTGAAAATCTAGGGCTATGTTGCACATGGCAACCGCTCACAAGAAAAGACAGTCTTCTGTCAACTTCAGAGTTGATCAGTTCTGGGAAATGGTAATTTTTAATTTGTTGAGTTTGGGGGGAGTCTTTTCTAGCTTTTACTTGAATAAGATGCTCCTGATGAAAATCCTTTGCCTCTTCCAGTCTTGCCCTCTCTGCCTAGCTTTTAAACTGGGATTAAATTTTAACAAACCCTCCATTGTGAGTGCTTACGTTATCACAGAATGTTATGTCGGGCGTTATAAATAATTCATAGGCAATATTTAGAATGGCTGCGAGCCATTTTTAGAATTGGCTGGGAATTGTTTACAACACCCACCTCACACCCTTTGCCTGTTGTATGTTCACTCCATATTTTTTTTAAAAAACCCTCTAAAGCAGCGAGACTACTTATGTTACCCAGGAGTTTATTCCTAAGCCAAGTCAAGGATGACAGTAAACGTCCCCCTCCCCACCCCAAAGCCTAAATGGACTTGCAGATCCTTGACCGCGCCATGGACTCATCGCTTCTGGGAATGGCTCATGCCACTTCTTCCACCGGAGCCCCTTCCTTTCCTCTTGGTCCCTGCAGGCCTCCACTTCCCCATCTCTGCTGATTCCTGCTGTCATCCCAGAGAGCCTTCCCTGACCTTGAAGTCTGGGGTAAGTGCCTCTTCCTACAAGTATCTTGTGCTTCTCTCTACTCTGTTTCCTGGTTTGTCGTTACCATCAGACTAAGAACTTACCAAGGACAGAACTGTCTTTTTTCTCTGTTGTGCACAGGAGCGATGATAAAAATATTTAACACGCAATGCTAACTATCACCAAGCCTGGCAAGCTGACGGAATAGGGCCTTGGAGGCCCGCTGCTGTCAGGGTGAAGGAGAAATGGTGCAACACTTTTATTTTGTTATATTTTATTATTTTTATCTATCTATCTATCTATCTATCTATCTATCTATCATCTATCTATCTATGATTTCAGAGAGGAAGGGAGAGGGAGAGAGAGATAGAAACATCAATGTTGAGAGAGAATCATTGATTGGCTACTACTTCCTGCACGCCCCACCCTGGGGATCAAGCCCACAACCGGGGCACTTGCCCTGACCTGGAATCGAAACCGGGACCCTTCAGTCTGCAAGCTGATGCTCTATCCACTGAGCCAAACCTGCTAGGGCTGGAACACTTTTAAATGGACCCTAAGGTTAGTGGGTGTCTCCAATGCAACTCTATGCAGTGTGGAGAGTCTGACCTGGCACCGTGTCTAGCTGTCCTACAACTCTGCAGAGGGAAGCTCACTTGCAGGAAACTGGTAGCAATGCCAATAACGCTTGTCCATGGACTTGCCCCCAATACCATGTGGGGGAAGTTCAGTTGCCCTCTCTCCCCCAGGGTGGAAGAAGCCTATTAAGTGTCGTACCTATTAAGCAAATTAATTTTCACAGAGCTGATGGGTGTATACATTTTTTTGGCCTTTGAATTCTCCTCTGAACTGGCTGAACACTTCTTCTGGTTCCCTTATGAATTAATCGATGAGTTAAATGAAATCTTTGGCATGTGTTTGTTTTAAGTCTGTGTGAGAACCATTTTTCCTCTTCTCTTTTTAAAACTGATCCTTAATGAGTTGTGGAGGTCTTCCACGGAGATTATTTAAAGAAAAGACCCCTAACAAAAAAACAAAGCTTCCTCTCTCGTGAAAGAACCCAGGTTCATTTCCGTTGGGTTAACTTGACATCTACTTTAAAATGCTTTATTGTTACTTTGATTAAATGAGTGATCAAGTGTTATTTATCTCAGGCATCCATAGAGATCCTATACTAATCAGACGTCCAAATTTTCTATGATGATATTTTTGATGCTTATCTTCAAAAAATAAAATTCTAAACATAGAAAAACTAAACCTTTTAGGTTATCTTTTACACCCAAACCTATCTTTGAGATTTTCCAGAAAAGCTCTGAAAAAATTAATGATTTGTTTTTATAAAATGATACAAAAATAATATTTATCCAATGAGTTACCAAATCAAAAGGCATGCCAAAATTTCTCTAAGTTACATTGGATACATAAAATATATTAATATAACTAATTCAAATATTATATGTTTTCATGGGAATTCCTAGAGGTTGGCCAATGCCCTCATCATCCATAACATGGACAATGGTCAAAATCCTGGGGATAGTTCGCTTGATATCATTAGACAAAAATAGGAAGCTGATATCACACACTTTTTATTTCAATGCTTATTTGGAATAAGTTACTTCTTTTCTCCCCCTAGCTTTATTGAGATATAACTGATATATAACGTTACATAAATTTAAGGTATATAAGGTGATGATTTGGTACAACAAAAACACACACGTTTGAAAACAGACTTCACCAATAACTTGGAGCCATTTTGTCTAAAAGAATGGTTTTGGAATGCTTTTCTCACCTGGTTTTGTGCGCTACAGAAACTGCCACATCTCCTTATCGTTCCTCTATGCTGGGCTCCCATCAGATCTCTCACATTTGAAAAGTATCAGTAACCTAAAACCACCCCGATTTCACCTGGGTCATCATCCACAGGTAGTTTGTGTTCTACTTGAATTCTCACCTGAGTGAGCAGAGGTTGTGTCTTCCACACACAAGGCCTGTCTCAGCAGCTTGGTGTACCAAGTACTTCAAACTGTTGGCTCGTCTAAGAATAGGCTCTTGAGCTCTGATGGGATCGCTTGCCATGGGCTGAGTCAGGGTTTTCAGACCTTCTTCTGCTAAGAAACAGATGGCTTTCTGAGCCTCCCAACCCAAGATCTAGCAGAACACAAATTAATTACATAGGACTGAGTGAAGCGATGAGGAAATGTTTATTATGGGTATTTGTTTAGAATACTGTTGATTTTTTAAAATGTTTTCTCTCCTATATATGCAAGCAAGCTTTCTTCTTTTTATTCTTAAGACTTTTTTTTTTTTTTTAACCAACCATTTAGTGGACTCTGCTATTGTAAACAAAAATGCAGCATTTTCAAGTGATATCTGATTCTCACTAGCCCCTCTCCCCTCACCTCCACTGGAAATCAGAAACTCTTTCTAAATCTCCTTACTGCTCCTGGGACTGGAGCTATTTGCATAAGTTCAATAATAATCTGTTTTCCTTTGTGCTAGGAGATAATTGGGAAAATAAGGTGTACAACCAAAGCCAGACCTGGAATGTCTTATTTGAGAATGGTTCTCCTTTAATCAGGCATGACTGTCACTTTTAAGGAAATAAAATGGACTTAACTTGACCTTGACTAGAGGCTTCTTATGGAGCCAGTGCCTAGGAGTGTCTCTGGAAGACTGGCCTGGACGCTGGCTTAGGGCCCAGTCTTATAAGTGGTGAGGAGAGCCACCGCCTGGGAGGCCAGGGACCTGGAGGAGGGAGGGAGTCACCCACTTTTATAGGTTTTGCCAGTGAAATTTGATGATGCTTTCTGGGGGCTTGGTTTCCTAGCCTTGAGAAGGCAAATGCTAAAACCTTGAACAAAATCTAAAATGAAATTTCTTATGGAAACTTCCCAGCAGGAGTTTATTTTGTGACTAGAGGCTTGGTGCATGAAAATTCATGCACTGGAGGGAGGTCCCTCAGCCCGGCCTGCCCCCTCTCACAGTCCGGGAGCCCTCAGGGCCAGGAGGCGACCCGGTGATCAGGGGAAGGCGACGCCCCCATCACACCTCTGCTGCTGCCACTGCCAGCAGCGCAAGCCTTGGCCTGGCCCTGGTTACCTGAGCCTGGGGCAGCCCTGGGCGGCTGGGCGGCTGGGCAGCCACCATCCGAGGCTTGCCTACGCCTCGGGCCAGCCGTAGGGGGCTGGGCAGCTGCCATCTGAGGCTTGCCTGCACCTTGAGCCAGCCGTGGGCGGCTGGTGGGCTAGGGGACTGGGAGACTCTGGAGGCAGGCACACAGAGTGGCCAGACCCACCTGGGGGCGGGCCCGGCTGTCCTGTGTGCCTGCCGCTCTGGCAGGGCTGAGGGGACTGGGCGCCGCCATCTTGTGGCTGTGGGCGCCACCATCTTTGAGAGTGTGGCAATCAGTTAGCATATTCCCTCCTTATTGGCTGTGGGCACTAGCATCTTTGTGAGGGTGTGATGGTCAATTAGCATATTCCCTCCTTATTAGATAGAATTGTTGATAGCGAACTCTAGAAAGCCCATTGCCACCCTATGCGAATGATCGGGCCCAACCTAAGTGGCCAGCATCACGGGGCTGATTTTTCTTTGGGTTATTCTTGATCAAGGCAAAAAGATTGTATTAAAAAATTGTGAAAGACTTGGGCCAAGAGATGGCCAGGTATCTTCAGTGGAAAACATGCATTGTTTAGAGCGTACCTTTCAGAGTTATCTGATTCGATAGGTTTGTGTTCTAATTGCCTTTGAGTTATTCTACAGCTCTGTGGAGATAACTCGATACAGAACTGAACTTGGGCACTATTGATATAATGCAAGTAATTCTTGGGGATAGACATGCACAGCGTTTTTGTGCCTTAGAGCTTCGATTGACTCCCCTCTCCACAGTGGACGGAACGGGTTCTGCACCCTGAGGTAGATGTGTTTCAACATTCCTGATGGGTGTATATATTGTGAAGTCTGATTTTTTGATTCTTGAGACCTGGGGGGTTTGTGACAGCTTTTCCTGTTCTCTCATTAATTAATGAGTGGAATCAATCTTTGACATTTTAGTATTATCTGTATGAGAGTCATGATTGTATTTGTCTTGAAAAATCATTCTTGGACTATGGGAAAACCTTTATGCTGCGGGATACATGACAATGTCCTTGGTGATCAGGGAAGGGGACCCCTGGGGAGCTTAAGGGAGTTGATATTTATCAATTGGTGAAAGTACTTGAGCATCTTAAGCACAGTTATGTCTGTCGGGGCACGCTGCCTGGAAGCCAGCCCTGGCCACAGCCCAGTGTTCACATGGTGCCTGCCTGAAGGATGTACTCCCAGAGCTGTGTCCCCCCCAATTCCATTCAATCTGTGCTGATTTTCTAATCTTGAGAAGGAATAAGACCTTAGCTGGCTTGATGTTCATGTTTCAATTTGCAGATGACGCCACAATTCCAGACAACGCCTAGAATCAAAACACAAAAATAGCAAAGCACATTCGTATTTTTCTGGGGCAGAGTTGGTAAATTTGGCAGATAAAGAAGTTTTAGGACACTTCCTCTAGCCGCTTCTCGGATGAACACTGACGGCTGTCGTTCAATCAGCACGCTTGCTCGCTGGGCGCTGTTGTGAGAATGCTACTCACGTTTCCTAACTTAATCCAAATAGATCTAAGAACAATGTCCTCTTGTGAGATCTGTCTTCTTAGGTGAAAAATGGAAGACAGTGGGAGCTGTTCATCTGCTCAGGTCGTACAGGCAGCGGCGGCGTAAGTAAGTCAGGATTCTCCTCTGAACGTTAGGTTTTATGTATGCAGTGGCTCCTCGGATCAAAATGTTTGTTCATGTTATTCTTACAACAGCCCTTTATGTGACGTGTGATCCTTTCTATTTTGCAGATGAGAAAACTGAGGCTAATTGGCCGTACACTTTAAATTTATCACAACATCGTCCCATTTGTTGTGCAGAGTGAGTGTGTGTGGTTTCCCCCCAGTTACATTCCATCTGTGCTGGCTTTCTGGTCTTGAAAAGGGGTAAGGTCTTAGATGGCTTGACGTTTATGTCTAGCACAGCCGTGGGCAAACTACGGCCCACGGGCCGGATCCGGCTGTTCTATCCGGTTCTCTTGCTCTCCCCTCCGCTCCTTTACTTTAAATTTATATTAGTTCACACAAACACTCCATCCATGCTTTTGTTCCGGCCCTCCGGTCCAGTTTAAGAACCCATTGTGGCCCTCGAGTCAAAAAGTTTGCCCACCCCTGGCTCTAGCATCATGCACACACGAACATTCCGACCTGTGAGCCCACATGCTTGGCCTGGTTGTAACCTGCGTGACTGCGGGAACCTGCTCTCCCTGAGCCGCTGGTTTCAGGCACCCACATCGCCCCTCCTAAAGTCTGGCGAGCTGGGCCATTCCCCGGTGGACTGCCCGGTTCCTGGGGAGCTCACTTTTCCCCAGGAGCTGCAGGGATGGGAGTCCCCACCCCTTATCTGTTTTGCGCTCCACGGTTTCAGTTACCTGCAGTCAACCGTGGTCTGAAAATATTCCATGGAAAATTCCAGAAATAAACAACTCATAGGTGTGAAACTGCGTGCCATTCTGAGCAACAGATGCCATCCGGCGCCCTCTCAGCCAGGATGGGCATCCCCGTGCGCCTCCCTGCCTGCTGTCCCCTCTCAGCCCAGGCCGCTGCTTTGGCGGGTGGGTCATCAGAGAGCGGCCACACGCACAGAGCTTCTGCGGCTGCAGCTGTGACGGTTCCATTTTATCATCATTGTTGCTGTCACTCTCTTACCGTGCCTGACGCATACGTTAAGCTTGATCTCAGCTGCGTGTACATAGGAAGAGCCACGGTAACTACAGAGTGTGGAACTATCGAGGCTTCAGGCATCAGTGGGGTCCCCGCGGATAAGGGGGCGGCGGTCCATGCTGCTGTTTCAGGAGGAGTCGCCCTGGTCCCCGAAGGCAGAGAGAACACAGCTGACAATCAAGCTGCCCGAGGGCAGGTCCGGAGACAAGTGTGTTTCAGGGGGGACCCTCTTGTCTTTGTCTTGTCGCCCAGTGTATTGACTGGAAGTGTGCGCCTTCCCGGGCCCCCAGCAGCCAGCCCCTGCTTGCGCCCCCTCCCGCCTGGCCGAGCCTCCTGGGGAGTGAGCCGTGCTCTGCCCCAGCCTCGGGCTGCTCCGGGCTGACCTCAGCGTCCCACTGCCTTTGGCTCAGTTTCCGCAGGTTCCCGCCCAGGGCAGCTCCTTAGACCACGCGTGTTTCTGTGCACCCCGTTCCTCCCCCAGGCGGCATCCGACATGCTCCCCTGCCCGTCCCCCCAGTGTCTGCAGCGGCACCCTCACCGCCCCAGCCACTCAGGGCACCAGGGGATCTGCGGCCACCTGCGGGGGGTGGCTTGGTGCCTGGGAAGCAGTGCTCTGCCCTCCTTTCTGCAGCCACTGGCCAGGAGCACGGAGACCCTACCCCCCCCAGGTGGCGGGGCTAGGGGCACACAGGGACCCTGCCCTCAGGCTGTAGGGCTCAGGGGACACAGAGACCCTGCCCCCCCCGACCCCCAGGCTGCAGGGCTAGGGGGACACAGAGATCCTGCACCTCCACCCCCAGGCTGCAGGTCTGGGGGACCACAGAGCCTGCCCCCCCACCCTCAGGCTGCAGGGCTAGGGGGACACAGAGCCTGCCCCCCATGTGGCGGGGTTAGGGGACCACAGAGCCTGCCCCCCCACCCCCAGGCTGCAGGGCTGGGGGGACACAGAGCCTGCCCCCCATGTGGCGGGGTTAGGGGAACACAGAGCCTGCCCCCAGGCTGCAGGGCTGGGGGACACAGAGCCTGCCCCCCCACCCCCAGGCTTCAGGGCTGGGGGACACAGAGCCTGCCTGGCTGCGGGGTGTGAACTGAGAAGCTTGTAACTTCTTATTCAGCAGTCGCTTTACGTGCCCGTGGTCTCTGGACTCCTCCTTTGTCCTTTGATGTCCAGAGCAGCCGCCTGGTCAGTCTAGGTCGTTAAAATTGGGGCTCAGCCCTGCGCCCCGCTCTGCCTGTTCAGGGTTGATTCCTCGCCCCAGGGATCCCCCTGCAGTGGTTTGCTCTGCTGCCCCCTCCTCACCCTGCTCAGGGCCTCCTGCTCCCGGGCTTGGGCACTGAGAGGAGAGGGGGTGGGGAGAGGAGGGAGCTGGCGGGGATGCTGTTGCCCTCACAGGGCCTGTCCCTGTGGGCCTCTGTCCTCCAAGGGCTGCAGGGTCCAGGTGTCTCTGTCCAGGATCTTGAAATCTGATAACAAGCCATGGCCAGCTTCCAGGGACCCTGTCCTGTGGGGTTAGGGGCCCAGGCCACCCCGTAGGACCGCATCTATCCATCGGCACCTGCAGGACCCCGTCCCCACGTAAGGCCGCATCTGAGATGTGAACGGCTGACCTGAACCTGGTCTTCGGGGAGCACACTTCACACGCGATGTGTCGGGCTCCAAGGTCGGAGGCGCCCGGCCAGGGCTGCGTAGACACGGGTGGTCACAGCTGGAAGCCACTCTCGTTCTTCGGGAACCTCCTCCCTCGCTCACACTGGGCTCTCTCCAGAGCACGCACCGAGAGGAATGGCCGTGTGACAGGTCACGCCCCCGGGCCTGGAGGAACCAGCGTGTCCATCTTCCAGGGCGAAGTGGCAGCCGAGAGAACAGGTGGCCCGAAGCCGCTCCCCTCGGCGGAGCAGCCTGAGCGGAGACTGGGTCGTTTCAACTTTCACTGTTTAGACCTCTGCTGGGCTTCGTCTGCTTTTTTTTTCTTCTTAACTTCCTTCTTTGGGCCTTCCTGGGTTTGTTGTAGTTTTGGGGAAGACATTCTTTTTGAGAACACGCTTTGCGATTCTGGACTGGCGAGGAGTGCAGGGCGCTGCTGTCATTTCCCTTTATTTTCCCGTGGCCCCACCGTGAAGCCGGCAGCATGTCACCGTTTTCTGTCAGTGGGAACGGAGGGGCGAGGACTCACCGGGGCCCTCTGGTCACGAATCTCGATGTGTGTCCTGTGAGACTTTCTAAAATCCATTTTCTGTCTCAATGCTGCCACGCTCTTTTAAAAGCCACGTTTCACACATGATGATGGGCATTCTCTGCACCGTGGAAAGCTAACTGCATTGAAAACCCTGCTTTCCTCCAAGCACTTTTGGTAAACGCCCCGCTGTGAGCTATCGCCGTGTTGGATTTGAAATTTCAACTCAGTAGACAAGGATGTTTACTATCCCTGGCTTACCTGTCAGTCTCAATAAATAATTAAGAGCCATACATCTACAGAGCCTAACTACTTGTTTCCATTTCGGTAGACAACCTTTTCTTTCTTTTTTTTTTTTAAATATATTTTATTGATATTTTACAGAGAGGAAGGGAGAGGGATAGAGAGTTAGAAACATCGATGAGAGAGAAACATCGATCAGCTGCCTCCTGCACACCTCCTACTGGGGATGTGCCCGCAACCAAGGTACGTGCCCTTGACTGGAATCGAACCTGGGACCTTTCAGTCTGCAGTCCGATGCTCTATCCACCGAGCCAAACCGGTTTTGGCGACAACCTTTTCTTGTACAAATCGTTTCTGAAGTTATTCCTGCAGAATCTGCCCAGTCCATTAAGAGTCCATCTGATACGTTTGACAAAAAAATCCAAGATGGGAAGAAGGGAACGAGATGAACATGGAGTCTTGGAAGTTGTTGTTAATGGCTGGAACTCCTTTAAAATGCGTGTTTCTGTGGCTAAGTGTGCATATACATACATACAGCCATCCTTAAGACGGAAGCGTTAGAAGCAGATGTAGGGGATTTTACAATAAACCAAATTTAGGACCATTGGTCTCTGTCTCTGGTTTTGCCCAACCCTTCTCCTCTGCAGCAATGGAATATCATGGCTCATTATACTTCTCTCTTCAGAAATTCCTTGGAGATGAAGACGCTGCCATGTCTAGTGGTTTGAAGTAACACAGCTATTTTGTCGACGAAGTCAAGAGAATGACATAGAAATACAAATTTTAGCACTTTCAGATTTTGTTTTATTATTTTTACTTGCAAAGCATTTGCGAATTCAATCTCTTCTTTCTTTTTTTTTTATTTTTTTATTTTTAAAAAAATATATTTTATTGATTTTTTACAGAGAGGAAGGGAGAGGGATAGAGAGTTAGAAACATCGATGAGAGAGAGACATCGATGAGAGAGAGACATCGATCAGCTGCCTCCTGCACACCCCCCACTGGGGATGTGCCCGCAACCAAGGTACATGCCCTTGACCGAAATCGAACCCTGGACCCTTCAGTCCGCAGGCCAACGCTCTAGCCACTGAGCCAAACCGGTTAGGACCAATCTCTTCTTCCTTAATTGTTGTCGCTCTTTGCATCTGGCTACGTGCTGTACAACGCCCAGCCCGAGGCCCCGAGCTGTAGGCCTCGTGTTTCTTTTATCCACCCAGGAGCTCCTGGAGTTGGAAGAAGCCCAGGCGGGGGCTGAGGGCACAGAGTCAGGAGCCGCACTGCCAGCCCCTGGTCACGGGCCGCTGGGCCTCAGTTTCCCCTCCTGAGGATGAAATGTAATGGGTCTCTCGAGTTCTCGGAACCATGCTCAACCCATAGTAAGTGCCCCATGTTTTAGTATTCCTTTTCTGGGCTAAGTCCTACATTAGCTATGTGATCTAGGGCAGATCCTTCAAACCTGCCGTATAAACCATAAAAACTAACCCATGCTTTTATAACATCTAGATATTTTATATAGAAATCCAGTGCACACACAACTTATTACTTTTAGTTATGCTAGGGCAGTGGTCGGCAAACTCATTCGTCAACAGAGCCAACTATCAACAGTACAACGAATGAAATTTCTTTTGAGAGCCAAACTTTTTAAACTTAAACTTCTTCTAACGCCACTTCTTCAAAATAGACTCGCCCAGGCCATGGTATTTTGTGGAAGAGCCACACTCAAGGGGCCAAAGAGCCGCATGTGGCTCGCGAGCCGCAGTTTGCCGACCACTGTGCTAGGGCATCTGTTTACCCTTTGAGCGTTTCATTCAAGGCATTCTGGTGACCAAAACGATGAACATCCTTCAAAGGCTCTTCAAACCCATCATTCCTTGGGTGTTGTTTAGACTCTGGGAGCAATCTACATTATTACTACTCTTTTAGCATGTTGCTTGATATGATTGCATATGTAGTATTGAACCACATGTAACTACATTTCTGTTGTTATTCAAATACTAGTCATTAAGTAGTAGTTCATAAAACCATATGTATCAAAATCTCTCGAGTAAAAATAAACCAAGCAGGGAAAGCATTATTTGTTACCTGCAGTATCATTACTCCAAGACTCATGGCTCAGCAAAACCAGTTGTTGTAAGTTGAACAGCAATTTGGTTATATAACTCTCAGTCATGACTATGACTAGTTTCCTATGACTAGGTAGAACCTTCAAATTTAACCTAACATTGCTTTTCCTTTCAATGGGAAAGTAATAGACTAATACTGGACACTACACAGCCCCGGCCGCCTGTCACTACTTGAGTCAAGTTAAGTAGAGACAAGGTTGAACCATATCCGAGCATTATCCGAGCATTTATTCCAAGAATGCCTGCAGCATGGGAGAGCAGCAGGTCGTCATGGAAATTCTGCTCTAGCCCCTCCTCCTAGCCGGCTGACTATGTCGCCATAAGGAAGGAAGGCTGCATGCAAGGGGAAGGGAGGACAGGAGAAGGGCTGCAGGGCCCAGGTGTCTCTATCCAGGATCTTGAAATCTGATAACAAGGGAGTTCATTGTCAATAATGTTAAGACCCAGCTCAGCCAGCTCCTGGGACTGAAGGACGGTGAGCATTCCGGAGAGGGTAGGGTCCAGGCACAGCAACCAAATCGAAGCAGGTCCGGTCCTTGGTTTGTTCTCAAAATGTGTTTTCTTTATTGAGCAATCGACCCAGGTGGGCCCCAAGGCGTCTCTTGACGTTTTATCGTTTTCCTTCTCGCAGCACATCCTCCAGTTTCCCAGGTCCGCAGGAGAGTGCTTATCTGTAGTTAGAGGGGGAGTAATCATGACAGCGGTGCCCCTGTCCCTCCACATGCCCTGCCCCCTCCAGAGCGAGTCAAAAGTACAGGCTCAAGCTTTCCTGGAAAGAAAGGGTTACCATACTGTGCCGTTTTCTTTGAAGTCCCTGAGAACTCCACACATCCTTAGCAGCAATGTGGGGACGCAGTAAGACTTACTGAGCTGCGGTAATGACATCAAGTCTGGAAGGTAATGCTCTACCATTTGTGAGGAGAGTCATCTCAAAAGAGAACTCTAACCTGGTGGTGTGTGGCTAAGCGGCCGCCTCGCTCGGCGCTCGATTACTTTCCTGGTTCATTATGTGAGCATCATTCCATATGGTCCTGTTATCTCCCAGCTCAGGGTTCCGGCCGCCGGCGCTAGCTTGTTGCCCATTTAATGATGCAGAAATTCAAATCCATGGCTGGTAGTCTCAGATGTTAAAACACTATTGCAAATTTACCTAAGCGAAATGAGTGAGGGAGCGTTTTCTTATTCAGAGCAAAGTGAGTCTTTATGCTGAGGCAGAATTCTTGGTCTCCTTAGTTCTTATGCCTTATAGACACATCACCCATCCATACCTCCTATGAATTGAATGGAAATAAGAGAGGAATGGCCCTAACCGGTTTGGCTCAGTGGATAGAGCGTTGGCCTGCGGACTGAAAGGTCCCAGGTTCGATTCCGGTCAAGGGCATGGACCTTGGTTGCGGGCACATCCCCAGTGGGAGGTGTGCAGAAGGCAGCTGATCGATGTTTCTCTCTCATCGATGTTTCTAACTCTCTATCCCTCTCCCTTCCTCTCTGTGAAATATCAATAAAATATATTAAAAAAAAAAAAAAGAGAGGAATGTATTTGAAGGCCAATTGTGTGTTAGGTTGACCAAACTGCCATAAACCTCTCATTTGTCAAAGAGACTCATTACTGAGAGAGAAAAAACACATGTTTACTTAGGTATCCCAGCGCTTCCCGCCAATATGTTAAACCTCAAAACGCAGTTCTCTTAAACCTATCCATGATTTTCATGCTTTAAACATCCGGTATCTGCCAGGTGATCTTAAATCGAGGTGGCAGAACCCAACACACGAGGTAGTTATTTCTGTGGGTTATTGACAGCCCGGAAGCACGGAGCGAAGCACTCACAATTCCAGCCTCGTAGAAGTCCATGATCTTCAGGGCAGGAGCCCGGGGGCCCTGTGGATGCTGTTCGTGGTCTCTGAAAGCAGCACCAAGCAACTCCGCTGTTAGTAACCCTCTCAGCTCCAGGAAGGTTGCCCCCCCCCGCCCCACTTTTTATTTTCAGGTTGGTAAGATATTCTGATGATTTCTCAGCAGGTTCCATTTCAGAAACAGTTAAATGTGCTTTCTTTTATTTTTTAAAAAAATATATTTTTATTAATTTTAGAGAGGAAGGGAGAGGGAGAGAGAGAAAGAAACATCAACAGTGAGAGAGAATCATCGATCAGCTGCCTCCTGCATGCCCCACACTGGGAATCAAACCTACAACCTGGGCATGTGCCCTGACCGGGAATTGAACCGCGACCTCCTGGTTCATAGGTCGATGCTCAACCACTGAGCCACGCTGGCCGAGCTGAATGTTCATTCTATGAATTGGCCTCCCAGCTTAGCTTTCTCATCACCTCTATCCAGGAACTCAGTTTTTGGTTGTGTGTGTGTGTGTGTGTGTGTGTGTGTGTTTTCCTTCACACAGTAGGTTGCTTTGCTTGAGTGTTTTAAAGTTTGCTGTGGTTCCTTTGTGGTATTGAAAACAGATCCTTACTACTTCGTGGAATCTCCATTTTAACTGTTTGCTATAAACAGCCAATATCCAAGGCTGCTGGAGAGAGGTGTTCATGACTGATGGAGCAGAGTAGCCCCTGAGTAAATGGATATTTAGTCTTCTACTGAAGCGAATCACCACCCTGTTTACTTAAATAATTAGGGTCCAGATGTTTTACAAATGGCTATTTAAAAAATTAATGGCAAATAAATAAAGGCTCAGATACCCTGACTTCAAAAGAGAACTGTAACCTTGTTTGGCACTGGGGGCCATTCTTGATTCTTTTTCTGTTTACATAGCACTGTTTACAGACAGCTTGGATCCCATAATAAGAGTTTGTGGTTTATATTTATGTACAAAACCATGCTTCTAGGTATTTCCAGATGCTTAAATGCTTTGCAACATATGAAGTAATATGTGCTTATTTGTCCAAAGATGTAAGCCCTATATGTTTATTTGTCACACATGTGCAGGAAAGGAATCATTGATTCCCACTGGTCAGTTGCTGTCTCATTTGCAGGTGAAATTAAATCTAGTGATGAGAAGGAACTGGGTATCACAGTTCTTAATTTCTGCCTGGGGCACCGACTTGCTGAAATACCTGATATGGATCACAGATCTGCGCCTCTTTGCGCTGTCTCTGGGTGGCGAGCACTTCTCCTTCTCCGTGCAGGTCAGCTGCAGATTGGATTAAGCATGAGGAAGAAGCTGGGTGCTTGGCCTGAAGGCTCCAGGAAAGTGAGAATATCAATTTAGCCAATAATACACCCACCAGAAAGCGAAGGGGAATGATTTTGCTGTTCACTTTGCCTCATTCTTCTACCATCTAAACTTGAAAAACTTTTATTGAAAAGGAAAAAGGAAAAAAAAACGCTTCCTTCTTTAGGAAATCGATGAGACTGCTATTTGTGTACATGGATGTAATCTGCTCCCCAAGGTCATGGTCCAACACCTTGGAGCGAATGTCGAAGGAATAGAAGGGGTCAATCTAGTGATGTATTCGTTTAGGGATGGGGGCAATAATGGGTCGGGGGTTTCAAGTGTGGGTTTTTAGCAGCTTTCAGGTGAGCTGGCTGCACAGATAGAAGGATCACATAGCAGTGCCTCCCGGGAGGCTGGTCAAGAGCATTTCATTTGATAAACTCTGGGCTACGATGTCATAATGTCATTCTCCAAAATGCGTATTAAGCATGAGAAGTCTGAAGGTGCTAACTCTTTTCTTGTGGACTGCCGGGCCTGGCCCACATGCTATCTGGAGGAAGGAGACAGGGACTCCTTACAAAGGAGAGGATGACTCAGCAGTTGGCTTTTGAAGGCTCCTTTGTGCCATTGATGCTTTTCACAGTTCTAACCCAGGCCACACTCGGAATGCTGTCCCCTTCCACTCTTTTTGGAGAAAAAGGTGAGTGGCAGTTTCTGTGTTTCCAGAAATATACCCAGGTGAATCTGCTTCATTCTCATCTTTCTAGTTAAATGGGTGGACTGATTCAGTAGCCTTTTCTCGGATGTCTCTTGGTGTCATTTGGGAGTTTTCATCTGGAGTTCCCTCCACCAAGTCCTCCTTGAGAGTAGATTTATTTCAGGCCTACACATCATTGCATAGGTTTCCACAAATGCCAAGTTTCAGACTCACCTTCTCGATCAGTCTCAGTCATTTCCTTCTGATAGAGTCATGCTTTCTGCTTCCTTACAAGGTTGAAAATAATCAATTGTTAAAAGTTATCCTTTTATTTGATCTTTGAACCATTCCTTTGAAGATCCTGTCGTGTTCTGTAACACTCTGAATTATCCTTCTCATCTGTAGGTTTCTTCAAGATCCTTATGTCCAGTGGTTGTTGCTCATACTTAGAAATCAAATATCTCTTCATATTAATCCTGTCTCTGCTCCATAGCTCAGTTTGAAGCCTGTGGTCAACACAGAATGATGTGGCTTTGAGAGGGACTAACAGTGTGGTCAGAGGCGGGCCCTATGGCCATCTACCAAGGAGCCACCCAAGGTGCCATTACGTTGTGATATTATTGTGAGCCGTAATCTACTTCCTGATCATGTTGTTCAGCACTTTATAGAGTTGGAAAGGCTGACTCACACTAATCAACATGGCATGGTGCTTGCATATATAAGCACTAAGGAGCATTTAGAATGATAGTGTTTTTGATGATGGAGATACATACATGTACCAGAACCCCAGAAGAGTGGCCTTAACAAAAGTTGCTTAGTGAGTGCAAGTGAAGAGGATAGCCTTGAGGGACATTTAACGATTGCAGTTTGAACCTGTTGAATCATCCATCATTACAGATTACATCACTCTAAGATCCAAACAGTATATGTCTTTTATGGGATTTGATAAACAAGGTCAACTGTAGGCTCCAGGTTCTCCTGCCTACTCTTGAGGTGGACTATCCTACTTCTATTCAGTTTTTCTCCAAACTGGTTTAGCTATGTTCCTGCTTTAAAATCATAAACATCTTCCAAATCTACTTTCATTCTATGACATTCAGGTCTTCCTAGTTTCTTGTCATACACATTTAAAGATAAGCTGGGTTACTCCTCCAAAGGCTAATCCCATATGTTGTATATGGATTTTTCCAGTTTATTAACTATTATCGGGTTCCTGGGTATGTGGGTAGATGGCTGATCTTCTCTTGATGTCTCCATGGCCCACCAACATATAAGAAATTTCTCAAAATAATATTTTTTTTATCCATTTGCAGCTTGAAAAAACATGTATCACTTTCAACCAATTTCCCCATATATAGTATGTTGTACAACAGAAAATTGCAAGGATTTGATTCACATACTCCACAGTAGTTAAACTGGGGAGTATGGAAGCTCAGCTAGAAGTGTATAAATCAATCACTAATCATTAATCGGATAAACTTGCATTCTGTGGGAATTCCTTCCATCGTATTCCAACTGCTAACCCTGCAGTGGAAATCCATTCTGACAAAGAGTTCACTGTTCTGTGGCAGACTTTGACATATTTTGGGATGACTCTAGACCGTTAGAAACTCCTTCTTTCTTATTGAGGTTATTAGTAAAACTTTATGATCCTTTTATTAGGAGTTTTCCATGCCTCTCATAACCATTATTCTCTTCCTCTCAACCACTTTTTAGTACTATATTTCCATTGTTCTTAAGTGTTAATGTCTAGAATTGAACAAGCATATAATTTGGTCTGGAGGTACCATCTTTTGATTTCAACACTCCAGTGCTTTCTAATGCCCACATCACATTACTGACTCATAGCAAGACTGTGCTAAAACTAAAACCCAAGGTACTTTTTCCAGGTCCCGGTGACAAACCAAGTCTTTCATCCTGTGAGAGTGCAAAAGTTCCTTGATTCTAAGCACAGAACTTTCTTCATAGCCTGGTTATGTATCATTTTGTTGTCTGTGTTTGGCCTTTCCATCCCCCAAGGCCCTTTTGGATTCTTATTCCATTATGCAGTGTATTTACCGAGTATAATGTAACGAGAAAAGCAACACAAAACAAAAGAGAACATCAAGACCCCAAACAGAACACAACAAAACCCTCGCAGGTCTTCCATATCTCCATATAAGACATGGATAAAAATATTATACTCGCCGAAACCGGTTTGGCTCAGTGGATAGAGCCTCAGCCTGTGGACTGAAAGGTCCCAGGTTCGATTCCGGTCAAGGGCACGTACCTTGGTTGGGGGCACATCCCCAGTAGGAGGTGTGCAGGAGGCAGCTGATCGATGTTTCTCTCTCATCGATGTTTCTAACTCTCTATCTCTCTCCCTTCCTCTCTGTAAAATATCAATAAAATATGTTAAAAAATATTATACTCTAAGAGGGCACATAGAGGATATAGTGTCACAATATTACTAATGAGTTCATTCATGAGTTCATTCAAATGTTCATAACTGTGAGCCTAAGACAGGACAGGCATCGGCTAGGCCTATGGTTCCTGGGTGAATAAACAAACGAGGCCTTAGCTTTTATGAAGCTAATATGTTAGTGGAGGAAATGGAAAATAAACGAAGTGCGATAGGAAATAAACAGGCATAGAATAGGAAGTGGCAGGCGTGGGTAGGTGGCCAGCTAATTCAGAGACAGTTTCTCAATAGGTGGCATTTAACTAATGCATTCAGTTTGAGAATGACTTAACTATTCAAAGAGCTCAGGGAACATTCCAGGCAGAAGGACTAGCAAATGCAAGCAGGAACGCATGAGCTTGCTTAAGAATAGAAAGTTACCCGCTTGACCAAAGCTCAGTGAACTGGGAGAGAGGTAGGCGGAGAAAATCCTGTAGCACACTGTGGATCCTGTAATGGAATTGAGGTGTATTTCCCCCCGCCCCCCCCTAGATTTTCAAAGCTTTGGTGAAAGTCTGTTGGATTAGTGAACAATTCATCTCACCATACTACTATCTAACCTACATTCCTCCATGTTGGCAGAATTCTGGTTTGCTCTGTAGAGTTTTCTCTGATGTATAATTCAAAACAGTCAAGCGAACAAGCAAAATTCCTTTAGTATTTGTTCTGAGTGAACTGTGTTGGCTATTTGTTCAGTTTTTTTTTGTTGTTGTTGTTTTTTAAAGACGTGTTGGTGGATCCATTGTAGAATTTTATCAGGGATTAGAGTCAAGTTGAACAGTATATAATTTTTAGGATTTATGTTTTTGAAATTTGAACCAAGAGTTTTTTGCATTTTCATTCTTTTCACATTTCTTCTGTTCCCCTTGCGTGTACAAAGATGGCCACAAATGGCTCTTGATCAAACTTACAAGATGGTTCAATACTTGGCAATGGAATTCACTATATTTATAGTAACTAGAGTCTTGCTTTCTCACTACAAATATATCAGGGTTTGTTCTGCTTCATTATGCTTTGAGTTTGGAGGCCCTTTTCCTTAATAAAGAAAAGTGAATCAGAATAGTACTTACCCAGTTCTGTCCCTTCTCTCACGTGTCCCCATAGATCACTCACGACCACCATGCCTGCCCAGGCCTCCCTCCTTTTGCTTTAGGTCTAGCTCACGCGATACCAAACAAAAGTCCTTGTAACAGTTGGCCTTTGGGGGGAGGGTGTGAGAAATATTTTATTTGAACAAACAAGATTCCTAAATTAATTCCTAGATCATCTGTCTTCAGACGAACAGCGGAAAAGTAGATGTTGGTCTGCTTCTGCTCACAACAGCAGCTCGCCATGTGGAGAGATGGAAAGGCAGGTGGGCACTGTACTTTCTTTTCAAAACGGGGAGCGAAGGGCAGGCGGCGACACAGGAGTCGACTTCATCTCAGGTAAACGGAGGAGGGGATGCTGCCTGCTTGAACGTCCACTTTCCAGATGTTGGGACCCTGCGATAGCGCACACTCGCTGGGGCTTCCGTCCGAGGGAAGCGAGTCTGCAATAGAGACCTGAGATGTGAGCGCCGGCGGCATCTCGTTAGGAGCTAAGAATAGAGGCGACCCGAGTCACTGGAATTGTCTGGCCCCAGCTGGCTCGTCCTGGAGCTGAGAGGTTGGAAAGGTCATCTCTGATCCCCCTTCCGGCTGCAGGACTGCGGGTGTAAGATTGCCTTTGCCCTGAATAAAACCCTTGAGCATTCAGGAGACTTCAGCAGAGCTACAACGCTTCCTATTTTCATTCTTCAGCAATTTTGTGTGCAGCTTACACATATTGCCGCTAGAAAAATGCACCCATTTCCTTGGAATTTTCAAAAAACCTTTAAAATCCATTTTGTCTATCAGTTACTATCCTCTCTGTGAGATGGGCAGCAGCAATATGCTAGATGTCAAAAGTGGCCAAGATGGGGGGTCAGCCCTGAGCCATTCTACCCGTGGAAGGGTTTTGGGGCCCCTCCAGAGACTCTCAGCCAAAGGCTGTGCGTGTGGAGATGCGCGTCACACCTTCAGTCTTCTCCGCTGGCCACTGGGAATGAGCCTTGCGTCCTATTCCAGCCACTTCGCTGTGTGGAACCCGGGGAACCGAAAGTGCTTTTCAGCCTTGCAGACTTGATGGAGCATCGGTGAAGAAACACAGTGCTAAACCCTTTATTTATTTTTTTTAAATATATTTTTTATTGGTTTTTTACAGAGAGGAAGAGAGAGGGATAGAAAGTTAGAAACATCGATGAGAGAGAGACATCGATCAGCTGCCTCCTGCACACCCCCTACTGGGAATGTGGCCGCAACCCAGGTACATGCCCTTGACCGGAATCAAACCTGGGACCCTTCAGTCCACAGGCCGATGCTCTATCCACTGAGCCACACCGTTCAGGGCACAGTGCTAAACCCTTTAGATGCTGGTTTTCCTCTAAGCGGAAACACGATCATTTCACCCCGAGGGGAAACAAGTCGCCAGCAGCCTCAGCTCCCGGGGCCCACACACCCTTTCGCCCGGAGGGTGACACCAGTGCAGCCTCAGAAGGTGGGCGCACCAGCCAGACACCAAAGGCCAGAGTCTTCTCCTCACTGATTTTCCTCCCGCCTCCTCCGTTTTCATGGATATTTGGTCAGACGTCACCACTCAGGCTGTATCCGCTATGGAATAAGTCTTTCAATTAAATTTCCAAAGGAAAATAGTCTTCATAATGTGTACCAGGCATGAGGCAAAGGCAGGAGAGAGAACACGCGATGGTTGTGTCAGCCTCGGGTCTGATCTGGAAGCGGCAGGAGGGAAGGGAAGAGACAATGAAGAAATTTATTTTCCTTTTTTAAAAATTATGTTCCTCGGTTGCTACTTTTATCTCACTTTTATGGAAACTTATTTCTTTTTAATCTCAGCCAATCAACTTCTATTGTAATGCCTTTGAATTCTGAAAAGTAATTTGCAGGGTTTTCATAAATCTTGACCGTAGAAGCGAAAGCTTGGTATTCAGGTGACACTAAAACAGGATAGAAAGGTTATTTCCATGCACCTAATTAGATAAATTGATTGATGCATTAACTTCATTAGTTGTTTTAAAATGCAAATGGAATTGGGGACTTGAATGCATTCAGAGACTGATCGGTGTTTCTCAAGGGCAAGCGTAAAAGGGAACTGTTGTCCACTTCTTTTCCTTCATTTAAAAAAGTTTTGGTAATACCAAGTTCTTTAAAAAGCAGCACTGCGGATATGCATGTTTTTTACTGGTGTGACATGAAATTACACGCACCGCCCTTCTTTGTGTGTGCCTGCACACACATACATTATTGTGTGTGCTCGTGAGCGCGTGTGCGCGTGCGCGCGCCAACTCACACACACACACACACACACACACACACACACACACACTCACACACCATCATGGCCACCAGCACTGTGAAACTTCTTTCATGACTGCATTTTCTCCACGGAAGACAAGAATGCTGAACAATGAGAGAAGAATGTGGGCCTCACATTAGCCCACAGCGTTTCCTATTGCAGCACAGACACATCTTGTTGAGCTTCCCCCTCTCTGGCTGGCTGTGAACACAATGTGTTATTTGTTGTCTTCCTGAATCCCCCGCAAAGGAAGAGAGATGCCCGCAGGCAGCGGACCAGGGAACAGTCCATGTCTGTTGAGGGAAAGCCGTGGGTGCTTCTCGCATGCCATCAGCCTGTGTCCTGCCACAGCGGACCCCCCTGGGACCCCGGAGTGAAGGGCGGCCCACAGCCTCCTGCGACTGCCGCTGGTTCTTTCCTTTCTGAGAAATAAAACCATGTGGGCTTCTCTTCAATGTTAACGGACACCCCTCCTTCACCAGCTCACATTGAATTGTTGTGAAAACTTATCTCAGGGATTCTTCATATCTAATTTTCACATTTTTCTCCCAGAAAGCATTTTTCATGTAGGTGTTTGGAACGTTATTTTATTTATTTTTTCCTTTTCTTCCCAGGGATGGTGTGTGTGTTGCATGTATTGGGAGAATCAATATTACGGCTTTGTGCATATTGTCCAGTAAGAAACGTTGGGGTGGGGTGTTCTGACTGCACAGCACTTTCTGGAATCGGTGCCGATGCCTTGTCAGCCCTAATGGAAAACCGTCCAGTTCCCTGAAGAGGCTCTGAGCCTCGCATGTCCGTTATTTTTCTGCAATTAAAGTTCCTAAAGGTGGCTCAGTGGTTGGGCATTGATGTATGAACCAGGGCACATTCCTGGGTTGTGGGCTCGATCCCCAGGGCGGGGCGTGCAGGAAGTAGCTGATCTATGATTCTCTCTCATCATTGATGTTTCTATTTCTCTCTCCCTCTCCTTTCCTCTCTGAAACTAAAAAAAAAATCCTATATAATAAAAGAGTAATATGCAAATTAACCATCACTCTGCTAAAACACCAGCCACGCCCACCAGCCATGCCCACAAGCCACTCAGGAGTGAATATGCAAATAAACCCAACCAAGATGGCTACGGCCACAGAGAGCAGGAGGGAGGCTTGGGTTTCCCCGGCAATGGAGGAAGCCAAGCTTTCCGCCTGTCCTTGCCGGCCTAGGCCTCCACTCAAGGCTACAAAGTTTCAATTATAGAAGATACATAAATCCCCCAAAAAATGGCTGCTGCCACGGAGCAAGCAGAAGGCTTGGCTCCGCTCCAGGCTACAAAGTTTTCCCTACTCCCATCTTGGGTCTTTCCCTACTCCCATCTTGGGCTCTCTCTCTTTCTCTCTCTCTCTGGAGCACAACTGTGCCTTCTACCCTCTCCCTCCTTCAAGGTGGATCTTTGCATTTCTTTCTCCTAAGCTCCAAGGACCCTCCTTTTTGCTCTGTAACTTGTTTCCTGAGTCCATGCAGCCCAACTTGCTCACTTCTTCCACGGCTCACTTCTTCTACCTCTGTGACTTTCTAAATAAACTTTTGCTTGTATTTGAGTCTTGGCTCTGAATTCTTTCTTAGCCAGACTCTAGGACTCAGGTCTAACATCTGGTGCCATTCGCTGTTAAGAGGTGAACCATGAAGGAGGATGTCAAATCCACACCATTGCCTAATTAAGCATTTTCTCCAAACATATTCTCTAAAATTTTGTAAATTGTCTGTTATTTAGTAATAGAATTACTCATGGAAATTAACTCCTTAATATAATTATGATAGGTTAGTAAGTATTATGAAGGCTATAATTATGAAAATATCATTATTTGGCCTCTTAATTAAGTTCCTAATTCTGACATAAACTGCTACATACAGGATAGAACTGTACCTTGATAAGGATGCCTGATAAAGGCATGAGGAAGTAAAAACAGTTTAATGTGTATAAATTAAAGTTTTAAAAATAAACTATATTATAAATGCAACAGGCCAGCTTGTAATTTAAGCAAACCAAAAATTGAAGAAATAGTGAAGTATATTCTGTGTAATATGAATAATTTAATTATTCTAAATTAACTGGGTTTTCTTTTGTATTTTTATTTGAGTTTTTTTCAAAGCCAGGAGGACCTGTGTACATGTATTAATTCAATATAAATATGTAAATTAATAATAGTAGTTAGTTTCATGTGATAAAAAGTACACTTCAGTGTACCTGTACTGTTGCTAGAGTGTCTAAATCTAAAAGGAAAGTAATTTCTTGGAGTTAATTATCCTTTACATGGATAATCACAATAGTGAGAAAAAGCTATTAGGTTTATATTAGAAAAGCAATAGACACTCAACAGTTTCTGGGTTTAGGACCAGACATGTATTAGGAGGACCCTAAGGCCCAAAGAACTCTGGAAGAAAGGACAGGAGAGGTTTGAGCTGCAGATAAATTAACCCTCAAATTATTTCATTTATGCACAAGGAATTTTCTGGAAATCTCTAGGAGCACGGTAGTTGCTTTCTAAGCTATGAAAACATTCAAACCCAAAACTCTCCTCCTTGAACTTTCTCTGTCACTTGAAATTCTTGAAAACAGTTGTCTAGTATAGTAGAGAAAGGTCTGCTTTTGTAAGCTTGTAATCATCCGTTTTAATGTTCTTTTACCATGTGAAAGGCTCCGTGAATTTCCTTTAAAAATGGAGCCTTTTAGTTGTTATGCTGTTTAATTGCTGTATATTTGTTATAGCTCCTGGAGTAAATACGTGCAATTACATAATTAAATTAGAATCAGTGCTTACGATGTGTGATTGTGATATAAAAATTTCTACTAAGCTTTGTCAAATGCAATGTCACAAGCTTACACAACACATTCAAATCTCAGTAGATGACTTTTCTAATTCACTTTTTCTTTCTCAAAATCATTGAATAATTTTTGTATTGTCCATGTTTACAAAAAAACAAACAAACCCAAAAACCTTTTATGTAATTTTTACGCTGAATTGCATGTATTCGCATTAGCTCCCTCTCTACTACTATCTATTGAATGTTCAACTTTGGTCCTTTGTGGACTAGAATAGTCAAGTGATGTGGTGGGTGTTGCTGCAAGAATGCTTAGCTGCACAGCAGCTAAGGGGAAAGTCAGAGGTGGGTTGACCAGGAGACGGATGAAGGCTTCAGGGGTGCAAGCACCTTCAGGGGTACAAGCACCTTCCCAGGCCTGGAGGGGACCTTGCCCAGGTCTCAGCGTTGTTGTATAGATGGTAGCTTTGTTGTCTCTTTCCAATCTCTTTCTCTTCCATCACCTCTTCTCCTCACACTAGGTGGTACTGGGATGGCTGTGGACATTTTTGGTGTTGGGCTAAGGCATAATTCAGTTGAGAATGCATTATGTTGAATTTGGACATCTTGGTGTGGTTTTCATTAATTTCTGTGTACAGTTCATTGAGTGCTAGCTGTCCTGGCACAGTGATGGCTTCCAGGAATACTCCTCCTGCCCACTGTGCCAACGCACCTGGCATTGTGACACCAAAAGGTATCGGGCGATTTAAAAAGATGTTTCAATACAACATGAGAAATTAAACTCAATGTAGATATATATGATTGGTCCCTTCTTTTGTCTTCTTCGAAGTTATTTATTAAAGAACAGAAATTTCAGATTTTGAAAATGCATAAGTATGAGTCAACATAATGAAGGTGAGTGATGAAATTATGAGAAGCCATGCTAACACTGAGTGTACTATTATAACCTCACACTTGCCCAGAGCACAGCACAGCAGGCATTGAGAGGCAGTGAGGCCTTTCTAACAGGAGGGGTGAATAGTTGCCTGAACTGATTCATCTGAGAGAATGACATGAACACTTTGGGAAAACATTAAAATTTTTTTGGTATTTAATGAAAAACACTAATAATAAAACTCATCTTAGGCCTTTACAGTGAAGTCATCAATGACACACTGGTGAATGAAGGTCATCAATGCAAAGACCACTGAAAATGAGTCACAGCACAAACCCTCAAAATGCTCATCTGTAAAAGGATTTTTTTTCCAAATTTGACCACTATCCTAAAATAGTCATATTATTAAAAATGAGAAGCCGAAAGTAAGTTTTGAAAACCATCAACAATAAACAAATTTCTATCAGCCTGAGGAGAACAAAGGTTAGCAAACGATGGTCCATGTTTTTGTATGGCTCATGAGCTAACCATCATCTTCACATTTTGGCAGAGAAGAACATTACTGTTACCCCAGATATGTGAAAATTATAAAGAACTTACAACTCAGTGTCCAAAAATAAGTTTTACTAGAACAAAGCCATTTATGTATTGGCTATCACTGATTTTGTGGCATGATAGTTGGATAGCGATGAGAGAGATCATATGTCACAAAGGCTAAAATATTCACTAACTGGCCTTTTATGGAAAAGTTTGCCAATTTTTGATGGTAGAGGGAAGGCTGACTGCATTCTCTCCATGAGGATATCATAACATCCTTGTTGCTTGAAGAGGTGATCGAAGAGTGTGCAAGCACAACCTGGAAGAAAGGAAGTATCATAGGGTAACACTGCTAACTTACAAGCGCAGCTTGTGTTGTTTGTCAGCCTTTTAAACGTTAGAGCTCATAATTATTTCTTTCACTCTAAATGTTCACTTTCACTTCTAATTTTTATTTCTAATTTTATCTTCTTCTTAAACATCACCCTCTTAAATTATTGAAACTCGAGGTCTAACCAAACTGAATCCACCAGTATATCATAAACTATATTTTCTATCTCAGCTAGAGCTTGAATGCATGATACATGTCTGTTCTATTTATAAACAGCACACAGTAAATTGAAATTAGTATCTAGGGTGAAATAAAGGAAAAATCCTGCTAAATGTTTTGCTGTATTAGAACTTGACCCCCTGCTAAAACTTCCTCAAATATTGTTCCTAAACAGTTAGAACTGCTGGTTTCAGTCTTGGGATGATGACACAAGATGGCTCAGAGGGATTTTTATGACTAAGTTTAAAATGGAAATGCCAGCAGATTTAATTATGGTGCTACTGCAGAGGGCATTAACATTACCGCATGAAAAATATCAATCTGCTCCGTGAATATATTGAGCCCCCTTAATATTTCCATTTGCATTTACAAAAACTCATGCAATTTTTCATTAAAGCTAAATAAGACCTTACAGAGAGATGCCTGCTTAAGATCTTTCAGTTTGAAAACCCTTGAGAAAAGGTGATAATAGAATGTGAAGAATTATTATTATTGATATAAATTAAATGTGCTTGTTATTCTCCATGATGGTCCTTCTGATTATCACACTTGACTCACTTTTCTGGGGGGCAAATACTATTATAATAGGCTACACAGTCAACTGACAGGCATGTGAGAAAAATACATATATTTAAATTACTCAAGACAGTGCTACAATAAAGCTGATGGAGCCATTGGCTAAGATATTCCGGGCCAACTTTTTCTTTTTTTAAAAGTCCATTTATGTTGCAGAACCAAAAAACGTATACGAATAGACTCTTCTTATACTTTCTAAAAATATGGTTCCGTGCCACACTAGACAGCATTTTCATTTGAGCTTTAGTCTCCTCCAAGCCACGGGATGGTTATGAACTGGTCCATTGCTACTGAAAGGACGCTCTTTGTCCAAACTCTGACATAGCCTCTAGCCGCTCAAGGCCAAGTCACTAGGACAACCCCAGCCCCCACTTAACATGCCTGCCTAAGAAAAGCCTGCAATGACGAATGTGTTCTCTGAGCTTTGAGATGGAACTCTTCTCACACCTAAAATTGGCACCTCAGGCTCCTGGGAACAATCTCTTTGAAATGAAGCATCTAGGCAGGGGTCCTCAAACTTTTTAAACAGGGGGCCAGTTCCCTGTCCCTCAGACCGTTGGAGGGCCGGACTATAGTTTAAAAAAAAACTATGAACAAATTCCTATGCGCACTGCGGGCCCGGGACGCGTCGGCTGCTAAGCAGGACAGGCAGCGGCACCCGGCGGGCCGGATCAATGTCCTCGGCGGGCCGGATCAATGCCCGCGGGCCGTAGTTTGAGGACCCCTGAAGATTCTAGAGGTAGGACGTTTACTCCTTGCCTCTTAATTCCTGAGGTCTAGGGACACCATTAGGTGGGCACCTTGGTCCAGCTTGCACCATTATACCACCTCTCACAGAGATATGAGAAGTTTGTTTTTCTGGGGATAAGTGCCAATTAGCCAACTCAGGTGGCTTAATCCCATGGAACACCCCCTCCACCTCTCCATGCCCTTCAGCACCTCTCCTTCAGCACACCCCAATATTGAAAAGGGCTCCTGCCTTCTGTGTCAGTGGAGCTGAGCTCAGCTTACACTGGGTTTCTCTCCTATTGCAATAGTTATCAGTGAATAAAATCTGTCTTTACAGCTTTTAACTGGTGGCCAGCTTTAGCTCTGACACTACAGTCATTCAAAATAGAGTAGTGACCATCCTGTGCGGCTTTTGATATTTTAATCTTAGGGGAGTCAGAGGGACTTGGACCCCATTTATTTCAACTCCCTCTGTTACAATAAAGGCATCGAGGCGTAGAAGGAATATGTGAGGTACAGGCTGACAGCTGTGGCGCTGAGACCGGAAGCCCACCCTCCCCACCTGCCCCTCGCTCTTTCATTGCCAGGGCCCTGGTTTGAAATCATTTTTCTAGTCGAAGGAGAGAGAGAATGGGTGCATTCACAGCTTCTGAACTAAAAAAAGGGCTTTATTTTTCAGATTTAAGTGCAAAGTTTGACAGGTGTTGTGATAAACAAGACACATATTTGTGCTAAACAACAAAAAATAATTCGAGGTTTTCTAAAGTAGGCAATAAAATCCAACAATTTGATCAATTTAATGTGTACAATTTGAATTTTCACATTGAGGTTAGGATTATTTAGCTCAAGATTATAGCAAATGTTAGAGCTGTTTTATTATTATTTAATTTTTTAAAATATATTTTATTCATTTTTTACAGAGAGGAAGGGAGGATAGAGAGTCAGAAACATCGATGAGAGAGAAACATCGATCAGCTGCCTCCTGCACGCCCCCTACTGGGGATATGCCCGCAACCAAGGTACATGCCCTTGACCTGAATCGAACCTGGGACCCCTCAGTCCGCAGGCCGACGCTCTATCCACTGAGCCAAACCGGTTAGGGCTATTATTTAAATTTTAAAAATAGATTTTTATTGATTGCAGAGAGGAAAGGAGAGGGAGAGAGAGATAGAAACATCAATGATGAGAAAGAATCATTGATTGGCTACCTCCTGTACACCCCACACTGGGGATCGAGCCCGCAACCTGGACATGTGAGCTGACCGGGAATGGAAGCTTATCCTCCTGGTCATAGGTCCATGTCCCACCACTGTTAGAGCTGGTCATAGGTCCATGTTTCACCACTGTTAGAGCTGGTCATAGGTCCATGTTCCACCACTGTTAGAGCTGGTCATAGATCCATGTCCCACCACTGTTAGAGCTGGTCATAGGTCCATGTCGCACCACTGTTAGAGCTGGTCATAGGCCCATGTTGCACCACTGTTAGAGCTGGTCATAGGTCCATGTTCCACCACTGTTAGAGCTGGTCATAGATCCATGTCCCACCACTGTTAGAGCTGGTCATAGGTCCATGTCGCACCACTGTTAGAGCTGGTCATAGGCCCATGTCGCACCACTGTTAGAGCTGGTCATAGGTCCATGTCGCACCACTGTTAGAGCTGGTCATAGGCCCATGTTTCACCACTGTTAGAGCTGGTCATAGATCCATGTCCCACCACTGTTAGAGCTGGTCATAGGTCCATGTCCCACCACTGTTAGAGCTGGTCATAGGTCCATGTCCCACCACTGTTAGAGCTGGTCATAGGCCCATGTCGCACCACTGTTAGAGCTGGTCATAGGCCCATGTTGCACCACTGTTAGAGCTGGTCATAGGTCCATGTCCCACCACTGATAGAGCTGGTCATAGGTCCATGTCCCACCACTGATAGAGCTGGTCATAGGTCCATGTCCCACCACTGTTAGAGCTGGGCTAGTAGAGCCGTTTTAACACGTCACTCTTATTCCAAGGCTCAAGCACAAATGCTCTCCACATTTTCTTTTAGGCAATTCACTTCTTATAAAGTTTTATCACCTCTCAGAACAAGACATTGTCTGTTACACATGGCATCAGCAGGGGGGCAGATCTAGGATTTTTGATTCTCTGATCTCCATTATAAACGCGAGTAAGCAAATTAGTTGCTACAACAGACCTTTTGGCTAGAAAGAGAAAAAAGTGGAAAAATGAGCTTAAAAAGAGATGCCTGCACTTTAATCCTTCCTCTAAATCTGTGAAAATAGCAAATAATCGCCTCTGAAGTAAGGTCTGCCACTCCCTGCATCTAGCTGGGCTAAGACAACACTCTTGATTCCACGGTGCATTTCTGCGGGCGCTGGAGTGACTGGGAGGAAAACCGTGCAATTGCAGCGGAAGGCGAAAACTGCCTCTTCTAATGGTTTGGCATCGAGATCACTGATGACCCAGTCAACGGCAGCGTTTCTCCTTGATGTCAGAGAGGGGTTAAACATGGATCATAATGACTCTTTAGCAGATAATTTCGGAGCAATTAGAGGTCTGAAAATGTCTCTTTATGTAACTAAAAAAATAATTGCCCTTAAATTATCCAGGCTGCAAGAACCTGTTTCGTTTGCATGTTAGAAGCTGTTTTAAAATCCGATTGCTTCTCAACACGGACTTAATTGACTTAGTTTCTAAACCCCAAATCTCAAGTGGGGACAAATCAGATTTAAGTAAGTCTGAAGGACCAGCATTTAAAATGTCAGTAAGTAAACAGATAGTGGGAAAAATATTTTTACAAAGGTAGATTGTATTAAAACCTAGCAGAGCCAAAACCGGTTTGGCTCAGTGGATAGAGCATCGGCCTGCGGACTGAAGGGTCCCGGGTTCGATTCCGGTCAAGGGCATGTACATTAGTTGTGGGCACATCCCCAGTGGGAGGTGTGCAGGAGGCAGCTGATCAATGTTTCTCTCTCATCGATGTTTCTAGCTCTCTATCCCTCTTCCTTCCTCTCTGTAAAATATCAATAAAATATATTAAAAACAAAACAACAACAACAAAAAAACCTAGCAGAGTGCTTTGTAAGGAACAAAAAATACCAGTCATGCCAAACAACCTCAACTCAAGGGCACTGTCCCTAAAATATTAGCCTGTGTTGTTTGTTTGATGCCTAGAGGAGTTGAGTAAATTTGTGGGCTAAGCCAACACAATCCTTTTACTGTAGATGCTGTGAGCTGAGACTGTCCACTTGGAATTTGTTACTCTCTGAGTTCCCGGCCTGGCCCTGGGAAGTGTGCGGTTACACTGAGGCCATAGGCACGGCCTTACCTTCTGTTTTCCCCATCGTCAGGATTATTGAACTGACATATTTATTGCTTCATCTCAATCCATAGATGTATGAGAAAAGTTAAAATAAATTGCTGTTTTGAGATGCACAAATGGGCAAAAGGAGGCTTTGGTTCATGGATGTCGTGTGCAAATTGGCAAAGCTTTCAACCATGAAACATATCTAGACATTATAGATAGAAAAGAAAAGTAATGTGCTATATTCTCCTCCTCCCATTTGCATTAGCCTGGTGACCCAGGACTCTGTTTCCTCCCCAGTGGCTCCCTTGGGACCTCGTTGTCTACCCATTTGTGTGGCTTTTAAATCCATGTCAATGTGGAGAAGACACAAAGACAGAACACAGAATTCTTGTAAACGTATTGTTTATTGATGCTGGAGATTATGTAAGACTAGAGGCCCGATGCACAAAATTTGTGCAGAAGGAGGCCTTCCTTCCCACGGCTGCCAGCACTGGTTTCCCTCTGGGACCTGGGACCCAGGCTTCCCTCCAGCCACCAGCAGGCACCTGGGACCCAGGCTTCCCTCACAACTGCGGCTTTGTTCAGAAGGTCATCCAGAAGAACGTCCGGTCTAATTAGCATATTACCCTTTTATTATGATGATTCTCTATATTTTCTTTAACCATTATAGGAGTTTTCTCCTGCTCTTAAGAATTTTGAAATTGTAGAAATCACTGTATTTCCATGACAGGAGGTGATAAACAAGACTTTAATGTTTCTGACATGTTGATAATCTCATTTAAGTCCCATACTAATACTTACAGGAAGGTATTGTTCTTATTTACAGACTAGTGGCCCAGTGCATGAATTTGTGCATGTTGAAAGGAAATTAATTAGAATAAATATTTTAATATCGCAGCAAGCTAACCCATGGCTGATTCCGTGAGAAATCAGGCTCCCTCCTCCCTCCTCTCTGGGTCTGGGGTGTGGGTGAACCAGATTCGGGGCTGCCAGGGCCCGAGCAGCAAGCTAGCCCAGGGCCAGCAACCTAACCTACTGGTCAGAGTGTCTTCCCCCTGGTGGTCAGTGCGCATCATAGCTACCGGTCGAACAGTCGCTTAGGATTTTACATATATGTAGATGACAAAAATGAGCTTCAGAAAATGGAAGTAACTTGCTTATTTTTGCACAGTTGGTATTTTTTACAGTTAGCTAGCCTACTTTAAAAGATAAAGTAGAGCCACCGTTCATATATAATGTAGATTCCTAATGCTTTGATGTTTATAAAATATTTTCAAAGGGGAATAGCTTATTAATTTCAATGGAGTTCTTTTGTTCTATGAATTTTATTTTTGTTCTATGAATATTATTTTAGAGAGGTCATGTATTTCCTGTCTCATTTTATTCATAAAAAAACACATGTATTTACTATATTTTAAGAATTTATATTTTGATTTCTTGAGATGCTCCTGAGACTGAGTTTATATACATCAAGATGATTGTAATTCTTCTTAAGGGCTTGGGCCTCTTGGCATATACTGTAATGATCTTGTGAACTTCAGAGCTAAGGTGCAGCAACTACACATTGTGGAACTGAATGAAATAATTTTAAAATTATTTATCAGAATGATAGTTTTCAAAAGTGTAGCCCTTTTTTTTCATTTAGAAAATATCTATAAAAATATTTTCTCACGAACTCTTATCATGCTATCTTTGAGGTTGCTAAGTCAATGGTATAAATATCAGGCAACATAAAAATTAAGGTCTGGGGCTTAATCTTTCACTTGAGAGTATAAAGATACTTTCCAACAGAACTAAAACTTCCTTTTGGCTAATTTTAGTTTGTTCATGCGCCTATATCTATATACAAAAGTTCCGCTTGCTAGACAAACAGTACTTTGAGTATTTTACTGTTATTTTGTTGCTAAGGGCATAGGAGCAAATCTTTTAGATTTATGTGGATTATTATAATCCAACTAGTGGCCTGGTGCACAATATTCATACACATTAAAAGGGAATTAATTAGAGGAAATATTTTAATATTGCTATTTGCCCTTTCTCTATAATAGAAGTATCAGAGATGAAAGAAAATTAGTAAAATGTATATGAAAATCTCCCTCCTGTCAGTCTGGGGCATGCCACGGGACCCAGAGTCAAGTCCCCGCCCACCAGCGCGCACCTCAAAATTGTGTGAGACCCAGACCCAGCAGGCCCCACCCCCCTCAAGCCCCGCAGGGCAGGGAGCGCAGCCTCAGGTCCCCCTGCCTGGCCTCAGGTCCCCTGGCCCTGGCATGACGGTGTGACGGCATGATGGCGTGATGACCATTTGCATATTAGCTCTTTATCATATAGGATGATTTGGTGTAGGCACCTCATACAGGAAATTTGGCATAATTTCAATTGATAAATATTAGAGAGACAAAGCTACTGTGTTTCAGGTATTATGCAAGGTGCTGAATCTGCAAAAATGGGTCAGACATACTCTGTTCTCAAACATCTCACAGGGTAGTGAAAAGCCAGACCTATTGACACCATGATGTAGGATTTGCAGAAATGGAACTTAAGAGATACCCGACACCTGATTTGGAGGCATATAGCTCATTGACCTTTCTAGAGTTGGTCCCGATGGCTTCATCTATTCCCTCCTTTCAAGCTTTGGACACTTAAAAGGGACGTGGAGATGTTGAGGGGCCACATGAGAATGCTTCCAGGGCATTTTGGTGGCTCAGCTCCCTACAGACAGGGCTTCTTCTTTATCTCAGAAATCTTTCCTCTTCAGCCAAGCACGAAGCTTCACATGCGGAGGAAAGAAAGGGCAACAGCCCCGTTGATGGAAGCAGCAGGTGGCACCCTGCAGACAAATCCTCTTCAGACCTTCCTGCTGCTGGGCACTGCTTGCCTGATCCGGGAGAGCCCGTGAGCAGAGCCGACATCGCATCTCCCCAGCGTTCTCATTCTTGCATCTGGCTCCAGTTGCTGTGAAAGGCCTCGGTTTGAGCCCATGTACAAGAAGAGAGGAAGGATTGATGGGCGAGCTGGATTCCATGCCCTGATGCTAAGGGATGTGTTATCGTTCTAGCTCTGATGCATGTAAGATCCATCAAGGATCTCAGAGTAAGGTTCTGGGAATGAGGGCTGAAATACGTGGCCCGGCGCATAGAAAAAACACTGATCGGGGATTGCAGGGCGGCATGCAGAATGAATGGAAGAAATGAGTGAAGCAATGGGTAGGAAATGCTTTCTCCCCTGACGGGCTTTTGCTGCCCACCATCTTCAGGTCTCTCTACCTCGCCAACACGCTGGACAGATATAGCATCCATCTAAGTACAGAACAGCTGCCGGGGAGGATATGACACCCACCCCTCCCACATGATGGCACCACAGATGCAGTCCCCGTTCCCAAGGGAAGCTGAACTGGAAAGAAAAGAGTGTGCTTGCCACCCCCATGCTTTTCTGCAGGACACGGGACTGTGCAGACACCTAGCAATGTGTCAGCTCCACAGCCTGGCCGCCCACGCTGACTGGGAGGCTGGGCAGCGCCAGCGTGTAGCTGGGGAACTGAGCTCCGTGAGGGCCTGTGAGCTGAGGATACAAATGAGCTCGCGTCCTCCTCAGCAGCTGTCTCAGCATCACCGATGTCAGTGGTTTCAGGTGACACAGCCTTTTGACAGAGCAGAAACACGCCTTGGCCTTCTCTTCCCTTATCTCAGGCCCCGCTGCAGCCAGAAGTCTCCCTTTGACAGCAAGGCTCTGAGATTAAAGAGAATAATTCAACTCTCTCTCGTCCTTCTCAGAATTCCTTGCTATTCTGAGAAACCATAGCCGGTTCTTCCATGTCGATTGAACATAATCTTCGTGTAAAGCTCCTGGAGTTGTGAGTGCGGCTTTTATTGTTTGTGGTTTCTCTCTATAGGAATGTTTTCTATCAAAAATCTCTATTGTATTTCCCACATTTATGGTTCCATGGGAAGTGAGGTGACTGTGGGGGAGAGTTGTCTAGAAATGGTTTGAATTAGATGGGATCAAAAATCAATGTGGGAACGTGGGTTTATTTCCCTGGAACATCTCTTTATGTTATAAGTCCTTTGAGGGCAAAGACCCTGCTTATAAATCTTTATCCCCCTCACTCCTCTGGCCCTGAATCTAGCATCATACTTTAAAGAGGAAAAACTCTTGATAAATAATTGCCGGTAATACATATGTGCTTTTGAAGCAGTATTTTCTTACTTTGAAAAATGAGTTATCTCAGGAAATGAAATATAATACGTAATTTTTAAAAATCTTTTGAACCAAACTTTTCAAATTAGCTTCATCAGCTTCTTTTAAGAAATATTTGTAAGGAGCTATTTGTTAATGAATTCAGACTCCAGTTTCCTCTAAGAATTAATGTAATCTGTTTGTGGGAGATAAGGGTGAGGATCTTTTGCACTTGGTAAAATGAAAACTCACTCAGTCTGGACTTGCCATTGGTTATTCTTATATCCTAGACTAAAATTACTGAAGAAAAATCTGCCCGGCAAAGAAAAAAAGTATATTATGAAGAAGTTTGCCATGTGGATTTCCTTTCTCCTCCCCCCAAACCATTACTTTTGGGACAATAGAATTATAACACTTCTCTCTCCTGCTATCTACATAGTTTTACTCCTTTATAGCTCTTAGAAAAACGTTACTGAGAATTCTGTGTATGTGTGTGAGTTGAATTTTTCTTTAACTACTCAAAACACACTCCTGTTGCCCAGCCTGTATGGCTTAGTGGTTGAGTATTGACCTATGAACCAGGAGGTCACGTTTCAATTCCTTTTCAGGGCACATGCCCAAGCTATGGGCTCAATCCCCAGTGTGGGGCGTGCAGGAGGCAGCCAATCAGTAATTCTCTCTCATCATTGATGTTTCTCTCTCTCTCCCCCTCTCCCTTCCTCTCTGAAATCAATACAAATATATATTAAAAAACAAAAAACCCCACCAAATCCCGAAACAACCAAAAAACATACTTCTGTGATGGCGTACAGCAATGCTATCCACCCTGACATTTGCATTTCCCTTTCTCAACCTCTGTTTTCTCTTACTATCGTCTAGCTTTCCCGCTAGAAGAAAATTCCAAAGCTTTGGGAGAAACCAGTGCCTTGACCTGGACCTCTCACTTGGAGAAGGTGAAGGAACAACTGAAGCAGAATTCTTTCACTGTTCCTTGTAGGCGATCTTGGATGTGCTGGCTGAGAACACACACACACACACACACACACACACACACACACACACACACACCCTGCTAATATGGCCTGCCCCATCGTCTTCTACCTACTACTCATGTGGGATTCCCCATCTGATGGGCACTTGCACAAGGATCTCTTCCAGAGACAGGCTGGAAATTTCACACTGAAGACTTCAATGATTTCTGAGTGGCTCTCAGAGGCAGCAGCCAGCAGCCGGGCTATAGACGCTGCCGTGCCTGAGGCGTGGCCCAGTGAGCCACATGGCCCTTGGAACAGCGTTATTAATATCTATGTGACTGGCGCAGCGAATTCAGGTGCCGTTCTCCCACGGGTGGTGTGGAAGGAGCCTTCCCGAGTCCCCTGCCTGTAACTCTGAGCTGGTTCTTTTCTCTGTCAAACTTCAGGGGTGAAGGAAGGCTAGGCCCCTGGGCTGAAACGTGTGCCAAATGCGCCCACACCATCATGTGTTCTCTCCCTGCCCTTCAGGTCCGACACTAGGAAACTGGAAGTTCTAACTGTGAGGGGGTTCTGGTTGTAACTTTTGACCGAGTAGCATTGTGTGTAGGAATGGCAATGCGTAATCTGACCTAAGGGGAATTACCAAAATAGAGTGAGACCTGGGTTAATGAGTTTACATCTCTACAAGAGAAATACCTACCTACCTACTTACCTACCTACCTACCTACCTACATACATACCTACATACATACATGAAAGATAATCAGTACACATAAAATGCACTGCTGCTAACGCCGGGGCTTGCTTGCTGATAAATATCTACTTTGTTTTCAGTGTGTTACATCTACAGCAGGATTCTTCGTGCTCCGTGATGGATTACAGAAAGAATCAGGCATTGGCTTCTGAGCGTCCCTCATGCCGCAAGTCAAATACAAACGTAGCAAAGCCATCGTTCTGCTGTGGATTCAACATGGTGATGGCTTGGGAGACGATGATGTGAGTTTGGCTCACGGCCCCTCTGCGTGGCCCATCTGATGACTGTTCTTGCAGGGCCTCCCTCCATAGCCCAGCTGTGGCAGCACCTTGGTCACCTGCGTGGTGACAGCCATTAGAGGGCAGCGCAGTTACGTTTTCTTAGCAGGAAATGGAGGGAACATGATAGAAACACTCCTTGCAAGAGTCTCCAAGACTGAGGCGTGGTCTCAGCCAACAGGCAGTTTTCCCACTTGCCATTAAAACAGACAATGAGAAAAAAAAAAAAAAAGGACAGCCCGATGGTGCAAGCTCATAGTAACAAACGAAGCTGTGTTGGTAAAATGTCAAGACAGGGAGACACGTCAACTTTGGTGTGGTTATAATCCGCATATTAAAAACAGTCCCTTTAGAACCTTTTCCTGTTTTAACCGACATCAGTTGACCTTTTTGACTTGGTTTTTTCATTATTATTTGCCCCTTTGAGATGTGTAGTGTGTGTGTGTGTGTGTGTGTGTGTGTGTGTGTGCGTGTGTGCGCGCGCACTCACCAGTGTGTGTAGTTTGGGAAACTGTGAGCTAACCTGGGTGATTTCCCTCCTAATAGAGTCCAGATTCCCAAGTCTGCCAGGACCCAGCACTACAGAAAGATAGCTCTTGTGGCAAAGATGGGTTTAGACACACACAGAACTAATGACCTGCAATAATGACAAATCACCTGTATGCTATCTCATTTGTTAGCTACGGACATGTTAGCTGCGAGGTGCCAGGGAGATGAGATCTGGGTAAATAATCCATAATTACATTAGCGTCGATGAAGATTGATTGGTGAAGGGAAGTTGTATCCTTTGGGATCAAAGAACTTTTCCTTTGACTCTACTGATGAATTAGCTATTACAGGATAAATGAAAACAAGACAGGGTAGCTCACCATCCACTTATAAAGGCCTCCTCCCTCCCACCTTGCTCAGTAGATGAAAGGGAGTCTGAGGAGCAGGAAGGAGATCCACAGCTTAAGGGATGCGGGCTGGAGCCTGTGGCCCAGAAAGCAGAGGGACTCGGGGGCACTCTCCTTCCACAGCCCACTGGGCCGGAAACAGGTAATATTATTACTGTCTCAGCCCTTCCACACTCACAGCCAGCGTCTTCCCCAATCCCGTGCTCTTTTCTCCAGTCTCCCAAGGATCTGTTCTGCTCAGACAAAGCTTAACAGAAGCAGTTCAGGGATTTGGGGTTTGCAAAAGGGAAACAAAATGTAAATGTGGAAGGATAAGAAGGATCCCGTTCCCTCTGAGGGTGGTTCAGCTATTAGCACTGAGGCAGCTTCCTCAGGCTGAGCGCCACGAAGGGTTTCTCTCCTTCTCACCGAGGGGGCTCGAGGTACAGGCAAGGCGGGCAGATGGATTGGGCGCCAGAAGCTTGCATGGACATCGCCATTCAAGGGGCACGTGAAAGGTCCGAGAAATATTCCCTGCACGTTCTTGAGACGGAACGAAAGCTTGTGTCACTGAATTAAGTTTTCAATCAACCTAATTGTTAGTCAAAATCAATGTTCTTGTGTTTTCCCTTCTACTTTGACAGCATTTCTGACTCTTTCAAGCACTAACAGCTTAGGCTGAACTCTGCTTTCGGGACCTTGACAAATAGTGGGAAGCGGAAGGCACACCCAGAACCGGACTCCGTTACCCTCGCTGCCACCCTCCTGGCCACTTTCTCTTTCACCACGAAGTGGCCTGGAGGATGGATGCAGGGCAGATCGTGCCTCTCCGCTGCGCCATGTGAGCACTGCCAGGGTCCGTACTGCCAGGGTCCATGCTGCCAGGGTCCATGCTGCCAGGTGACTCCTGGGAGAGGGGAGCCTTTGAAGCCAGGCAGCTGCTTTCTGCTGAGCACAGTTCTCAGGGAGGGCGGTGGCTGTGATGCACCATGGTCATGTTGACTTCAGAGGAGGACTGAGGAGGCACTGATGAGCACCTTGGCCATCACACCCCTGTCTCAGACTCTTTTTTTTTTTAAATCAAGCGAGCTACAGATGGTGCCCATCTGGGAGCAGTGCGGGGCATCTCACTACTACATCATTTACAGCACTGGGGCACTGATCCGTTTATTCCCCTTGACCGTCAAACTGAAATCCCTCTCTTGGCCTGGCCGGCATGGCTCAGGGGTTGAGCATCGACCTATGAACCAGGAGGTCACGGTTTGATTCCCAGTCAGGGCATATGCCCAGGTCGTGGGCTTGATCCCCAGTGTGGGGCGTGCAGGAGGCAGCCGATCAATGATTCTCTCTCATCATTGATGTTTCTCTCTGTCTCTCTCTCTGTCTCTCTGAAAACAATAAACATATATATAAATTTTTAATTTTATTCTATTGTTTAAAGTATTACAAATAATAGTACATATGTGTTGGGAACCAATTACAGCATGTAATAATTACAAGAGTTCCATCAAAAGGTTGATGGGACTTGGGGGGCTCAACCAGGGTGAGCCACATATGTAATTTACCTATTGGAAATGGCTAAAAAGCATCTCCCCCAAACCTGAATAGGATTGTCTGCTGCCAGACAGCTCAGGGCATTTTATTGCCTCCTGTTGGCCAAACACCTGAACAGCTGTAGGCTATTCCCCAAACTGACAATGCTTCTGTAAACGCTTTGAAACCTTACCCTTTGAAGTGTATATCTCCACCTTGCCTTAGGACAAATTGTGTTAATAAAAGCAGGGTCCTGAGTCGAGGAAGGAGTCTTCAGTTCCTTTAGCTGAAGATCCTCTGACCCCCAATGCCTTTCAAAATTATCTTTCGTCTTTGCGCCCTAGCTGGTTTGGCTCAGTGGATAGAGCATCAGCCTGCGGACTGAAGGGTCTCGGGTTCGATTCCAGCCAAGGGCACATGCCTGGGTTGCAGGCTCAATCCCCAGTAGGGGATGTGCAGGAGGCAGCCGGTCAATGATTCTCTCTCATCATTGATGTTTCTATCTCTCTCTCCCTCTCCCTTCCTCTCTGAAATCAATAAAGAAATATATTAAAAAAAATTACTTTAGTCTTTGGACTCCTTCTTGAATCTATGCATAGCTCTTTTCTCCAGAATGCTGAACCCTTTGTAAGACTGGGACAAGAATCCTGGCACATATGTCTTCTTTTTTTCCCCATTGACCTGCCCCCTCCCACCTCCCCTACACCCCTGGCACATGCCCTCACTCCCCCACTCCCCCAGTATCTTGTGTCCATTGGTTATGCTTATATGCATGCATATAAGTCATTCGGTTGATCTCTTACCGCCCTCCTCGCCCCCCCTCCCCCGCAACTCTCCCCAGCCTTCCCCCTGTAGTTTGATAGTCTGTTCGATGCTTCTTTGCCTCTGTATTCTATTGTTATTCATCAGTTTATAATGCTCTTTATAGTCCACAAATGAGTGAGATCACTGACTGGCTTATTTCACTTAGCATAATGCTATTTTTAAAAATCCCTCTCTCATCATTGATTATATATATATATATATATATATATATATATATATATATATATATATATGTATATATATCCCTTCCTCGCTGAAAACGATAAACATGTATTTTTAAAAAATCCTCTCTTGGGGTGCCATTACAAATGTACTACAAACTGAGTGGCTTAAACATAGAAACTTATTGTCAATGTTAGCGTCCATTTTACAGGCTAGATGCTGGAGACCAAGGTCAGCAGGGTTGGTTCTGTCTGAGGGCTGGAGGGCTGCATCTCTCCCCCACCCTGCCGCCAGCTTCTGGGGGTCTGTTGGAATCTTTGGGGCTTGTTGACTTGTGAAGGTGTATGATCTCTGCCTTGACCATCACTTGTCATTCTCCAAGGGTGTTCCCGATATCTTCTCTCTGCACCTGCCTGTCGCCAAGGTTCCCCCTTTTAGAAGGACACCAGTCACATGGGATGAGCAGCCCGCCCTACTCCAGTCTGACCTCATCCCAACTTAAACAGTCACATGATTCTACCCAGAGAAGGTCACATTCTCGGGTACCCGGGGTTAGGACTTGAGCATCTGACTATAGGGTGGAACAAAATTCAACTCATAACCGGGAGAAACTTAAGTAATACGGTGAATTTAATTTAAACATGGCCCTACTGTTAGCTCTTTATTTGCTCAGAGTTAACCATAATAGTATTTAGAAAGGAATAAAGGAAATACTGTTATGATGGTTTATACATTTCTTAAAATTTTAATTGAAAATAGTCTATTTTTCTAAATAGTGTAGCTGTAGCTGCTTTTTGTAATAAATGCAATGAACTGAGACAATCAAAGAACATTATTTTGTTCCCATTCCTTCAGCAGAAGAGCCCTTCAGTCAACCCAGCCTCTCAGGATGCTCCCATTACAACACTAACAGCCCTCAGTACCGCCAGATTCTCTCTGCTGCTAAATCCCCCAGGCTTCCTCTTGTTCCTTCCTCCATGGCTACAAAGACCATTGACCGAGGGCCTTTGTAGAAGACTCTACTTAATAAGCATTGTTAGGTTTCCTCTTTATATTTCATCTGATAAACAATTTCTCACTTAGGTTTCATTCTAACTCTTAATCATCCTTGTAGCCCTTATAAAACCTCTTCAGGCTCCTCTGAGATGCCCGAGTGAGTTGTCTGAGAGCTAGAGAGAAGTCTGTAGGCGGGTTTGACTTCTGAGCATAGAGGAGGACAAGCCATTGTGGATTCAGGCGTGTCTGTTGTTTTCTTGCACAACTGTCCTCTCCAGGATTTTACACTTTTCTTCCCGGAGCGGTGTCCCACCTGTATTTCACTTCTTTAAAACATGTTTATTTCATTCTCTGTGAGCTTGATGTTGGGGCTAGGAGCTGCAGATGAGGCTCCTGGTGACAATGAGATTATAGTCTGAAAGAGTGGATCTCAAATCTTCTCAGGGTTTGATCTCAAGACCCTTTATACCCTCAAAAATTAATGAGGACCCTCACTTAATAAACGAGGAAGCTTCCGGCCCCGAGAGAGGAAGTGATCACTCAGGTCTAGATGCCTGGGCAACAGCAGTGCATAGTAGCGAGGGCAGTTTTGTGGGACTCAAAATATTTGGGTCTACAATTGTGTTACTAGATAATCTAGGAACTTTTCTCAGGACCATAGGAGTCACTGAGTGAGGTCTTCACATTGTTGATGTTCCACACTCCTCCTCTACAGCAGAAGGCAACAACCAGGCAAGGGATGGTGAGGTTGCGGGAGAAGGAGAGAGGGACACTTATTGTGTCCACCAAGGAGTTTCTTCAAGCAGGAGTCTTCTGATCCAGCAGTCGCCAGCCGGTGGTCCGTGAGGTCCAAAAGGTTGGCGACCACTGGTTTTAAGGAAACCAGCAGAATCTGATCTGGCCATTTGGTGTCACTCTTCTCCCCTGAGGAGAGGGTCATTTCACTCCCATCCTCTCCCTCTGTGTCAGCCATTGTCTTCTACTGCCTGTTCCTTTGCTCCTTCCCCCGATCATCTTCTTCATTGACCGCCCTGGCATTGGCAGGGTCATGACATCAAGCTGTTCACAGCCATGATGATTAGCTGCCCCAGAAGATGAAGAAACTGGGCCCAGAAACAGTATGGGAACTTTGCTAAACCTGGTAAGATGTGTCACCTCCCTTGGACCTGCTCACGGCTCACAGGACCGCAGTCCTGACCCGGCGGCAGCCTTTTGTCATCACTCAAGAAAGATGCCCAGCTTTCTGCTCACTGTCCTGGGATGTGCTCCTGGCCTCCTGTCCACAGCCTCTGGAGCTGACACACTTGTCAGCGTGGGTCATGCTGTCCGTACCTTCCTCTACCTGTTCTGGTTTCACTATGAGGCGTAATTACCGGCTCAGCCTGCCATCTGTGCCTGTCACCTGCTTGACCGACTCTGCGTTCATTTCTTTCCATAAAAGAGAGAATTATCACGGCTATCCCCAAACTCACACTTTTGGATAATCTCTTTTGTCTTCACAAATGATATTCTGAAACGATACGGAAAAGTTCTATTGGAAAGTCGCACATCCCTAAACCTTGAAGTCTGTGTAAGTCAGGTCCTTCTACTTCTGTAGGATATTGAGAAACATTTTAAAGTTAATTTATCTTTTCATACTCCATGGTCACCATTGGTCTCAGCATTCTTGTCTGAAGCCAGTTGCCTATTAAACGTAATATGGGCTATGTTTTGACACCAGGGGTTTTCATATTTTTTAGGTGTGTTGGAAGATGCTAGGAAATTCCAGGAAAAGGAAAATATAAGATTTATTACAGTAGCTTAATATTTATACAATCACATCTCGGTAAAATTATGCGCTGAATAAAGAAAAACAGTGCCAACCCCTTGCACTAGCCGCGTCCCGCCTCCCCCACCCGCTCCTTGTGAAGGAGAGGAATGAGCAGGCGTCAAGCAGAGCTATCAAGCATTGCCACCTGCACGCAGGCTCATCCTTATTCAGAACACAGTAGCAACAGTTATTTTTGCACCGTGACAGGTTTCAACTGGCTGCTGAGAGCAGGGAAATGGCTGTATAACCCAGGATGGTTACTCACCGCAGAACGCAGGCATGAGTCTGCTGGGAACTCCATTCACCTCCCTGGGCAAATGCCTCTGGACATTCTCAGGAAAGAGCTCTGGAAAGTCAGGGCTTGGGGAGTCTGGGGATGGCCGAGGGAGGATCCCCAGGCGATCTCTGGATAAAAAGAACGTACCTGGGAGATGGTTCTATCTAGCAGGAGCCAAGATTTCCTTGGGAAATAGTCCTGTAAACCCTCTCATTCTGGGCGAGCTGCTACGTTTCTAAGCAGAACCCACCTTTACTCTCAGGGTCCATGAAGCAACGGGCAGTTCCCCGGGCCGGATGCCTCCTCCCAGGAGGAACCGGAGGCCTGGCTTCCTGAGAGGAGCCCATTGATGCCAACAGCACTGCAACCACACGAGAATATTTGATCCCAATGCAATGGCTTTCGAAATTAGGCAGTTTTTCTTCTCAGTAGCACTTTTTTTCTTGTTATGAATGACACCGTGATGGGTCTGTGGACACCGCTGATGTGTGAAGGCTCATGCCGTGGGAGCAGCAAAATGAATATTCAGAACCAACCACCTTACAGCCTTCACTGTCCGCAGTGGGGCCCTGGGCACAGCGGGCCACCAGAGGCCCACGGCCTGTCATCTTGGCTATCCTGCTCTTCACCGTAGACGGAAACGAAGACACGGTGCTTGCAATGACCGAGCCAAGTCAAGATGAGCAAAACTGAACATTTTTCATCCTTAGGTTTCAACATATTTCTATGTCTGAATTGATATCAGCAAGAGAGGTTTTCCTGCTGAACGAGGTGGTAGTTGTTCCTATAAGGTTTAAACTTTCTCCTACCCCATATTATCCAGGTGGAATGTCCCAGAACACACTCACTCCCATTATTATTTTGAAAGGGTTTGTTCATTGCAGATCCCATTCTGAGGTTCAAGGCAGGTATTTGCAAATTGCTACCCATAATGCACTACTAACCCCCAGGAAACTAATTTTTCTTCCCACTCTTCCTAGTTTACGATAGAGGATTATGTTGATGTCATGAAAATTTAAAAATGAAAATTCTTGCCTGCCGAGTAACAATGCTCAAGGAAAACCCAGGAACGATGAGACCTCCTAATTCGACATTCAGATGAGCACTCCAAGCCCAGCAGAAGGAAGTTGAAAAGGAAAAATATACGGAAGTAAGTTCCTAAACAGCATTTGATTATACGTAATCCTCTTAAGATAAAGAGGAAGTTGCTGCTTTTCTTTTCTTCTATTGGTGCTTAGTGAAGTCTTTAGACTTGTAACAGAATGAGACTTTTTGTACAGACCCGAGGAAAATGAGGAGACATGTTCCCCAAGAGGTAAAGAGTTTCCCTTATAACTTAGGTGCCCACGTAGAGGCCGAGTCATGTCAGAGATGCCGTGCAGAGGTCGAATAAATGACCTCTAAAGTGCCCGAGAGCTCTGAATGTGTGGAAGTGCATATAACGTTATTAACGCTTTCTTACCTTCAAGAAAGGAAGTTGAAAGGAGAACTACTATTTTGGTATTTTGGTGCATCTACCAAGTGGCAATCGCTTTTCAAACAACATGAAGTGTCTAGTTATCCATCATTAGTGTTGGTGATTTTAATCTTAATACCTTAACTGTACATATTGAACAGGTTTTCACCTGCACTTTGTGGTTTGATTCTCCAACAAGCCTGTGAGTTGGGGAGGGCAGAGGTCACATTCCCATTTTATAGATGGGGAGACACACCAATGAGGCTGTGCAACTGATCCTGGGGCACACAGCTAGTTCCGTGAAGGTTGACTTAGGGGGAAGCAAGGTACACAGGGTGACCGGTAAGCATAATCCGCATCTGTAACAGCTCCAGAAAGAAGAAGCTGCGTGTGCCAGTGTTGAGATTTTTTCTCACCTGTGAAATGGAAAGAATGAGTCACACCAGGTGTACTACAAAGGGATATTGAAAATAAACAATACCTGGAAGGTAAGCAATAATTTAGATGCAGTTTTTTTTAAAAAAAATGATGATGATATGTGTGGAGGTCTAAGATACAATTGGGTACCATAAAAATAGCCATTGGTTATTTAATAGTTCAACATGCCAGTGCAATTTCATTCACAATTTCTATTTATTGAATTTCTTCATTTGCTTTCTGCTGAGTAAATTAAAATATCTCCAAAATACAGAAAGATAGATAAGATAAATTTTTAAAAGTCATAGTTCAACAACAATTTATTAATAATTTGGTGAATTTTTTTTCTAGATACGGATCTTTATATTATTTTCTTTTCATTCTCACCTGAGGATACATTTTTATTGCTTTTTTTTTTTTTTTTTTTTTTTTAGAAAGAGTGAGAGAGAGAGAGAAAGAAACATTGATTGGTTGGCTCTGGTACTTAGCCCTGACTGGGGATCAAACCCGAAACCTAGTATGTGCCCTGGCCAGGAATGGAACCGGAAACTTTTTTGGTGTATAGGATGACACTCCAACCAATCAAACCACCTGGCCAGGACGCTATATACAGTTTTTAAAATAGTTTAGTTATTATTTAATAGCTTTATAATGTATTTTAATGTAACATTATATAGTTTTACAAAACAATTTTAATGACCATATGTAATTTCACCAAAGTGATTTAACATTTTCTGATTGATAGGCATTTAGATTGAAAAAGAATCATCTCAAAACATTTACTGGGCCCCTTCTGTGTGCCACACCCACTTAAACTAACTAAAATAAGTAGCTATTTTTGTCTTCTCTCTCTCTCTCTCTTAATGAAGGAACAGGCTTAGGCTCAGCAAATCCAGCATTTGAAGCATCTAATTACAAAAATCTGTTTTTCTAACAGATCTACTGTAATAACACAACACAACTTTTAAATGGAGCATTTGTCTAAGACTAGTTGAACACACTATAGTGTTTTGTGGAAATTGATTTAGATTTGTTTTTTCTGTGACAGCTTTCCATAAATTTTCATTTAAGATTAGATCCAAAAATTAAGATTCCTAGCAAATAGGGGATAGCTTTGGTAACCCAGCTAAGACATGTCCCGACTCTAACAGTGCCATAGCGTAGGATCTGGACTCACACACTTGATTGGCATTTAGAATTCAATAGAGTTGGGTTCCAAATGGAACCCTATGGGAACCTAGGACCCTCACTGACTTCATTTCCTCCTTGAACTAGAGGGTAGCATTAGGTGCTTCCACTGTGTTTTTATTTATGACTAGAGGCCCGGTGCACAAAATTTGCAGGCCTAAGCCGTCCGTTGGACATCCTTGGTGCCACTGCCACTGTGCTCACCAGCTGTGAGCCCTGAGTGAGCACACTGACCACAGGGGGGCAGCTCCTGCATTGAGCGTCTGCCCCCCTGGTGGTCATTGCGCATCATAGCAACCAGTTGTTCAGCCATTCAATCAATTTGCATATTAGCCTTTTATTATATAGGATGTATCAATGCTTTATGGTGTAAAAGAGAAATGAGGGACAACTGTTCTAACCTGGAAAATGAACCAAAGACTGTATTCCCTGAAGGCTAATAAATGTCCCTTTAAAAAAACAACACAGAAAATTTAGTTAATTTAAATGATCACATCTGCGATTCAAAATACATCTGGCCTTACAGAAAGCAGGTCCCACAGCCGCGCTGGGGAAGGCTGAATGCATTGCAGCAGGAAGATAATTGGTCTCAGAAGTAAAGGCTTCCAAGTGCACCGCTATCCACCATCACTTCCAGGAGCGTCTCTGGAGGGAGGTTGATCTTGACACGCCATTCTTCTCTCCGTGGCGTCCTCCGACAGGGCACGAAGGCAGCGACAGTTAGCAGGGGCGCTGGAGAGAAAAGCTCCCCAGCTTTGGCAGGGGACTCAATGCAGTGGCAAAGTCCAGCAAGATGTAGGCGCTTCCTGCAGCCCGCTGTCTTCAAAGCAAGCCCGGGCTTTGCACAGAGGAGGGAGGCCACCTAAAGAGGCATCGCGTGGTGTGGGGTGAGGGTGACCATCTAGCCAGTCCTTTATGCCCGAGGTTCCTAACCCATGGGCTTGCAAGTCCCGGGAAAGGAGTCACTACTGTCAAGGCTGGATTTTTGATGTCCTCAAGAGTGAGTTTTGTGCACCAAAAGATTGCTCAGAGGTGACTCCACTTTTAAATATTAATTAATATTCAGCTTAATAAAAGTAATAATTTAAAATGCCAGTTTTCCCTATAACATATATATATATATATATATATATATATATATATATATATATATATATATATAAAACACTGGTAAATTTTTGCAGAACCCTTTGTTAATGTTTGCTATCAAATGCAAACTTAGATCATTAAACTCCTTTGAATATTTTAAGCTGCAATTATACATTTAAAATTATTGACTTCCTTTCTAAGTGATATCTGATTTAACAGTTTTCCCCAGTTCTTAAGGATTTTTTATCTTATGAAGAAAGCAAACCTTAACATCCTGTAAGTCAGTCTCAAGGTGCGGTCCTAGGCCAGCAGCCTCAGCATGACCTGGGAACTTGTTAGGAATGCAAATTCCCAAGCCCCATCCCAGATGCACTGACTAAGAAACCGGGTTGGATCTCGCAAGCCCTCCAGGTGATTCTGAGACAAGCTAAGCTTTTAGAACCGATGTTTTATATCTTCCAATATTACATGTGACCATAAAATTTCAAATTAACATCACAAATCTAAATCAATCCCTTAATTAAAGATTTCCCACCAAGAACATAGATCCATGCATTATGCCATCTCTTCTTACACATTAGCAATACTTAAAATATCTCACGTATATAGGCTATTTGTAAGTCTAATCAGAAAAATGTGATTTACTCAATTTCTTCTTATAGAATGTACCCTAAGGAAACAATCAAGGCTTGCCTACCAGGGGAATGAAGTTTTAGATTACCTTATTGGTTCCAGGAGGTTGCTGGTGGACCAGACATTTGGTTGAGTGGAGACCTGGGACGGATGACATTCAAGGTAAGCTTCCTGAATAGTCACCAGGATGCAGCGCCCGTGGGTTAAAGAGGGGAGTGATTCCCTAGCTCCCCTTCTTAGGTGTGAGATAGTGCATTCCTTGATTTTCTAGGGAAATTACAGTCCATACGTGTATCCATGTATACCACGTGCTAGATTTTGTTAATCAATTGAGCTCTTACTTCTAATCTAAATTCTTTAGTTGATTTTACTATCTGTCCAGGAACAGTGATCATATGTAAGTGACTTCTGGCTGAATTTGGTGTGTTGCAGAGCTGTCTGAGGTGGGTTTCACTATCTGCAGAGGCCATTTCCATGGAACAATGACAGAGGGTCTGTGAGCCCTAATGCACCCTACATATATGTGGTCGGTGAATCATAAGTATTTGGTTTTGTTCATGTACCTGCAATTACTTTTCAGTTGAGTGGAGATGCTGCTGTACTGATAAAGTATGGCGTTTCCAAGCATTATTGATTTTATTGTAGCTTTTTTGTCATTATGTATTATTTTCATCCGTGGGTGCTAAAAGGAAGCTGAATGTAAATATTCTCAGAATCATTTTCTGTTCCAAGGGCCCTCGTTTGCAAGAACACACTATAAGCACAGGAGAGGCGCTTCCTGGGAGAGGCATTGTGTCATGTCTTTGTAATGCTGATCGAAGAGCAACACGTTTTTTAGCTCAAATGGAGCAACTGGGACGCCCTGGCTGCAAACATAAAGTGAATTTTGGTACGAAGATGATACTGCCTACCTAGCACTATCAAGAAGGATATATTTAGAATGGCTTTTCCAGTGGAGTGTTACAGATATCATTCTGGCCAGCTCGATTGATTTTCTGTTTCTACTTGTGAACAAACTCCTTAGCAACCCCTCCACCAGCACCACTGCAGGCATCTCTCCCATGAATCCTTGCAGTGGTCCCTGAACCGGTCTCTTCGACTTCACCCTTACTGCATCCCCACATCTCTCTCCACCCCCTCACTCAGCCTCCACAGTGATCCCGTAAAGCCCTACTTCAGGTCCTGTCACCCCTTCACTCTAAATCCTCCAATATGTTTCCATCACACCTGGGGGAGAGCCATTCTGAGCAAAGGCCTTGGGGCCCTCAGGGGTGGGACCTTTGTTCTGCTTTCTGACCTCATCCCTGCTTCTCTCCCCCAACCACACAGAACGGGGCTAATTGCAGCAGCATGCTTTCCCTCAGTTACTCCTCCCCTGGTGCTCACATGACTTGGTCACTCACTTTCTTGAAGTCCTGGCTCCAATATTATCTTACAGATAAAGCCCTTTTCATCTAATTCATCAAAATGGCAAAGCCTGCCTCTGTGGGGCCTCTCCCCATTCCTCCTCTTTTCCCATGATACTCACCACCTTGCACACACATGATTGTCTCCCTCCTCCCTGAGGTTGCACAGTGTACGAGGGGAGGCACTTCTGTCTGTTTTATTTGTGTGGTTTTTTTTTGTTTTTTTGCTTGTTTGTTTTTTTGTCTCTGCTCTCTTCCCCAGGCCCGGGATAATGCCTGCCCACAGTCAGCATTTCAAGAAAAAAATGGTTAAATGAAAGAAATAAATGAACTCCATAAAGGAGAAGAGATCTGTTAATTATTTGTCCCCATCATCTCCCATTGGTGGCCCCAGAATATAATTCTACAAATTCTGGCCCTTGTTCTTTCTGGAGGAAATGGCTTCCGATGGCCGTGCTGTGAGTAGCTATGGTAGAGCTGCAGGGTGAGGAAAAACAAGGGGTGTCAGCTTCCTTTGCACTAAAAACAAGGGGTGACTACACCTCCCAACTCTATCTCCCTCTGTAGTTGGGACTCAGAATTTTTGCAAAGCTGCTCTTTCTCTAGCACCATCTGTCCCTGCCCCCCCAACAGTCTGATGCGTATTAGCTCAGCTTCCTTGGCTAATGATTATAGAGAAAGGTTAACTTCTTGGGCAGGTTGCTGCTCGTCATTGATCAGCGTTGTATTTTTATGTCTGGTCTGACCATTATCTCTAGATATTCAGTCCTCAGAGTTAGTCATCTTGGGGACCCTCCCTCTCCTCCTTTCCTGATGACCTTGGGGAAGAGCAGTGGATCGAGGGCAAGGCCTCACATTTGGGTAAAAGGGAAGAAGAGCTATCGTGGATCTTTTAAACACTTCAAGTGAGGTCATGAACCATGGAGCATAGGAGGGTTGATATCAAGAGACAGATTTGGCATTTCATCCTGATGCCAGGAAGTCAGAATTACCCGAACAGTCAACCTACTTTCTCGAGGTCCAAACTCCTAACTAAAAGCTAAGAAAGTGGATTTTATTAGCTATGTAAATTTAATAGCTATGTCAATTGACAATTTGTTGTTTATTTTATTTATTTGCTTATTTTAATCCTCACCCGAGGACATGGAGCGAGAGAGAGAAACAATGAGGTGAGAAACATGGATCGGTTGCCCTCCATACATGCCCCAGCTGGGGATCAAACCCGCAACCCAGGTATGTGTCCTGATGGGGAATCAAACCGGCAACCCTTCGGTGCCCAAGATGAAGCTCAACCAACGGAGCCACTCTGGCTGGGCTGTTGTTCATTTTTCAGTAATTTTTTTAGAATTATATTTTGAGGAGTTCGTGCATATCTCCAGTAACCTCTGAAAACATGCTGCACATAGTTGATCCCTTTGCTGGTTTTGGGGAAAAAAAAAGCCTTGCAAGGAAGTCCCCAAAGGTGAGTTAACAGCTCCATTAGAGCAATCACACTGGGTGGCTGGGTGGGTGTTTCCGTCCGTCTGGAGGGGGGCACAGTGCTCTTTGTATGATATAATTACAACTGAAAACACATCTGTGGTGAGCAGGGCATTTCAGCCATGATATTGATCCTGCACTATGTCTCCTAAGCTGAGAAGCCACGATTTGTTAAAAATCCATTATATTTTCCACTAAAAATTCATTGCTTCTACAACTGATTTTCTGTTTTGTCAGACCACCTCTTGGTGTCCTCCTGAATTCACTTAGAACCAGCAGACACGGGATGGGAGAGAGAGAACACTATGGTAGGGTTATTGCACAAACCCATTGGTGGTGGCACAAGACCAGAGGCAATGCAGACACAGCCTTGTGGTTTCTGGATGGGTGCTGCAGAGCTTCCAGGAAGCACCGGCCTTTTCTTCCCGTCTTGCTTTGGGTCCCAAAATGACCTGGCTCACCCTCACCGTGTGGGAAACAGAAGCCTCGGAACCCGGGAGCCTTCTCTGTGGGCAAGTTGCACTGACTCGTTGACATTTCTGTTGCCGGACTGACGGCGGTCTTTTGTGATGATGGCGCAGTGCTGGCTCAGGTGTGGAAGCAGTCCTCCCATTTCCCCTTCTGCAGATAAAGAGCAGTCCCTGTCACTGGATACCCTTGAAGCAGGAGCTTCAAAGGACGCCCCAGAGAGTCACTGGACAGGTTCCCCAGCTGCTGTCCTGAGCGATGTGTTTCATATAAACTCATTCCCAAGCCGTTGGCAACCCCAGCAGAAGGCCCCCTGGGGTCTGTCTCTGGAGGTGGCATGCCTTAAGAGAGATTCGCTGAGCCTGGGGTTGCTGGGAGTACGTGTGTTAGGCTGGTCCTTCAGCTATGCCTTTGAGTTGGCAAATATCCTCAGGGACACTGAGAGGCCCAGACAGGTGTGGGGTGTGTATGTGCGTATGTGTGTGTGTGTGTGTGTGTGTGTGAGTGTGAGAGAGTGTGTGTGTGTGAGTGTGTGTGTGTGTGTGAATGTGAGTGTGTATGTGCATGTGTGTGAGTGTGAGTGTGTGTGAGTGTGAGTGTGTGTGTGTCTGAGTGTGAGTGTGTGTGTGCATGTGTGTGAGTGTGTGTGTGTGAGTGTGAGTGTGTGTATATGTGTGTGTATGTGCATGTGTGTGAGTGTGTGTGTGTGTGAGTGTGAGTGTGTGAGTGTGTGTGTGAGTGTGAGGGTGTGAGTGTGTGTGTAAGAGTGTGTGTGTCTATGTGTCTGAGTGTGTGTGTGTGAGTGTGAGAGAGTGTGTGTGTGTGTGTGTGAGTGTGTGTGAATGTGAGTGTGTATGCGCATGTGTGTGAGTGTGAGTGTGTGTGTGTGAGTGTGTGTGTGAGTGTGAGTGTGTGTGTGTCTGAGTGTGAGTGTGTGTGTGCATGTGTGTGAGTGTGTGAGTGTGAGAGTGTGTGTATATGTGTGTGTATGTGCGTGTGTGTGAATGTGTGTGTGTGAGTGTGAGAATGTGTGTGTATATGTGTGTGTGTGAGTGTGAGTGTGTGTGTGTGTGTATGTGTGTGTGTGAGAGTGTGTGTGTCTATGTGTCTGTGTGTGTGTGTGTGTGTGTGTGTGTACGTCTATCTCCTGGACATCTAGTGTTATTCAGCACGTGCAGTGATCAACTTGTTGGGGGGAGAGTCGTCAGCAAGCTGCTGGAGTTGGTGATAAACTCCATTTCTGCTAAGTGGAAGCATAAAGGTAGTCAGTTTAGGCATTTCTTAGGGAAGAGCCATTTTCCTGCAAGTTCCCATGCCTTTTCCAAACTTCCTCTCCACATGAACCACACAGCTCGATGCCTCGGTTCCCGTAAGGAAGACCCATTCATGCCACTGCAGGCCCCTCTGGTTTAAATGGGTAGAGGCAGGGCTTTGCTCTGGACTCCATATTGGGCGTTTGTTGTTGTTTTACTTTAATTGGATTAAACCATGTTGTCCCCGGGGAAGCAGGAAGAAGGGATATTCTAGATCAGGGCGTTCACCTTGACCTCCTGCCCCTTCGCCCCCAGCTCTCTCCACCTGTGCCTCAGTAAGTGAAAGAGGCCGTGGCATCGAAAGCCAGGGGACAGGCCTTCTTTGGAGAATTTGCAGACTAGCCAGGCTGCCAAGTTCCTAATGGTCAGAGGGGCCTTGCGGACGACCGGTTGAAACAGGGAAGCACATCCGCTGTACTGGGCTAATGCAAAGTTCATGCAGTTTTAGCACTAATCCTCTTAACTTATTAGCCGAGTGACTCACAGCCCATGATGGCACAAAAGCCTCCTCCATGTCTATTTCTATTTCTTTGCATGGAAGAAGGCAACTCCATTCCCTCTCCTCTTGAGATGCCCCCTCACCGTCACCCCTGCCCAAGGTGGTGGAAATTGTTTGAAGGCCAAAAATGCTAAGACTAACATATTTGCAGATTTTACGTAATCCTGCTTTCCCAAAGCACTGGGACACTTGCAGAATCCTTAGTGATTCCTTATATTTTTTTAATCTTCTGCAAAAGACAACATCTTGGCTGTAGACGAGGGAAGCGTTTCCAGTATGAATATTTAATGAAGATGAAGTCAGCATGCAGCATGCTGTTTATTTTGCTTTCTAATAAACCCATGCTCAGCAATAGTCTCATTACTGCTGCAATTTCTTGCAACAATCTCCTAGCTGCTTCTATGTGTAGAAGAAATTCCTTTCAGCATTACCATTCTTCTGGTAAATTAATTACATGAAGCCTGAAGAATTCAAGGCTGTAAAGCTAAAAATAACCCCTCAGAATTTTTTAACCTCCAGCTAGCATATACAAGTTCATACGTGGCAGAAAGAGAGCAAGGAAGAAGGAACACTGAGGTTATCAGAATGCATTTGAGATTCCAGGTGGGTCTCAGATGTCATGGGTACTACCAGAAAAATGCCTATCGTTGGTGGAATAAAAATACTAGTGTGAGTAAAGAGTTAGAAACTAGAAAAAGACACAGTGTTGTTGAAAGGCTAGGGACATCAGGAGAGAAGAGGCAACAAAGAGAACTTAGCATATGACAGTCAAGATTATGGCCCAGTCCCAGCTCAGTTGCTAGCTGGTATAACTAGTATGATCATTCACTGAGGAGTTTTTATATCTCGGTCAACTATGTTAGGCACTATATACATATACTCTAGAGGCCCGGTGTGTGAAATTCGTGCACAGTGGTGTGTGCCCCTCAGTCCAGCCTGCACCCTCTCCAATCTGGGACACCGGGATCGGGCCTAAACAGGCAGTTGGACATCCCTCTCACAATCCAGGACTGCTGACTCCCAACTGCTCCCCTGCCTGCCTTCCTGATTGCCCCTAACCACTTCTACCTACCAGCCTGATCACTCCCTAACCACTCCTCTGCCAGCCTGATTGATGCCTAACTGCTCCCCTGCCAGCCTGATTGCCCCTAACTGCCCTCCCCTGCAGGCTTGATTGCCCCCAACTGCCCTCCCTTGCAGGCTTGATTGACCCCAACTGCCCTCCCTTGCAGGCCTGGTCCTTCCCAACTGCCCTCCCCTGCTGGCCATCTTGTGATGGCCATCTTGTGTCCACATCGGGGCAGCCATATTTTATCACATGGGGGCAGCCATCTTGTCTGTTGGAGTGATGGTCAATTTTCATATTACTCTTTTATTAGATAGGATATATATATATATATATATATATATATATATATATATATATGTGTGTGTGTGTGTGTATATATATATGCACACAGTATATACTACAGGCCTGGTGCACGAAATCCGTGCATGGGTAGGGTCCCTAGGTCTGGCCGGTGATCAGGGCTAATCTGTGGGGCAACTAGCAGGGCGATTGGGAGCCCCCACTGGCACCCACCTTGGCTGGCCTGGGGCCTGTGGGCTGGGGGCAGCTCCTGCATTGAGTGTCTGCCCCCTGGTGGTCAGTACATGTCATAGCAACTGGTCATTCCACCACTTGGTCAATTTGCATATTAGGCTTTTATTATATAGAATATATATCTATATCTATATCTATATCTATATCTATATCTATATCTATATCTATCTATCTATATATATATATATATATATATATATATATATATATATACATATATTTAGAAACCTCAAAAATGATGCCAATTATTAGCGTAATGTTCCCATTATTAGCACAATGTTAAGCCAGGTGGCCCTGGTTCAAACACTGGCTCCCCCTTTCCCCAGCTTTGTGACCTTGCTCAAATCCCTTAAGCCTTCAGAGGTTCAGTTTCCTCATCTGTATAATGGGATAGCTGAAGGGTGCTGAACACTGGGTCACACATGCCAACAACTTAGAATGGCGCCTGGTGCAGAAGAAAAGCCTAGTTGTCTTTTGGAAACTTCTGATATGTCAGACACAGTCATTTTCCACTTTTTAAACTCTGTTCCCATTGCTTTGCCCTGTCCTTATACTCACTCACTTGATTTATTCTCTCTTACGGCATTCTGTGCTCTGTGGATTGGGAACCGTATCTTGGTACATTGTTATCCCCAAGTCCTTAATAAACTGACTGGCCTGTACGGATGTTCATGAAATGTTTATAGAGAGAAAGAATGAATGGGTGGATGCTTTGGGTATCAGATCGCCTCTCTCATTACTAAAGTCCTTTCTTGAAGGTGTAACGTGTCCACCTGAAGAGCAGGTTGCCTTGCTCCCTGAGCCTGTGATGAAATCAACGGAGCCGCTCCCTTGGGGGATTTATACCAGCGTGGCTTCTGAGACCCAGTTCCTTCCACGTTTAAAATGTATCTTCAACAGAACTAACTTCTACCCACATCTCACTACCATCCTCGAGCTAAAAACATTTATTCTTGCTCCATCCTGTGGGTCAATCTTTGAAGTGTTAAGTGTCCTTGTGGGACATAAACGGAATGACACTTCTGATCTCTTGATAAAAATGATCTGAGCCAGGCCCGTGGAGACCTGCCCAGAGCCCAGAATAAATTGTAGATGGATTTAAGGTTAGACAGCCCATCCCACTTACAGGTCCATTCTCTCAGGGTTGTTTTTTTTTTTTTTTTTCCTAGCTTAAAATTTTAGAAATATTCAGATTACCTCAAAAAGTGACCTTGAGTTTCAAAATTCTCCAAACTTATATAAGAAAAATGTGTTTCTAACCTTGGCAGTTTTGCTTAGCTTGGCAAGGAGCTTCAATTTAGAAAAAAAAAAAATCAATAAAGAGTGTCTCATAGAAGAAAAGGTAAGTGATAAGTATGCATTTATGCAACTTAGGAGGGCTGAGAAAAGGCAAGAAGGAATGAAAACCAGTAAGCAAAGGGAAAGTGAATTGAGTGATAATACTGTTTTTACAATACACTAGGATCTAGTTGGATCTTAATTTTTTCGTAATTCATATACTAAATATTTGGCTAAAACTGTGAGGATAAATGAAGGATTATGTAAAAGGAATATAGGAGCTGTATTACATTTTCTCTATTGCCAAAGCAATAGGACAGATGTATAGTGAAATATTTGCTATTACCCTTAATGTAGGGTCATTAGTGAATTCTTACTTAATCTGCCTAACTTATTAAATATAAGACTTTCAGAGGAGCTGAGCCATAGAGAACATGGATATATTAAAAACTCAAAGCTTCCTATATCTTTATTTAACTTACCAGTATCTTTTGCTATTTTAGTGACTCTGTCTTCCACCAAGTTGCTCTAATTAATTTTTCAATTTTTAGCTAATGGGTAAGAATTTGTAATTAGCAACTAAAAATATTCCCTGTCTTGTCTCCCCTCCTCATCTAAATGGGCTCTCCTGGTTAAATCGCATTAACATAGTGTGGGTGTTACCCTTGTATTGAACAAGGCTGTGGTTTCCATTGGCTGTTTGCAATCCAGTCTCTCTCCTCCCCTGCTCTAAGCAGGACTGTGCGCACCCTCAGAGCGCCTCTCATTCCGCCCGGCACAGGCTTCTTGGGGTTTGTTAATAACAAATAAGGGCCAAGTAGGAGTGCGTGGACCTCTGCTCCCTGCATCCCTGCATCCCTGCATCCCTGCATCCCTGCATCCCTGCATCCCTGCATCCCTTCATCCACCGGACAAGTCCAGGGCACTCTACAGTGGGTGCAGAGAAGAAGGAATGTGGTCCTGCTCTGAGTGACTTGGCGCCCAGTGAGAGACCAGGAAAGCGTCCCTCTGGAGAGTTAAGTGCGCAGGGGACTGTGGGAGCAGGTCTGAGAGGCAAGCTCACCTGGGAGGGGAAACCAATTATTTAAAAAAAAAAAAAAAAAAAGTCATGTTGGGAGAACATGGAATAAACAGAAGTTTCCAAAAATGAGTCAAGATCAGCCGTTGGAGAGTGAGCTGAGAGCATCCCAGGCCTTTGTGATCCTCACCCCAGTATTTGGAAGTGGGGGGCCTTTGGGCAGTCCTGAGGGTTAGCTGCGGTCCTGAGGATGAATCCGGCCTCACCACGGGATTAACGCCCTTATAGAAAGCGGAGGCCTGGCATCTCTGCCCCTGGGGACCCCGGAGGAGCAAGGCCACCCGCGAACAGGGAGCAGGGCAGCAGGCGCTGGCTCTGCAGGGCCTGCTGGTGGACTCCAGCCTCCAGACCGTGGGAAAGAGATGTGCGTTGCCCACGCCAGCCAGTCTGTGCTCTCTGCTCTGCGGCCTGACCTGGGGCACACCCACTGCAAAGGCTGTCCCCAGCCAGTCTGTGCTCTCTGCTCTGCGGCCTGACCTGGGGCACACCCACTGCAAAGGCTGTCCCCGGAGAGCTGCGCCTCCTTCTGGACAAGGGGCCTTGACCCGCCCTCCAGCCCGCTTTCCATTCCGTGTGGCAGGGAGGGCCTCAGAGGCCTCAGTCTTCTTCCCCTACCGAGCCCCAAGCTCCCATTGCAAAAGGACCCGTTAAACTGGGCAGGCGTTTGTCACACGTCACAAATGCAGACCACGCCGTCCCCGGGACCAGCAGCGCTGCCTGCCTGTTTCGTGTGCACCTGAGCCAGCACCCTGCTCCTTCTTCCCGCAGCTGGAAGGTGTTCTGCCACGATGGCCATCCTCCCCCGCCTCGGACAGGCTGACCTGACCGGCACCGACTATACATGCCGTCGGGGGCTCTGCAGGCAGGTGTGGACACAACATAGACATCTTGAGTGAGAACACCCAGGGCAGGATGCAGGGCGAGAAGCGTTGAGGGAGGACTGGTATTTAGAAAATATCAGCATGGAAGGGGGCAGGGGGAGCGGGGAGCAGAGGAGGGGGACACGGATTGTCAGAGAGAGGAGGAGGCGGTGTGCCAGGGCCAACTGCAAGGGAGTTCAAGACAGGCTCGGCCTCACCTGTGCGTCCGACGTTCAGGAATTAGAGCCAGGGGTGGGCAAACTTTTTGACTCGAGGGCCACAATGGGTTCTTAAACTGGACCGGAGGGCCGGAACAAAAGCATGGATGGAGTGTTTGTGTGAACTAATATAAATTCAAAGTAAAGGAGCGGAGGGGAGAGCAAGAGAACCCTCCGCTCTTTCGGCTCCACGGGCCAGATAGAACAGCTGAACGGGCCGGATCGGGCCCGCGGGCCATAGTTTGCCCATGGCTGGATTAGACGTTTAAAAAAATTAAATTGATTGAACTTATTTAGACACATCACAGGACACCCATTTTAACAAGAGTAATTATCCTGAAAAGAGGAGAATGAGCCCATCTATAGCGTTTCATTGTTCTCCGCCAGTTAAGGCAGGATCTCTATGTTGCCAAAACAAGCAGTTGATTTAGTGAATTGAGTCCACGCGCCAGTCATTTCAGGAGGAAACAAGACTCTCAGAGCCGTGATGTTCCCACACGCAGGCCCCGAGCCCAGCGGTTTGGCTGCACCTCCCCTTTTCTGTTTGGGATGTTGGCTTTGGAAGACAGCGCTGGAGGCCTGGGGGGGAATGAAGGAAAGGCTGTGAAAATGTCAACAGTAGTTGGGGATTACAGCAGAAAAAGAAAATCCTACAATATCTTCTCCCGATGCAGTGATTGTGGTTTTTTAAAAATATATTTTTATCGAATTCAGACAGGAAGGGAAAGGGAGAGAGAGACAGAAACATCAATGATGAGGGAGACAATCATTGATCAACTGCCTCTTGCACGCTTCACACTGAGGATTGAGCCCACAGCCTGGGCATGTGCCCTGACCGGACATTGAACTGTGACCTCCTGGTTCATAGGTTGACACTCAACCACTGAGTCACACTGGCAGGGCACGGCAATTGTTTCTACAGAGCTTTATAAAAAATTCCTTGTATGATTTCCCATAAAATCATAGGGATTGATGAGAGCAGGCATGAATATTATTTATATTTCAGAGAAGTAGAAATGGGAGCCTCAAGAAATTACAGGCTTGGAGCAATTTCTGCTAACACATCACAGGCAGGACAATAAACAACGCTTGTTTATTTCAGAATCCCACTTCTGGGCTTCATCTGTGATCCCACAAGACCTCCAGGTGGCAATGAAGCAGTCTTCCTCCCTGGCATGCACCCTGTGGGAGCCCAGTGTCTGTTTGCTGAAGATGATCAGAATGGTGGTGACCATGATCATCATCTGCAATGAACCAGTGGTAAGTAGCCAATGGGAGGCAAGTGAAAGGTGAGTGTCTATGGAATTTTATCTGGTAATTGTGTAGATGGAAAATAGATGGGATTTTATCTGGTAATTGTGTAGATGGAAAATAGATGGGATTTTATCAGGGAATTGTGTAGATAGAAAATAGATGGGATTTTATTTGGGAATTGTGTAGATGGAAAATAGATGGGATTTTATCTGGGAATTGTGTAGATGGAAAATAGATGGGATTTTATCTGGGAATTGTGTAGATGGAAAATAGATGGGATTTTATCTGGGAATTGTGTAGATGGAAAATACATGGAAGCTGTAAAGAGGAGGAGAAACATTGGGGAGAGGCCTCTCTTCATTTCGGTTTAAACTTTGACTCTTACAACACTGAAAAAATGGAACAGTGTTTTAAAATGAGTTCTTAACCAAAAAAAAAGACCAGAATGTGATGACAATTTTGACAGAAAGCAATTGATAAAATCCCAAGGGGGGAATGCCCATTAAAATGGAGCATGGACTATCACAAACAGCAGATGTAAAAATGCCTCACCCTGAGGTCATAGGAGATGAATTAATGCATTCACCAGCAATTCTTTTTCTAATCCTATATAATAAAAGTGTACTATACAAATTGTCCCCTCGGCTGGGAGTTTGTCCTGGGTTTGACCAGGGGACGGGGCCGGCCGGGGGAAGGGAGGGAGTACCCGGCCAGCAGCCGCTAGGGACCCTATGAGTGCACAGATTTTGTGCACTGGGCCTCTAGTAGTCACATAAGGAAACTGGAAGTGCCCCCCGAGTGCCCCTGGCAAGCTATTCACTTGGCACCTGACTCATGGCGTGCACCTGAGATGGCCTAATGTTGGCCCGGAGACTCAGTGAGGTGCTTTGCTACTACATCTGCAAGGTGGCAGGCAGCAGTAGAATGCTGGTGACCAACTTCCCAATACATAGCATCTTTGTTCTCTACTTTAAGGGTTGCATAATCCAATCCAAAACACAGCACAGTGCCTGCTAGAGCCTTCTATTAAATCATCCTTCCCCACAAAACGTTTCATCCGTCGTGAAGCTTCAGTCTGACCTTCCTAGTTTAAGGGTGAGGGTCTTTCTGGTTTATCTAAGTGGTGAATCACAAAGAAATCAAGGCAGAAATGGCCATAGCGACAGTGCTGAGCTCAGGGGGAGTAGAAGGCCACTTGCTGTGGGGCTTCAGCAAGGCGAGCGGAGGCAGGAGAAGACACAGAAGGAGGTGAAGGCACCCCGGAGCTGCCAGGTCAGAGCATTACCTGGGGAGTCACCTGCATCCTTCCCGGTTAGGAGTCGTCCCAAGAGGCAGGTTCTTATCCGGGGTCAATATTTCTGAAAACGTGTTTTTCAGAACATGCGTCACAAGAATATTTTATAGGAATCACACTGAAGAGGGCTCTGTGGTGGGTAGATACGGAGACGTGTCGGGCTGTATACATCAAACCCAGTTCTTCCATGGGAGGTTTTAGAGACCTCGATGGACGAATAGGCACTCGAACCTGCACGAGGCATATTTCCCAGTGCCCGCTATTCCCAGACTCTCTGGACGGGAAACACTCTCCTCCCCGGGCAGTCTCAAGGGGTCAATTTTCTGATGAGCATCTTCTGCAAACATTCTTAGTAGTGATCCTTGGCAAGTTCAAGTTCACCCAGAGGGGGACCCAAGGGATCCCTTCCGTGTGAGGTCCTGCATTGCTAGGAGACCCGTCCTTAAGCAGCCCTGCGTGTACAGACAACCAGCCGCCGGAGTTCATCAACGCGCCTTCCACTTGCTTTTGTTTGTTTGTATGACTTCCTTTGTTCGTTTCAGCTTCCCTCCTGAGCAAGGGTTAGTTCCATTTTAGCTGGAAGAATATCTTCAAAATGTGTCAACTATTCATGTATCTCCCCCTGAGGTGTTACTAATAGATATTCCTTAGAAGTCATATGGAATTTCAGGAAATATTTTATCATTAATCTCTTTCTCATAAAACTGATGGACTTTACAACTTAAATTTACTGAGGGGTAGTAAAATCTCCATTAATTTATCTGGTTACTTTTTATATATTCAATTACATTAAAACCCCATTCCACCCTTTGTAATTTATAATTCATAGAATTTCAAATTTCTGGTCTTCCTAGAATAGGATCAAAATGTGAGAATTGGCCAAAAGACATATAATGTTCCTTTATAATTTTTAAAACTTTGTGAATGAGACAAAACTCGTTTTGGAGATACACAAACCAAAGGAAAGTCTGAAGACTTTTAGGTGTGTCTTTATGTTCCATTTGAACATACAAAAGATGCCATAGGAGCACACATTTGAGGAAACAAGTTTAAATGAAGGGAAGGGTCCTTGCTGGAGGATGAACTTGTAAAGAGTCACTTACATGTGTCCCAGAGGGATTTAGTGGGTTTTATTTCATCTCCAAACAATCAAGAAAAAATGTGTAGATGGAAAAATGACAAAGCGATTTTATCAAGGTACCATACGTACACATGTGCCAAAGACCTTTTGGGATTTTTCAAATATATTCAGTTTGATGGTTCCCTGGTATGGCTTTGCTCAGCATAGTTCTAATCACTTTGCAAAGCTTCAGATAGGCCTTGAGAAACATGGGCTGACTGAGACTCATTTAATTCCAGCCTATCAGAATATTGATAGGTGAGAGCTATTGGTATTGAAGCATTTCTCCACTCCGCTTAGATGTCACTTTATGAACCCCAAAAGAGCGCTGGGCTGGAGGACAGCGGCGCCAGAGCGATTCCTACTCATTGTTGTCACAATTGAACTGTCGCTTAGGCATGCTCTCACATTGGTCCTGGCAGATGCAGAGCTGCCTCTGCAAAATGCTTAACCCCAACGCGATCCAAGAATAGCGCGGCGAGGGCAGTGAAACATCGTTGGCTTAACACTTGAGGCCAGAGTGTGAGCGTATTTACTGATGATGATGAAAAAGTACGACTTTCTAATTGTGCATGTGAAAGTTAAGAGAGTACATCTTAAAAGGTCTCATCACAGGGTAAATGTGTAATGTGTGAAAAGTGATGGACGAAAACTAGACTATGGAGCATTTCACAAATCATACACATATCCAATCATCACATGGTATACCTGGAACTGACATGCAGATACATATCTCAATAAAACGTCTACCCCAATTCATAAAAGAACAGAAGTACTTGACTGCTCTGTCACCTGTTTCTCACCCTGGCACGTGAAAACACTCCTTGGCTTCGAAAGATATTTGATGGATTAATTGAGCACCCCCTGCACTTGTTGTTTGCAGGGGCCTTCGCATGCGCAGACATCTCTGGACCCGGAAAGGTTTGTGTATGTGTGTTATATGGACCAACAGTTACAGCGCTGGAGTGAAAATGGAGCCATTTTTAAGTAGGAAGAAAGCACAAGCACACGTTTTATTAGCCATCAGAGCAGTGGCATCACACATCATGTCATTTTTTGAAAACTCTGTTGGACACGTGCAAGAGAATGAGAATAACGCAGGCAAACATATGTTTTAGTCTTAGGAAAATAGTTTGACCCCTGGGCGCCTAGAAAGGGGTTCAGGGACTCCCAGGGGACCCCGGAACACACTTTAGCACTGCTGCATGAGTTCATTAATCCATTTAACAAATATCCACAAGTGCCTACTATGTGCTGGACACTGAAAGAGATGTTACAGATGCACGTTGAGGGCCTTGACCTCTTGACATATTAGTTGCTTAAACAGAAGGCAGCCCGTGAGGTCCAAAATGAGCCTCTTGAAGGCAAAGATCATGTTTTTGTCCTGGTGTGGCCTCGGAGTTCTGTGGCAGCCATGGTAGAGGCTCAGGAAATATTTGCTCATAAAAGGTAGTTCCCAGGCTTATGTGTACCACGAGGTTTCTGTCTCTGACCCTGTGATTCCACACTTCAGCAAAGACAGGCGAGTCCCTAACCCCCATGACATCGCACTCCCCAAATCCAGTAGAGTGAGGAGAAAACTAGGACAGCAGAGGCCAGTGTCATGGCTAAAGAGACCTACAGGTAAGCTGATTCCAGTCAGCTCTGGAGCATCACCCTCTGAGGGATTTTGAATGTTGAAGATGGGACAATGGGCTCAGCCTCCTGAGTTCAAACACAGCCAGACCCAAGTCCAAGTCATGAGGCTCCGGGGCGACGTCTTACTTCTCTGAGCCAATTTCTTCCTCTTTCAAAAACAAGGCAGTGGGGGGTGAGGTTATCAAAGCCAACTTACATGATGGATATCAATAAAGTCTAAAACCGTTAGAAGGTGATACAAATATTCATTAGAACGATTTCAATCCTCATAGTCATTAATGTTAGCAATTGTTATTCGAGAGAATTGTTAGAGAGAAAATATGTACGATAGAAAATAACTCCAAATACATGGGAAAGAGACAATGAGAGGATCTCCAATTCCCTGATAAACAGGAAACAGCGGTGAGAATATAAACGTAAACTCAGAAGGGCCTCTGATGGCAATGAGCAGAGGCAGAGGGCGACACTGATCTGAAACACGTGCCTTAGAGAGGAAGGCCTTCTCATATGGTGGTTTTTTGTTGTTTTGTTTGTTTGTTTGTTTTGGAGGGCAGAGGTGGAATGATTTTGAAGGAGCGATGTGAAGGCCTAAGAGATTCGAAGACCATATATTGTACACTGCCTTATGGTTCAGAACTAAACGAGAAGCCTGCTTTTACGTTTCATGGGTTCCTGGTAATTTCTACAGTTAGTTATTTCAGAAATTTTTCTAGGTAACCACACACACACGGACACACACCGTGTTTCTGGAACCAGGAAAAAGTAAAGGACAGAATGATTAGAATCCTACTGGTTTTGAGCCAAACATAAAAACACATGCAGTATGTTTTAATTAGACATATTTCTGTATTATTTTCTAGTCATGAAAATTATATGTTTTTTCCTTCTAGGATCTATTACACAATGAAATGCCAATACACATCAGTCTCCCAACAGCTTTATGGAGATGTACTGCACATTGGATATATTAATGTGATGAAAAAGAAAGTAATAAGGCTATCATACAGGACTTCAATTTGAAGAGCAGTCATTTGCATCTATGCCTATATAAGAATTGGTTTCAGAAATGCTTTATTGTTTATATTAGCTGTTGCCTTCATTTTCAAGCAAGGTAAATCTCTGAGAAATATATCTAATTATCTCTGACTAGGAGCCAGGAGCATGAAGGCTGGAATACTTTTGGGGGGAAAAATGTTCCAAAAGATTCACTCAGACATAAAGCTAAAGACAGCAACCCATTTCTCCTCTGGTGGCTTAAAGTGCCCGGAAGCGGGGGCAGACAAAACACGGGGCGGGGGGGGGGGGGATCCTTTCTGACACTCTGGCATTTCACTTCCTTGGAAAGAGAGGTGAGGATGGCCCTGTACCCCCAGTTGCACTGCTCCGATGGGAGTGGGCGGGCAGCTGCCTCCGTCGGAACCAGGAGGGCCTCCCCCTGATGGTGTGTCTCAGAGCGAACGTTGGTCCTGCAGTCACCCAGCACTCACCTCCTGGATGAGCTTCTGGGGGCAGAGAAGTTGTCTTGCAGCAGAGACAGATGGCTGAGAGCGGAAGGCGTGCTCTCTCGATGGTGCTGCTCGCAGGGAGCAGGTATGAGAACACGCTGCAGAAAGTTACCCTTACACTCCGCTGTGCCTTCCCTGCCCATCTCTGCCTCTCTGGCCGCTTGTCACTCCGCGCCTCTCAGGCCAGCTCTGCAGAAACAGGTTAGTCAGATGCGACTGCTCACTTGCCCTCTTCTAAACACATTCTTGGGCTCCATGCTGCACCAATAAGCTACCCCTTTCTCTTCTGTTCTCTTTGGACTTCTGTGATTGCTAACGTTGAGCTGATTTTACTGACAGACAAGAAAAACACACCCCCTACTCTGCTTTGCACACTGCCATTCATTTCAGGAAAATAACTGCCTGTTGGCCGGAGATCCAGCTGCTTGTCGTGTTAGACCGAGCGGCGTCTGCCGCTGAGCCAGCTGTACACCGAGATCAGTGCCCTCAGGACTGAGCAGGCCATGCTGTGATCCCTGGCGGTGACAGGGTCTCTGCTAACAAGCCTCCAGACACTCGTGATGAAATGTCATTCCCCCAGCACAGCCATCACGGAAGGATGAAAGGAAACATCTGAAGACCTTTAATAACACCAGAGTCTGGGACATGAGAGGCGCATCCAGGCGCAGTTCCCCACTCTGTGGAGTTGATGTCAGTTCCGCGAGTGACTGTGACCCGCTCTTTATCACCCTCGTCCCAGCTCTCAGAGATGAAAAAATAACCTGTAAGAAGTTTCCCCATGATCGAGCGTAAAGCATTTTTAGAGCTTATGCTGGCTGTCATTCATGCTCAGTAATTACTGTAAAATGCCTATCGTGTGTAAGTTGAAGTAGACAAAGAAATGGACAGGCAGATTGTCCACCTTCATGGAGTAGCAAGGAAGAATCAGCTAATTTTTATTTCGGGTCCCCAATCCTGCTGGGCTGGCCCTGATCCAATGACTGGTGTCCTTATGAGCAGACAGAGATTTGGACACGGACACACAGGGAAGGAAGCCATGTCAAGATGACAGAGATTGGAGTGAGGCATCGACACGCGAAAGAATGCCAAGCATTTCCAAGAACCACGAGAAAGTGGGAAGAAGCATAGAAGGAATCCATCCTGCGCTTCCAGAAGGAATCAACCCAGCCGACACAGTGATTTCAGACCCCAGGCAGCCAGAACTGCTCGACAATGAACTCCTGTCGTTGGAAGCCATCCGGTTTGTGGCAATCTGTTCCTGCAGCCCTAGGGAACTAATACAGCTTAGCTCCGATTCTTGGCCGAGGCTAGAAAAGAGAAGCTTTTGGAATGAGTATAGTCCAGAGAAGTTGGGAAAGACGCAGAATGCAGTGCGTAGTCAACACATAGCCCGCAGCCATGAATTCTTCCTCTAAAGTCCTATTAAACCAGTCCCAATCTTGTAACAAATGATAAAAGCCAAGATCTCTTTCTGTGACTACTTCTACAGGTAGGGCCTCCTGAGGAAGGTTCTAGAAGCCAGACACGAAAAGGGCACCTGCCAGCTGGAAGGTTTTTCTCCAGGTCAATTTCTCTGTTCGAACAATAGAAATCAAGACCCTGCTCCTTTCTGGCAAAGAACAAGTCATTTGTGCGATCAGCTGTCTTCTAGCTTTGTCAAAAACGAAAACACGGTCACTAGAAAATGACATTATCTTGGTTATGGATGTGGCTAAATTTCCACTGGGCCCCGTGTTTTTTGGCACTATCTAATGGGGGCCATAAACAATGCGTGTGTTTTAAAAACATGCCAGCGCTAATATATCCACAGAATGCCATCCATCAAAACAGTCACTTTGGCACCACACTCATCACCATCGCCACTCCATTCTGAACATTGCTAGGACTCCTCTCGCACAACTCCCTTCAAACCTGGTTAATGAACCACGCAAGAAAATCAGCCTCATAAATGTATAGCCACATATAATTTTGACCATTAAAAATGTCATCATACTTGATGGATATTACTCACCTCGTCCATCAGAATTGACTTTGAATAACTTTTGACCATTTCCCCAAATAAAATCCTCCATCCATGGAGGAAAATCCGTTTCCAATGAGCACATTCAAAAGAATAATAGCTTCTTAAGTTCCTTTCATAGAATGCTTAGCACAATGCCTTGCACATGGTTGCCACCCAATAAATATTTGTGGGTTTGCTTTGAATGCAGTGTGTGGGTTCTGAAGACACTGCCAAAGGAGGAATTCCAGAAATAAAATTGTAAAAAGTATTACAACAAGCATACAGCCTTCCAACATGAACTGTAGAAAGGAAATAATATTCAAGTGCATAGTTAAATTGTAGTGTATATTAAAAATAAGAAATATAGCCCTGGCTGGTGTAGCTCAGGTGGGTGGGTGTTGTCCCATGTAGCGAAGGTTGCCAGTTATTGACCATCGCCTGTCACTTTCTTTTCTGTTGACAATCCAGGTGCACCCCTTGTCTGGCCCTTCAGCGGGAATTCATTCTTCCCCTCTCTGAACCTTATTGGACAGAGTTTCTCGGGGAGAAAGCAATCCTGGCCACTGTGCGCTCATTTCTAGCTTCTCTTTTCTAGCCTCGTCAGGGCACATGCCTAGGTTGCTGACTCAGACCCAGTAGGGGGTGTGCAGGTGGCAACAGATTGATGTTTCACTCTCACATCAATGCTTCTCTCTCTCCTACTCTCCCTTCCTTTCTCTCTAAAAATCAATAAAAAATTTTAAATATTAAAAAAATAAATATTACCTTATTGTCACATTCATATACATATCTTACTAACTACCAGGAGATGCAATTTTATGGGTTTTACAAATTTCAAACAAAGAGCACATGTACAACTATGCTTCTGACTCAGTTTTGCTTTTATTTACTTTTCCTTCTTCCAGACGATTAATAACATGGTGAAAGAGGACTTCATGAAAAATTCACGTTTTGTTCCATGTTGTTGTTAGGCTTCCTCTATTCATTTTCTTGTCAAACTGTAACTGTGAAGCAGGAGGTTGCATTTATGAAAGCAGCGGGAAAGCTGTTACACAGACAGATACAAAGACGACAGCCGCTGGCACGGGGACAATGAGCGCACGGTGGCCAGGATTGCTTTCTCCCCCAGGAACTCTGTCCAGTAAGGTTCAGAGAGGGGAAGAATGAATTCCCACTGAAGGGCCAGACAAGGGGTGCACCTGGATTGTCAACAGAAAAGAAAGTGACCGGTGATGGTCAATAAAACAGGTAGAGATTTAATGTGTGAAAAGATTTTCCTTCAGTAGCCTTATCTCTTAACCTGGCTTCTTCATGGCCAGTCACACGAACAGATGTAAAATGACAGGTGGCCGCAAAGCCAATACTTTTTGAAAGAGTGAACATAGGGTATTAGGCGTTAAAAGTGGCCCAACTTGTAGGAATGCACAATGGGACAACTGCTTTGGAAAAAAGTTTCCTGGTTTCTTAAAGGGTTAGACAGAGAGTTACCCTTTGACCCAGCAATTCCACTCCTTGTTATATACCCAAGAGCAATGAAATACATATTCACGTGAAAACATGTATGTAACTGTTCATGGAATTATTATTCAGAAAAACTTAAAAGGAGAAGCAACCAAAATGTCAATCAACTGTGAATGGATAAACAAAAAGTGATGTATTTATACAATGGAATCTTATTTGGCAATAAAAACATTAAGTAGTGACACATGCTACAACATGAAGGGACCCTGAGTCGCATATGCTCTGGGAGCCCATCATAAAGGACCACATATGATTCCATTTCTGCAAAGTGTCCCAACTAGGCCAATCTATAGGGACAGAAAACAGCCCAGTGACGGCCAGAGGCTGGGGGGAGGTGGAGAGGTCTGGGAGTTCCTGCTACTGGGTATGGGTTTCTTTTTAGGGTGATGAAAATGTTCTACAATTGATAGTGGTGATGGTTGCACAACTCGGTGACTATATTAAAACCACTGAATTGCACACTTTCATGAGAGAATTGTATGGTATATGAATTATATACCAATAAAGCTGTTAAAAAGTGGCTCAAATCTTTTTTAACAGCCTCAAGCCCTACATGCTAAGGACTTTTTTTCTAGGTGATATTAATTCTTCTAGCTGAGAGATGAGGAATGAGGCTGAACTTTCTGTACCCAAGCAAATCGAGCTTCTGCTGTCCCCCAGGAATAACGTGGATGGAGTCAGATTGGGGTAGAGCTGTTGTGCCTGCCTATTGTGCTTTGGCAGAGCATGCCAAGGTCACCAGGAGTCAGTAGTTGCTTGTATTTGTTGTCATGCAAGCAAAACTAGCTCCTAAGAGACCGTACGAGCCTCCGATGTTTCTGAGTGTCCCCAATATATCAAAATCAAGGCCATCACTCTAAGCATTTCAGGGACAACGTGTCTCATTTATATCCTTAAACTCGGGTCTGGCTTTAGGCAGTCAACACTGACTGATGTCCCTACTGATAAACTCTTACTTAATGAGCATTGATTTGCAACAAGGATTTACCTAATTTTACATGGATTCTCTGATTTGATTTTTACAACAATGCAACATTGTGTAACACCAAGGGGAACTCCACACAAAACAGATGCAATGGCCAACTCTACAGTTCTAACTTCATTATCTCCAGTGGCTCAGGGGCGGCTTCAGAGCCTTACCCCGAGTCACATAACCAGTGACAGTGGAGCAGAATGGTAGCTCTGGCCCATCGGGCCCACAAAACGTACGAGGTGAGACTCCAGGCTGAGCATTAGTGGAGGCAGCTTGTTAGTACAGTGAGGGAGGAGGTCATGGGGCAGAGCGTAGTGGCTAAGCATGGGGTTCTGCTTGCAGGTGATGGTGGTATCACTTAATAGTGCGGACTGTGTTCAATTGCTTTTGCTCTTTGCCCATTTCCTCGGCTGCCACAGCGGGATAATAACATTGTGTAGTGTGATTTGGAGGTTTCCAATGTGGTACTCCTTGTAAAGAAGTCAATACAGTGCCTGGTGCACAAAAAGCTATCGACAAGTGCCAGCTATCAAGGTGGCTGTGTGTTTAGGACTTCATAGGCGATTATATTACTGACTCTGTTCCCACTATCAAGGTGGCTGTGAGCTTAGGACTTTATAGGCAATGATAGTACTGAGTCTGTTCACACTATCAAGGTGGCTGTGAGCAAAGGACTTTATAGGGCAATGATAGTACTGACTGTTCACACTATCAAGGTGGCTGTGAGCTTAGGACTTTATAGGGCAGTGATAGTACTGACTCTATTCCCACTATCAAGGTGGCTGTGAGCTTAGGACTTTATAGGGCAGTGATAGTACTGACTCTATTCCCACTATCAAGGTGGCTGTGAGCTTAGGACTTTATAGGGCAATGATAGTACTGACTCTGTTCACACTATCAAGGTGGCTGTGAGCTTAGGACTTTATAGGGCAATGATAGTACTGACTGTTCACACTATCAAGGTGGCTGTGAGCTTAGGACTTTATAGGGCAGTGATAGTACTGACTCTGTTCACACTATCAAGGTGGCTGTGAGCTTAGGACTTTATAGGGCAGTGATAGTACTGACTGTTCACACTATCAAGGTGGCTGTGAGTTTAGGACTTTATAGGGCAGTAATAGTACTGACTGTTCACACTATCAAGGTGGCTGTGAGCTTAGGACTTTATAGGGCAATGATAGTACTGAGTCTGTTCACACTATCAAGGTGGCTGTGAGCTTAGGACTTTATAGGCAATGATAGTACTGACTGTTCCCACTATCAAGGTGGCTGTGAGCTTAGGACTTTATAGGGCAGTGATAGTACTGACTGTTCACACTATCAAGGTGGCTGTGAGCTTAGGACTTTATAGGCAATGATAGTACTGACTCTGTTCACACTATCAAGGTGGCTGTGAGCTTAGGACATTATAGGGCAGTGATAGTACTGAGTCTGTTCACACTATCAAGGTGGCTGTGAGCTTAGGACTTTATAGGCAATGATAGTACTGACTCTGTTCACACTATCAAGGTGGCTGTGAGCTTAGGACTTTATAGGCAATGATAGTACTGACTGTTCACACTATCAAGGTGGCTGTGAGCTTAGGACTTTATAGGGCAGTGATAGTACTGACTCTGTTCCCACTATCAAGGTGGCTGTGAGCTTAGGACTTTATAGGGCAATGATAGTACTGACTGTTCACACTATCAAGGTGGCTGTGAGCTTAGGACTTTATAGGGCAGTAATAGTACTGACTGTTCACACTATCAAGGTGGCTATGAGCTTAGGACTTTATAGGGCAGTGATAGTACTGACTGTTCCCACTATCAAGGTGGCTGTGAGCTTAGGACTTTATAGGCAATGATAGTACTGACTCTGTTCACACTATCAAGGTGGCTGTGAGCTTAGGACTTTATAGGGCAGTGATAGTACTGACTCTGTTCACACTATCAAGGTGGCTGTGAGCTTAGGACTTTATAGGGCAGTGATAGTACTGACTGTTCACACTATCAAGGTGGCTGTGAGCTTAGGACTTTATAGGGCAGTGATTGTACTGACTCTGTTCACACTATCAAGGTGTCTGTGAGCTTAGGACTTTATAGGGCAGTGATTGTACCGACTCTGTTCACACTTCAGAAACAACAGTTGAATCGCAGGTCTACCTATTACTCCTGTGGTCTTAGTGATAAAGCTGGATCTCCACCTCGTGGGTGGACTAAGGAGGAAGTAATTATTACCATGTTGCATATGGAAATTAGGCACAAAACTTAAGTCCACTGATCTCAAGTGTGTGTGTGTGTGTGTGTGTGTGTGTATATATATATATATATATATATATATATATATATATATATATATGAGCTTTCTGACCCTTGAGCATGGAGTGGTTTGTGCTAGGGGGAGTGGAGCTGTGTTTTACAGAGCTGGAGGACTGGGACCTATTTCACCTCTATCCACCTGTGTAACGTACAGGCATGCAGTGATGTTTAGTTATCTCAGTCCCCTGCACAAAACACCTCTATTTGAGAATCCACATTTCAGAAACATTTATGTTTGAGAAACAACTCATTACTATGTCCTTTAATCTGGAAGTTCTTCAAATTTTTTAAGCAAAAAACAATAATCAAGTTGTAGCACTGATCCCTTATATGGTAAAATTGGTGTAAACGATTATTATATCTTTGCACATGGTACAAAATGATCCTCTGAAAGCATATGAGAAGTGGTGGACATGAGCAGCTAGAACAGAAGGACTCCTTACACCGGCCCATTTTGCACTGGATGATTTACACTTGCGAATGTGTTACTTATTCAAAAAGCTAAACACGCAATTTAAAAAATAAATCTCTACAGTGGCTTTTGGTTAGGGAAATGTCTAATAAATGGTAATTGTTGAAGAACGGAGGGGAAAAGGCCAGAGTGAATTCTAAGTTGTTGCTTCGGGAAGAAAATGCAAATGAGGAGCCAGTTGTTTGCAATCACCATATTCATAGTTATAAACCTGAGAATAAAATAAAAAATAATCTCCTAGAGCACCAGGAGGAACCGCAGGTGCTGCTGGCTGGCTGTGGAGGAGAAAGCCAGCTGAGCAGCCGGCTGGTGTCGGGGGAAGACCGTGACCTTGAGGCCAGGTGGGCAGAAACACAAGCAAGCAGAGTCCAGCTCAGACATATTTTTGCGCTTACTATATTAAACTGCAGAATTGTTTGCTCATAATTTACGAAAAGCAAAGAGTTCAAAAACAGTTAGCTGTAGCACATTATCTCTGTTATATAATAGAGGACATAAGGCTAAATGCATAATACATTTACTCATCTATAAAACTTGGAGTCAGTATAAATATATCCAGAAAGTCAACGGATGCTATTTTGCATTGAAAAGAAAATCACAGTTTGTCTGAAAAAGGGGAAAAACAACAACCAGAGCCAGGAAGCCGGTGTCATCCCACATGCCCTGCGGCACAGAAGGTCACTTTTCTGCTGTGATAGGATGTGGTTTTTTGTAAAGCTGATTATTTACAAAAGTGATGTAGAGCAGTCTCATTATATGCGTTCATCTGGGATCTGTAAGCAACCCGAGGTCAAGATGGTGTCTCATTTATCTTGTCCCCCATTAGCAGGTGCATAATGGACACTGGGTTTTTAGGAACAAAAGGACGATGACAAATTCAGCTCTGCCTGGTGAACAGTGGCAGTGCCACACTCAGGGCGCTGATGTCACGTGCAGCGTGGTGAGAAACACTTCCCCCTTTTCCTTTCCGAAGGGAGACTGGCCAAGGACAGTAGGCCTCTATCTAGTCTGAGACAACTTGTGTGTCAGAGTGACTTTATAAAAAAGAAAGCAGAGTCTGACTTGAGCCTCGTCCTTGGCCATGGGGTTACCTGTGAGTGCAGGGGAGAGAAGAACTGAGTAGAGGACTGGCTGCTCTGAGCCCTCAGGCACATCTGTCTAGAGGGGGCCTTTCAGATTGAGGGTAACACTGAACAAAATATGCAAAAGTTGAATATAAATCCTAGCTCTGCTACTTCCAACTGTGTGACCTTGGACAATTCATTTCACTTAAGCCTCATTCCGCCCGTTGGTAAACGGGTAGGGAGGAAGGCAGAGGCAGGTTGCTGGGTTTTTTTTAATTTTTTAAATTTATTTTTGGTTATTTTTATTTTTTTAATTGTTTGAAGTATTACAAATAGTAGTACATATGTCTCCTTTTTTCCCCCGCATTGACCTCCCCCCGGCCTCCCCTTCCCCCCAGCACATGCCTTTACCTGCCCCCCCAAGTCCCCCAGTGTCTTGTTGCTGGTTTTGATGACCAGACCACTAAGATCGCTTGCAGATCCTAAGAAATACATCCGGATATTACATTGAACTGCTGAGCACCTTTCCTCCCAGGGCCCACACTTCGGGGGTTTGTCCATGGATTGGGTCCACACATACCATATGGGTTCAGCTGCATGGATTTATTCCATGTGGAATTTGGCAAGTGATGTGTGTTATTCGGGGTCTCTTGCTAGGTGCGCTTCCCCTGGGCTCCATCCCCCTGCCTCTGCAGGCGAGACCTTCCATTTCCTATTTCCCAATCTTCCTGACAACCCTCTTCTCTCCGGTTTGGTGTTTTCTACTGAAGTAACAACTCAATGTCAGTACTGCAATTTCCAGCTCTAACATTTCACGATGCTTCGTGAAATAGCTCCTTGCAAAAGGAAATATTTTGAAGTCTCTTTATTCAGAAATAAATGCATTTACCTCTAAAATTATACTGAGCACAATCACTTTTTTAGTGACTCAGAGGCATTCAAGATCTTTCCATGACTTAGTCATTATAACGCATATCAATTTCCACTGTGTGCAATTGGTAAGGCATTTTGATTATCGGAGTTGACGGCACCTGTGTGCATCCGTGTGCCCAGTGAGGCTCAGTGTGGTTAGCTCGCATCTGAGCAAGCCTTTGTGCACTTGAGACTACTACTCCACCCATTCTTGCCTGGAGGTGTCTGTTGAGTTCCATTGACCAGCCCATCAATTCCTGCAGAGCTTTCAACCCTGGTACACGTCTATCCCTTATTCACGCAGGTGCAACTTTTGCTGTTTTCATCTCAACACTGAGATTTTTCTCCATTACGTAGTTTGTCTCAATTCATCTCCTATTACTTTAATCTGCTGATAACCATGGAGTAAGTCAAATGACTTGAGACTGCAGTACACAGTAGTGCACATGTGTTCTTTAGTCATGCAAAGGGCAAATTAAATAGTGTCTCTCTGGCCTTTTGTGCTTACCTTAATGCCTTGAATAAGAAATACAGTTAAACAGCGCCATCAGTTTATTTGACGTAAACTACAAATAACAGTAGTTACTGTACCACACATTTTTAATGGATTTTAGGAAAAAGTATGAGGTGAAGATGGCTGTGGATTTAAACAGAGAAGAGCGTCACTCTGTAGTGCTTTAAAGGACACTAGAAAGTTTCTCCAAAAACTTTCTCTTAAAATTCTACCAGGTGCCAGGTGCTTCTACCAGGTGCCACCTGGCTTGTTAAAGTACTGTCTTCAGAACATGCCTATTGCATGCAGACTCCTTCCTCAGGGATTCCTACAGCCCAACTGAGCGCATTTATTTGTGAAGTTATTTAGCTACCATTTGACAGAGTAGAGGTTAGGTCTTAGAGGAACTTAATGAAGTCAGATATGTTTTGAGGGAAGTAGGAAAGAAAAGACACAGGGAATTATTTAAATTATAAAATGCAGACGAACAGGCATTGGTCATGATGGTGCTCAAGCTGTAGGATAGCTGTTGTTTGGGTCTTACGTAAGAGACAGGAACAGGAGATTGGACTGAGCCAATGGTATGATACAACAATGGCCTAGCCCCGGATACATGAAGCAATGCAGGGATGGGTTGGACCAACAGGTCAAGTCCAAGTGAATTATCCCAAGTCACAAGGAAAGACTTAGAAAGCAGGATTAACACAAATCATCGCCCACAAAGAAACCACAAAGTGAGCAAATCCTTGTAAGATTCTGTACTGGGCCTGTGCGGCAGGATTCAGTGGCTGATTTCTTGAGCGTTGCTCAGCCTGGGCAGGGGTGCATGAGCAATTCCAGCTGACCCCCATGCTTCAGCTGGAGAGCATGACACCCATTGTCAAGGCCACATGTGCTGCTGTAGTGATTCTTGTAATATATGCAAGCATGTCAGATTGTGCCCTAGAAACATAAAACTATTTAGATATTTCTAATGCATGCCCATCACTCTGGCATCTAAGATTCTGCTTTCTGAATTCACTTTTTTTCTTTTTTAAACAAGGTGCCTCATTAAGGTCCTTACAGGAATTGGCAGAAGGACTGCTGAGCCCGTCTTTCTGTGGGTCTCAGCCAACACAGCCTGAAGTGGCATTTTCATACCCAAACCCCAGCCGTCTTGTCTGCTGATGGAAACTTCAGTGGCAGATGGCAGATGCACAAAGCTCAGCAAGTGCTTCCAGGGTGGATGTGAGCTTGCTGCTGCACCGCGGAGGGGGACCTCTCGGGAACATGTCTCCATGTCAGTCTCCACACACACCAAGCAGTGCCCCGTGGCAGCTGGACTGACATGGACTGCATGGGCCCCTGTTGTTGTTTGTGGCCAGGAAAGACTTTGGCGTCAACATCTGGATTGTGTGGGGACCGAGGGGCAGCTACCAGATCCATTCCCTTCTCCTGGGTTCCTGAAAGGGGAACAGCAGTTCTGGCCTGCCAAGTGGAGGACATGGAACATCTGGTGAGATGAAGGCCCTAGCTAAGCAAGAAAGGGCAGTGACCTTGTCTTGGCTGAACGAATTCTCCATTTAGTGTGCTTCCTGAGATGGACAGTCCAGCAAAGAATAAAATCAGATCTTTAGGCTGAAATGGAAAAGACGAAGCCATATATACAAAAACACCCGATTCAGAAAGATACATGGAAAAGTTTCAGGGCAGGGAATTGAATATAGAATAAAACTTTAGTGGTAATTTCAATGTGTTGATGCTGCCTACAGAGAAAATCTCAAGTTCGTGGTGGACTGCATTAATTTTGAAGCTATTCCCAGTGCTCATATTCCAAGATATTTATCTGCCATGTGTGTTTCCTATGTTCTGCTCTTCCTCAACGATCTATACATCGTCCATCCTAACTTCTGAATTCTAAGACCCTGTCCCCCCTTTTTCTCTTTTGTCCAAAAATGTCACAAATACTCAATATTGCCTCATTGTCTTTGGAATTTTCATGCCTTTGTGAATTCCTCATGAGCCTGTGCAGTATTAACACTTCGATTTTTCTCCTATCAATCTGTCTCTGTTAATTTGATTTTTGACCCAGCTGGAAGGATTGAGAAGGCGAGAAGAAGAGTATTAATTAATTTTAGCTCCCACAACATTAAATAGCATATCAATGAAATATCTTTTCTTTCATGATAATGCAAACTGACATGAGACCTTCATGGCAGTGCGTCTCAGGTGACACTTTTCTGGGCTACAGTGACCTGAACATTTGGGGACTCCCTCCATGAGGCCAGTAAGTTTTCTCATGACCTTCATTTCTCCGGAGACAGGCCCTCTTCCTTTATGCAAAGCTCCATAAGAACAAAGATAAAAATTGCTTTGGGGATAGTTTTGCCCACGAGTCTGGACTTGTTTTTTGTTGTTGTTGTTGTTGTTTTTTTATTGTCTAAAGTTTTACATATGTCTCCTTTTTCCCCAATTGACCCCCTCCCCCATCCCTTCCCAGCCTGGGCAAGCCCCCACTGCCCCAGTGTCTATGTCCATTGGTTAAGCTAATATGCATGCATATAAGTCCTTTAGTTGCTCTCTAACCCCTCCTCCCCTACCATTTGTCTCTAGATCTATTCTTGTTCATCAAATTATGTTGATCATTATATCCCACATACGAGTGAGATCATGTGATATTTATCTTTCTCTGACTGGCTTATTTCGCTTAGCGTAATGCTCTCCAGTTCCATCCATGCTGCTGCAAATGGTGGAAGCTCCTTCTTTTTAACAGCGGCGTAGTATTCCATTGGGGACTTGTTCTTAACCTGCCATGGAGGGAGGCTCCCGGTGCCCAGCTGCTCTGCCTTTCACCAGCTTGCAGTCTTGGGCACGCCGGTGATATGTTTGGAGGGGACAAGGCTGTCCTGGGTGACTGTGCGGTGGGAGGTTAGTAGCAACATTTAAGACTCAGCAAAAAGAATGGGACCATGGTCTCTTCAAAGGCCATGTGCTTCCCTTCTTTTTCAGATGATGGCTGGAGCTAATGAAAGACCTAGCGCAGGGCTCCTCCAGGACTCAAGGTGAGAAGAACTTGAAGAACACACGGAAGGACGGTCCATGGAAGTTCCTGTCTAGCTCTACTAGTACAGTGCACAGGCTCCTGGCACAATACGCGACTTCCAGATTTTGGGGTCCAGGAAGTAATTTCCAGGGGGCGGTGGGCTGGTAAATCATGCTCCTTGATTCATCAGCAAGGGGGTTTCTCTTATCCTCCAAGCCAAGATCTCAAATACTTAAGACTATCCTCTACTTCAGTTCTTTGTCTGTGATCTGGCTTCAAATATTTTGGCTTCCCGGGTTCTCTCCATCCAGACTTTGGAGGGTCCAAGAACTTACTCCAAAGCCCCTGGTTCAAGCTCAGAGGCATATAAGAAGTCATCCTGAGGATGGGAGTGGAAGGCAGAGTGCCACGTTTAACCCCGTCCTCCTCAGCTCCACTTCCTGTCTTGGTGACACAGTGACAAACTCTTTTCTCAGCAATTGGTCGGATAGGCTCTAAACTATGACATGACCTTACCATCCACAACACAGGGGTTATGTTAACAGAGAGCTATCCGGGGAGAGATTCCAGCATTGCATCCTTCCTCTTTCCAGGTTCCTACCTGCCATTGTCATTCAGCATATCAGCTGAGACAGTTCTTTAAGTCATAAAGACCAATTTCTCACCTTAAAGAACCTAACTAAGAAGAGAAAAGAATTTATGGTGATGACTATGACTTTTCAGGGTCTTCTGAGTATGTGGAGTCCATCAATAAGCCTACATTTCTCTTTCCTCTGTTCTGTTATAACAACATCAACAACAAACAATGATTCTCTAAGGGAGCGGAATTGTTCTAAATTATATACAAATGCTTTAAACACTATAGAACCTCCTTGCTTATGACATGCAGGGAGAGAAAAAAATCCTTCTCCTGATCATAATATTTCTCCTGAATGTCATTTGATAGTACAGGAAGTTCACGAGCCATTAGGATAATGATTCCTAACACTGCCTGTCAGTAAAATATGAAAATCATTTTTTGTTACCCATTGGTACTCATTTTATCTCACATTTATTTCGTCAGCAGCAAAGCCTTTCAGAGGCGACTGTTTCCCACGGAATAAATCCCAGTTCTAACAGATCACCCGATGATACACAGTCATCTTTGCCTCACAGTGCATTTTTGCAGAAATAAAGATTTATATCTCAGCTGACTCATTTGGGTGGTCTCATAAAAGTGAGGGAAATGGTCGCACATTTTGCCACTGGCCTATTGATTCTTATCCCAAGACACTGAGAGACATTCATCGCCAAGGTTAACGGTGAATGTGAGGAAGCTTCCTTTAGAGGCTCTTATAACTTATCTGCTTCCCTTCGCCCCCTCCTTCCCGCCCTGCGCTGTTCCCCTTCCCCACTCTCTGGGCTCAGCATTCCCTCTGACTCCGCACGCCCCACGGAAACATCTGAAATGCTGCCCAGCTTCTTAGGCTGCAGATTTCCCATAACCTTTCCTCCGGAGTCCCCAGCCAAGAGGTCAATGTAGAGAACCAGGTCAATGAACCGCTGCTCCATTTACTCAGAGTTCTTCTCACCAGAGATCGTCAACTAATCTGAGTTGATAGATGGTGATTTATGCAAAGTGGTACCCCTCTTAATAGTATTTGCATTTTGATTAGCTTCCACAGAGCCAATCCTGAAATTCTGGTAAGCATTAATGACTGATGGGAATGCAGTTCTGTGTGGAGATGCAGAAAGTGAAGGGAAGGAGCTGGGAAGCATTGGGTGTGTCTTTTCCAAACCTCTCAATCTCTATATTTATCTGCATTTTAAAAAGTTTAGGCTTGCCCTTGGATATTATTTTTTGGCACTAAACATTTCATCATCTTTTCTTAATGTTGTGGATTATTTCTTTGATAATACTGCTGCTACTACGACTAATAATAATGGTACTACAATGATTTTTAACTTTCCACAGCTCTTAATTTTCATCTCTTTATTTTTTATGCCCATAGCAGCAACCGCAAAACATGAGAATCTATCCCTGTCCTAAGAGTTGAAAAGCTTTTGTTGAGTTGTATGAGTATTTTACATATTTTAAGAATTAACTCCTTATCAGGTATATCATTGACAAATATACTCTCCCATATGGTGGCTCCCTTTTCATTCTGATGCTGGTCTCCTTTGCTGTGCAGAAGCTTCTTAGTTTGATGTATTCCCACTTGTTTATTTTCTCCTTTGTTTCTCTTGCCCTAGACGAGGTAGCTGTGAAGATTCTGGTATATGATATGTCTGAGATTTTGCTGCCTACGTTTCTCCTAGGACTTTTATGGTTTCATGACTTACACTTAAGTCTTTTATCCATTTTGAAATGTATTCTTATGTATGGTGTAAGTTGGTAGTCTAGTTTCATTTTTTTTTTGCATGTACCTGTCCAATTTTCCCAGCACCATTTATTGAAGAGACTGTCTTTACCCCATTGTATGCTCTTGCCTCCAATGTCAAATATTAATTGAGCATAATGGTTTCTAGATTTTCTGTTCTATTCCATGATCTATATGCCTGTTCTTGTGCCAGTACCAGGCTGTTTTGATTACAGTGGCTTGGTAGTATAACTTGATATCCAGTATTGTGATCCCTCCAACTTTGTTCTTCTTTCTCAAGATTGCTGTGGCTATTTGGGGTCTTTTTTTGGTCCCATATAGATTTTTAGACTGTTTATTCTAGATCTGTTGGAAATATGCTGATGGTACTCATACAACTCAACAAAAGAAAGACAATCCAATTAAAGTGGCAGAAGACCAATTTTGGGGTGGGTGGGTGAGGGGGGAGAGATTAACCAGGGAACTCATATATGCATAGCCCATGGACATAGACAATAGTCCAGTGAAGGCCTGGGGACAGGGAGGGGAAGAGGTCAATGGCGGGGGGGGGGGGGGGGGGGCGGGGGGGGGGAAGGGAACATATGTGATACTTTCAACAATAAAGATAGGTGTGTTTTTATTATAAAGAAAAGTTTTTGAGACAGTAGTCCACGAGTAAGGATCCAATCCTATTCACTTACAATTATAAGGAAACGTTTTTTTAAATCTTAGTACACAAAAAAGCAATATTAGAAATCAGTGCCCTACAAGGACTTTCACCCACTTTTCAAAACTATAGCTCCTTGCTCAAGGCTGGCCTCTGCAGAGCCACACGGAGCCACGCAAAGGAGCCATTTCCCCTTTTCCAGGAGAAAGGATGCAATTGTAAAAATAGAAAGAAGAGCTGATAGAAAGACAAGGGGGGCGGGGGGTGGGGAGGTCACATGTCGTCCCTTTCCTTTCTTCCCTGTGTTTTTCTCTAAGACTCAGTATAAGTGCTGGGGGCGGGGAAAGAACCCAAACTTTTAGAAGGCAGAATTCACAATCCTCAGGCATGTACCTCTCCTCAGACAGACACTCTATCTCCTTCTAAGCAAGAGTGGCACCCTTAGGAGATAAGAATTGGATAGGATTATGCAAAGCATCTCAGGCCAAAGAGGAGCCTTGAAATGTATTCGGTAATCCGAAACAGATGTGGTTAGGATCAAGATCAGGCTCGGTTTCTTAAGCAGAGAAAGGACCTACTTTGACGGATCCCATGTGACAACTCACACAGCTGTGACACCTAAACCATGAGGTGCCACCCCCGAAAGGCTGTCAGAGTTGTGTGGGAACAGAAAACCTATGTGTAAGCAGAGAACGAAATATCGAGCAGGCTCTCCCCTAATTCGTAAGAGGAAAAAAGCTAAGTATTTACTTACCTTAAAGCTTGGCTGGAGTAAATATATTTAATACATCATGATAACACCAAGCTGTCAACTGAACATGGCCAATATTTCTCGGTTGGAATTGTACTGGGACACAAAGTCATCTCAAGCGCCACTGGGAGACGGTGGGAAATTTACCATCCCAAGTGGCTTTCCCTCCAAGTCCTCTCACACGCAGGGAAATTTCAGGGAGCTTTATCCATTCACTGGAAGGCAAACACTGACACTCCCTTCATGCACCACACTTACAATTTAACTGTCATAGCACCGAAGCAAAATAAACAAACACAGGTTTGCTGAAATTGAGTTCATAGGGTAATGTGACTCTGACTCATTCTTGATGGATAATAAAGAAAAATGTCATGTGGAGGAAAGTGGAAAAACGGAAATTGTCCCCCAGAGGCTCCGGGGAGACGTCCGCTGACCCCCGAGATGGCTTGACCTCGGCAGAGAAAGGATATTTTGAAGTGGATGACTACTGACTCCTGAATCCTCTGCTGAGCGAGGCTGCCTGTGAGCTCTGCCCCAGCGCCCAGGGACCTGCTCTCTATGAAAACATGCACGGGCCTGGCTGAAGGAAGAATCCAGGCGGAGGTTTTTGAACGCTGCCTGGGCATTCTTGATATCCAAAGAGTAACCTTTATTAAAGAAGGATGCTGAGTCCTTTGGAGCTGTGTAAACCGAAAGAAATCGTAATAATGGGCGAGAGCAGAAGGAAATGAACTCTGGGGCGGAAGTCAACAAAGCAAATATTTCAGCTGGAGCCCCAGCCCAGACCCGCGGTAATGAGAGCAGCAGCGATTTCTCTCTGCAGCCCCCGCTGACACCGCGTCACCCCAATAAGCAGCAGGAGCAGAGCGCCCAGACGCTGGCTGCAGTGCAAACAGCAGTTCTGCACACGGGAGGGCGCTTTCGGTTGAGCTGATGTGCCTGGCGAAGCCTCATGGTTGAGCTGATGTGCCTGGCGAAGCCTCATGGTTGAGCTGATGTGCCTGGCGAAGCCTCATGGTTGAGCTGATGTGCCTGGCGAAGCCTCATGGTTGAGCTGATGTGCCTGGCGAAGCCTCATGGTACCACCAGTCTCAGGGGGCGGAGGCAGGGGGCCGAGCTCGTGCACCAGCTCTCAGGATTCCAGCATCCCTGAGGGTGCTGGCAGCTTCCTGCAGGCGCTGCGTCCGTTATTATTTCAGCTAGAAAGATAGGAGTCGAAATGTTTATTTTTGTATTATATTGATAAAAAGAAAAAGGAAACGCCAGGCGCGAAGAAAATAAATGTATTTCCAGGCAAGGCACCGAGAAAGCACTACAGAGCTAGCACTTCACTACGAAAAAGGCCTTTGTTGGTCCTGACAAACGGTGAAACATAATGCAGCTTACTCGTATGTACTAAGGCTGACAGTTTGTGACGCTAAAATTAAACCACCTGGCCAGGTGGCTCAGCTGGTTGGAGCGCCACCTCGTCCACCAAAAGGCTGCAGGTCGATTCCCCGGCAGGACGCATGCCTAGGTTGGGTTTTGATCCCCGGTTGGGGTACGGATGGATGGGAGGCAACCGGTGGATGTTGCTCTCTCACATCTATGTTTCTCGCTCTCCCTTCCCCTCTAAAAATCCATAAACATATCCTCAGGTGAGAATTAAAAAAAAAAGAATAAATGAATAAAAATAAATCCACCCAACCAAAACATTGAAGGGCCAACAAATGGTCACTGAAGACAGCAGCCATTTTTTATTTTTTATTTTTAAATAAAATATTAGCCCTGATTGGTTTGGCTCAGTGGATAGAGTGTCAGCCTGCGGACTGGAAGGTCCCAGGTTCGATTCCGGTCAAGGGCATGTACCTTGGTTACCGGCACATCCCTGGTGGAAGGTGTGCAGGAGGCAGCTGATTGATGTTTCTCTCTCATCGATGTTTCTAGCTCTCTATCCCTCTCCCTTCCTCTCTGTAAAAAATCAATAAAATATACTTTTAAAAATTAAAATAAAATATTAGACACATTAATGCACCTATTTGCCAATGGTGTGAAATATTAGGCACCAAGCGAGTAAATACTGAGGTGGCAGAATTGCAAGTTCTCGTCTCTGGTACAACTCTTCTCCTTTGCCAAGGGGCCCGAGGGGAGGTCCATTTGCTCCTCTTACAGTGACGCCTTCCTCCTGAATTCGCAGGCACTCTACTATTTTAACGGAACAGTAGACTTCTTGAAGATAAGGATTGGCTCATATTCATTTTTAGTCCATTGCACAAGGTAAATGCCTTGCACAGAGTTAGTAAAAGTGTTTGTTGAGAGAATGAATGAATCAATGAATGCGTATCCACAAATGATTTCACCAATATCGATACAATGAGATCACAAACTAAATGACAATGAAATCACACCCAACTTACAAAGGAAATGTGGCCCCAACTGACTGCTCTTGAACTCCATTCTTCAGCATGTTTGTGGATATTAAATGAGCTTCACTCTTCCTTGGCCTCTGGTAAGTGCTCAGTAAATTGTATGGGGGATGATTTCTGAACTTTCCGGGGGTTGCTTTTTATTCAACAAGATGAGCAAATAATTCCTGAAGATGGTCAGCTTTATTTCTAAGTTAACTTATGCTACCTTCACTTTTCTTAACCGCAGTGGCTCACTACCTTTCACTTCACCATCTGACAGTCACAGTGCCCAGTGCTCGGTCTGCAGCCTGACCCCAAACGTGAAAGCCACATATCATGCCAGGATCTCAATCACGTACACGGCGCCTTTAGGGTTAGAGGAGGGGATGAGGGCAAAGCCAAGGCAGAGACTGCAGATTCAAACTAAAGAAAGAAGAGAATGCTCATGATTTCAGAGGAAAGATAACTTGATTGCTAGAAGTTGCCTGCATCACAAAATAACCACCTGTGCAGCACGCTCCACATTCCCTTCCTCCGCTCACTTGTCCGCGTGTTTTGAAGAGCAGCCTCTTCCCTGGAGACAGTGACGAGAACATGTGTGCCTTCACGTAGACTGGGGACAGCACAGACCGCTCCACATAGGGCTTCTGAGCCTTCTTTCAAATGTTGCCACCAGTCCCTTGAGGAAACATTGCAAGCTAGGGAAGTTTCACGCTTTTTTTCCTCTCATTTCTACATTCTTTCGTTTTTTTTTTTTTTTATATTCTTAGTCCTTTCTTTCCTTCTTCTCCTTTCATTTTGGTTCATAATAGATGCACCTTCTAATCAGTACCTTTTCAGACCATCAAAACGACTCCCTGGGCCTCTGATGTGGGAGTCATTTAAGCCAGGCACTGAGGAGTCTTTGTTTTCGCCAGATTCCTCCGTCCATTAGGGTTCAATGGAGCCTTTGCTGGCAGACAATGGTCTTGACCTGCGGCCTTTCTGCTTGGCTAACTGCTCCTGAAGCGCTCGCACTGAAAGGGCCTGGAGGAGATTCGCATTACCAAAACCAAATTAGCAACAAAAGGTTCAAGGAAAGGGCTGCACACACCAGGGAGATGTGCTGCCAGGAAGCCACTGCCTGTTCTCCTCTCTGTAATCGCTCTGCAGACCAAGCGCAGGCCTCTGCCCAGCCCCCGCACTCCTGCGGATCCTACTGTGACCCAGAAGATGGTCTGGCTGCGGGCCCCCTACGACGGATTACCTCAAAGCCCCTTGCTTTCTCCTTAGACTCTAATGAGTTCTCCAGCAGCATTGCTTCGTGGCTCTCCTTTTGTGCTGCGCTGAGAAAGGAATTTAAACAACAGCTGTGTAAGAGCCATGAGCCATGGCATTGAGCTACTGGCTAACGCAAGCCTGAGATTCGGTTGTGTCCCTTCCAAGCCTGCCAAGTCCCGCTTTTGCTTATCTGCGTGGTGCCTGGTTTGCCTCCCGCCCTCTGCAGGGTGATCTTGCAGTTCTGGTTGGGGTTTGCAAAGACTGCAGAACCTTGCTGGCATAACCCTACATCTCCTTGAGGGAGAATGCTCAAAGCACGCCAGACGCTTACAGGACCCGTTTATGGATCCCTAAGAACACAGGACGTTGGAAAGCCTGCCTTGCTGGAGGTTGTGGGCAGGTCCACGCACAACTTAACTAAAACCCAGTGAAACGTGTGGTTGAACACGGCAAGAACGATAGCATGGGATAGGTACAATGTACCAAATGTTGGCATGTGACGAGCTTTCTGATTAGACTTGTATCTGCACCATTTCAAAGGCATCAGGCCATTTGGGTAAAAGAGACTACTCTTCTTTACCACGTGGGCAGTAGCTGAATGGCTCTAGAGCAGCAGTTCTGATCACCCCTTGCGCATCATAGTTATCTGAGACTTTATAAAACCCAAATGACCAATTTGGGGACCCTTACCTCTTAAGTGTTGGGTTGAATTAGTCTTAGGTATAACCTGAGCATGGATATGGCTGGAGAAGTTCCTCAGATGACCTATGTGCAGCTGGGAGTGAGAACTACTGAGCCATCGGCTGTACATTACAACCACCAGTAGAACTTTCTGAATACTCCAGGCCTGGCTTCCACTCAGACCCAATGGAACCCAATCACTGAGGCAGGAACCTAATCTTCTAATTTTGGAAAGGCCCCTCAGGTGGTTCTGATGCACAGTGAAATTTGAGGACCACCATTGCAGGTGAAGGGGATCAGAACATGCCACCCCCAAATAAGACGATTTGGCATGGGCATTATTTTGAACTGGAGGGAACTGAGAATCAATGGATGCAGGGAGTTCTGCACGTTCTCCTTATGTGCCTCAACACAGGGCATACAATTCCCTTTGAAGAAGGTGCCCCCCAATACCAGGAGGAGGTGAGGGACTCTTATTGTCAAAGTTGGGGAATCAACACCAAGTTGAGTTTGCATTGAGAGACCTTAGTAAAGTACCCCTTATCTTTCATTGGCTCCCCATATCTTTTCTAGTCACTTGCCCTCATTTTCTCATCCCTCTGTCCTTTGGTAAAAGAATATACATGCTCATGAGTCTAACAGCTTCTTTGAGTTTCACCTCTTTTCTGTGCACACAAATATTAATAAAAACTGCATGCCTAATCTGTCTTTTGGTAAGTTTAATTGCTGCTCACAAACTTACAAGTGTAGAGGAAAGTTTTTCTTTCCTGACATAGGATGTAAAGCAAAGGTAAGTTTGGATTCAATATTAGAAACTAAACTTCCATAACTGAGGACTGGCTGCTATGGACTGGATTCTGCCCCTCCCCCCATTCATATGTTGAAACCCTAACTCCTGATATGATGATCATAGGAGATGGGGCTTTTGTGAAGTGATTAAGTTTAGATGTGGCCAGAGAGTGGAGCCCTAATCATGGGAGTAGTGCCCTTATAAGAAGAGACCATAGGGAGGTTCCCGTTCTCTCTCTCTCTCCCTCTCTCTCTCTCTCCCTCCCTCTCCACATGTAGAGATGTAGAGACACAGAAAGAAGAGAGTCATCTGCAAGACAGAAAGAGAGTTCTCACCAGAACCCTGCTATGCTGGCACCCCGGCCCCAGACTTCCCAGCCCCTAGAACTGTGATAGATAAATGTCTCTTATTTAAGCCACTCACTCTCTGGTATTTCATTATAGCAGCCCCAGCTAAGACCCAAACTATGACTATTTGATTTACGAGCTCATGATAAGCTTCTCTCCAGTGCATTTGACATTGATGAGACATGACAAACACTGGCTAGGAGTGTTTGCATTGCATAAGGGTTCAGATAAAAACCTTTATCAAATTTAGGACCCAGGGCCACTGCCAGGGTGTATATATATATATATATATATATATATATATATATATATATATCCGGGTCCCTGCCTGCCTATATAGACAGTTTTATTTTTTAAATGCATTATAAAATGCATACATTATAAGAAATCCACAGGATTGGAGATTTATTGATGAAGATAGAAAATAATGGGCAGAGAAGAAGGACTTACATGTTTGTTATCCATTCAGTGCATGTGAAGTATCCAGACACCATCTCTTTATACTCTCTACTGTCAAATACTCTCTCTTCTGGCCATTTCCACGTCTCCCACCAATTGGGTTCCATTGGGTCTGAGTGGAAGCCAGGCCTGGGTTATTCGGAAAGTTCTACTGGTGGTTGTAATGTACAGCCGATGGCTCAGTAGTTCTCACGCCTGAGGGAAAGGGACCAGGCTGCCATGTCCCACAATGCCATGGTTCTTTAGGATCCGTATTTAGGGCAATTCAATTTGGTTTTGTTTTGGCAGCTCCCCAATGCCACTTATGCAATGCTGACCACAGCATCACTCATGACGCTGCATCACCCACTGTACCACCTGGGGATGCTGGCTTCCGATGACTCTGTTCAACAAGGGTTGTTGCTGGATTTTATTGAAGAGGACCACAGGGTCTTACCCAGCATATGCAGGAAAATGGGAACAAGCATTTGTTTTTCTGATCACGGAATGTTTGTCCGTAGGATGTTGTAGTTAAAGACATAGAAGAACACACCTTTCAACCACTCTTGGGCTGCATTCACTGCATTCCTAGAATGGAAATTGCTGCTTATAGACCACCCCACCTGTAGGGACCATAGGCCAGGGACAGTGGTGGGAAGAGTGAACAGAGCCATCTCATTTGTGCCAGCAATGTCCCTCCTTTCTCCAGCCCAGAGTCAGACAGTCTGCAGTGAAGCATGGGTCAGAGAAAAGAGAGAACATGGACTGGCAAGTACTATTGACTTGTGGAGCAATGGTCTCAAAAGCCCTGCCACCCTGGGACAGCCTGAGGCTTGCCGTGGAGGCTGCAAAAGGGGTGAGCTTCCCTGGTGCCAGCAGGGTGAAGGCTGCCTGACACCACATTACATTCTCAGGTGCTGAAGGCCAGAGACAATGTCGAGGTCAAACTATGAATGTCCAGATCCACACATGGGCCTGCCTTCAGTCACGGCTCAAGCCTTGACTTAAGTCTGACATGATGGAAGTTCTCCCCAAATCAGCATGTCAGCCCCTTTCTGGCAGCCCAATCTCATGTGATCCTGGGCAAGAAATATGATGCCAGAGAACCAGAGTGACCTGCTTGCCAAGCTGTCCCCTTGACATCCAGGACTGCCATAGGATAACCCATAGATGTGTGCCTCAGGGTTACTCAGGGCGTCTGGTCAACCCCATGGTTAGCATCCTAGAAGCCAGGACTGAGGACCACCTGGGTCCTTGTCCAAGCTTGGGCACCTGAGGGGTCATTAAGTGTGGGGCCCTGGGCAACACACCAGTTGCCTGGACCCAGTGTAGGACTATAGGACCACCGTGGGATTCTGTGTCTCAATGATACAGTGATTGTGTGTGATAGTAAAGTTATCAAAAACTCCTAGAGGAAGCATCTGGTGTTCTTTGTTTTTAATTCTTCAGAAAAAGACAGTAAGACAATTAATTTCATATATCCAGAACTCGAACACTGGAACCCTTTCACAAGCAAAGGATCTGTTGTCAGGAAGATCCATCACTGACTCCACCTTTGGAACTGAATATTAAAAAGCCATCTCTAACCTCGGCTTTTTAATAGCATTTCATATTTATGCTACATAGAAATAAACAGTACTTTGTTTTGTTTATAATGATAAAATGCAGATCCTATGATAGAGGTAAATGCTCCTTTGTGGTATGGTAGTAATGGCTTAATGGAATTCAAAATATAAAGGCTCAAGAGAGATAATCCAACATGTAGCTATTTTAATGAACTTCATAATTGTATAATTATAGTTGTGTATAAAAACCTTCTTTTTTGCTAATAGAAGAACACACTGGGTGGTAGCTTAATCTTATTCTTTCCCCACACTTATTGATTTCCTCGATAGCATGCCCTCATATTTAAAATTTTTAAAAGTAGTAAATCAGATTCCCAGAAGTAATAATTTCACAGTTAATCTGAATCCTTCTGCAGTTCAGCTAATCATTACTTGATCAAATCTAACTCACAGAGTTATTGTCTCCCAGGAGTGAAAACATTGATGATTTTCCTTTCAAAGTAAACTGACTTATTAATGAATCACACCTGCTGATAAAAAGAATTCTCACATTGACATCCATGGGGTTTCTTCTTTGTTTTCTTTCTAGTCACTTATAAATAATATGTAATACTAATTCACGATACGGAGATGCTTAGAACCAAGACAATGGGGAGATGACTTAAAATCCAATGAACAGTTATTAAAACAAAATACATAATAGGTATTGGGAAAGCAATTTGCCAATCTGCATCTAAATCCAAGCTCAATAACATAACAGGAGCAAATGAAACTCACTAATCAGAAGAAGGTGCACATGAATTGGAAAAGGACTTAATAGGAGCTATTAGGCATTGCACATGCATTATCAAAATTACTTGCTCTAGTTTCAACCTAAGTACATTTCACTCCAAAGAACAAACAACTCAAATCAATAAATATTTATTAGTGCCTACTATGTTTGGACAAGGCAGCAGGCTGAGTTAGGGGATATCAAAATGGGTTAGTCACATCTCATTTATTTAACTGAATTGACTAAACAGTTTGCTTAATCACTGAAATGCCTGTCTAGACTTCAGACCATTAGGTTTTAAAAACAACTTAAGAAGGCATTCAATATTGTGACCAACATGGTTATGATTAGACAAAAGGGTTTGCCATTATTATCAACATTTTTCTTAAATATTTTGGAAATTTAGAAAAAAAAATGGATAACACGTGAAAACAGAAATTGGTGTCATTCTGAAATATATGATGTATGTGATTTTCAAAAAGTTCAAAAGAAATGCTTTTATAGAAACTGACTATAATTTACTTAGGGCCTATATTGTGTCCAAAAGAAAAAGGAATTGTAAGAAATTAAAGACTTATGCATACTAGTGCCCTGGTGCACAAATTCATGCACATTGAAAGGAAATTAATTAGAAGGTGGCCGGTGGGGCGGGACTGGGCGAGATGGGCTAGACATGCCCTGGAGCCAACCTCCCGGCGGCCACACCTAAGGCAGCACCGTGGCTCAAATGTCGTCTGTGGAGTGAGTGGGGTCCCTCCGGAAGGTGGGGTCCCTGATTGTAGGAGGGCAGTTCTCAGGTGACGCACCCCAGGATTGGGCTCCCTCCTCTCTGGTTCCAATGCATCACCCGAGAACCACCGTTGCCATGTCACCTCAGCTGGGCAGATCTTGCATTGAGCATCTGCCCCCTGGTGGTCAGTTCACATCATATCTTCCAGCCTGTGGGAAGGTCGGAGGGTCACTTAGCCTTTTATATATATAGATATAGATATGCAAGGATGGTATTCATTTCAAAAATTTCCATTTATTATTTTTGTCCCTCTCAACATGCAGTAACTGAATAAAAGTTCCTGTTGAAGGGCAAACATGACATTTGCATTATTGAGTGTCACACGAAGGCCTTTAGGAAATATGCAAGCACCTTAGGGAAGCCAAGGGCATGTGATTCAGTGTAGGGCATAAATGATTAATCAGTGCAGCTGTGTTGTCTTTTAAATTATTGTCATCCACTTCTGTAAGTGCTCAAAGGGAGTACAACCAAGTGTGGGACATTTTATCACCCAGCAGGAGCTGAATAATAACATTTTTGCAGGATTTTTTTTTGTTTAAGTTTCTGTTACATCATATAAATAAAGAAATGGGGGGAAAATAAAGCTTGAAAGAATTAAGTGGCACCTTTAAGGAACTGATGATATTACTGCTTAGCATTCACTTAGCCCTGAGCGAGGTGGGTCCTCTATGGATCTCATTCTACTTAATCTGGACACCTACTATGCAAAAGAAGGGTCACCTCCATTTTACAGAGGAGGAAGTTAAAACTCAAAATTTAAGAATTTGCCCCAAATCTCATAGCTAATACATCATAGAGATAAAATGTGAATTTGGGTCCACCTTGCTGTCATCAAGCAAGGAAAGTTTGGGTGGAATTGGCTTGCAGTTATTATTTAGGACCCATGGCTAAGGTATGTTGATTGATTGGTTAAATTGGTTCATTGGTTGATGGGTTCATTGATTCATTGAACTTACATGGAGCACATATTTTACTTCAGAAAGTGACCGGGGCCCTAAATGGCAAAAGAACCCTCCTTCCAAGGAGGTTAAAGTTTAAGATTAGATTTGATATCAGCATTAACTCTCAGAATCATACTTTACCAGAGGACTTGGTGATGAGGATCTTCCTACAGAAATCATGCTCATAGCGAAGGGCCCCCCTCCCCAACCTCTTGCATCCTCCCTCACTATCAGGAAATAACCACTGTTTCTTTGTGTATTCTAGAAGTGTTCTAGTTAGATGGAAACATGGAGATAACACCTAGTTTTTCTAAATTAAAACATAATAAACAAAATATTCTGCATTTTCTTAAACCCAAATGGGCAACAAAGTAGAGATTTGTGGGGATTTTATGGATGTTGTTTTACATTCTTTGCATTACCTATCCATTCGCTCAGGTACTGCTGTTGTCTGTTACTCTCATGGGCTGAGTCTGAGCAGTAGCTCTGCCATGGGTTTTGAGATATAGGCTGGTGAAGACACATTTTAGGATCCATAAGATCCCTTCTGCACTCGGACAGATGTTATGTCATTACAAAACTCTGTCCTTGGAGTGGTTTAAATCCATTAAATCCTGTGGTCTAGACAACTTCCCTCAATCAATCAAGAAAAGTTGGCATAAGAGAGGAAACTATTTGTCATTTAGAATCTAGTTTCTGCTGTCAAGAAATGCATATTTCCCAAGCGTAGATACAGAATTTACACTCAAGTTAGGATGTCATCAGTGTCGAGGAGCAGGAAAAGTAAAGTATTAATGAGTAGCAGGATTCAGAAAAACAACCATCACTTTCAAACATCTAGAATCTCGGGCACTGCTGGGTCAGAGGTCACTGATTTTCTATCACTATCAATAATTTAGTTATAAGCAATAATACAGGGTTTGGAATTGAGAGGGAACAGAGTGGGGTGCATATGATAACAGCCTGGTCATTGCTTTTCCAATGAGAATTATTAAGTGCCTAACACATGCAGATGCTGAGATTTTTCTGATTTCAAAGGGCTGGTGGCCCTCTTCAGCCTTCCTGTCCAGCTCACTTGCCACAGCTGGGCTCCCAGCAGCCACAGGCCTGCAGGGGTGACTCCTTGGGTGAGCAGTCCTGTCCAGAAGCTCATTATGATCCCAATCTTCACTCAGAAGGACACGTTGCAACACATATTTCCAGAAGAGTAAGGACGGCATTGAGCTATACTCCGCACAACCAGTCTTTCCTCCTTCCTTTCTTTCTTTCCTTTTTTTTCTTTTTTGAGGTAGCAAACTTTGTGACCATGCTACTTAGAGCTGGGCACGAAGTCTTATTGCACATGCCCAGAGGAAAGCCAACTGATCCATTCAGGAAGCAAACAATGCAGCAGTAACTTTCCTTGGTAGACTTGAAGGTTATTAAGATGCTAAAAGAAAGGTAGACTAGCATTGAGATCTGAATGATCTTATGCTTCTAGAGTAGGGGCCATGAAGCACTGGGAGCGCCATGGGACCAGTGACCCCAGCTCATCCTTGTGGCTTTGGGCGGGGTGTAAGGACATGACTCACAACTTTCCCCCACATTCCCGAGGAGCCCATAGCTCTTAAGAGGCTCACACACCTCTCATTTTTCTGGTCCCACGTCCACCCATGGCCAAATTTAAAGAGGTCTATTGATGTCCATCTTCTATGGCCTCAACTAATCTTGGAAAACACGTCTTTTTCTTATATAAACTGTTTACTTTAAGGCACTGCTTTTGAACTGCTTCTCACAGAGACATAAAAACCCTTCGAGGGTGGGCTATGGGATTCCTCACCTACACTTCGGCAGAGCAGTTGTGTTTTTAGCCATTCTATGTGTTGGTATTTTGAATAGCACATATCTTTTTAAGATTCCGTTTTCCTAGAGTGAAAACTATTGCTTTGGGATTTCTCAAATGATAAAAGTGGATCTGGGGCCACAGGGCAGACATCACCTTGTGTGTAAGTGATAGAAGCTTCTTAGAGTTGCTCAGTGCACAATCACACAACAATTTGTGATGACACTGAATAACCGGTGGTACTTTGGGGCATAATTTCCCCAAGGGTTTTAGAAATTGGAAAATGTCTTCCTGAGATGGTTTATCTCAATCTCTCCAATGTCTTATTCACCCATCTCATTCTGTGGTTTTATACTGTGAGATGTTTAGCCCTAAATCCTTTCATTTCCTTAAACAAAATTTCTAATAAAAACTTATTTGATCATAAAAACAGAATTACAAGAAAAAAAGGCCCTTAGCAACATCATTTTGTAGGTATAAAAATTGAGAAAATGGTTAGTTTCATGGAAGAAATTTATTGTTTTTTCAAGTAAAATGAAAAAAAAAAGCCATAGTGATTTTTTGATTGGCCTTTTAAGTTGCCCCTCCCCCGCCCCCAAATAACAATCACTTGAGAATCAGAGATGCTCTTCTCTCAATTTGCCTCCTCATCCCCACATTTTATTCTGTCCTATTGACATTAAGCCTTCTCCTAAGTCAAAACTAGAGCTAAATAGAGGACAGATGGAGAACTGAGAGATCAAGAAGGACCAGCATACATATTTTACACCAGTACATGCTTAACCCCATTGAACCCTCATTTCTTTACCCATTTCTTTATGTATTCTTTATCTTTCAAAAAGCAATTGTCACATTTTGTAGAACACACTCACTTATTTTCCCTGGATGGCCCATCCCGTGGCAAGGTGGGGTGAAAGTTCTGAGTCTATTTGGAAGAAGCGCTGAAATCTGGCCAAGGGAAAAGTTTTCTAAATTCCTTTGTGTGTTGAAGTGGAAGAAAGAAAGGCAGATGCCACAGGGCCTCTGTGGTTCTCTCAAACCTCTCAGAGAAAGCATTTTACACATCACCCTAACCGCATACTTGTGGTCTACTGTGCATGTGCTGGGTCATTGTGATGGAGAAGGTAGACTGAGTACATGGAGCCACATGCAGTGGGGCCCAGCAGGCCTTTACACCCTCCACAGTAACCTGAAGGGAACATGGGAACTTGGCAGGAGGGGCAAGCAGATGGGACTGGCATGTAGTTATGGGACACTTGAAAGCTTCTCTTCAAGACTGGGCATCAAAGGATGATTAATTATTCTGTTCACTGTCGCTTTCCTCAAGGGGGAAACTCAGAGACAGGCTGGATACAGTGTTCTCAGTCAGCCAAGGAGTGAAAACAAAAGGGAAGGTAGAATTTGGGCAGTTTTCAATACATCGAGGGGCTCTGTAGTTATCTCAAATTCCAAAGGACTTGGAAGCACTGAGGTTCAAATAGAACAGCAATTGTCTGGAGGGCGATAGCAGCAACCAGGACAGTCAGGGGCTTCCCCACTTGGCCTGGGGAAGTGGTGTCGAGTCTATTTATACACCTGAGAGCGATGTGTTTCTTGAGAGATAATTCTCCAGGGAACCAAGCAAACTTACAAAGAGAAGGAGTATGCACGTGCTATATACAAGCTTAAGTGAAAAGAATTCTGCACCACAGTTTCCACTTCAATTCACTTCAACCTAGGAACTCACTTTTGGTATAGAAATGAGGATGGGTATGAATTTGGATCAATAACCATTTCATTCATTCATTTATCATTTACTCTCTATTGAGCAAATGACGTATTGAAGACATTGAGGTGGGTGTTGTGGGGACACAAAAATGTTGAAGATACCCCCAAGGAGTTCATAACATTATCAATTTTGGAGGGAAAGTATTTGGGAAAATAGAAGTCCCTAGAATAGGGTGACTGTTATTTTCAGGCACAGTGTGGTTAAAATAGGAAGCCATGGCAATGAGTTCAAGGCACTCGTTGGTCTCTCATCACAGCTCCTGGAGCTTTGATAGAATGGCCTGCAGATTAAGGGTGAGGCAGTGAGAAAAGTGGCTGGGTTCTTCAAGCAGGCACAGAGTAGATTTTTTAAAAAAGTTTTATAGCAAAACCAGCTGGATAGAATTCCTACAAAGCAACAAAATCAGATAGGTTTTATGTTTCTCTGCTGTTTGAGAAATAAAGGAGAAATAGAACTCTACAGCTATACGGCCGGGAGGGGAAAAGTTGTACCACAGAGGTCTGTGCCCATAAGCTTTGAGGATGGAGGCTAAGGCAAGGCATTCTTTCAGAAAATGTTCCCGGAAAATCACTGTATGACACACTGTAGCCAAAGAACAGAAGAATCCAAAATAAAAATTCAGAGTCATAGAAGAAATGATTTCTAAATAATATTTAAACCCATTTAAAATAAAATTAGGTTGACTACCAAAAGCAGCCCTGGTAAATGCTAAACGTTTCTGATCATAATTAGAAAAGGAATATGAGGATATAATGAATGGAATATATGTCCTAAACACCTAGATTTATATTGACCACATCAAAAGATAATTCATACATGGCTTTCAGAACAAGAACATGCATCTTTTGAGCCCAGCTGGTGTAGCTTAGTGGTTGAGCATCAACCTATGAACCAGGAGGTCATGGTTTGAATCCCAGTTAGGGCACATGCCCAGGTTGCAGCTAGATTCCCAGTGTAGGGTGTGCAGGAGGCAGCCGATCAATGATTCTCTCTCATCATTGATGTTCCTATTTCTTTCTCCCTTCCTCTTTGAAATCAATAAAAATATATTTTAAAAAAATGCCTCTTTTTGAAGAATTCATAGTTTCTTAAAGAAGCTAAAAAACACACCCGGGTATACATATTTCAAAATCCTTAGATGCAAATCTCTAAAAGGAAATAAAAACCACAGTCCACAGAATAAAAGACAAAATATAAGGAAAACATGTAAAAAAAAGCCAAAGATTAAGTTAAAATTAAAATTTTAGAATTAATGTTAGACAAATCAAATACTATAAGAATAAATAGCTAAAAATTCCATAATAAAAGACAAAGCATTAATAGGATAAGAAAGTTTCCCGTAAGAAATAAAACTAAATAGCACAAACATTAACAATGTAAAAATAAAAGATTTATTAGCAGACATAACAAGGCAAATACTAGCTGATTGGTAAGTCAGGTGTCAGGCTGGATAAAAAGAAGTGCTTTTAAGTAAGTAGCCAAGAATCTCTCCTCATTTAGAACAACCTAATTCTTACGCATAGCTAGGTCTGAAGCTGAAAGGCTTGTTTTCTCTGTAAGAATGCTTAAGATAATATTCATTGTTTGACTAAACTTGTAAATCAAAGTAACCCAAGATATATCTTCCATTGAGTGGTGTGTTCACTCGGGGGAGCTCAAATAGCTTTGAGCTACTAGCATATCAGTTAATTTTATTCTAGAGGTTTGCATATGCATATGCATTTCGAATCCTTAGGATTTGCATGTCCACATTCAAATACATACCCACAATGCACTGGGCACCCAAATAAATGTTAAAAAAAAATCCGCATTGAATTTCTCAACTCTGTTGTCTCGCATCCATTTCCTATAGAAGCACCCCCCCCCCCCAATTTAAATAGTCTAAAGAAACTCTGACAGCTTCCCAGACAATTTCTCTGTGGAGACACAAATAACACGCATTTTCTTCTTCTTGCCCGCTCTGCTCTTTAATAGGAACAAACTGTGAAAAGCACAGCTGTTATCAACATAGAGATACTGAACACCCAGAGACAATGAGAAGTAACATTACTAACCTCAAAAGAAAGAAAGAAAGAAAGAAAGAAAGAAAGAAAGAAAGAAAGAAAGAAAGAAAGAAAGAAAGAAAGAAAGGAAGAAGGAAAGAAAGAAAGAAAGAAAGAAAGAAAGAAAGAAAGAAAGAAAGAAAGAAAGAAAGAAAGAAAGAAAAGGTTTGTGGGTTAGATAATACATACAGGAAGAGGCACATTTTTAATTGGAATTATTGCTATGATTCTGGATCTGCAGGAGTCACAGTGTTGCTGAATCAGTAAATTTTAATTTTAAATTATCCACCTGGGTGAGACAGACAGGTGCAGCTGCCCATCAATTTTAGCTTCAGGGAGAGTAAAGGACAAGGAGTCAGAGAGAGAAGAAAAAAGAAGAAACAATAAATGTTTGCAGGACTTTTAGTCTCTAGGACAAAACACTCCCTGCCCACTTAATTTTCCAGACCAATAGAGGCTGTGCTAGGACTTTTGAAAGTAGATTCTTATGCCTTTTAAGAAATCTCCACTCCTGGGAATGGAACATGCTGTGTGAATGAAGCTATGTGACTGGTTCTAAATAGCACTTTTAAATGTAGGCAGGTGTATGGCCTAACTTTTGATAGTTTAAAGACTGTGATCAAAAGGGATTCCCCAACCCATAGTTTCCATTATCCTCATTGTCCATGAAAGATGGTTCAGTGTATTTAACCCATCAGCCTCTTCCTCCACCCAGTCACACACGGTAACACCTAGAATGCATCCTTCCATGTTTTCCTCCAGATAGAGGGTGTCCAGTGTGATTGTTCATTTTTTTTTAATGTTATGTTGCACCCGTGGCTGGTGTGACTCAGTTGGTTAGGCATTGCCCCCTGCACCAAAGGGTTGCTGGTTTGATTCCCAGTTACAGAGCATGCCCAGTTGTGGGCTAGATCTCCGGTAGGCCTCCATTCATGTTCAGCTCTCACATTGATGTTTCTCTTTCTCTCTCCCTCTCCCTCTCGTTTTAAAAATCAATATTTTTTTAAAATCTTTTTAAAAAATATGGGAGAAAAAGAATTGCTATTTTTTAAAAAACATAATAAATAACTAAAGCAAATAAATTAACACATGATACATACAGATGCAATGAATGGTTTCCAAAGGCGAGCTAGGCCAAGATAAACACAGCATTTTGGATGGTGGCTCTCCTGCATAGCAGGGCCAGAAGGGAGTGCTGAGGGGGTCATTCGATGGAAGCTATGCTCAGCATAATAGCCTTGGCTTTGGAGTGGTGAACTAGCAGCTGTTAGTACATTCTTCAAAGAAAAAGTGAAGTGAGTAACTAACCAGTAAGAGCGAGCCATGTACGGGTCAGTGATGGCAATGATAGGGCACAAGGATAGGACTGACTCACCAAGACTGAGGATCTGAAGCCGAGTGGGGAAACGCGTTTAAAGGCGTGGCTTACAGCCAAAACCCACAGGGAAAGGCGCCAGCCAAGCTCTGGCGTGACTATGAGACCACCATGCTGTCTTTAGACTGTCCCATAAACCCTCAGTGCGTGTATTGGGAGACCGGGAGGGAAATCTGGTTCAGAGAGGCCACCTTTGCCAGATGCAGACATATCCTTTGTTAAAAGCGAACACAGAAATCATTGTGTTCATTCTCTGTTTGCATACGTTTAGGAAGAGTTCATTTCCATTTGATTTTTCCCCCTGTCTCTCCAGATCAGAAACTGTGTCTTGAGGCTTATATAATACTAGAGGCCCGGTGCACGAGGGTGTGTGTCCCTCAGCCCAGCCTGCACCCTCTCCAATCTGGGACCCCTCAAGGGATGTCCGACTGCCCATATAGGCCCAATCCTAAACGGACAGTTGGACATCTCTCTCACAATCCAGGCCTGCTGACTCCCAACTGCTCGCCCGCCTGCCTTCCTGATTGCCCCTAACCGCTTCTGCCTGCCAGCCTGATCACCCCCTAACCACTCCCCTGCCAGCCTGATTGATGCCTAACTGCTCCCCTGCCAGCCTGTTTGCCCCTAACTGCCCTCCCCTGCTGGCCTGGTCACCCCTAACTGCCCTCCCCTGCTGGCCTGATCACCCCTAACTGCCCTTCCCTGCAGACCCAGTCACCCCCAACTTCCCTCCTCTGCCAGCTGGGTCACCCCTAACTGCCCTCCCCTGCAGGCTTGATCACTCCCAACTGCCCTCCCTTGTAGGCCTGGTCCCTCCCAACTGCCCTTCCCTCCTGGCCATCTTGTGGCGGCCATCTTTGACCACATGGGGGCAGCCATCTTGTGTGTTGGAATGATGATCAATCTGCATATTATTCTTTTATTAGATAGGATAGAGGCCTGGTGCATGGGTGAGGTCTGGCTGGTTTGCCCTGAAGGGTGTCCCAGATCAGGGTGGGGGTTCCCTTGGGGCATGGGGTGGCCTGGGTGAGGGGCCTGTGGTGGTTTGCAGGCCAGCCATGCTTCTTGGCGACCTAAGTGGAGGCCCCAGTATCTGGGATTTATTTATCTTCTATAATTGAAACTTTGTAGCCTTGAGTGGAGCCAAGCATCCTTCTTGCTCTGTGGCCACAGCCATTTTTGTTGGGATTTATTTATCTTCTATAATTGAAACTTTGTAGCTTTAAGCGGAGGCTAAGGCAGGCCAGGGCTGTGCAAGCTTGGTTTCCTCCATCGCCAGTGGAAACTCAAGCCTCCTGCTCTCTCCAGCTCCATGGCTGCCGCCATTTTTGTTGGGATTTATTTATCTTCTATAATTGAAACTTTGTAGCCTTGAGTGGAGGCCTGGGCCCACCAGGGTGTGCAGAAAGCTTGGCTTCCTTCATCGCCGGGGAAACCCAAGCCTTCTGCTCTCTCCGTGGCCGCAGCCATCTTGGTTGGGTTAATTTGCATACTTGCTCCTGATTGGCTGATGGGCATGGCTTGTGGGTGTAGTGGAGTGATGGTTAATTTGCATATCACTCTTTTATTAAATAGGATTGTTAAAAACTGTAAACCCTGAATTTTTCAAGCTAGAGTTGGCTCATTTCTGTTTCCTTTATTTCCTTCTTTTTCTTGCTTCTTTTCTGTACAACTATGGTAGGAACAACATGTTTTTATGCAGTCTCATCTTCCACACTTTAGTTAATTGCCCAAGTTCCCAGTGAACGGTTTGGTAACAATGGCCTCTCACATTGTATTTCAGCCATAACCTACTATTGGCCTCTGAATTCCCTTAGATTGTTTGGAGATTAAAAACCTTTTTAACAACTCAGTATTTTGTTCACCTTTTGATGCAGCCGTCATCACACGGGGGACCCCTTGTGTGTTCCTGCACAGGATAAGTAAGGAGATGTGCAATCAGGGCCATGATGCCTACAGGGCACGTTCTATGTGGTTACGTTGAAGAGTCACATGCACCTCACCGGGAGGCTTGTTTTTTTCTGACAGTCATTTTGCTGGAGTGAACGCATTTTTTAGTTATATTTTAGAATAATCCTTGTTCTTCATGTTTGTCTTCTTTGAAAACTTGATTTCTGAGAAAAGAGAGCCTCCAGCAGTTATTTTCTGTGCTATGTTGATCCCATTGGAAATAATGCTGCTATTGGTATCGCTGAGAGAAGACATGTTAGTATTTTTACTTTTTAAATATATTTCATTGATTTCAGAGAGGAAGGGAGAGGGAGAGAGAGAGAAGGATAGAAACATCAATGATGAGAGAGAATCACTGATAGGCTTCCTTTTTCAACTCCCCACCCCCCAGCCCCCACTGGGGAGCAAGCCCGCATCCCGGGCATGTGCCCTGACCAGGAATCAAACTGTGACCTCCTGGTTCATAGGTTGATGCTCAACCACTGGGCCATGTCACTGGGCAAAAGAAGACATTTTTATTTCTGAGTGCTTCTCTGGCTATGTTCATGTTCAGTTGGTAGGCACCAGTAGGGCCTTACTGATGATCAAAGCACTGCCATTCTCCTAAAGGTTGGTAAGTAGCCACTTGCCTGAGCTTGTCCAATACCCCTCCGTGTTTCAGGCTTTCTCCGAGGACCCTGAAAGCACTCCCAGTCCTGCCTTCAAATAGTTAATATCCAGCCACCGGGATTTGGCCTAGCTCCATGGCTCTGCCCATATCCTTACACTCACTAGAACAACAATCCTGTCAGACTCCCATGAAATAACTTATTTAACAGCGGACAGGCCTGTCTCACCCCATGAGTAACAGTTCCAACCTTTACAGGAAAACGGAGGACTGCTCGAATCTTCAAGAAGCAACGTCTAATGAGCAAGGTTAACTGTGGTTGATAATCACGATCACAACAATGACCCTAATCCCCCATGCTCATGCAAATGCATTTTCATAAACGGAATGTAAAAAATACCTATCCTGTCTTCCATGTTACTCAGCAAATTCACACTTTCCTGGTGTGCGTTGCCCAAGAGATAGACACCGACACGACGTTTCAAGTGGATCTCATTTATTTGGGAGGCGCAAGGAGCGCCAACAGTGACACAGAAAACTGATGGGAGGAAGGGAGGCAGCCCACGTGACACACACATTAATACCGTGTGAGGGGACCGTAATCCCATAGGTTGAGATACGTGCTTCAGAATGAAGGGGAGTCGAATTGGCCATCCCCAATATGTCTCCTTAGCATGAGGGTTATTTTGAGCTGATTATTTTTAAGAATCAGCAAACAGGAAAAACTGGAAGTGAGCAGTGGAAGTTAAGCTTTTGTAAGAGACATTTACACAAATAAGGAACTCTCCACTTGTAAGTGTGTCTCCCCCTCCCCGTCCCAGGAAGGGGAGTAGGACTATGCTCCAGAAACTTGTATCAATGGAGAGGCAGCAAAGTCCACCTGCATAAGGACCACCTCTGGCTTTTGCCTGATGAACTCCCATAACTGGCTACCCCGACTCCCGTAGGCCTGTCCATCTGCCTTTAACTGGGGATGGTATTTAAGGTAGTGGCCTGGCCAATTGGGGAGTTACTCAGTGTCCTGGGGCAGTGGTCGGCAAACTCATTCGTCAACAGAGCCAAATACCAACAGTACAACAATTGAAATTTCTTTTGAGAGCCAAATTTTTTAAACTTAAACTTCTTCTAACGCCACTTCTTCAAAATAGACTCGCCCAGGCCATGGTATTTTGTAGAAGAGCCACACTCAAGGGGCCAAAGAGCCGCCTGTGGCTCGCGAGCCGCAGTTTGCCGACCACTGTCCTTGGGTATCTCCCATGTATACAGGAAGTATACATGTTATTAAACTCGTGTTTATTTTTCTCTTGTCACTCTGTCTTCTATTAAAGAGAGGTCACTGCCAAGAACCAGGAAGGGCAGAGAGAAAAACCCTTTCCTCCCTTAGGAGAATTACCCCCCTAGTGGGCCAAGGGAGTTGTATGTATGCACACACTGCCAGTCGTGGTTCCAGGGCTGCTCCCCAGAATGGTAATTCGTTGGCACCTCTGACCTTAGTCCTGGCCCAGAGCAGCCTCAGGAAAAGCCTTCAGACAGAGCCTGTGCCCGGTGCGGGTCTGTGGGCAGCCTGCCTTCTGCAGGGAGAAGGCCGGCGGGAGATGGGCTGCACCCTGCAGCAGCTGCTATACTTACGTTACCATCACCAGAGTTCGGGTCCATGTTCTGCAGCTCTTGAATTGCTCTTTTCAACCCCTCGTGGAAGATGCTTTTTGCTGGGATAAAGAACTATTTATTTTAGCCTTTTGGGAAGGGATAGAATTGAAAGCTTCCGCTTAAAAGGTCATGTTCCTTAAATGAAGGGGCTTAGTAAATTTGAAGTCTTTGAGGATTAACTTGCCTTCCAATTTCAAGATTGCCTCCAGTGCTCACGCAAGGCAATATTTATTTCCATCTGTGCAACGCTCGAGGTGTTTGGCCGCAGTGTACCTTTATTCCCCCAAATGCTTAAAGAATGATGGAGCGGTTTCCTCACTCGCATAGCCCACCTGTGATGTTGGTATGCGGAGTGAGGTTGTAGTGATAGGGAGTTGAGCAAGCTGGCCGTGCTGTGCCAGCATAGAATGCTGCTCTGGTTTAGCTGAAAAGAGTGACTTTCAAAGACAAAAATAAATGTGTTCAATGCTCTACCCAAAGTATTATAGTCATTGCAGAAAATCTGGGTAATTCAAAAGCATATAAAGAAGAAAATAAAAATCACCTTCAACTTTACTATCTAGCAATTGAGATGGTAGTATCATCGTTTGTCATGTCCATTCTTTGATCCTATGCCTATTTTTACATCATTAAAACAGTATGTATAAACACTTTGTTCATTCGGTAACAACATGCATTTCCCTAGGCTAGAGTTCTTAACATTTAGCGTGCCTCAGAATCACCTATGGGTCTTGATAAATCACAGATAACTTGGTCTCATTATCTCTGGGCCTTCTCATTGGGTAAGGCTGGGTGGAATCGGAGAATGCGCAAGTTAGAGAATCTAACAAGGTTTCATGTGCTGCTGGTCTGATGACTTCACTTCTTAAACTCTTTACACATTGGGATAAAGGTATTATTGTTTCTTCATGAGGGCATGGGTACATATGTGTGTTTATTTTGCAAAAATCTATCCAGCAGTGGAATTTATATGTATGTGATACATCAATAAAACTTGAAAGAAAATTCCAAAGCACTGATTGTAATCACTTATAATTGTAATATTTTCTCTATGCATGTGCCATAATTTACATAACAATGCCCCTAATTTCATTGGTTCCTAATGAATATTAGTGTAGTCTAATATTTATTATAATTTTAATGTATTAAATATTTTGGAGAATTTCAGATTGTTTTTACAGCAATGCAAATACAACATAAAAATAAATACACATATTTTAGCACTGTTAGTATATAGTGCCATAATGCTTTCCCCAAATATTTCAAGAAAATTATAGTTATACAATCTCTTGTTTGCTGAATGGTTGATTGCCTTCTTTGAAGAAGGTAGTATGATAATGTTTCTTTATTGTTTAGTTAACTTTTGATATTTTAAGTATAAATGAAATGAATGATTAACCTATATGGCTTTCTTGTGCCATACCTTTAGAACTATGGGTGATAGTATTCTTAGGAAGATATATATTCTTGAAAACTTCTGCATGCTTTGTTGTAGGTAAAATACTAGATATTAAGCTTTAAATTTTTTTATTTTATTTTAAAGACTTGGAGCTAATACTGAGAATTGAATAGATCCAATCACTTTTATGTAATCCTTTTAGTATTGTACTTTTGTCAGAAAAAAACCCCTGAGATTTCTCATTAACTTTCCCCCTTCCTTATTAAAAAGTGAAATGACCATTATGTGAGAACCAAAACTATTTTATAGGTCAATAATGTGGAGGAATAGGGTTATCTCAGCTTTACTAAATACATTTAAAATAAATGTGATCCTTGAGTTTAGCCCTCATTGAACTACAAGCCCTTAAAATACTCTTTGCCAAAAATTAGGCATTAAGAACAAACTATTTTGTTTATCTCTAAATGCATATTCAACACATAATGCATTATATTGAATGAGAGTTCTTTAAGTTGTATTATGTACACACATATATATGCATATATGTATAGATATATGTATGTATATAAAATTTTCTTTGGATTCTTGAACTTAAATATCAGTATAAACTCAAAGAGAGTTTCAGTATATACAGTTTTCTATGTTCACAGAAAATTATAAATATTGCTATATAACTCATCATTTTGCATCCAATAAAAACTTCTTACAACTCTGATGAGCAGTTAGCTCTCTCCCATTAATGGAACCATTTCCAATATATCCCAATATTACTTGTTTCTCCTGATGAGGTATGTCAGGTAGCACTGTTACATATGTTTGGGCAAGAGGGAAGATGGTAAGTCTAATGTGAAAGTGGAACATTTAAGAAACTTATACATAGCAGAGACTCAGTAAATATTTATTGTAAAAATACATTTAAACCAAAACTAATCGTTTTTAAGGGGGCATGTTTCTGGGATAGAAGTGGAAAGGCTTGATGATGGATTTCATTGCTGGCTTTGTTTCCTGGATCCTTCGTAAAGGTTTGGAAGATAAATAATAGGGGTAAAATGTGAAGATAAGGAGGAAAAAGACAGTACAATGAGTTTTCCAACCATTACCTGCTTATCTCAATTCCTTTTATCTCAATGCTTGCCCTTAACTGTTCCTCAACCAGAATTTAATTTATTAATAAAAATAGAAAGAAAACGTGTTACACAAAGATGTGTTTATTTTAGGAATATTACGATTTTGTGGTTTCCTCTTCCAAACCTTTCTCTTTCTTTTCTTTTTTTCTTCATTCTTTTTATATTTGTAATTAAAATTTGGCTGGATATATCACAAAGCTGTTACAAAAATGTGACAGAATTATACATAAACAATGAAAATATAGTGGAATCTGTGTGTGAGAGCTTCCTTCCTTGGGCCTGTATCCTTTCCTTTTATTCTCCAGCTACTAGTAGTGTTAGGGTTTGGAAAAGGTGCTTAATTCAAATTTTACTATCTCAGAAATTCTTTAAGAGAAAAAGTGTAGTTAACAGTATAATACAGAGTACACTATTCAAAAGTACATCATTACATACACTACAACATTAAGGAACCAAAAGGTATTCAGCAATAGGACGACGTAATAAAATAGACAACTAAAGTTTGGTTTGATGACATGTGTATATATTATTTATATACTAGAGGCCCAGCACACGAAATCTTGTGTGGGTAGGGTCCCTAGGCCTAGCCTGTGATCAGGGCCATCTTCTGCCCACTCGCCAGTCCCCAGTCCCCAGTCCCGCCCTGCCGTCACCCACCTGGTTCCCCGTGGTTCCCTGTTCGCCATGCTGTGATCGGAGCCTGCAGACATGGGGGCAGGGATGGAGAGGTAGTCAATGCACCTCATAGCGACTGGTCAAGCAGTTGTTTCGTTCGTTATGCCATTATGGTCACTGGGCTTTTATTATGTAGGATAATGTATATGATTATAATGGATATCCATTATCATTTGATAAGTATAATGATGTATATTCCATACTTATATTCATTATATATATATATACACCATCGTTCATCTAAAAGCATCACTGAGCACTTCACAGCCAATTACTGATCTTAAATGTCAGTGAGAGGATGTGTTAATTTTTAAGCAAAACCAAAATGACTTTCCCTTTGAGCAGCCAATGAAACTCTGCAGAGAAGGGGTGTCTCTCCCACAGATGCCAACTGGGTGCATTCGCATATGTGCTCCCTCATGAATCAAGAAGCTGGAACATGCACATGACTTTAAAATAATTTAAGAAATTGCTTTAACAAGCTGGGTGTTTATATCTATGTATGGTTACTTTAATTTATGCTGATAGGTGATTCTAAAAAAAAAACAACTAATAAAAATAGATTTCTCTCTTTTCTTGTCTGTTACCTAAATCTTGTTAAACTTTTAATGCATTATATTGAACAAGAGCCCTTCAAGTAGCATTCTATATGTTTAAGTTTACAGAGTTAACATAATGTATAATGATTGCTCCTTGACTAAAAATGTACATATAATTAAAATTTGGTACATCAAGTAAAATCATATTATGCTTGAAAGCAAATTAATCAATTCAGCTTATTATGATACTAGAGGCCCGATGCAGGAAATTCATGCAAGAGTAGGCCTTCTTTCCCCCAGCTGCTGGCACCAGCTTCCTTCGAGCACCCTGGACCCGGGCTTCCCTCACAGCCCCGGCTTCATCTGGAAGGTCATCCGGAAGGATGCCCGGTCTAATTAGCATATTGTGCTTTTATTATTATAGATTCATGACACAAATTATTGGGGACTTATTAATACTTACTATAGAGAGCAAACAGCCATGCGGTGCATTCTCTTTTAATTAACTAACTGATTAACTAGCCACTGAAGTTCATAAGCAACAGTGGCCTCAACCCCTCTTCATTATAGGAAACCATTTATCACTAAGTTCACTGCCTTTGTGTTATATCCAGATAACCAGTAGACTTCGGTTTCACCACTTATGTGACCAGGAAATGCACCACTCACTTCATGTAAGCTTCTGAACACAAGTTACATTTAAAGTCACAAGGTGCACAGTATGAGGAATATGGACCTAAACACAGTAAAACATCCTGGATTGTTTTGGTGCACTTCAGGGTTTGTTTGTATGAAATTATATTTCAATTATAGAGCCTATAATAAAAATACCAAATATATAATAAGCACGATGACCACTATACAAAATTGCTTAATACTCATTGCTGTTATCGCCCAATTTTTAAACACCTCCCCACCTAGAACTGCCCCAAGAAATGCCAACCTACATTGACACTGAAGTACATAGTCTTAAAAACACAAAGTGTGTATCAGTGCCCAGTCAAATGAGTACCTTCGCTGATGGGCAACCAGGGTTGACACAAAAACAATAAAAGCAGCCATAAAAAGAAACTAAAATAATTTGGAAGGGGGCGAATCTCTCCTTTTCTTCTTTTTTTTTTTGCCAATTTCAAGTGTGAACACTAAGATATAGGAGAGAGAAAATGAGAAGGCATCTTAGTTCATGCTGGATCTCTCTGATGCCCCTTGATAAGGCACAGATGCATAAAGAGGTTTCCCATGTACACCATCTTCCATAGTGAAAAGAATTTCCTTGAAGTTGGAATTTATATTTGGACTGACTGTGACAAAATAAATTTATTCAGAAATTATTTATTCACTATCCATTAGATGCCAGGACATTGTTCAGAATAAACAAAGACCATTCTACACAGTGCCACCTTCCATATTTTCCGCTAATTATTATGGCCCAGTGAAACCTGTGCTATATTTAACATCAACCAGCTCAAAAAACTTCAATACAGATTCTTCCTCTTCATTCTTCCTAACTTCTGTTTCTAACATGTCAGTTAACGTTCAGTGTCCTATCCTGAATATGGAATGGATTGTTGGGTTCTGGAGTATGATAGATCTTCGTTTAACATGCCTGTTACATACCAAGCATTGTCCTCGGTGCCATGGAGAAGATGAAAAGAAATAAGGGTTGAGGCCTTTTCCCTCCACGGTGTTGACCACACAGCTAGAGGTGTGAAGGTCTCAGAGCTAAAACCAAACCAACCGAACAAGCAAACAAAATGAGAAGCAACAGGTCCCAAGGGGAGCCAGTGCTCCCAAGTGGCCTCATTGGAACTGAAATATTCGATGACAAAGATCTTAGTCCTTCCCATCAAGGGATGATTTCTTCAGATTAATAAACCCACATGTGTACAGAAATGACTTGTACAGTCCATATGAAAGACAGCTCCTCCCACAGCATCTGTTGTGGCGATGGCCACTGGGCCACTGAGAGCCTCTGGGTGGCCACATTGCTCATTTCTAAAGCATTGCTGCTGAGCAGGTGCTGGGTGCTAGCCTCCTGAGATGGAGTGTGTGTGGCCTTGACTGGGGCTCCCACACTTGTGGGGTGCAGGTAATTGCAGGTGAGGTCTATGGAAACCGGAAAAACTGTGCAGAAGCCAGGCCATTGCTCAGGGAGTGCCGGTGTCTTAGGGGCTTGTTTGAAGGAAGCCTGGGCTCTGCTGCACGCTCTCTGCTGGGGTTCAGCTGAGATCACCAGTGAGGCACGGAGACGTGGTAGGGTCTAAAATGAGGATGTGTCCTGCTTCTGGTGTCAGGATGCCCGGAATTGTGTTCAGAACCTGCACGCCTTGCTAGGTGAAAAGGAAGAGCGGATGGGTCCTGGAGCCCAGGGCTGGATCCGGCCCGTTCGGCTGTTCTATCTGGGTCACGGAGCCCAGGGAGGCTCTGGGTCACGGGGCCCAGGGAGGCTCTAGCCAGGGGTGGGCAAACTTTTTGACTCGAGGGCCACCATGGGTTCTTAAACTGGACCAGAGGGCCGGAACAAAAGCATGGATGGAGTGTTTGTGTGAACTAATATAAATTCAAAGTAAAGGAGCGGAGGGGAGAGCAAGAGAACCCTCCGCTCTTTCGGCTCCGCGGGCCGGATAGAACAGCCGAACGGGCCGGATCCAGCCCGCGGGCCGTAGTTTGCCCATGGCTGCTCTAAGCGCTGGGCCGTGATGCCCTCATTCAGACCCTTGCGCTCTCCTGGGCCAGACAGATGGCGACCTTGTGGCCTCGGGATCTTGTCTTTCATTGGCTTTCCCCTCCAGGCCATGTTGTCGCCATCTGAAAGTCTCTAAGGAGGAGACTGTGTCTCTGGGGAAGCAAGCCCTTTGTTTCCTCCCAGAGGATAAACAGGACCGACTTTCCTCTCCATCGGGTGGGGGGCTGGAGACCCAGGTGCCTGTGGACATCTTCTCTCCCGGACGCCCAGGCCACCAGGCAGAGGAGAGGCCTTGGCAGACACCGGCCTCCTGGGCTGCGCCTCCGCTCCTGCCCAGCGGGTCTGACAGATGGCATGGCCTCAGCTGTTCTCCCTCCTGGCAGGCCCTGAGGGCGGGTGGGGAGGCCGGCTGCTCCCAGGCTGTCCCCTGAGTATGAGTGTCGGTGTCACCGCCACCTGAGAGCAGGGTGTGAGCAGACAGCAGACGGCAGCCCAGCCTCCCCGCGCCCAAGGTTTTCTGTTGCAGGGCGGTTTTATGTTTTTGCTGCTTTAAATTGCTTGAAGGGTCTTTCGTTGTTGATAACTGACCTACACACTGTGGGCAGTGAACTGGAAATGGCCCAGGCATTGCTTCCTAGCCAGATGTCTCAGATTTGTGAAAGGAGAGAAATTCTCAAGTTAAGTCATATGCTCACACAGTACAACATTCTACAACCTAATTTAAATACTTGAAAACAAGTGGGATTAGTCCTTAGCCCTTAAAATTCCCTTGTTTGAATGTAAGTTGGGTATGTCTCCTCTCTTCTCCCTCTCCTCCCTCTCCCAGGGACACATGCCCATGAGGCCCCGAGTCCCCGGGCCACAGAGAGGGAGATGTGGGAACCATGAGAGGCGTAGATGCCACATCCCTGGCTCTCTTGTCTGTGATTCCAGTGCTTCCAGCCACGCCACATTCCCCTTCTCCTTTGGGGCATTGTGAGCAAGTGTCTTCATAGTGCTGATGAGCTAGCTCTCAACTTGTATGTGACTCTCAGCATTTTCCTCCCTTCCCATGGCTTTTCCTCCTGTCTTCTCTGTCACAGCTGTGGGCTGGCCCAGCCCGCTGCTCTTCTCCACCTCAGCGAGCTCCAACAGTCGCCCCAAACACAAGTTCTTGCTGGGATCTGATCTAGGTGGGCAGTGAGGCCATCTGATCCAATATCACATTTGAACAAAAGGCTCTTTAGAATATATCTCTCTCTATATATATATATAAGCCCAGCAACCAGAACAGTGGAATGACTAGAATGACCAGTGGTTATGATGTGCACTGTGGTAGCTAACCAGCCTGATCTGGGCCCTGATCCCCCCCCCCCCCCCACAAGGCTGGCCCAGGCCCCAATCGGCTCCCAACATCCTGATCAGGGGCAGAGCTGGCCGGCCAACTGCCCATGGCCCCTCTCCCTGGCCGGCCCAGCCAGACCCACCTGTGCACAAATTCGTGCACTACACTGCACTCTTTAGAATACACACACACACACACACACACACACACACACACACACACACATATAATCTCTAAAAGGATTAAAAGCAGGGATGCCAAAAGGTAGAAACCACTCAAGTGATCATTGACAGATGAATGGATATAAACAAAATGTGGCATATACTTAAACATGGAATAGTATTCGTCTTGAAAGAGTAAGGGGACTCTGACACATTCTCCAACATATAGGGCTCCCTGGAAGACATTATGCTAAATGGAAAAAGCCAGTCACAGAAGCGTAGTTGTTGTATGATTCGAATTATATGACTACCTAGAGACAGGAGTAGAATGGTAGTTCCCAGGGGCTGAGGGGAGGAGGTGGGCTGGGGAGTCAGTGCTAATGGGTGTAGAGCTTCCGTTTGGAATGTGAACAAGTTCTGGTAAAAGGGATGGAAGTGATGGTGGCAGAACACTGTGAATGTACTCAATCCACTGAACTGTACACAGAACATGGTTTTATTTTTAACTCAGACTCACACACACACACACACACACACACACACACACACACACCATGCACAAGAGAAGGCGTGTGCTTCTGCTCCTTCTTTTTTCCTCTGGCTGGAATGTAGACCTCTTGGGTGGAGCTTGAGCAGCCACTAGGGCTGTGAGGTGGCAGCCACATGGGGCAGAGCAATGGGACACAAGGAGTTAAGGTTTCTGATCCCCATGGAATTGCTAAACCAGCACTGGGCAACTCATTTTTAGATTTTGTTTGAGTGACAAATTAACGTCTATCTTGTTTGAGCCACTATTAATTTTTCTATCACTATTTGCTGAACTTAATTCTATTTTAACCACTTTAACCCTGATTTGCTTTGCTATAGATGAATGTCCTTCAAGTTTTTGATCTGTGCTTACATGGAAGTGTACTATTATCCTATTATCCACTATAACTGTGATGGACATCAGCAAATAAATTCACAGAAAATGTCATAAAAGTGATGGCTATCTCTTTCTTCTACAAAGAGGAAGTGCAGTAACCCTAGTAAGAATGTGTAATTTTTAATCTGTTTTTGTTCCTTTGGAAGGTCCCCGTGTTTGGGGTAGATTGTTTCTGCGTTTGGCCGTGGCCACTTGTAATTTTAGTTCCGCCTCCTGGGATGCTGGCAATCTTGCCATCTCAGGCTTCATTTTCTCAATTTTGTATTTGATAATTTTACCAAAAATATTAAGAGATAGTAGACACAATGTCAAGTCTTCAGACACATCATGTGAATTTCCAGCCAACCGGAGGTGGGCCAAGAGGTTACTCATACAGGGCAACAAGTGCTGCATCTGTGAAAACAAATACAACAAATAAAACCCAACTCTGTGGAAAATTTGTCTTCAGGACAATGTTTACAGTACATTTAAAAAATTAGGTAGTGTGTGTTATGACTCATACAAGTTATAAATCATCTTAATAAAAGTGATTGATGGATTATCCATTCATTATTATGTCTTCAAACCCAAATAACTTAAATTTAAATCATACCCTTGCTTCTTTCTGGAGAAGACCATGTTTTACTTCTCAGACCCTTATGTCCTTCAAGGACTTTGTCATTTGCACATGATCATCACTTTTATAGCTTCAAAATGTAACTCTCATGCATGAAATACAAATATTTCTAATCGCTAGTGGTGGAAAAATTCTCTATGTCTTTTCTGTGTAAATATTTATTTTTCTATTTATTTAGTCTATTAAATGATACATGTAAAAAAAAAACAATATAAGCTTCTCACCACCTCAAAGATTATCTTACATTTATTTGTAGTGTTCCAGGTGAGCTGACATTTGGCCATTCTCGGAATACGAATGGATTTGATGGAATGCTGACAAAACTGGAAGACGTTCCGTCTGGCAGTGGCTGCAGTTCAGGATATGAGAGGCAGGTGAGAGAAGGCGAGGATGCAGGGTAAGGGGCCTCAGTGCCTTTCGCTCTCCTCCCCGCATGGAGAAGATGACTTATCATCAGCTTATCGATTCCCTCAACTCTCTGGAGCTCCAGGGACACTTCATCTGCTTCTTTCGTCTATCCCTTACCTCCCCTTTCAACTCTGGAGGACAAGCTGTCCATTTTGAAGGTCAAAGCTGACGCTCCACATCATCCCTCCTTGTCTCCTCCAAACTCTGGTAACATTTCTTTCACCCTCCCTCTTCCTTGACTCATTTCCTCCAGCTGATAAATTTGTTTATGTGTCTCCTTTCTTTACAAAAATTTAACCAATTTTTTTACCAAACCCCGTGCCGTGATACCCCTGCTACCACCTTTCTCTTTGGCCCTTCATATGGTTTCATTATTGAAACCAAAGTGTGTACTCACCACTGAAACCGTTCGTCTGCCAGCCACTCCTAACTGGCCTCTGGCCCTCCCACTGAAAGTGCTCCACAAGGTTACTGATGACGTCACAAATGCTAATCCCTGTAGGCACTTTTCTGTGGTGATTTACCAGAGCGCTCAGCTTCACCCGGTGGTGTGGCATACCTTTTCCTTCCAACGCTTGGTTTCTAGATTTCACGTTACCTCCTTCCCCTGACTCTGGACCAGGGGTGGGCAAACTTTTTGACTCGAGGGCCACCATGGGTTCTTAAACTGGACCAGAGGGCTGGAACAAAAGCATGGATGGAGTGTTTGTGTGAACTAATATAAATTCAAAGTAAAGGAGCGGAGGGGAGAGCAAGAGAACTGGATAGAACAGCCGGATCCGGCCCGCGGGCCGTAGTTTGCCCACGGCTGCTCTGGACCATGTGACATTGTTTAAAGATGACTGCGCGCCCCTGCGATTCTGTCCTTCACCCTCTCCTCATTTTCTGCACTTTTCCTGGGAAGTCTAACCAACCTCCTGTCTTGTCACTCAAATCTGTTTCTCCAGCCCAAGGTGATAACTCCAGAGGCGTTCTCGCACCAAGACAGCCCGTGGGCATCTCAACACGCACGGATTTGGGCCTCTCACCACGAGCCTCCTTCGCCTCCTATCCTCCCTCTCTTGGCGGATGACGTCGCCCAGTCTTCCTTGCAGTTTCCCAAGCAAACAGCTTCGCTTTCCCATCTCTGTGCTTTCACACACACTGGTCTACATTCCAGGAATATTTCTCTAGGCCGTGTCTCTTAGCTCGTCCTTTTTTTTTGTTTTGTTTTCTCATTAAGAGCTCAGCAGAAATGCTATTTCTTTCAGAAATCTACTAATGAACGCTCTGTCTGGGCTAGAAGGGCACAACATAGTTTCCCTGACTTTTTCACTTTGTTTATAACCCTCTAGACTGGGAGCTCCTGGAGGCTGTATCTTGTTGATACTGTATTAACAGGGCCTCTGACACAGTACATGCCCGAGTAAAATCACTCAGTAAAACCAGAAGCTTGCCCTGGCCAGTGGTGCTCAGTGGTTGGAACATCGCCCTGCAGACTGAAGGATCACGACTTCGATCCCCGGTCAAGGGTACATATCTGGGTTGCAGGTTCGATCCCCAGCCCTACTGAATCGGTCCCCTTGTCTTCCTCCCCTAACCTGGTTTCCCGCTTGGTTATTGCCATGGTCCTGCAGGCAGAGTCCTCTCAGATTCATCACATATGTTGGCTGCAGAATTCTTTTTCTAAAATATAAATCTGAGCATGTTTCCGACCTGCTCAAAATCCTCCCAAGGTCCCCACTACCATGTATGTCCAGCTATGAACACAGCATAGAAGCGGCTTCGTGCTTTGTTCCTTGCTGTGTTTCCATGCCCACCTCCCACCGCCCATGCGCCCTCTTACATGTGCGTCCCGAGAAACGTGTGGTGGTTCTCCCGAAAGCGATGGCACAGACCCCCCCCCCCCGCCCCCCGCAAGCTCCCCTCCTGCTCCCCATGCCCAGCGCCAGTGCTGGCTTTGGAAACTTGGCTCCAGTTTCACCTCCTCAGCCAGGACCCTCTTGACTTTTCAGACCAGGTGAGTGCCCTTCCTCCTTTTATGTAGCGTCTCTCTCGGATTCTCTAGCTCACCGCAGACCAGCCTCCCAGGGGCCCTGGGCACTGTCGCCTATTTGCTGTGAAGGCCCGACGTCCGGATGCTGCCCTGTAGCAATTCTTCTCTTTCCAGCTGAATTGACTTCCTATGAGGTTTTTATGGCTTCTAAGGCTCAGTGCTAAGATCTTCCCCCATTTTTCAAGGCTGCCAGCCACTGCCACAGACTAAATCCATTGCCACAGACGAGATGCTTTCCGTCTGCTGAACGTTAACCACCAAAACAGGGGGAAAGCCCCGTCCTTCTCCCTGGAGCGGCGCTGCGCTGCCTTTGTGGGTGCGCCCCCCACCCCCCACTGCATCCTCATGGCCACTGCTCCTCTCGCGTCCTCCTGGGTGGCATTCTTGTGCGTGTCTGGGAGAGAGGGTGCCGGAGCGTGTGACGGCATTTTGACAGCTGCCGGGAGAAGTCACGCAGACACTCCACCCGCAGCGATGCCAGGGAGCGCCTCCCTCCACGGGTCGGGACTCGGATCTAACACGCTTCCTCCCAGTGCCGAAGAGTCCAGCTCTCAGACCCCTCCTGGCTCCGGGGAGCGGGGCGGGGGCGGGGGGGCATTTACAGTTCCCAACTGATGGGGGCGCTTGCCAGGTGCTGAGGAGACAACAGTGGCTAAGTCAGAGCTTTCCCCAGAGGATGATAGATTAATAAGCAGAAGAGAGAAGCATTTTAAAAAAATGCATGCAATAAAGACCAGCAGCAGACAAGAAATAGCCCCCCAAGGCGAGCCTGATGGATGCTAAGCCGTGGAGAGGATCAGAGATGAAAGCTGACGGCTTTGGCTTCAGCCACATGCAGGTGGAAGTGCTTCTGCGACATCCAGGCGGAGCTGGTGCCCAGACAGGTGGCATTTAAGCGTGGCACCCGGGAGGGGATCCCATCCCGATAACGTAGATTTGGGGCTCACTAGGCAAAAGAAGATACTCGAAGCTGCATAAGAGTGGACAGCAGAGGTTAGTGGCAGCAGTAAGGAAGTAATAGTAGAGGCAGGCAAAGGAGGCAGCAAAAGAGAGAAGCCATAGTCCAGCCGTGGGCAAACTACGGCCCGCGGGCCGGATCCGGCCCGTTCGGCTGTTCTATCCGGCCCGCGGAGCCAAAAGAGCGGAGGGTTCTCTTGCTCTCCCCTCCGCTCCTTTACTTTGAATTTATATGAGTTCACACAAACACTCCATCCATGCTTTTGTTCCGGCCCTCCGGTCCAGTTTAAGAACCCATTGTGGCCCTCGAGTCAAAAAGTTTGCCCACCCCTGCCCTAGTCAGTGACCACAAGGAAGAGCTTCGCGTGGGCCATTTCCACAGCACAGGAGGGTGTCTGCAGGAAGGGCGTGGGGGGCAGCAGTGCCGCAGAGACCCTCAGCAGCCCCCGGAGGAGTCCATTGGCAGCACAGCCCCGAGGAGGCCACGGGGCCATCGCTTCAGCGGCCGGAGCAGAATGGGGGCCGGGACCAGGGTGCAGAGCCAGTGCGAGCGAAGGCGGCTCAGGTGGTGAACACAGCAAGTTTCCCAAGGATCGTGGCTGTGAATGGGCTAGGAGCAAGCAAAGGAGACCCACCCGCACACCTTCCTGTTTACAGAATTGGAAAGACGGTGTATGGATGCTGAGCCGCAGTCAGCGGAGTGGGAAAGACTGGAGATGCACGAGAGAGAGGAGAGAGCTGATGCTGGCAGGAGGTGCCAGGGGGGCAGGGAGAGATGCTCTCACAGCCCCATCCCACCCAGCAGCTCACTCACACCACGCACCAAGCGCGCCCTTCTGAGCTCCGGCTGGCCCCTTCCATGATAGAGCGTGGAGAGGCCTTGGCACATGTGACCAATGTCTCTTCCAGCTCGTGTGAGCAAATAGGAGAAACGCCCCCCTGAGGGCCGCAGTCGTTCCGGATGCTCATTCCTTTAGCTAGAGCAAACCTCCCGGGTGGATCTCTCTGGGGCTCTGCCGAGACCTCCTCCTGCAGCCCTGAAGATGGCCAGCCCCTCACTTGGCTGATCCCCCAAAGGAGCTTCCTGAGCCGAGCCCAGACGGCCCCTGCAGTGCCTCGGTCAGACCCAAAGGGGGCGAAGCCGCAGGGCTAACTAAGTGCCCAGAGCCCTCGGATCTTTCCTCCCACCAGCAGCTCGTAATTCATTCCCAAACACGGGCCACACGGGCGCTCATGACCATACATAAGGCTGTTCTCTTATTTCAATGGAAATCCATGGCAGTCCGACCCGCCGGCCATCAGTAGCGAGCACACATTACTTCATCAAGCGCGGACTGGCTTTGCACAGATATTGAATACCTGTGCATTGTAGTCAGTGAACGCCGTCTGGATTGGGCAGCACGCTGTGGTCTGTGGATCAATAAGGTATAATCAGAAGCGAAGATTTAGAATAGCGTGCCACCGGAGGGCAGAGAGTTTCCGGAAGGACAGGTGTTGGCCATTGTCGGTCTTGTGCCACCGGAGGGCAGAGAGTTTCCGGAAGGACAGGTGTTGGCCACTGGCGGTCTTGTGCCATCGGAGGGCAGAGAGTTTCCGGAAGGACAGGTGTTGGCCACTGGCGGTCTTGTGCCATCGGAGGGCACAGAGTTTCCGGAAGGACAGGTGTTGGCCACTGGCGGTCTTGTGCCACCGGAGGGCAGAGAGTTTCCGGAAGGATAGGTGTTGGCCACTGGTGGTCTTGTGCCATCGGAGGGCACAGAGTTTCCGGAAGGACAGGTGTTGGCCACTGGTGGTCTTGTGCCATCGGAGGGCAGAGAGTTTCCGGAAGGACAGGTGTTGGCCACTGGCGGTCTTGTGCCACCGGAGGGCAGAGAGTTTCCGGAAGGACAGGTGTTGGCCACTGGCGGTCTTGTGCCATCAGAGGGCAGTGTTTGGGGCTTGGCTCACGCTGTTTTCTGGGCTGGGAAAGTGCTTCTGTGTCTCCTTCTGGCTCTCTCTCTTTGAAATCTCCAGAATGGGTGTGGCGGTCCCCTGCACCCACATCTCCCTGCACCCACAGACAATGGCAGCGAGGTCTCTGCACGCCTTCCCTGCACCGCCCCGTGGGACGGCCCACCACCCTGACACCACCTCCTGGCCAGGCTCCAGGCTCTATCAGGGGTGGGCAAACTTTTTGACTCGAGGGCCACAATGGGTTCTTAAACTGGACCGGAGGGCCGGAACAAAAGCATGGATGGAGTGTTTGTGTGAACTAATATAAATTCAAAGTAAAGGAGCGGAGGGGAGAGCAAGAGAACCGGATAGAATAGCCGGATCCGGCCCGCGGGCCGTAGTTTGCCCACGGCTGCTCTAGCTGCTGTTTAACAAAGTGCCTGGAGTAGTGACATGAGTGAGTGTGCTCATCTCTTGTGATTATGTTTACGAAAGTTCCAAAGACAATCTGCCTCGGTAGCGAGGGCTGGCTTCCCACCGGGACCTTTATCTGCTCCTCAAATGCCGTGATTCCCTCAGCACAGTTGATAGCAGCTTTCCTATCAAGTGGAGTCCTCAGAACACCCCACATTCTCAGGACCCCTGCAGGAATAGGAAAGCTCCTAGCTCCCCATGTAGTGGATAACTTTCTCTTTCTTTTATCAAATGTTCCTAGATTTTTTTTTTTTTTTTGGCTTTTGCCACAATCCGAGATGTAATAATGACACATTTTTCAAATATCTTATTTCTCTCCTGGCTTGGAATTTACTTGGAGGAAGGGAGTGCACTTAAGTTCCTACCTCCGACAGCGTTTAGCACTGTGCTTTCCTGACAGGTAATGATTAATAAATATTTGCACACTGAACTTGGTCAGCAACTACCCCTTAAATGGGGCAGCAAAATGCTAAGGGGCTTGGAGCAGTGGTGATAGTTCATGGCGTGGGAATAGGACCAATGGATGATGTTAACCACCCCTGAGTGATGCCTCTTCCCATCAGCATCCTTCGTGGTTCCGGTTCTGACAGAGGCAAGTGCAGCAACCCCAGCCTCCTGCTTGGCAAAGGCTGGTAATGACCGAACGTATGGGCATCCCAATTGTCAGCCAGTCATTTACTAAGTAGATCAACATGGCAGTGAGAGAAACACAACCAAAAGTGAATGACCTACAGAGGAATCAGAACCCAACCCTGCAGGCACCCTGACCTCAAACGGCCCCGCCTCCAGAACCATCCTATATAATAAAAGGCTAATATGCAAATTGACCCTAAGGGCAGAAAAACCAGTCGCTATGACGCACACTGACCACCAGGGGGCAGACGCTCAATGCAGGAGCTGCCCCCTGGAGGTCAGTGTGCTCCCACAGGGGGAGTTACACTCAGCCACAAGCCGGGCTGAGGGCTGATGGCTGCGAGCACAGCAGCGGTGGCAGGAACCTCTTCCACCTCTGCGGCAGCGCTAAGGATGTGTAACCTATGGCTGAGCCCCGATCCCCAGGGTATCAGGCCTAAGCTGGCAGGTGGACATCCCCCAAGGGGTCCCGGACTGTGAGAGGGTGCAAGCCGGGCTGAGGGACTCCCCCCCACCAAGTGCATGAATTTTCACGCACCGGGCCTCTAGTGAAATAGAAATGTTTAGTGTTTGAGCTCCCCAGTCCATAGTACTTTTGCAATAGCAACTCAAATTGACTAAGGTCCCATTGCAAACAATGATGCTATGTTAATTTCCCTTGTAATTGTTCATTGTTAGTGTATAAGAATGCAACTGATTTTTGTGTGCTGATTTTATATTTTTGAATTCATGTGTTAGTTGTTACAATTCTTTTTTAATCTTTAAGATTTTCTGCATAACCAGAGAACCTATATGCATAAACACATATACCCTTGGACAGAGAATACTGCGGTAGGCCTGGGGGCGTAGGTGGGTACTGGGTGGAGGGGGTCAATGGGGGGAAAGGGGGGTATCCGTAATACTTTCAACAATAATGATAAATTTATAAAAGATAATATCATCTGCAACCAGAAATGATTTCATTTTCTCCTTTTCAATTTGGATGTCTAAACATTCATTATTAAGCCAGAGTTTTATGGTAAAAATGGAACAATTGCTCACATATCCATTTTAGCTTTGAAGTTATGCTTAAAACCTTTCACATAATAATGAAAAGACAGGCTGTGATACTACCTATGTGTTTTAAACAAAAGGACAAATTATAAGTACTCACTAGTAGCTGTTATTTTTTATCTTTTCACCAGAATTTGGCTCACCCACATGAACACTTCCAAATCTAGGTAATAACATGTAAAATGAACTGATTTGGCCACTTGGGCAAATAGAACTGTTCTGTGAAGAGAAAATAAAATTGCATTTTACTACCTACATTTCCACTGGCTCTGGGCTGGGATCTATAGCATTGATTTTTTTCACATCGACTGTTGACAAGTTGATCAGTTCTTTGTGACCAACATTAGTGACAGAAGCCCAAATAACTTGGGCTACAAATATTGAACTTGGTAGGGTTATGAAATGTAACTCCCATCAAGCAGCCATATAACAGCACAACAACAAACCCATTAATAGGACAAGGAGGGAAAATGCCACTAGAAAAAGCCATTGAGTGATGAGGCAAAGTCTTCCAGGTCAACTTTATGGGGAAAATATTCTTTCTCCATCTACAATCCAGGGTTCTATAAAAATTTTTCACCTTTGAAGCCTGGTGATAAATTTGCAGGTGAAAGTTATGTGAGTGAAATCATATAAAAACTAGAGGCCCAGTGCACGAATTTGTGCACAGGTGGGGTCCCTCTAGGTGGCCTGCAGGGATCAGGCCGAAACCCGCAGTCCAATGCCGCCTGCAGCTCCTGCTTATCCTGGCCCCATTGTGCCTGCCATGGGCTCGTGCCCAATCAGTCCCGATCGGGAGAGGCGTGGGTTGATGCAGCAGTGCTCGCCAGCCATGAGCCCTGCATCTGGCACCCTCCCAAGGGGAGTGGCCTGCGGGATTGGGCTGAAACCGGCTCTCCAACATCCCCCGAGGGGTCCTGGAATCCTAGAGGGTGCAGGCCAGGCTGAGGGACCCCACTGGTGCACAGTCGGGCCAGGAAAGGACCTCGGGAGGGCTCCAGGGCGTGTCTGGCCCATCTCACTCAGTCCTGATTGGCCAGACCCCAGCAGCAAGCTAACCTACTAGTTGGAGCATCTTTCCCTTGATGGTCAGTGCACGTCATAGCAAGCGGCTGAGCTGCCTTAGCATACCATTAGCATATTACACTTTGTTCGGTTGTTCTGCCATTCGGTCTATTTGCATCTTACCCTTTTGTTATATAGGATGGGTTTTAAGCATTTAGTACTTCCAGTATTCTCCAATTAAGTGTGTGTGTGTGTGTGTGTGTGTGTGTGTGTGTGTGTGTGTGTGTGTGTGTTGGGGGGTAACAAATAAGACCAAAATGGAGGCAAGGATTGTAAAAACAAGATACATTGAAATGTTTACATTTGTATGGTTGAGGCCGAAAAACTCTGTCCTCTAAGAATGCTTCGGATAAGTGTTATTCTTTTTGACCCCAGAAAATGCCAAAACGAGTTTCCTGACCTCAAAAAGCATTACAGGCAGCGCCATGTGTCCATACTGCAACTCATGAGCAGGTAATGCGGAGAGAATTTATGTTTGAAGACCTCTCGCTTTCTTGAACATAGGAAATAAGGGATTATTGCTAGGACCCTGGTCTGGCCAGATTTAATTAACCAGCTTCTGAAAGAAAACAGTTCTGGTTTTCAGTGTCCACGTGCCATCGAAAAGGGGCCCGCGTGCTATAGCCATTAGGCTGCCGGCGTCTGATAAAGGAAACTGCCCTGGGAAACTGGATGGAAACGGGCTTCCAGCGGTCTTTGGGCCCCACGATGTAAGCTTCCTCTTAGCTGGCGATCTACAAACACCCAGAGCTGCAACGTGGCATTTTCTGCCCCTCTGAATTCACGCTGAGCATGAAGCACTGGTGGAGTCTGAAGTGAGGAACAGTCCTTAGACAGCACGTACTGCAGAAATGTTCCCTAAGGATGCGGGGTCCATTCATCATCTGAGTGGGACAGGGCTGGCCTTTCCTGGAAAGAGCTGGAGCATCTGAAGGGAGCGGTAAAGCCCGGGGCAGCCTGCTGGCGGTCCATCTGCGCATCCGTCCCGCTGAGATGGAAGTGTCCTGGGGCCGGGAACCTGGCAGCGCCCTTCCTGGGAGGGGATGCGCCCAGGAGGAGCGCAGAAACCTCCTTCCGGCCCGCATTTTGGCAAACCGAGGGCCATTGTGGCTCCGTTTCTCTTTCATTACGAACACGGAGCAGCTGTTGAGCGAGCGAGGCTAACAAACCTTGGAAAATCATTCAAGTGAATTTGTTTATCGGGCTTTCCGAAACCCAGAGGTTGGAAGAAGATGATTTTTTGTGGACCCATTAGTCTTTCCAGAGTTAAATCTGCAGAGCGCCTTACAAGATTACTCGCTGGGATTTAAGTGGGTATTATCAGGGCTGGACATCTGCTTCAGGCGCCAAGGGTTTGGCCTAAAAAGCGCTTCGGACGAATGGCCTGTTCAGAGATTGGAGAATCCTGGCATCTCAGCTCAACTCCTGATAGGTAAAAAGCCTCCGAAATGAACTGATGGACGGGGCCGACGTTTATACAGAATCAAAGCAAGGAGGTGAAGAGAGGAAAAGTAAGTGCAGAAGGTTACTGGGGCAAATGTCATGCTTCCTCTCTTCTTCAGCATTCCCATGTTAACTGGACGTGAACATGACTAACACGGACAAGCACAGTCCATTCCCCATTTGCTGCAATCGATTCATGTGAATTAGACATTGCCATCATGTCTTTAAAAGGAACTCATTCAGCCCTGACCGGTTTTGCTCAGTGGATAGCGCGTTGGCCTGTGGACTCAAGGGTCCCGGGTTTGATTCCGGTCAGGGGCATGTACCTTGGTTGTGGGCACATCCCCAGTAGGGGGTGTGCAGGAGGCAGCTGATTGATGTTTCTCTCTCATCAGTGTTTCTGACTCTCTCTCCCTCTCCCTTCCTCTCTGTAAAAAATCAATAAAATACGTTTTTTTTAAAAAAAAAAGAAAGAAAAAAAGGGAACTCATTCAGTAGTTTAACACGTCCTCATGGATGCCACTCCACGGTAGGCAGTCAGCCCGGTATGCAGGGTGTGTGGCGTGGCAGAGGCCACTCAATAGCTTCATCTGACTCTCCGGTGACCCCTCTGCATACACAGCTTCCATATCTTGAAGTTGAAATGCTCTGAATGATCGGGTTTTAAACTTACCCTCAGGATGGTAAACTTTAGAGTACCAACCCCAGACCTCAGGCAGCTGCCTACCCTGACAAGAACCAGCCAATGAATATATATTTTCACTTGGTATAAGAAATACAAACACTCATAGAAAAGAAAAAAAATTGATCCACCAAATTGTTGGAAAAGGTGAGAAATATTAACTGCAGGCCATTCTGGTATTTCTACTTGAGAAATAGCACTTTGGGAAGAATGCGTTGGCATTTGAAAGGAAAACAATGATTTGATACAAATCGGCAAACAAGTATAAAGAGCAACATGGCAAGAGTCCTGGTCAAAGGTTTAACCACGGTGCTCCCCGTGACCTCTGCCAGCACAGCATCAGGCGCCTGGTCAGAGAGAGTGGAGGCTGTAGATCTATTACATAGTAATCTCACGTCAAAAGGAATTAATTGTCCAGCTTCTTGGTGCTCTTGAGAGTTGTGGTCAGCGAATTGGTCTGACACTGAGACTGAGTGCCTGACATGCATTGTGCGTGACAGGATGACACGGTGCTCACCAAGGTGTCAAGGCAAGCAGTTCCCTTCACTGAGAAATCTCTCAGGAGATTTGCTTTTACAGAAAGAAGGAAAAAGCCCATAGGTTTTATCAATCACCCATCCTTTCTACTCGGCAATGACGTTCTGCATTCCTAGCCAGAGAATCCAAGTCATCCTGAATGTTACTCCCTGGGGAAACAACTGAAGCTGTTTCCACGTGGCACCCCTGGAACAAGAAAGGAAACTGATAATGGCAGCAGCCAATACAGAGTAAATTCTTTAGAAATTTAGGAGGTGCAACATGCAGATTCGTTCAGGTGATTAACCCATACCCAAAACACACATTAACAATCGAGTCTTAAGATGGACTCAAGATGTTGAGGTGGGAGGTGGGGTGAGAGTGCTTATCTGTAACATGTAGATAACACCATCCTGAACAATATTAGGGATCAGTGAGCCCTAGCTGGTTTGGCTCAGTGGGTAGAGCCTCGGCCTGCAGACTGAAGGGTCCCAGGGTCCATTCTAGTCAAGGGCACATGCCTGAGTTGTGGGCTCGATCCCCAGTGGGGGGCATGCAGGAGGCGGCCAATCGATGATTCTCTCTCATCATTGATGTTTCTATCTCTCTCTCTCTCCCTCTCCCTTCCTCTCTGAAGTCAATATATATATATATACTAGTGGCCCTGTGCATGAAATTTGTGCACATTAAAAGGGGGACCCAGAGTCAAGTCCCCGCCCACTCACATGCGCCTCAAAATCGCATGAGACCCAGACCTGGCCACCACCCCCCACATTGGGCTAGATCCCCACCGGGCAGGGGGCGTAGCCTCAGGTCCCCTGGCCCAGCACCAGGATGGGGGACACGGCCTGAGATCCCCGTCAAGCCCCACTGGGTGGAAGGCATGGCCTGAGATCCCCCGTCAAGCCCTGCCAGGTCGGGGGACGCAGCCTCAGGTCCCCCGGCCTGGCACTGGGAGAGGGGTGCAGCCTCAGGTCCTCCATCAAGCTCCGCTGGGCAGGGGGTGCTGCCTGAGTTCCCCCAACCCAGCGCTGGAGGTGCACCTTGAGGTCCCCTGTCAAGCCCCGCCAGGTAGGGAGGCACAGCCTCAGGTGCCCCGGCCTGGCGCTGGGGCGGGGGGAGCAGCTTGAGGTTCCCTAGCCCAGCACCAGGACGGGAAACGCACCTTGAGGTCCCCTGTCAAGCCCCGCCGGGTGGGGGGCATGGCCTCAGGTCCCCAGGCCTGGTGCCAAGGCAGGAGGTGTGGCCTGAGGTCCCCCAACCTGCCAAGAGGTCGGGGGACACAGCCTGAGGTCCCCTGTCAAGCCCCATGGGGATGGGGGAGGGCATAGCCTCAGGTCCCTGCTGATTGCTCCTTAAGTCTCCTTAAGGGAACTTAGCCTCAGCTGTGGGTGCAGCCATCTTTGTGATGGAGTGGTGGTCAATTAGCATATTCCCTCTTTATTAGATAGGAGATATATATATATATATATATATATATATATATATATATATATAATATTAGCGATCAGTGAGGTAATATGTGTGAAATGAAATTGATTGATCTGGGGATGGGGGGAGGAATCTCATCTAAAGGCTAAGTATTCTGCATGTCAATTTTTACCTCATATTATTGATAAGGAAGCAAATTAGTGCCATCAAAACCAGTCATCATTAAATACCAAGTCCTTCATTTGTGAGACACAGGTGATTTGGGGCTAGAATGAAGAAGTATCTAAGTGCCAATGTCTGTTATAAAGCTGAAAAGCATTCCGTTGTAGAGTTTGAAATAAATATATTGCCTATACTCTGTGTTTAACTTGCCTTCATTTTGGTTTTGTGGGAAAACACAGTCAGTTGAAATAAGTACAATTATTATTCAATGCATACTTGCTACTCAACATCTTCTATGTAGAATATAAAGCTTAAAGAGTAAGCCAGATATTGGTATCTTCTCCTTTTGCTCATGTCTGCCAAGGGCAGTATATATATTCTTAAATAGCGAAGCTCAAAATGTGTTTTAAAAATTTGAAGACATTGATTACCTTTCAAGAGGCGTGATTTTGTCCCGTTTGCATTTTGCATTTAAAAATGTTTATACACGTTGCTATTTCACTAATTACAGATTGGCAGGTGATCAAGGGAACTAATAAGGTCATGGTCATTTTCCTTTAAAGGATTCTGTTCTAATGTTAACAAAAGGGGCAAAGTTACAATGTCAACCGGACTGTTTTCTTTCCCAGACACTTGTTTCTAATGATGAGTTATGCTTGAGGAAGACAAACACTGCTCTTTCCTAAAGAACTCATTTTTCCCCCATGATGGCATCTTGAAATCTATGATTTGTGACAACGATCAGCGGGAAGTGTAATGGCCAAGCATGGCTTACCATGTCATTTATTCAGGTAACATGGTCTCAGTTCTGTGGGTGACAGAAACTCTCCATCTATACTTTGCCCTTGGCCACTATTTTGGTCAGTGATTACAATGAAAGAAGGAAGTGTGAATTTACGGAGGTGCTTCCTTCCGGCTAAAGGTCAGAGTCACCTTGTATCACCTTGTGGGAACTGCAATGCGATGCCATCCAGTAAGGAAAACAGCAATAGCATCACCATAATTACTTTTCCTTTTAAGGAAGATAGGTCACCTGAGGCTCTAAAGAGATCCTGTTCCATGTATGACAAAAGTTCCCCAGGAAACATGTACATGTGAAATACATATACATGTTTCTAAATATCTTCAAGGGTACAGCCCAAGTTGGAACCCCCGGTGTGAAGAAAATGGCAGCTTTCCAGAAATCAGAGATTCGTGTGGAAATGTGCCTGAGTTCGCCGCAAGCCTTCAGGACAGGTATCTGCATTAGCAGCTGGGTGTGCTTCCTGTGATGGGAACTAAAGTTACCGGACTTGAGTCCCTGCCCCTGAGAAGAGAAGCCACCAGGAAGGAACTACCCCAGCAATGAGCTGTCAGACACAAGGCCTCTGTCTTGATTGGAGGAAACGTGTACATCACTCCTTTCCATGTTGTCCTCCTAGCTCAGCCGTGGGCAAACTACGGCCCGCGGGCCGGATCTGGCCCGTTCGGCTGTTCTATCCGGCCCGTGGAGCCGAAAGAGCGGAGGGTTCTCTTGCTCTCCTCTCCGCTCCTTTACTTTGAATTTATATTAGTTCACACAAACACTCCATCCATGCTTTTGTTCCGGCCCTCCGGTCCAGTTTAAGAACCCATTGTGGCCATCGAGTCAAAAACTTTGCCCACCCCTGTTAGCTCTTCTCCCCTAAATCACACTGTGCTTTCCAGAAGGCCACATGGCCTCCAGCCACCACTTCAAAGCTTCAGCTCGTCATGTCACAGTACACAAGTTTTCCCAAAGTGTCACATTCTAGGTATCTCTAAAAATTAAAACGTAAAGTCTTATCAAAACATTCCTGAATAATTCCTTAAATGTTTGACGAAGAGAGTGCCATTGTGTACTGTTAACCTCAAACTGAAAGGCCAGAGCGAGAGGCAGCCAGCATTTATTTCAGATCCAAGACAACAGCTACTCAAGAAGCGCCACGTCAGGCAGAAACCCTGAGGATGTTCTGATTAGGAGATGAAGGCCAAGGGCATTATGAGAAAGGGAAGGGGCGTCATTGAAGGAACAGAAGAAAGGAATTTCTGAGGGTGTTAATAAGGTAACGGAGGCATCTCTACAGGCGCAGACCAGCGAGCAGCGGGATGCTGGCACTCAAGGACGTCTTGCAGGTTCCATGATGTCAGAACGCCCGCGTTCCTGTGGGCTGGAACACGGTGCTGCTCTGGGCCTGGCCACAGGTCATGGCCCCCAGTTTTCACATTCCAGGGTTGAGGAGAAAGGCACACAGGGCAGTGCCCCTGGCTGGCAGCTCCGACGCCATGCGGAAGAGGCTCGGTTTGTACTGTTACTTTACAGTATGTATAACCTGCAGACTCTCACAATGACTTTCTAGGGAAGTGTAGCAGACTACTGGTTCGAGGTGGGCAGCATCGTGATGGGGCCTTTAGAGACCTCACATGTAATCACCGCACACAGACTAGTCACCACCTGGCACCCACGCTGCAGGCATGTTAAATGGCCTGTTCGTCTGTGTTTCTCTGTGCCTTGCAACTGATGATGCAATACTTTCTCCAGGGCTTAAAGAAGTCGCCCTTACCCACGTGGCTTGGGCATCTTTGCAAACGATCAGAAAACCCTTAAAATCACTCAGACATTCCTTTCATATAGTCCACCCTGGGCTACCATTCTCTCTTGATTTTCCTTCCTTATCTCCCCAAGACCCAACTTATCTTCCGGATTCCAAAGATTTGAATGCCTGATGGCTCAACTTTTCAAGTTTTCTCTGCCTACATTCACTCCATAGTTGATTTCATCCATTATCGTTGCAAACATTCCACATGTAAACAGATTTATACCTCTAGCCCTGGTCCTGTTCCTGAACCCTTGCCTATACTTTTATGCAATTGACTCGTTGATGTTTCACTCAGATGTCTAACGGGCTACTTACACATTCAGAATTGAGCTCTGCTTCTCCACCAGCAGGTCACACCTGCTCCGTCTACTGGCTCCTGACCTGAGCTACTGTCAACCCCATTCTCCATTGTTAGAAACCACGGGAGCATCTTTGACTTTCTTTTTTGCTCACATTCCACATCCGGTGACTTCTCACTCTGCTCCCCACTACTTCTCTAATCCAGATATTTGCATCTTCATATTTTCCCATTATTCTCACAGTCACACTGTTGTAGAGGTCTCCTCGCTCGTCTCTCTGCTTCTATCTTAGTCCTTTTTCGTTTGTTCTTAACGTAACAGCCAGAGTAATCCTTTCACATATAAGAGATCAGACAATTCCTCTGTCCAAAACCCTCAATGCTTCTCATCTTACTCAGAGTAAAACCCCCAAATTCTGACCCTGACCCCAAGACATCCTATGGTCTTGCTTCCCCACACCTCTCACCCCACGACCACGTGCTAGCGTTTTCCTGTTACTCTCTCTGCTCGGACCACACTGGTCCCCGTGTCTGACACACGCAAGGAGACTGCAGTCTCAGAGCCTCTGTGTTCACTTTTCTCTGCCCAGAAACCTTTCCTCTCGTTCATGTGGCATTTTCCTTCATGTTTCCTTCAGGAATCTGCTCAGATATTGACTTGTTCTAGAAGCCTTTCACCACAGCTTTAGCAATAGCCCTCATCATTCTGCATCCCCTTGTCTTACTTAGAAGTACTTATTGCATTAGAATACAGGCTCCAATGGGGAGCAGGACTTCTCTGTTTTTATCTGTTAATGTTCTCTCTGAACTTAGATGAGTATCTAGTTTCTACTAAGAACAATAAATATTCACTAAATGGACAAATAATTACCATTGCATATCTCTCTATATAAAACCCTAATATGCAAATAGACCAAATGGCAGAACAACCGAATAACCGAATAACCGGTCGCTATGATGTGTGCTGACCACCAGGGGGCATGTGCGGAACATGGTGGGTGTCAGCAGCAGGTGGCAGAGTGCAGAACATAGCATCGGCCGCAGCAGGATGGTGGAGCAAGTGGGCGGGTGTGCCAGACCAAGGTGGGGCACCAGTCACTGTCATCAGAGTGAGCCTCTAGTGGTTACTGAAAATTCTTTGCTCCTGTGCACTGCGGTCCCACCAGCACTTGCACCTGCTGCCGGCTCCTGGTGCGGGTCCTGATCACCCCTCAGGGCTTCTCCTCCTCCCCCTGCTCCTGAGGGGTGATTGGGGCAGCAGCTGCCTCTCGCACCCACTGCCATTGCCAGCTCCACTCACACCCACTTCTGATGCCGGCCCCAATAGCTCCACATGGCCAGCGTGTGAGAGCTGCTGTGGCCAGCAGACAGGAGACTGGGGGCTGCAGCGGGAGGGGCTGGGCGGGGGCACAGAGGATGGGCTGAGACCCGCCCATCCCTGTGTCCCCCACAGCCTTGTGGCCCACAGTTCCTCTCAAGGTGCACAAATTCGTGCACTGGGCTCCTAGTAGAACTATGTAAGTAACATTTAACAAAAACATATGAAATTCATCACAATTTCTAGCAAACTACTCAAAACAACTGGGGGTGGGCTATTATTCAGTGATCTGAGGAGAGCAGCACATGGTATTTCCCCTGATTTGTTTAGACATAGACATTAATATAGACATTAATAGTAACTTAATTTTTAGCAAAGGCTAGTGGCTTCATAAGAAAAATTAACATCTGCAAAAGAGAAGAGGGTTAGAACTAGTGAGACTGGAAAACCAGAGGAACTTAGTGATGAAATCAATATCCCTGTTGGAGCTTGGCCTCCGATGGACAGGGACCTGCAAGTGGACCCCATGGGGCCATTAGGACACGTTTGCTTTCGCTCCCTCCCCCATAAGTGCTGGTGGTGGTCTGCTCCAGTGAGAGGTGGCAGCAGGGCCAAGAATTGGCTCTGGTTCTAATGAGAGTGGAGCCTGACCGGTTAGCAGGGCCAGTGGTCTCCAACCATTGTTCCCTTCGAGCAAGATACCTGCCAGGTGACAAGTACCCAACTCCTCACACACATCCCTCACCTGAGGGTGCTGCCTCAGCTCATAACATCTACTAGAGGCCCGGTGCATGAGATCCGTGCATCTGAGTGGGGGGGTCCCTCAGCCCAGCCTGCGCCGTCTCACTGTCCAGGAGCCCTCAGGGGATGTCCCTGTAGGGAGCGGGCCTAAGCAGGCAGTCAGACATCCTTAGCACTGCCATGGATGCGGGAGAGGCTCCCGCCACCGCCACTGCACTCGCCAGCTGTGAGCCCAGCTTCTGGGCTTCTGGCTGAGCGGCGCTCCCCCAGTGGGAGCACACTGACCACCAGGGGGCACCTCCTGCATTTAGCGTCTGCCCCCTGGTGGTCAGTGCGTGTCATAGTGACCAGTCGTTCTGCCATTCGGTCAATTTGCATATTAGCCTTTTATTATATAGGATGGAGTCTGTGCAATTCCCAGTTGCTACCTGCATGCCCCTCCCCCGGGCCATCTTCCCTTTATCTTCACACTCACAACAGGAGGCTGGAAACTGGTCTCCAAATAGACTCTGCTATTTTCTGCAAGAAAATTGAGGCCTACCAAGAATAAGTGACTCACCCAAGATTACAGGAGAGGGGGTTCGAGATCTCAGAGGAGATGGCAGAGATGAAAGAAGACATCTCACTGGCTGAGGATTTATTCCTCCCACAGCGAGAGACTGACTACACCGAGGGTGAAAGGCCAGACCATCTATAAAAGTGAAACTCTGATCCGCAACCGGTAAAAGCAACCTGTACTGCTTACAACAGCCAGTGCAAAAAGTCAGACTCCAGCCACCGCCTCAGGCAGCCAAACATACCCTGTGACCACTGGCTCCAAGTGGCTCGGACACGATTCATAACTGGCAAGTTCCCTAACGTTTGCCCTCTCTTCCGAATTAGGTCCAATCAGAAAAAGCTAATGATGTGCCTCTAACTACTCCCACAGGGTGCCCCGTCTGTTTAGCCTACGTCAGTGGTTCTCAACCTTTCTACTGCCGCGACCCTTTAATACATCTCCTCATGTGGTGGGGAACCCCAACCATAAAATTATTTTCGTTGCTACTTCATAACTGTAATTTTTAATTTTTTTATTGTTTAAAATATTACATATATTAGTACATATATCTCCTTTTTTCCCCCCATTGACCTTCCCCCAGCCTCCCCTACCCCGTCTCATGCCCTAATTCTGCTACTGTTATGAATCATAATGTAAATATCTGTGTTTTCTGATGGTCTTAGGCCAGTGGTCGGTAAATTCATTAGTCAACAGAGCCAAATATCAACAGTACAATGATTGAAATTTCTTTGGAGAGCCAAATTTTTTAAACTTAAACTTCTTCTAACGCCACTTCTTCGAAATAGACTCGCCCAGGCCGTGGTATTTTGTGGAAGAGCCACACTCAAGGGACCAAAGAGCCGCATGTGGCTCACGAGCCACGGTTTGCTGACCACTGGTCTTAGGCGACCCTGCTAGCGGTTCTCAACCTGTGGGTCGCGACCATCGGAAACCACAGATATTTACATGACGATTCCTAACAGGAGCAAAATGACAGTTATGAAGTAGCAACGAAAATAATTTTATGCTTGGGGTCCCCACCACATGAGGAACTGTATTAAAGGGTCGCGGCATCAAGAAGGTTGAGGACCACTGGCCTACGTCCAGTGTCCGCATACTGACAGCCTCCCGGGAGGGCACTCCTGAGCCATCCTTCTCCCACCAGAAGGCGCTGCCACTCGGCAGCCTGCGTTTGAGCTCCAGCTGAGCGTGGGTGACCTGGCTGCCCTCCTGCTACCCGGCAAGCGCAGGACACTTGCTCTCATCTGAGGGGCCTCGCTATTTCTGTAACCGGACAATCCATGGGTCCCCCAGGCTGCCTGACACTACTTGAGCCCATGAAGCAGAGACAGGGTTGAATCCTATATGAGTGTTTATTCCAATCCTGCAAGCAGCATGGGAGAGCAGCAGGTCATCCACAAAAATCAGCTCTGCCTCCCTCCTCCCCCCCACCAGAAGCCAGCTGCTTATATTGGGTGTGTGTGGGGGGGTGGGGGGCAAAGGTTACATGGGGAAGTAGGCAAAAAGTATGCCAAATGGGCAGCTTACAGGGCTGGAAAGTCACAAAGGCCTGAGGGTGCACAAAGGCTGGGGGGTCTGCAAAGGCCGGCAGCTCTGGTCTCTGCAACAAGGAGGTTCATCTTTCCATGAGGATAAGCAGCTCCCTGGGGGGGAGGATGGGCTGCATTTCCAGGTGAGCTCCCAGGTCCCGCCCCAACCCAGTTAGAATGAGCCTTCTTTAATCAGAACAACACAGTCACAGTTAACAGAGCAGGATTGCTATTTCTCACTATTATAGCTGGTCCCCAGCATTCTATTTCTGCCGCTCCCACGTCCACCCTTCTGCGGGAGGTCCCATCCAGACAGGCACTGCCACAGCCCTGACCAGCTGCCGCCAGACACCATGCAGAGGCCTCCGTGCCTTGCTGCCCACAGCTCCTCGGGGCCACGCCGGGGCCACGCCGCCGGCAGGTTGGCGATGAGTGTGGGCAGGGTGCCTCGCAGTGGATCTCTCAGCCACTCATTTCCAGTTCGGTGCCCAGGTCTCAGGATTGGCTCCTGCCTGGCTAGCATCCTTGGTGGAATCAGACCCTTTCATCTCTTCTTACTGTCTTTTTATGACTGTCTTATGTGATGCCGTTGAAAAGGGTTGTTTGCCACCGGAAGGAGAAGCTAAGGGTAGAACATGGAACCAGGCAGGCCTGGTAAGCCTGTTGGTGGAGCTGACCTGGGACCACGGAGTCTGTGCTTCTCACCCAGGGCGCAGACGCTGGGACGCACTTGCTGGGAGTGGTGGCCCGTAGAACCAGTGCGGGTGGTGGCGGGGGGAGGGCCTGCTTCCATCTCTGTGGTTTGTCCTGAGAGCTTGCCTTCATCCAGAGAAGGATTCTCTCCGTCAGAGGACGACGAGGAAGTGACCGAGAAGTACTCATACTTGGAGCAGTTAGCCTGGAGCAGGTTTTGATGATAGGATGGAGACGTATGTCATGGGAAATGGGAAAGAAATGGAGACAGGAAAGCAGAAGGCGACCTCTGACTGCCTTACAGGCACCAACTGGGTGTAAAGTTACCTTTTCTAAAAATGTTTTTTTATTGTTGACTAGAGGCCAGTGGCACGAAGAGATTCGTGCAATAGGCCCTCCTTTCCTTGGCTTCCAGCACCGGTTTTCCTTTGGCACCCAGGACCCAGGCCTTCGCTCTGGCCAGAGTCTGCCGTCTTCGTCTTTGCTGCAGACTCAGGCCGGAGTCTGCTATCTTCATCTTCCCTCCGGAGTCTGCAGTCTTGTCTTCGCTGCGGCACTCCGCTCCTGTACATCCCTTCGCCCCCCACCCTCCCTCTCATAGCAGGCGTCCTGCTGGGCCTGGCCACTCTGCGCCTGGAGCAGCTGGGGGCAGCCATCTTTGGCCTTCTAATTTGCATACTCACTCTGATTGGCTGTGGGCATAGCAGAGGTGCGGTCCATTTACATGTTTGTCTATTATTAGTTAAGAAAGTATTACAGATGCCCATTCCGCCCCCACATTGACCCCCTCCTCTCTGTCCCGTCCCCTCCCCAGGCCTTCCCCACACTATTGTCTGTGTCCACGGGCTATGCATATATGCACCCCTTCCCCCTGAGGTTCCTGTCTGTCCCATGTTTCCTATCTCCGGGTCTATGTTGTTCGTCAGTTTATTTTGTTCATTAGGTTCCACATATGAATGAGATCATGTGCTACCTGTCTTTCTCTGGCTGGCTTATTTCACTCAGCATAACACTCTCCATCTTACGTTGTGCTACACAATTTCTGTTTTGTTCATAGGGAACCAACAGGCACCGACCACAAGGAGAGAGCTATGAGTACTTTAAAAGGAATTTGTATGACAGTAGCCATTGGAAAAAATACATTTCTTCCAAAATTGCAAAATAAAAATTAAAAAAGAAAAAGGAAACACATAAAATGGACCCTAGGTCAGAATTAACACCAAATATATTGGTCGTAATGGTAAATGCAAATGCATGCCATCACCCATTAAAAGATAAAGATTTTCAGATGAACTAACAAAACAAAATGTATTCTGTGTTGTAAGACACACACATAAAAAGGAAATTCAGAACAATTTTTTAAAATGCAAATAAAAGCAAAGCATTGCAAGATTGATATTGGGCAAGGTAGAACGCAGGCCAAAAAGTCGTAAGTAGAACAAATAGAATGAAGAAGGAAACATTGCAATGCCAAAGACTATCATTCATAAACACATGTAACAGTTAGCATATCTGTGCACCGAAATGCTCAGCAATGACTTTTATGAGTGAAAATATATCTACAAGAGATGCAAGGAAAAAGAGACAAAAACAACACTTATTATAACACAGCACACTCCATATGTCACACAATTTAACACCAAATCAAGTTAACAAAAATAAATGAGGATAGAGAAGATTTAATAACAAAATCAAGAGGGTAAGTCTCTATATGGAAGTCTGTACTCAGTAACAGGTACAGATTTTTATTGCCAAAGAACATGGAACATTTCACATAAACTGAACACATATTATTCTTCAAGGAAAGACTTAGGATTCTAAAATATAGACAGAATATAAACAAAATTCTCAGAACACATGCAATAAAACAAAATCATAAACAAAAAAGGCCCTTATATCTAGAAAAAACTTTTAATACTATGTTCAAGAAAAGTTGGAGATTTGAATCAAAGGGGAAATAAAAATCAAGATTGTAAACTTTCTTAAAAATAATAAAATTTTGATACTTCATAATCTCTTGGCTATTGTGAAAACAATGTTCAAAGTAAAGTTTATGTTAAATATATATACCAATAAAAATGCTATAGATGAAAACAAATGAACTACACATGAAAAATAAATAAAAGTAAAGAAAACCAAGAGAAGAATCAATAAAGAATTAATGAACAAAGAGAGAGTAAAATAAATAAACAACTTTGATAAAAATAAACAAATTTCCAAATAACATAATTAAGAATGGGAAGGATAGTGGAAGCACAAATACACAAAATAAAAAATGACAAAAAAGAACAAATATCATAAGTAAGAAAATAAAAGTAAGTAGTTATAAAGTATAGTTTTGTACATTATATGAAATTTAACTTTAATATATTTTATTGATTTTTTACAGAGAGGAAGGGAGAGGGATAGAGAGTTAGAAACATCGATGAGAGAGAAACATCTATCAGCTGCCTCCTACACACTCCTTACTGGGTATGTGCCTGCAACCAAGGTACATGCCCTTGACCGGAATCGAACCTGGGACCCTTCAGTCCACAGGCCGATGCTCTATCCACTGAGCCACACCGGTTAGGGCTGAAATTTAACTTTAAAATGTAGAAAACTGAATAACTTTCTAAGAATTTTATTTACCAAAAATGACTCTAATAGAGACAGAAAGTCTAAACAGAACAATTTTAATAGACAGAATGAAGTTGTCAAAGAGCCACGTGACATACAATGTCATGCTTAATGTTTTAGGGGAAAGTCTACCAAACCTTCAACATCAGCTCATCGCAACGCTCTTTTGACAAAGCTAGAGAGCAGACGGAAAGGACAATTTCACTTCATGATGAAGTATAACATTGGTACCAAACTTGACAAATATGGCACCACAAGCAATCTCAATTATGACCATCGGTACACACATCACAAATAAAATAACAGCAAACAGAATCCATCACTGCTACTTTAAGCATAATGCATCCTAACCAAGTGGAGGTTATTTCTAGCAAACTCATTAATGCAATTTATCATAACAAATGACAAATTCTCAATTAGAGGCCGATCTGTATGAAAACACTAGGAATAAAGTTGGACACTAACTTTCCACAAAGAAATCAATCATAACAAACATTTTGTGTAGTAAAACCTATGAGACTCGGACAAGACAGAAATTAGAATAAACTTTTATTTAATTTCATGTATATAAAATATACATGTGATAACATTTTTGAAATGGAAGACAAAGTAAGAAAATTAACATTAAAGGCCTTCTTGAGGAACGTGTGTGCAGATGAGGACTAGTATTTTGAGATGTAGCTTTGTTGAGATGTAGTTGATATTAACCTTTTGTAAGTTTAAGGTGTACAACGTGATATTTGATATACACATATATTGCAAGTGATTGATTCAATAAGGTTAGTTGACACATTCATCACCTCACATAGTTGCCAGTGTGTGTGTGTGTGTGTGTAATGAGAACTTTCTACTCTCTTAGCAATTTTCAAGTACACAATGCAGATTTGTTAACTATTAACTGGAAGTTTGTACCTATTGGCCACCTCCACACACTGCCCTCCCCCCTCCCTACACCCCCACCAATCACCAGCCTACTCTGCTTCTTTGAGTTCAGGTTTTTTTCCATGACATACATAAGTGAGATCAATACAGTATTTGTCTTTCTCTGCTTGACTTACTTCACATAACGTAATGCCCTCAAGGTTCACCCTTGTTGTCTCGGGCTGTCCTTTCCGGTGTCTGAATAACATTGCCTTGCGTCTATTCACCCATTCAGGGACACTTAGGGGTCTCCAAGTCTTGGCTACTGTAAATTTGGACTCACGTCTCTTGAGTCCCTGTGAGATCCTGGAAACTGGGCAGGGCTGCGTGACGCATGTTTAAGTGGCTTTATCTCCCATAGGTCCATAAATGCATAATGTTTTCAAAAAAGTTTTGGTTTTTAATAGGATTATTCTTAAAGATTTAATACTCTCTGCCGGCACTCCTGGCGGACAAATCTGTCTCACTTGGGAGCATTATGTTCTGCCCTGGAACCTCGCAGGACACTGGCATCGGGTAGTCAGTGTAGAGGGTTTTGTTTGTTTTTCCTACACAGGAAGAAACGGGGGGGGGGGGGGGGGGGGCAACCACAAAACATTAAAGTAATTTCCATATTTTCATTCGATCTTACAGGAACTCTCTGAGATAGATCTTATTATCTGTGTTTTGAACAGGAGAAAAAGAGTTGGAAAGATTAAGGAACTCTTTGAAACCACACATCTAGTCAGTGGCAGATGGCAGATGGCAAACCTATTCTGTCTAGTCCCACAGAAATGTGAGATAAAAGTTGATGAAATGGTGTTAACACCAAACTCGTTAGAGAGTAATGTTTTTTGGAGAACTTCTGGTTGAGGTGGAAGAGCCTGGGATCTTCGTTGCCAGAGCTCAGATGCAGCACAGCCCGTCCTGGTTAGTGAAGTGCGCCCTGCCCTCTCCTGGCTCCGAGGGGGACTGCGCCCGCTTTGTGTAGGCTCAGCCTGGTCTCTGATGCCCAGTGTCAGGATTCCGTTCTGCGCACATTTCCAGGGCGTCTGGGTTCTTCCATCATATTTTCTCCCAGAACGCACTTGCGAACGTTAGTTGCTGTCTTTGTTCATCTCATCTGGGTATGCCATTCCGACTAACGGGTTTAAGGCTTAGCAGAGGCATCTAGAAAACCAAAGCTATGTCTGCATAAATGTAAATGGGGGCCAGCAGAAGCTGGCATATCTGGTGGGGCCCAGGATGCCTCAGCCCTGGCGTTTGTTCTTGATACTGCTCTGGATTAGAGATGACTCGCAGGATAACTCTGAATCCATGTCTTTCCTCCACTGTGTAAACCAGGCTATGGATTCTCAATAGGCAACTTTAATATTCAGTCATTCGTTTATCATCCACGCATGAAGTACAGACTCATCGAAGTCTATGTTTTGCCGCCTGCTAGTGGGGGTAGGTATAAGCAAGAATAAGACACTTCGCTGTTTAGTGGTGGAGACGGGCGTGCAAACAGGTGATCGCAATGCAGTTTAAATAGCGCCGTGATATTGACCAAGTGCCATGGGGTCTCAGAAAGGGGATCCCACTTTTGCATGAGAGACAAGGAGGCTTTAGAGGAGAGTGAGCTTGGGCTCCCATTGTGTGAAAGGTTTCATGACTGAAAGAAAAGAGGGGCATTCCACCATGGCTGGTGTGGCTCATGGATAGAGTGTCGGCCTATGGGCTGAAGGGTCCTTGGTTCAATTCCAGTCAAGGGCACATGCCTAGGTTGTGGGCTTGATCCTCAGTGGGGGAGGGGGGGTGTGCAGAAGGCAGCTAATCAATGATTCTCTCTCACCATTGATGTTTTTATCTCTCTCCCTTCCTCTCTGAAATCAATTAAAATGTATTATAAAAAAAGAAAAGAAATATATGATGGAAAGACGTGTAATGGAAGCAAATAATAACCAAGTCTCCAGATTTCTTTGGAAAAGAGAAAAGGGGGGCCTTTCAAACTGAGGCAACCTCATGTTCAGTGATGTGGGGGGAAATGGAAGGCAAATCTGAGCACCCAGTTCTATATGTTGACCTTGAAGAGTTAAGTCTGTGTGTAAGGAGAACAGAGTTACCAAGGGGCTAACTCCTACAGATAAGGAGTCTAGACCACATGTTGCATGTATCACACAAACAGAGAGAAAGAGGGCGGGACCTACTGAGGGATGCTATTTTACATCCATGCTCTGGTTCTACCTTCTTCAATATAAAGTGAGAATCTGACTATTATTAAGATACATCGATTAAATTATTACCAATTTACTTTACAATGCATCCTCTATGTGATATTTTTTGAAAGTTTTAGGTTGGTGATCAAATTAAATAGATAACTACTAAATTCTGCTTAACAGTGGATTGTGTAACCGTGTTTGGCTCTTCAACATTAAAGTGAATTTGAGCATGAGAAATTTTTCAAGTGAATTTTGAATAAGATAAATAAAACAATCTTTCTTCTCCAATATCTACCTTTTACCCCCTTCAAAAAACATGAAATTCTTCACTATACTTCGTTGGTACAAAACAAGTTTCTGGCTACATTTTATCCACTTTATACCAGATTATTGTTGTTGTTGTTGTTTTAATGAGCTTCATGTTTGTGTTATAAAAGTAATATTTGATATAAAAGATACAAAAAATAGAAAAGTAGTTTAAAAATATTCCCTTATACCCAATTCCTAAAGATTCTCATTTTTAAGTAAGTATGGCTTTGTGTAGCCCAGGAAGATAGCAAAACTTTGCTGCTAATGTTTTTCCCATTTACATGTTTCATGATCAGACTTTAAAGTATCTTATTATTATGAGCTAACCTGGTATCTAATTCAAAGCACTAATATAAATGAATTTGGTATTCAAATTCCAGGGCCACTGTAGTATATTATAATGAACTAATGGTTTATAGAAGTTTAAAACAATATTACCTTTCACACTCTGGTGTGATTATTGCTTTACCTTCTTCATCATTAATTAATTTTCTTTTCATAAGGAACCTGTAAAATTGTTGTAGAAACTCTCCCAACTTATCACATCTAGCTAACGAGTTCTTTAAAATTAATTTTGCCTCAACTCTTATTAGAAAACTTTTCAATTAGGCAGCAATATCTTATTGGGTGTTGGGGTGTGGGAGGAAGTGATAGGAAGGAAAGCCTCTTATATTAACCAATTAATTTACTCAAATTTTATTAACAGCAGGTTCTTGCTCAAATCCTTATTTCTGAACTCTGTTCTCACTTTCTGTGTCTCTAGTACTCTTGGAGTACTATATGGCTACTTAGAAGACACACTTAAATGCTATGAATGTATTATCTAAGGGTGGTATGAATTCCAAACACACTTTTGGGTAATCACCACCTATTCTCTTACTTGCTGGGAACAAAACAAAACACCCAGAAAGATGCCAAAGAATGATGTGCCTTCATGATTTTGAATCAGTCTCCTTAATTATGCATTAGCAGCAGTCCCAGGGCCAACAGTCTCCTGCTTTCTAAGCAGATCCTCTCTTAGCTGCAATCCAGGTAGCTCAGCAGCTACTTGGGGAAACCAGCCCAGTAGTCAATGGCTCTACCATTTAGAAATCCTTTATAATAAAGGCCTAATATGCAAATTGGACCCCACGGGAGTTCAACCTGGAGACCGGGAGTTTGATCGCCCACTATGACGTGTACTGACCACCAGGGGGCAGCCCAGAACATGGGGGGTGACCAGCGGTGGTGGCAGGGCACTGAGGGAGCAAGGAAAGGAGGAGGTGGGGAGGCCAGGAGGTGGGGATCCTGATTGGACCTGATCGCCGGCCAGGCCTAGGGACCTACCCATGCACAAATTTTGTGCACTGGGCCTCTAGTCCTATCTAATAAAAGAGTAATATGCAAATTGACCATACCCCAGCTACACCCACAAGCCACACCCACCAGCCGATCAGGAGTGAGCATGCAAATTAACACAACCAAGATGACTGCGGCCACAGAGAGAGCAGGAGGCTTGGGTTTCCCCAGTGATGAAGGAAGCCAAGCTTTCCGCACACCCTGGCCTGCCTTGGCCTCCGCTTAAGGCTACAAGTTTCAATTATAGAAGATAAATAAATCCCAACAAAAATGGCTGCAGCCACGGAGCGAGCAGGAGGCTTGGCTCTGCTGAAGGCTACAAAGTTTCAATTATAAAAGATAAATAAATCCCAGATACCAGGGCCTCTGCTTGGGTTGCCGGAGGGTGTGGCCGGCCTGCAAACCACCACAGGACCCTCACTCAGGCCACCCCACGCCCCAAGGGAACCCCACCCTGATCTGGGACACCCTTCAGGGCAAACTAGCCGGCCTCCACCCATGCACCAGGCCTCTATCCTATCTAATCCTAATAAAGGAATAATATGCAAATTGACCATCACTCCAACACACAAGATGGCTTCCCCCATGTGGTCAAAGATGACTGACCCCATGTGGACACAAGATGGCCACCACAAGATGGCTAGCAGGGGAGGGCAGTTGAGAGGGACCAGGTCTTCAAGGGAGGACAGTTGCAGGCAATCAAGCCTGCAGGGAAAGGCAGTTGGGAGAGACCAGGCCTGCAGGGACGGCAGATGTGGGTGATCAGGCCAGCAAGGGAGGGCAGTTGGGAGGGACCAGGCCTGCAAGGGATGGCAGTTGGGGGCTATCAAGCCTGCAGGGGAGGGCAGTTAGGTGTGACCAGGCCTGCAGGGGAGGGCAGTTGGGGGCGACCCAGGCCTGCAGGGGAGAGTAGTTGCGGGGTACCAGGCCTGCAAGGGAAGGCAGTTAGGGGTGACCAGGCCTGCAGGGGAGGGCAGTTAGGGGCAAACAGTCTGGTAGGGGAGCAGTTAGGCATCAATCAGGCTGGCAGGGGAGTGGTTAGGGGCAATCAGGAAGGCAGGCAGGCGAGCGGTTGGGAGCCAGCAGTCCTGGATTGTGAGAGGGATGTCTGACTGCCCGTTTAGGCCCGATCCCTACTGGGCCTAAACGGGCAGTCGGACATCCCATGAGAGGTCCCAGATTGGAGAGGGTGCAGGCTGGTCTAAGGGACACCACCCCCATGCATGAATTTCATGCACCGGGCCTCTAGTATCTTATAAAAGCATAGTCTTTTCAATATGACCTCTGTCCAAATGGAGCATGCTTCTGCTTCTGGAGCAGGCCTGACTCAGTGGGAGAAAGCTCATCATCTATATATATAAAAGCCTAAGCAACTGTTAAGACGGAAAGATTGGAATGACCGGAATGACCGGTCAACCAGTCGCTATGATGTGCACTGACCACCAGGGGGCAGACGCTCAAGGCAGGAACTGCCCCCTGGTGGTCAGTGTGCTCCCCCAGGGGGAGCGCTGCTCAGCCAGAAGCCGGGCTCACTACTGGTAAGTGCAGCTGCGGCAGTGGGAGCCTCTCTCAACTCCGTGGTGGCACTACCGAGTGGTGGCAGCAGGTGCAGCAGGCCAGGATGAGTGTGAGCATGAGTGGCACAGCGCCCAGCCCTGGTTCTGGCTCCTCCCTGGCTGCCTGCCGCTTTGCGCACTGCTACATCCCTCAGGGAATGTCTGACTGCCGGTTTAGGCCTGATCCCCACAGTCGGACATCCCTCTCGTAATCCAGGACCCCTCAGGGGCCTAAACTAGCAGTCAGACATCCCCTGAGGAGTCCTGGATTGTGAGAGGGTGCAGGCCGGGCTGAGGGACATCCCCCCCCCCCGCTCCCGTGAACGTATTTCATGCACCAGGCCTCAGGTTTATTTAAATAGACACTAAGCTGGAAATTCTCACGAGAAGTAGTACTCACAGGGTCACCTGCCCCGGTGTTGGGTGGGGATGTGTTCACCTTTTCCGTAAGGAGCATCCTCTGACCACAGCACTCGGTTAGAGAAATCTATAGATGCTGCTGTGCTTTTCTTTCTTGGCGCGGGTAAGCATCCGTGTGCTTTGAAGTCACCTTCCTTTGATGTAAGCCAAGCTGGCTCTTCAGATGATTTGAATAACCTTAGTGCTCTCTGAATGGGGGCAGACCCATCATTCTTCTTTCTGATGTAGATAAATATGATACTTATTATTGGACCAGGAAGCTATTTTCTGCTTTTCTTGAAACTTGAGGAAGTCAAAGGCAAGCTACTTGGAATCGCTTTCACTGGCCCCTCCAGAGGCCATTTCCACTTGCTGTCTGACGTGGGAGGCTGACTGTGTGGATGGCATCGGTCCACCGATTGCCTCTGCCTTCCGGTTGCACTAGCAGACAGAGAACTGGAAGAAAGCAAAGCTCTAGCATCTATCCCCCAGTCCTCCAGGGGGGCCTTGGGTTGGCAGTAGCTGCATTCCTCCTTTAAGGCCACAGGTCCTACTGGGGTGTCCTCTCCTATGACCAGAAGTCCCACTCAGTTCTAGTAACCGCTCCCCTCCTTTTCCCTCATGCCTAGCGGTGGTGGTGGCTTTCAATAGACTGGAGTTCCAAAGAGACTAGGTACCAAAGAGTAGCTCATTCTCTTTGTAGTTTCAGAAGAGAATGCCCCAGAGAGGCATTTAGTCACGCGAGGAAGGGAAATGGTCTTGATGTTATTTTGTGCAGGTGTGGTCTGTAGACAGGAGTAAGAGAAGGAAAAACCGAACAAGGTTAGACTAGGGCTCCAAGATACACATCAAGTTAATGGAAAAATGCACATCTAGCCCGGGGGTGTGGCTCAGTGGTTGAGTGTCGACCTATGAACCAGGAAGTCATGGTTCAATTCCCAGTCAGGGCACATGTCCAAGTTGTGGGCTCGATCCTCAGTAGGGGGTGGAGAAGGAGGTAGCTGATCAATGATTCTCTCTCATCATTGATGTTTATCTCTCTCTCCTTCTCCTTGCTCTCTGACATCAATAAAAATACATTAAAAAGAAAAGTGCACATCTAAGGACAGTCCTGTGTCCTTGCCGCTATTTCAGGCCTCCTGTTTTTGAGACAGCACTCTCCTGTCCACCAGGCTCCCTCCCAGAGAGATTTCCAGGATCTTGGCCGAACAACTGCTCTGCCTCCGCAGGGCAAGAGGTGATCCCCATATCCTCCCCCTCCTGGCACCTGCTTCTCCTGTCATCACCCACTGGCCGCTCCCGCTTGCCCTTGACCATGAACTCCAGCCTTTCACATGTCTAACCACCCCTCCCCAAATAGCGCCTACTGAATGGGATATAGACACCCTTATAAAGTGGATGGGAATCTTTAAAGTCGTTTAATTGTCATTATTTTAGACTCTTTGAAGGGAAGTTTTTATTCAGCAAACTAATTTCTTGCACAGTGGATTTTTGTGCTTTGTTTGATCCGTGCAGTCGGAATACAGCAGCAGGCTGCTCGCTGGGACGTGTCTTGGATGTGCAATGCGAAGTGGCGCAGTGGTCCGCGGGCACCTTCCGCTGTGGCTGACAACATCCTCGGGGCGCCTGGAATCAGTCGGAATGGAAGAAAAGGACACATTGCTTTTGCATGTGGGTTATTGAAGCTCACATCTATTAATAGTAAACTCCATCAATATGGATGACTGCCGTAAGCTATCACACTGCCTTGCATTCTGCAGGGTAAGCCTTCAAAGCATTCAAAGGCCAGAGCCTGTCTGGAGCCCAGCCTATGACAACATAAAAGAGTCAATAGAAAAATGCAAGTTTTTGAAATAATCAATTTCTAAGGTTACCGATAAAGTAACCGATTTGTCTCTCTCCCTCTCCCTCCCTCCCTCTCCCTCCCTCTCTCTCTCTCTCTCTCTCTCTCTCTCTCTCTCTCTCTCTCTCTCTCTCTGTCTCTCCTTCTCTCTCCAAAAGATAGTCTCTGACACAAAAAGGCAAGGGATCAAGCTGAGGCAGTGCTTGTCCAGTAACACTAGGTGGCAGCAGTGGGTTTCAGCCAAAGCACTCTCCCTTTTCCAAGGGGCAGAAGTTACCATGATGAGGAAATGACCAGTTAATTGATGAACAACTAGATGGTGATTATGTAGGAAAGACATGAGTATTCTTTTAGCACGTTAAAAAGTAAGACATTTTTAAATGTTATCAGAGAGTGAGAAAATAAATTTGCCATACAAGGGGTTTTCAGGAACGATGCGATTTTAGTCTATAAAAATTGGATATAACACATAAAATTGAAAGGTGTCTTTCTGCAGAAAATAAACGATGACTTTCGGAGAAGAAATGGTTTCACAGAAGACTTGCGTTTAAAACATTAGCGATCGCTACCACTGTTAGACCCTTCGTAACTATTTGTAATTTGAAAAGGACTGACTGCCAACATATGATTGATATTTGACAGGGAACTTGAACTCCGGTTAATTTGTTTTCTGTAATGCTAGTCAGTATTTTTAGGACTGGTGTGCATATCCTTCAAGACAGGAGGAACCTAATCATCCTTCTCAAAAGAACTAAATTGTGTGTCCATTTTTGTATCAAGAAATAAAACACGATGAACACTCTGCCCTTAGTCTGGCATCAAACTGGGCGTGCTCTCGGGTGCTCACGGGCTCCGCTCAGCATTTACTCCGAATGCCGGACAGCAAGCTCTGCGCCATCCTGCCAGGGGGCAGGACGTGTGGCGGCGGAGGCCTGGGCAGAGCCTGGATTTTAGGTCTAGTTCTGCCTCTCGCTTACTGTGACTTTGAGTCAGTCAACTGTCCTCAATGTCAGGTGTTCTTTGTAAAATATGGAAAGTGGCACATCGTTTTAGATGGCCTCTACATTCTCACCTGGTTTGCCATCAGCAGATCCCAATTTCTTTGCCCAGCGATTGGTTGGCGTATGTACTTGGCATGTACCATGAAGAATTTGTGCGCGTGTGTGTGCGCGCTACAGTATAAATGCTGGTTTTCAACCCCCAGCCAAGGCAGCCCAGTCCTCAGCGCTGCTGCTGGTGTGGAGCTACACAGTGAATCTGTGAATTTGCGTTGCACTCAGTTCTTGAGAACATTCTGGAAGTCACTATGCGATGGGGTGGCCAGGAGGAGGAGGAGCGGAAAGTAGCAAGGGATTTGGTTATAAGGACAGAGAATCACTTGCGTTTTTCATCACCTTTTCCTCGAGCTCACCTACAGGATGCAAAGGGGGCTCCTTGGGGGGGAGCTAGTCGTTCGAGCTTGGCTTAGGCCCTATAGAGATCAGTCCCTTCGGACGCTGCTGAAATAAAGAACGTCCTGGAGGCCCGGACAGAGGCGCCGCCGATGCATTTTAGCCTGTTCAGTGTCTGTCACACTGATGTGACTCCGTGACATTCTCAGGAATGCAGAGCTCAAAGCGGCAACTCCCAGGTCTTCCTTTACTGCAGACCTGTGTTAAGAGAACAACCCCCCTAGCCCTGACCGGTTTGGCTCAGTGGATAGAGCATCAGCCTGCGGACTCAAAGGTCCCAGGTTCGATTCCGGTCAAGGGCATGTACGTTGGTTGCGGGCACATCCCCAGTAGGGGGCGTGCAGGAGGCAGCTGATCGATGTTTCTCTCTCATCGATGTTTCTAACTCTCTATCCCTCTCCTTTCCTCTCTGTAAAAAATCAATAAAATATATTTTAAAAAAAGAAAAAAAAAAAGAGAACGACCCCCTTGTCCAGTTGAATCATGACGATGGCATGTCGTGAAATTAGGGGCGGGAGAACGGGAGCCTGTGAGTTTATGGGAGGACTTAGAGTTCCTGTCTGACAAGAACTGACGTTTCTGGAGCGTTTCCCCCGTCCAAGCCCTGTTCTGTGTGCTTTATCACTAGTATGTCATGGGATCGTCACATGGGAATATAAAATGTGCAGGATCAGTTTATAGGTGAAGAAACTGAGCTGTAGAAAGTTAAGGAACTTTCCCAAGCCCAACCTGCGTGGCTCAGTGGTTGAGCATCGACCTACGAACCAGACCTGGGTCACGGTTTGATTCTGGTCAAGGGCACACGCCCGGGTGGTGGGCTCGATCTCCAGTAGGGGGTGTGCAGGAGGCAGCTGATCAATGATGGGTGTTTCTCTCTCATCCTTGATGTTTCTCTCTCGCTCTCTCCCTCTCCTTCCCTCTCTGAAATTAACAAAAATATATTTTAAAAAAGGAAAAGGAAACTTGCCCAAGGTACTAAGTGGCAGAACCAGGAACTGAACCCAGCGAGTCTCAGTTTGGCGCCCACGTTCTAAACGGCCACTGCAGGGGATGAGACCGGGCCGAGTCTGCCGCCGTGCAAGCATCGGGAAGCAGCCACGATGGTCGTGGCGGAGGCACTGTGATCGCCACGTGGCGGTTGTCCTTGGGGTTCGTCAGCCCCAGCATTGCATTCTTTTTTTTTTTTAAAAAAATATATTTTATTGATATTTTACAGAGAAGAAGGGAGAGGGATAGAGAGTCAGAAACATCGATGAGAGAGAAACACCGATCAGCTGCCTCCTGCACACCCCCCACTGGGGATGTGCCCGCAACCAAGGTACATGCCCTTGACCGGAATCGAACCCGGGACCCCTCAGTCCGCAGGCCGACCCTCTATCCACTGAGCCAAACCGGTTTCGGCCAGCATTGCATTCTTTTTAAGGGGGAGCTGGAGAGTTAATATCCAAACAGAAACATCACCTGGGGAGAATCCGCAGCAGCCCCGCCTGCCTGACCGTCACCAGTGGGAGGTCTGTGGTGTCGCTGTCTGTCGTCAGTCGATGCCACTGGCTTTAACCCCAGCAGACACCTCAACCGTGTGAAGGGCGGTCTTGTCATTTTAAAATGAGTCAGGTGAGCCGAAACCAGTTTGTCTCAGTGGATAGAGCATCGGCCTGCGGACTGGAAGGTCTCAGGTTCGATTCCGGTCAAGGGCATGTACCTTGGTTGCAGGCGCATCCCCAGTGGGGGTTGTGCAGGAGGCAGCTGATCGATGTCTCTCTCTCATTGATGTTTCTAACTCTCTATCCCTCTCCCTTCCTCTCTGTAAAAAATCAATAAAATATATTTAAAAAAATAAAATAAATAAAATGAGTCCGGTGAGGAGATGCTTTGTCATTTTCTACAAAAGACTCCGATTCCATCTCCCTTTATCGTGCATGCCTCTCCATGCGAATGTGCCCCCCAGTCAGGCCGTGCGGCCCAGGAAACTCCTGTTTCTTTCTCTCCTGTTCCTGTTACAACAGAAAGAAGCACCGAGAGGAAACGTGGGGAAAAGGGTCACGAGCGAGAGCTGCTTCCCGGACGCCCTGGCTCAGGTGCAGAAAGGAGTCGGTTACCGGGCTCTCCGCCGGCAGCGTCCCCACCCGGTTGTCATGACCTGTGACTTCAGGGGTGCAGGCGCCAGTCGGCACACATCCCGGCCCTGGAGCGACGTGGCCCCGGAGGCCCTGCCGTCACCTGGAGCTCTTCATGCGGCCCGACGGCCTCTCCGGCTCTCCTGGACGATCCGTCTCTCCTCCCTCCGCCACGAGCTGAACATCACTGCGGCTGCTCGTGGAATTTCACGTTTTATTAGAACACTTCACACCAAGCCCTGTTATAAAAGAAGACAGAGGCGGGAGCCCGCAGGAGGGGCCCCTTCAGACGCCGGGGCGAGAGGACCCGCCCGGTGACACAGGACGTGGCCCTTTGCTTCAGCAGAATCGGCCACAGCTCGGCCACAGCTGGGCCACAGGGCCACACCAGGGCCAGCACCCTCCCTTCCCTGCTGGCGGCCAGACCCGCAAGACCCAGCACTTTATCTTCCCGCTCCCGCGTCTGGCTCGGCTCCCCAGGCGGGCAGTCACCAGGGGATAGAAAGAGGGGATCTGGAGACCAGTGGCCTTTACAATCGCAGTGGGCTCAGTCCTGTCCGAGCCCTTCAGTCCCCTCCGTCCATGTGCCTGCCCCACGGGACAGGGGCTCCTCCCGCTGCCCAGTGGGAGCCCTTGGCCTGCAAAGGGCCAGCCTCCGTGCGGCTGCGCGCACACACAGCTTTCGAGGGGGTAGATTTACAAATGCATAGTTCCACGCAGGTAGATTTATAAATGCACAGTTCCGTGCAGGTAGATTTATAAATGCACAGTTCCGTGCAGGTAGATTTACAAATGCACAGTTCCGTGCAGGTAGATTTACAAATGCACACTTCCGTGCAGGTAGATTTACAAATGCACACTTCCGTGCAGGTAGATTTATAAATGCACAGTTCCGTGCAGGTAGATTTATAAATGCACAGTTCCGTGCAGGTAGATTTACAAATGCACACTTCCGTGCAGGTAGATTTACAAATGCACAGTTCCGTGCAGGTAGATTTACAAATGCACACTTCCGTGCAGGTAGATTTACAAATGCACACTTCCGTGCAGGTAGATTTATAAATGCACAGTTCCGTGCAGGTAGATTTATAAATGCACACTTCCGTGCAGGTAGATTTATAAATGCACAGTTCCGTGCAGGTAGATTTACAAATGCACACTTCCGTGCAGGTAGATTTACAAATGCACACTTCCGTGCAGGTAGATTTATAAATGCACACTTCCGTGCAGGTAGATTTACAAATGCACACTTCCGTGCAGGTAGATTTACAAATGCACACTTCCGTGCAGGTAGATTTACAAATGCACACTTCCGTGCAGGTAGATTTATAAATGCACAGTTCCGTGCAGGTAGATTTACAAATGCACACTTCCGTGCAGGTAGATTTACAAATGCACAGTTCCGTGCAGGTAGATTTATAAATGCACAGTTCCGTGCAGGTAGATTTATAAATGCACACTTCCGAGCAGGTAGATTTATAAATGCACAGTTCCGTGCAGGTAGATTTACAAATGCACACTTCCGTGCAGGTAGATTTACAAATGCACACTTCAGTGCAGGTAGATTTATAAACGCACACTTCCGTGCAGGTAGATTTATAAACGCACACTTCCGTGCAGGTAGATTTACAAACGCACACTTCCGTGCAGGTAGATTTACAAACGCACAGTTCCGTGCAGGTAGATTTACAAACGCACAGTTCCGTGCAGGTAGATTTACAAACGCACACTTCCGTGCAGGTAGATTTATAAATGCACAGTTCCGTGCAGGTAGATTTATAAATGCACAGTTCCGTGCAGGTAGATTTACAAATGCACAGTTCCGTGCAGGTAGATTTACAAATGCACAGTTCCGTGCAGGTAGACTTACAAATGCACAGTTCCGTGCAGGTAGATTTACAAATGCACAGTTCCGTGCAGGTAGATTTACACATGCACAGTTCCGTGCAGGTAGATTTACAAATGCACAGTTCCGTGCAGGTAGATTTACAAATGCACAGTTCCGTGCAGGTAGATTTACAAATGCACACTTCCGTGCAGGTAGATTTATAAATGCACAGTTCCGTGCAGGTAGACTTATAAATGCACAGTTCCGTGCAGGTAGACTTATACATGCACAGTTCCGTGCAGGTAGACTTACAAATGCACAGTTCCGTGCAGGTAGACTTACACATGCACAGTTCCGTGCAGGTAGACTTACACATGCACAGTTCCGTGCAGGTATATTTACAAATGCACAGTTCCGTGCAGGTAGATTTACAAATGCACAGTTCCGTGCAGGTAGACTTACAAATGCACACTTCCGTGCAGGTAGACTTACAAATGCACACTTCCGTGCAGGTAGACTTACAAATGCACACTTCCGTGCAGGTAGATTTACAAATGCACACTTCCGTGCAGGTAGATTTACAAATGCACACTTCCGTGCAGGTAGATTTACAAATGCACACTTCCGTGCAGGTAGATTTACAAATGCACAGTTCCGTGCAGGTAGATTTACAAATGCACAGTTCCGTGCAGGTAGATTTACAAATGCACAGTTCCGTGCAGGTAGATTTACAAATGCACAGTTCCGTGCAGGTAGATTTACAAATGCACAGTTCCGTGCAGGTAGATTTACAAATGCACAGTTCCGTGCAGGTAGATTTATAAATGCACAGTTCCGTGCAGGTAGATTTACAAATGCACAGTTCCGTGCAGGTAGATTTACAAATGCACAGTTCCGTGCAGGTAGATTTACAAATGCACAGTTCCGTGCAGGTAGATTTACAAATGCACAGTTCCGTGCAGGTAGATTTACAAATGCACAGTTCCGTGCAGGTAGATTTACAAATGCACAGTTCCGTGCAGGTAGATTTACAAATGCACAGTTCCGTGCAGGTAGATTTACACATGCACAGTTCCGTGCAGGTAGATTTACAAATGCACAGTTCCGTGCAGGTAGATTTACACATGCACAGTTCCGTGCAGGTAGATTTACACATGCACAGTTCCGTGCAGGTAGATTTACACATGCACAGTTCCGTGCAGGTAGATTTACACATGCACAGTTCCGTGCAGGTAGATTTACACATGCACAGTTCCGTGCAGGTAGATTTACACATGCACAGTTCCGTGCAGGTAGATTTACACATGCACAGTTCCGTGCAGGTAGATTTACACATGCACAGTTCCGTGCAGGTAGATTTATAAATGCACAGTTCCGTGCAGCGTGAGACAGCGGTGACATGGTAGCTCCCATCTGATGCTGGGAGTTCAGGAAAAGTGAGAACATTCCATCAGGAGCAAAGTCAATCGCAGAAGGGATTTGGATCGGGGCGTGGTCACTGGAGTGGAGACAGGAAGGAGGGATGGATGAACACAGGGAGGAGGGAAGGAGCTCCAGGTGGAGCAAGCAGAAGCCAGAGATTGACAGGTGTTGGAGACGCTAGTCATTGTGCATGGGGGATGGGGGAGTGTGTTATGGTGGCAAGTGGGGCGGCCGAGGATGGGAGGCCCAGGGGGAGCTGAAAGAAAGGTTTGCTTAAAAGCCTCAGTCTCGCCCTATCTGGTTTTGCTCAGTGGATAGAGCATCGGCCTGCAGACGAAAGGGTCCCTGGTTTGATTCCGGTCAAGGGTGTGTACCTTGGTTGCAGGCTCCTCCCCAGCCCGGGCCCTGGTCCAGGCGAGTACAGGAGGCAACCAATTAGTGTTTCTCTCACATCGATGTTTCTCTCTGTCTCTCCCTCTCTCTTCCACTCTCCCTAGAAATCAATGGAAAAACAAAAACAAATAAAAATAAGTAAGTGCTCAGTCTTCCTCAGAAATGATTGCTGTTGCAGCCCTAGAGAAACGTACTCTCTGGGCCTAAGGGGGAGGAGCCGACTCGCTGCCCTACGTCCTCCAGGCCGCGGAGGCACTCGGAGGTATGGCTACACCAAGCTCAATAAAGCCGATGGGACATCAGATAGTATTGGCTTCTTGAGCAACAAGGGGTGAGTTTACTGTCTAGATTTAAATTCACATGGAAACATTTCTCTTGATCCCTTAAATCCTAGCTGACACTGGTAGCTGTATTAGGAGGATCCCGAGGACACGTGGTGCCTACATAATCAGCAAACCCAGCATCTGGAAGCTCATTCGGGGACCTGGCTTTCTTATGGGGCACACGTGACTGATGCGTTGAGTGCTCTGTCTTGGTCATCAGAGCACTACCAGGTGGCTCTTCTTCACGTCGAGTCCGTAGGGGCTGCGCTTCTAGCTTTTGTTTCTAGGGCAATAGCACCAAATGCAGGCTCCAGCAGTCCCCTGAAACGTGGTGGCCACAGTGGACACGTGTTATTTCGGGGTGAGACCGTGCGTGATTTCCTCTTCTTCTCGCATCGTTTTCTTTGAAGGACTTACCTCTCCCTCCCTATGTGGCTTCTTGGAAGGCCCGTTCCTCTTGCTAAGGGAGCCGACAGTGCTTTGGGGCTCTTTGTGGTAGCTTTCTCTCACTGATCTATCTCTTAGGACAAAAGGGGTGAATTTGTCATCTAATCCGAACCAGTCACTCCTTCCTCCCACAATACTGGGTCCCCTGTTGAGGGCCACACTGGTGGGGGGGACAGCTGGAGGAGAATCATTCCCCTGTTGGTTCTAGGTAAGACTGTGAAGCCGTTCCCCCTTCCATCACCTTCTCCAGAACCCTCCTCTCATCTGGGCCAGGCCAGTCACCCCAAATCCCCTTTCATCCTCTGAGACCCTTTGTATCATTCTGGGTTTGCCGCTCTGTTGACTAATGAGTTTGCCAACCACTATTCTGGGCAATTTACTTGTTGTATATGTAAGCTGCGTGGGTTTTCTGTTGCTTATCTCAGAGAATCCTGGCTGATAAAACAATAATGGATAATTTGCTCGTCACAGAAGCTGAAGGACATTGCTCCAGACTCACACAAAGTCTATTACTATGCTTATGGAATATGGAGGAACCAGGGGGTATTCACTGCATTTATAACAGAGGCAGCTAAAGTTCCAAGAAATTTGGTATTTGGTTCATGTCAGAAGGTCATCAGGATCAGAATTAAGAATAAAATAGAGACCTATTGGCTTCTCACTCTGCCAATAATTAGCAGTGTGACCTTGAGTAAATTCCTTGACCTCTTCCCACTTCAGTTTCTTCAACTGTAGATTAGAGGGCTGGGTCAGATGACCCTAAGACCTCTTTCACCTCTAAAATCATTTGGTTTTCATCTGAGGTTCTTTCCAGAGACCCTAAGCTGTGGACAGAATATATCAGTAGCTTAGATATGGTGTTTCTAATAAAATATGTTTTAATCATCTGTAAAAGCAAAATACAATAGATTTCTCATTTGCATATTCCTCATATCAAAGTTTCCTTCTTTGCCAAATAGAAATTTTGAGATATTTTAAGTTGTTTTTTTTTGTTTGTTTGTTTGATTTTGGTTTTTACCAATGGGGAAATCAGTGGACTTATTAGAACCCAAACAGGTCTTAGGGCTTTACCTCGTGGTGCCTTTGTCACAGTATTTTAGCTTACTCCATTTAACTTTCTCCCTCCAAACAACAAGTGAAAAAGTGAGCTGATTTAGAATCACATGGTAACACTTCAAAGACAACTGAAAATGGGTCAAAGGCACATCATTTTTCAAAAATTGTAGAGGCTGTCTGAGTTACATATTTGAAAGCTGCATCACCACGGGGAGGAAAGGGAGACTGGGAGCCATCGGTAGGTTTAGTGTGAATGTGGGGCTGGCACAGTCAGGTCCAGATCAAGTTAGGGACACCCCTCGGCCTTTATTTATTTCTTTTCCTCCTTGTCCAGGACTTCCTCTGGTCTGGAGTTCTCTGCTGCCGACCATTTCAGAAACTGTCCTCCAATTCTCCTGACTTGTTCAGATGTTCCTTTTTATCCAAAGCAACTCACCACGTCCCCCTGGCTCTTTATTTTTTCCTCATTAAGGAGTTGGCAAGTCTATCCGCCTAGTACGGTAGAATGAGACTATTTGTTCAATTTACCATTTTCATCAAAGAAAAGTTTTAAGTTTTAATTAGAAGAAACACTTTCTGAAAAACTGCTGCAACTTGGAGAAATTCCCTTGACTATGGTAGCTCAAGGGGTAAAGAATTTGGGGGTACACCTCATCGTATCTTTCTACGTGAGCGTGAAGCTCAGTGTGAGACATAGCGCATGAACTATGAAATACTTAGATAAATTATTAAAATAATGATGATCAAAAACAAAAGACATTTTCAGTGAATATAAAGTTGTTATAAATTTAATATAGTCTTCAAAAACTGTCATCAGGTTAAAAACATTACTTCTGTCCTCTCCAAGAAACACATTTAGAAAACAGAATTGAAATTCTATTAACATACATAACGTATTTTTTCAATTGCACGTTTTAGTGTCTGTTTTGGTCTGTACTTTTTATCATCTCAGAATTCATACGTTGAAATCTTAGCCCGCCGAGGGGATGGTATTAATGGGTGGGGGCCTTGGGAGGTGCTTAAGTCATGAGTTTGGAACCCTAATAAAAGAGGATCCAAAGAGATCCCTACCCCCTTGGGCCCTAGGAGGACACAACCAGAAGCCAATGATCCAGAAGGGGGCCCTCCCTTGACCAGGCTGGCACCCCAATCTCAATGTCCAGCCTCCAGACTGTGGGAAAGAAATCCCTGTTGCTTACAAGCCATCCATTCTGTGCTGTTTCGTTACAACAGCCCAAATGGAGTGAGACAGTGCGACTTCAGATATCTGCATTCACATCGCTAGAGTCTTTCTCTTCGCTTTCAGCAAGTCTGTGCAGACACCGTTCTGAATGGTCCAGCTCTGCCCAGCATCAGCTTACCAACTTCCTCTAAGCATCTGTGCCAGGAAAATGTGGATGACCCTGTGCTGAGACCCCAGGAACTTTGAGTTATCCAGATGTCTGGCGATACATTGGTAAGCCACTGGGGTATTGACTTGCCCTTTAGGGACTACCTGAACGTCGTGGCGCTGTGTATATCTGCCAGTGTAGGTGAATGCATGTGCCCAGGCACAGTGGACAGCATACCCTCACTGCAGGCCTGTAAAAGAGGCGCAAATCTTCCCATAATTATAACTGGGACACGTTCAAAAGCCCTTCAAGCCTTTTCATACATGTTACCGCAGAGTAGCGGGCAGTTATTCTCTATTTGGATTTGAAGGTGATGACAGTTTTTATTAATGCTAGTATCTGAAAATGAATTTCCATTTAGACTAAAACAAAACAAAACAACAGCTGTTTTTCGAGGTATTATGTCCACAGCCTCAGTCCGTGCACGTCTGCTTGCCTCAAGGAACATGGGGGAATCCCCTGGGGGAGGTTCCTTGCCCCCCGTTACTAACCCACTTCTTCCAGCACCTTAGTTCCCCGGTCAGTCATCAGAGGCATGACAGGGCGCCGCGCAGTCTGGGTGGCTTCCGTACACGGCGAGAATCAAGCGAGAGCCAAGACGCTTGGAAGCAAGTGAAGTTCGACCCCTGCCTCACATTGCAATCGACGTAAGCTCCATATGGGTTTGACATTTAAATATAAAAAATGACATTGCAAAACTATTTCCTAAGAGAAAATGCGGATGATGATTGGCATGGTTCTGGGTGGGAAGATCATTATAAGCCCACAACGAAAAAGCACCTTAAGTTCACACAGGGTGCTTGCTCACACACACAATGTTTGTATGAAAAATGTGTATATTTGTGCTCTAGTGAGCAACGTGGCGATTTGTTCCAGAGCCTTAAACATGTGCACACTGCATGACACAGCCCTTCCTGCCTGTGAATCATTCATGAAGTATTCCTAGACTCATGCCCAGTGCACGTGTGGAGGGCCCACGCCTACAGGGGATAATAGATGGTGGCTTTTCGGAGCTTCCATTGCAGCAATACCCTCTCTTCAGTCCGGAGACATCTTGAAGGAGTGGAATATAACTGTTGAGGGTATTGATTTTGATTCAGGCAGTTTTATCTAATATAAAACTCAAGAAATGATAAACTACAACTTTTTTTTGAAACGAAACCTACTATAGTTCCCTACCAATAAAACACTGCAGTAGCTTGAAGTATACCAAAATAAACATATAAAGGGGTTTTCCAAAAGCTCTCCTCATATATTTCTCACAAAAATAGGATTATTGCAAGAGTCAGAAGAAAATATTTGGAGTTAGCCTGAAATTCCTTTTCACCATCTTCTTTATTAGTGGACAGTCAATATAGGCTTAGTTTACAATTTTACTTACAATACACTTTGCTACAAAATAATGACAGCCTTCATGAGCTTTACATTTTTAGTAAGTGTGCTAAGTAATTTTATCTTAGAAATTTTCAGGATTACTAAAAAATGTCTTCATTTTGTGGAGTTTTTAGTTTGTTTTTGAGCAATAATTATCTACTTACCATTTTATCAGCTAAAGATTTGTCTTAGAATGATAATGCATGTTCAGCCATAAATAATGCTTATTTGGTAAATGTGTGAGTTAGTTGATGTCATAATACATTGATACCTTTTTATTTTTGAAACTAGTGGCCTGGTGCATGAAATTCGTGCACATTGAAAGGGAATTAATTAGAGGAAATATTTCAATATTGCTATTTGCTCTTTATAATAGAAGTGTCAGAGATGAGAGAAAATTAGTAAAATGTATATGGAAATCTTCCTCCTGTCAGAGTCTGGGGCGCGCTGCAAGACCCAGATTCAAGTCTCCACCCAACCGTGCATGCCTCGAAATCGCACGAGACCCTGACCCAGTTGGCCCAACCCCCATTGGGCAAGATCCAGACCCATCAAGCCCCACCAGGCGGGAGGCACAGCCTGAGGTCCCCTGTCAAGCCTCACCTGGTGGGGGTTGCAGCCTCAGGTCCCCTGCCCCGGCCCAGTGCCACACAGCCTCAGGTCCCTGCTGATTGCTCGTTAAGGCTCATTATGGGGACTCAGCATCTGCTGTTTGTGCAGCCATCTTGTGTTACAAAAACCCCGCCTCCACTGTGGACACAGCCATCTTGTGTTATGGAAACCCCGCCTCCACTGTGGGTGCAGCCATCTTTGTGACAGCATGACAGCCAATTTGCATATTCCTTCTTTATTAGATAGGATTATTAAATCTTTAGCTTTTGGATTTTTTGTATTATTTTGGGAAATCTGAACTTCTTTATTATTATTAGTAGTAGTAGTAGTAGTATTTTGCAAAATAGCAGCAGGTGTTATGTAAGATAACTGATGAGATATGGGTGTGTCCTATCGTGTTCAGCACTGCATTCACTTATCACTAATTTGGGTCACAAATCAAATGCCACCATCTCAGGAAGACCTTTCTGTCTCCTCCAGCCAAGAGAGAGCATCCCACACCCCACACCCCACACCAGGCATTTTGGCACATCCCGCTGCTTAAACCCCGCCACTCAGACACTGTTCTGAAATGATTATTTATCTTCAACCTGTTTATTATACATCTCCCCTCAGAGGACTATAAGCGGATAGTAGGCATTTTCTGTTTGCGGCCCCAATGGGTAGATCAATGCTTTGCATACAGCAAGTGATTAATGAATATTTGTCAAATGCATGCAGCAGTGAATGAACTGAAGAACTGCTTATTCCCCTTTTAAAATAGCTGATAACAATCATAGCAATGGTAATAAAAATGACTACAGAACTTGCTACGATTTGGGGGTTATTATTATTGATGCTGAGATGAGTGTTTGTTGTTTTTAAATTTGGTATTTATTTAAGATCGAATCCCATTTTTGTAATTACTGAGTCAAAGATAATGACTATTTTAAAGAGACTAGAAATCCATTTCAAAATTACTCTTCGGGAAGATTCCAACTATTTACGTTCCCACCAATGAGTCATTCTCACTTCACTGTGTGACTCTCAAACTTCTGTGCGTGGGCTCCTGTCTTCCCAGAACTGGCGTCACCCTGCTTTCCTGATTTCAGGTGATGCTTTAGATCTGTCTTTCTACTAAGAGCCACGACGCCCCTTGTGTCAGAAGAAAAGATTTGAGAAGCAACGTGAAGAGCCGTTGTTATTCCCTTAGGAGATCTCTGTGAAATTTGTCATGGTAAATGATCTTCAAGATTAAACATAAAATTTACTGAAAAATCATCATTTTCTTTAAATATGCCTTTGCAATCATTACCACGAACCACAAGAACAACAAAGAACCAGATGCCTTTTATAGGATAGACTTGAAGTTCATATTTCCATGTAGTTTATATTCTAGCAAATTGTCTTATGGTGATTTATGTGATGTTTAACATTCTGAATTTTGCCTATACACAAAGAAAACCATCTTCTTTAGATTCTGTTAATGAGTCACTTTGTTTGTACATATAACCACGAAGGCAACTTTTTTTCTTCCTTCTTAATTTTTTTCAATGCATGCTGTTGGGGTTTTGGTGGCCAATTAACGTTGAGTGCTAAGTGCTGAGTATGCGTCTGAAAGGTAGCACCTTCAGCTCTACAGACTTTCATCCCAGGCTTCTGATAATAACCACTGCGTACATAAACGCATAGCACCAGGCAGTTAGAAGCCGTCTAATTGCAACCATTAATTTGTAGACTCACCTAATTACATTTCCCCAGCCCGAGTGTGTTGTCGGCACACATCAAAGTTTACAAAGGAGAAGTAACGGAGCAGAATGAAAAATGGCAGTGGCCCTAATGGAAGTCCCCGGAGAGGAGCTTCTAAGGTTAAAGTAAAGATCCATCAGCGAAGAACAAGGAAAGATGCAGTTCGCTGGAGTGAGCGTGCTCTGCGGCCCTGCATGCAGAACACTCCTGGCGCATCGCATCGCTGAGCCAGAAATGAGCACGTCTCTGTCTGCTTATTGCTTCTATGAAGTGGGGGGACGGTCTGGGGGTCTGAAATATCTTTTTTTATGTCGTACTTGGGAACATGAAGACGATCCTGATCTCTTTCTTCCTCTTGAGACTCCATAGCTACCACGTGTGTGCCTGCTTCCTTGCCTTCCTGTAAGAACTGGGTAGCTGCCCAAATGCACGGAGAGAAATTGCTTTGCACGCACCTTTGGCCAGCACCAAAGTGCTTGCCCTGCCCCCGAGGGGCACGGGGAAATTCACGTTTCCCAGCCTCTTGTGTGACATTGACAAGGACAGAGGACATGATAATGTCATATGATTTTTAGTAGCCAAATGGAAATAGTCCAGATCAACGCAACTGGGAAATAGTACTACAAAAACTTTCTCGGTGTCTTCTTCTTATTTGCAAATTCTTTGCTTCTATTTATTTTTTGTCACCTACATTGGTAGCTAACTCTCCTTTTTTAAAAAATATATTTTTATTAATTTCAGAGAGGAAGGGAGAGGGAGAGATAGAAACATCAATGATGAGAGAGAATCATTGATTGGCTGCCTCCTGCACGCCCCACACTGGGGATGGAGCCCGCAACGCAGGCATGTGCCCTTGACTGGAAATGAACCCAGAACCCTTCAGTCCACAGGCCGATGCTCTATCTACTGAGCCAAACCAGCTAGGGCTCTAACTCTCCTTTTAATCGCCCTGGTGTTTATTAACATGTAGGAAACGCCCATTTTCAAACATTTATTACAACTCTTCTACAATCATCCCACTGCCCTTCGGAACGGTGAGTGCGTGTCCAGCCCTGCTTGCCCACCATTGCCCTCTCCACCTCCCCACCCTCTCTTCCCACTTCCAATCCAGGCCTGGGGTGATTGCCACCCAATTCGTAAAATGCCCTGCCCCGTGTGAGCCCCAAGCCAATCAGGAGGGAAGGAGGCTGAGTATCAGGGCCTGGCTCTCATCTGCACCCTGCCAGTGGTGATGGAATGGACTTGGTCAGCATGACGGGACACTGATGGTGATGCAATCAGCAGGACGTCTTCCAGGGTCTTCCGCCTCTCAGAGCACAGTGCCAGCCCCCAAGCAAGTAGCTCTTACTTGTGAGCAGTGGTGATGTGTTTTCTTACTAAGATAAAGTATAAATTAATTTAGAAGAGGATCTAAGCAGGGATGTTATTAACAAAAATTTTATCATAGAAGTGTAGTGGGGGCAAAGCTTCATTTTTCGATGATGTAATATGTCTCTTATTGACCTATGTAGGTAGAAGAAAACAAGTAGACAAGCTAGGATATCTATGAGTTTTCTTCTAGGACGATTAAAGCTGTAATATCAGAGAATGAAAAGTCCAGGAGAAAAGTCAGAGGCTCTGTCAGAGTCACAGCGTGTGACTGCTGGGTCTTACCGGATGGTGGTGTGTCCTTTGCCATTCCACATCAACAACATCAGTTCTTAACTTTGGAGTAGAGACAGTTACAAGAAAATGTGCTGAATTCAAGTCTTTTGTTGATTTCATCACTATCTCCTCATCTGCTCTTCCATATGTTTAAACCAATAGGAATCTTTAAATGTCAAATTAAACACTTCCCACAAAAGTGTAACAGTCTTCTCTCCATTCTCTCGAGGAAGATATAGTTCCAAGAGTTTTGTCTAGAAAGATCCCCATTGCTTAGACGAGGCTCTATTTATGTCTCCTACTCAACGAGGAGTGACAATGTCGTGAGCTAAGATGTGTGGGTACAGAGTAAGAAAACCAGACAATTCCTTGGTTAACTTTTAGTCAGAATATTAGTTTGACTTCAGTATTTTATTTTACATGTAGATTCCAAGATAATTTGTTGCACTTAAATTCATATATCATGTCAAGTCATGTAAAATACACACTACCTTTGATTCTATGAAATAATGGATTATTACCACCCTTTGTTAAAGTGGAAGCTTAGGCATTTTCAATTCCTCTACCTATGACATATTTATCTGATTTATATATTGGATTCAAATAAATTTGAATTTGAAATGTGCCTGCGACAAGAAGAGTCTACATACAGATTTCAGGTCAAAAACAGAGTAAAAGCAAATCCTATCTTCTGATGTGAATTAAATTACGAACTCTCAGAACAATGGTATGGAAGAAAGATAATGAGGTTTGGGTAATGGGATGAACGAGAACAGAACACCTGCCTCCTTGGCCTCTCTTAGAACATTTTCTCCTTTCGGCATCTGTGGCCTCACCCTCACTGTGTACTTATTGTCAGTAGACTTCACTGGCTCATTCTTTTTATGGGGCTTCATCCATCCTTTATCCCAGCTCCTCTTCCTCATGTTCCATTCCAGTGGCTCTCCAAGCCAGGTCTCTGAATCAGCAGTATCAACATCGCGTGGCAATTGTTAGAAATGCAAGTTTCAGGCCTCGCTCCAGAGTCTGAAACCTATTCCCTAAATCAGAAACTCTGGAGGCAGGGCCCCGCAACCACCTATGTTGTAGCAAACCCTCCAGGTGATTCTGAATGCAAACTCAAGTTTGAGGATCTCTGTTCTGTTCTCTTCTGAGGCTTTTTGATCCATGATTAGGGATTCAGGTGTGATGTATATACTGTAGGAGACTGTATTTTTGAAAGATGGCCGCAAACATATATCCTGTCTCATGAGTCCTTCTAGGCCTTGCTGCTGCTCCATCAACAGGTGGAATCTGGCTACCCTCCTCTTGAGTCTGGGCAGAATTGTCACTTGCTTGTAATCAATAGGATGCAGTGGGACAGAGTCCCAATAACTTCCAAGGATAAGCCATACATGATGACGAGTCTTCTGTATTTTCTACCAGAACATCCCACTTGGGGTCTTGAGCCACCAAGAAGGAAGTCTGACTTCCGTGGAATTGCCATGATGTAAGGGAGCCACACACATAGAAAGGCTCTGCTCTGTGACGGACCCAGACTGCAAGCTCTTGCTGCCCAGGCACCAGACTGACAGGTGGGGTGTCCCCTGCAGGCCACGCAGGAGGAAAAGGGTGGAAGGGAGGTGAGCCAGGTCAGGCCCCGTAGGCCTATTTCTCCTTAACATTTGGTTGGAATGACCCCTGGGACTTGGCCGGAATCGCCTTTCCACTTTGTTCTGCTATTGAACAGTCAGCCAAGTGGTGCAGATAACATGCATGACATTGCAGGTGTCAGAGGACCATTTCTCCAGAGACTTCCTGGTCTCTCAGGAAGGGAGGCTGGCATTGTCATGGTTTCCGGATCGTGTTCCGGGGTCCTCATCTCCTGCCCTACCACAGACACGAATTTCTGCAATGGGTTTGTTCTGACTCATCAGCCATGTTTGAAGTTTCAGTACCGCAGCCTGGCTATGGCTGTAACCCAGGGACACAGAATATTCTGAGGATAACGAGTGAGATAGACATGCAAAAAGGGGTCAGTTCTCGGGGTGTTAATCTATGATCTATTGCATGTGATAAAGGGTCCTTGAGAGAGTGCCTTTCCATCAGTCTTCTGGAAGTGATGGTGTGAATGAGGCAGAAAAGTAAAACCAGCCACAATTTCAGGCTTGTGATTGGAGGAAGGAGACAAGGAGATGGAGGCGGTGGAGAGTCAGCTACCCCCTTGGCCTTCCAGAAAAGCACCAGTGGTTGCCCTGGCTACGTGGCCACTTGGTGAGGCCGGCATCCGGATCTTAACATTTCCTTATTCGGAAAATCTCAGGTGCTCAACACCAGCGGCAGCTTTCTTCTCTGTTACACAAGCTTCCTTCTGCGGACCACACATGCGGCCTTTATCAACTCCTCTGCTCAATTCAGTTACAGTTGAGGCCAGTATATCCTTTTACCTTTCCTTTTAAATGAAAGTAAACTAAAGTTGGAAAAAAACATCTTTCATCTCACTACCTTTCCCTCAAAGGTGAGAGAGAGGCTTGAACTCGCTTCCGCCGCTCATAACTTCCCGTGGAGTTGGTGAGTAGTCTTTCTTACAAAGCAAAACAAGGTGTTTTGCTTTTAGGGAATGACGGAAGATTTTTTAAGATACCATTCATCCGCAAGTAGATTTCCACCAGCACAGTGGCCAGTTTCATCCTAAGGTCCACTTCTATTATGTGCTAGAAGCACTCATTCTCCTTTTAAAAATATAATGAAAATAATTGGATGCCAATTTCCATGGTGATAGGCGAGGAGAACATCACTTAGAACCGTAACAAGGACGTAGTTCTGAATTCGTATGAAACTGAGTTGGTCCCTTTGTGTCACGAGTTCTCTGGGTTTTGTAGTTATTATTGTTTCATTACCTAAGGGGGGGGGGGGAATGCTTTTTCAAAAAATAATGTAGGGCTATTATTGAATCACATCCCTTTTTATATCTTACTGCTCAATCAGTCTTTTTCTTTTTTTATGAAACAGTGCTTCAAAAGAAGCATCCTAATTCCGCCTTTATGAATATTTTTATAAGAAAACTGTAGTTGAAAGGGTTTTAGATAAAGCATCAAAACCTAATATTCCCTTTGTGATGCCAAATGCCACTGGGTAACCCTCTTCACTGTTTCTGAGGCATTTGAGAAACTGTTGGATAAGCACTATATTGATGTACCTTCCTGGTTTTCTCTTCCTTCCTTTGTTTGCCCCAACTTGGCCTCACCTGTCAGGCCTCTGCAAGCATGAACCTTATTGGTCCAGTGCTTTGGATGAGGAAAATAACACATTTGGGGGGGAGGGGCTAGCAGCCTGACTCTGTGCCTAGTTAATCAGTGTCTCTAATCCACATTCCTGTTAGCCTATAGTCTACCAGGGGTGGGCAAACTTTTTGACTTGAGGGCCACAATGGGTTCTTAAACTGGACTGGAAGGCCGGAACAAAAGCATGGATGGAGTGTTTGTGTGAACTAATATAAATTCAAAGTAAAGGAGCGGAGGGGAGAGCAAGAGAACCAGATAGAACAGCCGGATCCGGCCCGCGGGCCGTAGTTTGCCCAAGGCTGACACTGTCCCTTCCTTAATCATGGAAGGGACAACCCCCTCCTGCAAGACCTGTTACCTAAATACACCCACTTTACAGAGGCCATAAACCATGAACCATACACAACCCCCGGAGGGGGTTGTCAGCGCTGACACCAGGCCAGGCCTTTAGGTGTGGTCTCACGGCCCCCATCCCAACACACGGGGCTTTTTGCAAAGCCTGGGAAAGGTCCGGAAGTCCCATCCATATTTGGGGGACAAAGAAACCAAAGGGTATAAAGAGCAAGCTTCCTCCATACTGGCTTGCTCAGGATTTGGACACAGGCTCCCCTGAGTCACGGAACTGGTGCATCTGGAAATGAATGGGTTTTTCCTCTCTCTCTGGGGACTCCTGTGTGTGTATTTTCTGGTCGCCTGGTAAATTCTGTGACACTTTGCTACTCTCAGACCTGCTCCCAGGATTCCCCAAACCCAGGACAGCATTCAAGTGCATGTAAGGACCATCTATTTCATTAACAGTAACACGAAGGCCTGGCAAAGAACTTGAGATTTCATTTAAAAGGACTATAGCTCTGATTTTATATCTAATGTTCCCTTTATTACTCTGGGGTATAGTCTGGGTTTACATTGATATGAATAAATCTGCATTATCATATTCAATTTGTGGCATTTTATTTTTTAAAAGATTAAACTGGAGTTAGAGGAAAATGAAGTTCTTAAAATTGAACATAAAAAACAATGATAATAACTGGGCTCTACTCATATGAAAAAAACTGAGCCAATAAGGAAAATTAGCATATGCCTCATTACCATAAATATTCCTACAGAAAGTACCGTAATGCCTTGCCCCTGTTTAAAGTGTTGGGAAATAGAAGCTCTGTTCACTAACCTCATTATCACCTAAACTGTTTAGCGGTACTTTTGTTACAATTAATTGAAATAAGGCTTTTAGTCCAAAAAGGTGACTGATTGTGAATGGAAACCAAATCCTTCCGTGAGAGCACGATCTACTCACATTGGTACCAGCGCCGCTACCAACAAAGTACAGGAAATCCTTCACGACAACGAAGATGTGTCCGTGACCTTCCAGAGAGCGGCCCCAAAAGCTGCCAGTGAATTCCGTGTTCGGTTCCTCAGGATGAGCAGCTGCTGGGGCTCAGCCAGAACGGTTCCGTGTGTACGTGACCGAGGCCTCCCGCGTGGGGCAGGATTCTCTTGAAAGGATATTTGATGCCATGATCACAGGTCCAATTTCAGCGTCACCCCCAGAGAAATGCCGATTGGCGTTTCATGTATTTTGGGCAAGGACAGGTAATCCGCTCTGTGTCCCCGGCACCTGCCAATGCTTCTGACGGAGGCCGGGTCGCCTCAACCAGCTGTCTCGGCTTCCAAACACGGAGCCCCGTGCCGGCCTCACTGCTGATCATTAGCTCCGGGAGGGACCGGCGGGGGTAGCCTGGCCTCCGGGCTGGCTCAGGCCTAGTGGGCTGAGGCTGTGGGAAGGGCTGAGGCTGTGGGAAGGTCTGAGGTCTCAGGAAGGAAAGTCTACTTCCCTCTGGGGTCACTGGTAGCAGTCAGGTAACCCCGGAGTCACCCTGGTTATGACAATAAACAAAGGATTTCCATTTGATGGAACGAGCAAATTATCCTTCTAGCTGTTGGCAAGACTGGGCCACACCAGGGAAAGCAGGCTCCAATCCTTCGTAAAGAATTGATTTCTTCGGACACACTCCTCTTCTTCATTTGCTCATGCCAGCTCTACCTCATTAATGATTCATAGTCATCCATAATCTTAATTTGCATATGATTAGAGAAATCGAGTGGAAAATTTATTTGTTAGAAATAATTCCAATCACTTTAAAACCGAAGACAACTGCCCTGACCGGTTTGGCTCAGTGGATAGAGTGTCGGCCTGTGGACTCAAGGGTCCCAGGTTCGATTCCGATCAAGGGCATATACCTTGGTTGCGGGCACATCCTCAGTGGGGGGCGTGCAGGAGGTAGCTGATCAATGTCTCTCTCTCATCGATGTTTCTAACTCTCTATCCCTCTCCCTTTCTCTCTGTAAAAAATAAATAAAATATATTAAAAAAAAAAACAAACAAAACCAAAGACAACTATGTTTTTAAATAAGACTGCTGTGCTCTGACCAGAAATGCCTATCTAAGGAGCTTTTGGGAAGGTGTTGGAGACATTCATTCATTCCTAAAGTAGTCACTGGGTATCTACCACGTATCAGACAATGTTCCAGGGAGTAGGGATGGAATGGTGGCTTAGACAAGGAGGTGCTGGTCTTTACGAAGCTTCTCATTTTGGGGGAGGCAGCCACAGACAAGGTAAAAGACAGACAACAAATGTCCATAAGTAAGAGCTGTGCAGGGAACACGGGGCGGAGAAGAGAAGCAGAGTCCACTCTTGGGATGTTTCCTAAAGACGGGATGGTAACCCAGAGACTCCAAGGAAAAGGAAGGGAGACATGTGAGGGGTTAGACCAAACTGAACTAGAAGGGAGTTAGAATAAGATGAGTTAACGAGAAAGATGGGGTGAAGTCATACACAGATTTAGAGACCAAAGCAAGGAGTCAGCTTAGGTGCTATGTACAGTGGAAAGTCCACTGAAGGGTATTGTTTTCTCCCCCAATTTTTCTTTCAAGATGCTCTTTCCCCAGCTGCGTATAGAAAAGTTTGGAGGGGATGAAGGGGAGACCCGTTGGAAGACTGTGAAGGGATCCAGGAAAGAGAAATGCGAGGTGACTTAAGTGAGTGACTGTGGGCAATGGCACACTGGAGACCCATCGTGGAGGGATAATGTGAAGAAATGGCTAATCAGTTGGAGGTGGGGACAATAAAGAATAAAGATGGCTCTCGGTTCCTGCTGGAATAATGTGGCAGAAATCACAAACAAGTCAAGGCCTGGCCCTATGCTGGGACTAGAGCAGCCGTGGGCAAACTACGGCCCGCGGGCCGGATCCGGCCCGTTCGGCTGTTCTATCCAGCCCGCGAAGCCGAAAGAGCGGAGGGTTCTCTTGCTCTCCCCTCCGCTCCTTTACTTTGAATTTATATTAGTTCACACAAACACTCCATCCATGCTTTTGTTCCGGCCCTCTGGTCCAGTTTAAGAACCATTGTGGCCCTCGAGTCAAAACCAGGCAAACAGCAAGCTGAGTTTATTAGCTTTGCCTTCCCAGCGGCACTTCGAGCTGGGTTACGCCTCAAGCTCTCCATCATGTCAAAAAGTTTGCCCACCCCTGCGTCTAGTACATAAAGGCATTCATGTGCCCTTGACTGGAATCGAACCTGGGACCCTTCAGTCCGCAGGCCAATGCTCTATCCACTGAGCTAAGCCAGCCAGGGCTCTCATATGACTTTTAAACAGGGTTACCCAGGCCAGGAGGAGACTGCAGCTCAATATTGTCACGCTGGGGCTCGCCAGGGTGGTCTGGGGCTCTTCCTGGGAGATGGTGGAAGCGACCTGGGTACCAGCTTTCTGAGGCTGGACCCGGGGTGGGCAAACTTTTTGACTCGAGGGCCACAATGGGTTCTTACACTGGACCGGAGGGCCGGAACAAAACATGGATGGAGTGTTTGTGTGAACTAATATAAATTCAAAGTAAAGGAACCGAGGGGAGAGCAAGAGAACCCTCCGCTCTTTTGGCTCTGCGGGCCGGATAGAACAGCCGAATGGGCCGGATCCGGCCCGTGGGCCGTAGTTTGCCCACGGCTGGAGTGTTACCCAAGGCCCGCCCCGTCTGTAGGCAGCGACATGCGGCTTTCCTTCTGGGGCGTGGAGGGTGGCGGGAGGACCTACTCAGGCAGGGGACAGGACGGAGGGTGCCTTCCCGGGAGGACCGAGTGCAAAGCCGCAGGGAACGTTTGCTGGGCTTTAGCTCATGAAAAGACGCTCTCCTTGCACTCAGCTCTGATCAGGCTCCTCTGAACCCTCCTGGCCCCGGTCTTGGGCGCTGTCTTTGGCCATTCAGTCCAGTTCCAGCACGCATCCAGCTGAGTGCTGAGTATCGGACTGAATTTCTGCAGCCTCTCCTGGGCTTTTCTCCTCTGGCTTGCCTGCAGCCAGAATGTGCTGAGTTGGTCTAGCAAGAATCTCCTTTAGCCCGATGTTTACTCTTAATGAAGCCCCTTCCCCTGACCCCACCCTGTTCCTTGGCTCTAAATCTCCACTCGTCCTGTTTTCCAAGTTGAGACCGATCTCTCTCACTTCCTGCAAATTCCCTGATAAAAGTCCGCCTGGCCCTCTTTAACAAAGTGTCATAAATAATGTTTTGCTTTAACAGTGGGGAGAAAAAATACAGCAGAAGAGCATTCTGGGAAGAATGAGAAAGGGCAGCAAGGGCTAGCAGGTGGAGGAGTAGAAGCAAGGGGATGTACCGAAACCAGGAGGGGACCAGCAGGACGGCTGGTGAGAGGCCCGCCCGGAGCTCTCCCTGTGCAGCCTGCGGGGGGTGGTCTCAGCAGCTCCCCGGGTCTGCCGTCCTCTCCCTGCTTCTAAGCAAGAGCAAAGGGACATCCCCTGCCCTCAGCCCTTCCCTTTCCCTCTTCCCCATCCGGACAAGTTGTTCTCCTGCTAAAAGGATGCTTCTCTCTAAGTCCCACCGATCTGCACCGCGGCAATGCTGGGGAACGGAAATGTCGTGGGAGCATCTGTTTCCTTGAGGAAGGCCTGCGCTTACCACATCGCTCTTACCACATTGGAGCAGTCTCTGTCTTTCAACCTGTTTTTGGCCGCCTCCCCCAGAAGCAATTAGCTCCGGCAAGACCAGCTCCTACTTGTCTTAGTCATCATTACACTCCTACCCCCTGGAAGAGTGTCTGATACACGGTAGATACCCAGGGACTAGTTTTTGAATCTGCGACTTCTTAACAAGAACGGGAAATAGACCCACGCACACGGGAGGGAATGGATGTGACTACACCAGGCGAACAGCAAGCTGAGTTGATTAGCCTTGCCTTCCCAACGGCACTTCCAGCTGGGTTACGCCTCAAGCTCTCCATCCTGTCGAATGCATCTTTTCGGTGTCATTTAAAGCAGGTCAACTTGAAACCCTGAAAACAGCCCCCCCCCCCCCCCCCGCATTCCAGGGCCTCTGCACAATAAAGCTGGACTACTGAGCGTCTGAGCGTCTCCACTGAGTGGATGCTTCTCGTTCCGAATTCAACCCCTGAAAGACTGCAGTGGGCGCCTGGCTCAGCTTTCCGTGGGCATCTCTGAAATGGGGAACACACTGACAAGGTGAATTCCACGTGGACTGTTTCTGCGTGGCCTGTCTCCTGGGTTGGAATGTTCTTGAACACTGGCAGGTGTGGATGTCTTGCCTAGTTTCCCTGCACACGCATCTGTCATGCTCCTAATGGTCCAGGAGAGTCAGCCTTAGAAGTAGTGACGCAGGCGAAGTGGTCCCGTGGCCTCTGTGGCACCCTCCCCTGCCTCCGGAATTCGGGTAGCGCTCTGTCCTCGGAGGGAAGACCCAGCCGGGTGCAGGATCTCATTCCAGTAGCTTTGGGTCTGGAATTAGGTTTTCTCACGAAGAAGTCACAGTGGGGTTAAGGGTCTCTCGACGACCACATGGTCTTTGGCATTGGACTTGCAGGCACCTCTCTGCCAGTCTGATCAAGCCATTGCATCAGGCGCCGAGGTTGCAGGAGAGGCCACGTCCGCGGGAGGCAGCCCATCGCCCATCAGGCCCCGAGGGCCGTGCGCACTTGGATGGAAATAATCAAGCACAGCATTTATCATCAGGTCCGCAGCACTTACCCAGCATGAGTGCTCCCTGAGCACGGAGCCAGCACGAGCCTGCGAAGGGCATGGTTAGGGGGAGCAGCGTCCTTTGTCCTGTGAGTCGCGGACAGAAGGGAAGGCTTCCTTCTCATAATCAGCGGCCAGATCGGCGCCTCCAGGGGAGTCAGGAGGTGGGACGGTCTGCAGATGACACAGGACAGCTAATCTCGGGGGCAACTTTGCACACAGGCACGTGCTTGTTCCGGGGCCTGTTTGTCAGGTTCAGGACTCGAAGGGAACCACAGTCACGGTATTTAAAACTGTCCCAGACCCTGGTCTCCGAAGGCCCCCCTGTTCTGCCAGTACTTTCCTGCTACTGGGAACAGGCCTGAAACACACATCGCGAACACTCTCCACGCAGCCCACACGCCTCGCAGGGAACGTGAGACAGAAATGCGACTCTTCTACACGAAATGAGAAGCAGGTGCAGACGGCATCTGGGGAGACACGCACATACTTTAATCAGCTCATAACAAAAGCCTCTTGTCAGGTGTTCTCACAGTCTGTTCTCTCTTCACCATGTGCGTGCTGTACTTGGCTTCTCTTCTTTATCTGTGGCCCGCCTGGACGTCAATAGTTCTTTGGCTTGATGCCTTTTAACCTCAGAGCTTCTTATTTTGACAATCAACTGCATAGTCGTGTGTGTATGTGCGCGCACGTGTGCGTGTGTGGAGGTGAAAACATATTGGTATCTTTTTAAATATATATATTTTTATGGATTTCAGGGAGGGAGAGGGAGAGAGAGCTAGAAACATCAATGATGAGAGAGAATCATTGATCAGTTGCCTCTTGCATGCCCCCTCCTGGGGATTGTGCCCACAACCCGACATGTGCTCTGACCAGGAATCGAATCCTGACCTCCTGATCGATGCTCAACCACTGAGCAACACTGGCTGGGCTGGTGGTATCGATGCTCAACCACTGAGCAACACTGGCCGGGCTGGTGGTATCGTCTAAGCAGCGATGTGAGCGTGTGTCTGCTTGTTCTATGGAATTGCACAGCGGCAGCCGTTGCTTGTTCTCACACAACACCCGCGTGGAATGTCTTCTTAGATCCGAAAGGCAGGCCTGGAGTCACATCTTGCGCGTGCTGTGCTGGGAAACTCTGCCGCACGGCTGAGCTGCAGATTGGTTTTTTCCGCAGGCTGAGCTGCCACCCCTATTGTCTGTGTGAGAGTCTGTCTGAGCAGAGAATCTAACACTCCTGCCCGTTCCTATTGTCTACAGACAGGGATCTGCCAGGAAGAGATGCAGTTTGCTTCCCAAGTGGTAACAAATCAATGACTTAGATGCGGGGGAAATGCTTATGTAAATATGCGTTGAGAACGCCATACATGGGTTATACCATAAGACTCTATGGGGTTTGGATCTGTAAGCAGTACTCACACACAAGACTCGTTTCTAAGGAAAAGTTGTGAATAAATAATTTTAACGTTTAAAACGGTGGCCATCTTCCACAATTACAGGGTGTTTGGAAGTGTTTGAAATCATTGACCTTAATCCAGGGCTCTCTCAACTTTTTAACTTAGCAGCAGAGCAAGGTAAATAGAAACCCTTGGGCAATTCAGGGTAGGGTCTGCTGCTCCCTGTTCCAAGCCTGAAATTTCTTTGAAGTCCTGTGATTTGCCATAAATATTCACGAGCATTTTGCATTTTGTACATGTAATATCCATTTTTTATTTCAGTAGAAAATGAATGTGTCCCCATCATCCTGAATAAAAGGATGCTGGGAGATACCCCAACGTTATTCTGGGGCCTTCTCAGCCATGGGAGTTCTGCTAACGCTGCCAGGTGCCCCTCAGGCCCCATTCAGAGGAACGCAGTGATTGGCCGGCTGTCACAACACCCCTCAGAGCATGCCAGCCCCTCAGGGGTAGCTTTTGTTATCCTTGGGGCAGGAACAGAGGCTCAGGAATGCTAAGTCGCCCCGTTCAGGTAACTGTGGTCTCCTGATGATTCTAAGCCAGCCTTGGGCAAACTACGGCCCGCGGGCCGGATCTGGCTGTTCTATCCGGTTCTCTTGCTCTCCCCTCTGCTCCTTTACTTTGAATTTATATTAGTTCACACAAACACTCCATCCATGCTTTTGTTCCGGCCCTCCGGTCCAGTTTCAGAACCCATTGTGGCCCTCGAGTCAAAAAGTTTGCCCACCCCTGTTAAGCCCATTGCTCCTGTCACCGCCACTCAGCAGCCAGAACACACACACACACACACACACACACACACACACACACACACACACGTCTCGCCTCCGTGCTCCTGTGGGGCCCGAAACAAACCCCTTCTACCAGCACCTCCCCCGGTGCCCTGTCAGAGAAGACCGAGGTTTTCCAGCCAGACTCCTTTTGCTGCGAATAAGCTCTGAAAAATGTCACCAACGCTGGGTCATTTTCTGGGTGAGGAGCCTGGATCAAAAAGAAATAGGTCCTCATGGGCCTTTTGTTCCCAAGGTCACCCACTGTCTACGCTGCCCACCCACCTCGGGCCCGACACGTGCCCCTGACCGGGAGGCGCCACCGCCGAGCTCTGTGCTGTAGAGTCGTGGCCACGCGGACAGTCGCCATGTGGTTGGTCTCTCTTCTCGGTTTACTGGTGTTTCCTGCAGAGACCGGCGTGGGAGAGGCAGAGGATTCAATCTAGAAGCTTCTTTGCGCACATAGCTCTGTGTGCTCCAGGGAGTATGAGAACACAGACGCACCAACATGAGAATGATCAGTCCGGGCAGGCTTCCTGGGGCGGTGGGGGGGAGCTGAACCTGGACGGGTGAGTAGGCGTTCCCTAAATTAAAACCTGCAGAGAGGGGGCGGGGGGATGAGCCGGGAGGGCATGGTGGCTCCCTTTCGCTGCTCATTCTCATCTCACAAGGGAATACATGGAGGTGGGTTGCAGGGGTCCTCAAACTTTTTAAACAGGGGGCCAGTTCCCTGTCCCTCAGACCGTTGGAGGGCCGGACTATAGTTTTAAAAAAAAAAACTATGAACAAATTCCTATGCGCACTGCGGGCCCGCGACGCGTCGGCTGCTAAGCAGGACAGGCAGCGGCACCCGGCGGGCCGGATACATGTCCTCGGCGGGCTGCATGTGGCCCGTGGGCCGTAGTTTGAGGACCCCTGGGCCTGGTCTAGCCTCCTCTAGGAAGCGCCCCCAGACAGCCGTGCTGTCTGCCATAGGTGTGAGGGAATGCAGGCTTTGGCTACATCGCTCTGTGCTCAACTAACTGTTGGACGAGAAACAACAGGAAAATGCAGGTTTCGATCAGGTGACTGGTGGCAAAGGAAATAAACCTGAAAAATTACAACACGGGAACACTGCAGAGTCAACAGGAGGCAGTGAGGTATTTGAGCATCTCTTTCGTGTATTCTTACCCCCTCTCATTTCATAGGAGGCGTCACTCCTTTTTTTCTGTGCAATTCTAAAACCGTCATTTGCTCTTATGTGCACATGCATGTCTCTAGCTGCTGCCTCGGTCACAGATGCCATCTCTTTTATGTACACACAGTATTTTAAGAAGCCCGAGCTACGACCTCTTTGTTAATATATTATACGTAAGCACGGCGTTAATCTATTTCGTCTGGACCTGGTGCCGCCAGTTCAATTCCGAGTGTGCACACAATGCAGTTCCATTGCCCACAGCACCTGGCATGTCCTCAGATGTGACCCGCGTGCTCGTGTATTCCTTCTGGAATGCTGCCTCCTGGGTGTTCCCCCCAAAGAACCTCAGGCTGCTGAGAAGCGAATGTTCTTTCTTCTGAAGACGGTGAGGTTGGGAGGTCACACGCCAGGGAACTGAGACCTGGAACCCCATCAGGTGTTCTCAGAGAATGCAACGCACAGTGAGCTGCCTGCCAGCGGCTCCAGGAGCCTTGTCCCAACGCGAAGGGTGCTGCATTGCTCTCGGGGGTGTGAGCAGAGTAATGCCTGGATCCTAACTTCCCTGCGGGACACAGGCGCTGCGGCATCCTGTCCTCTTTGGATCCCTTCATCCGTGATAGCAAAAGGAGAAGTACCTTTACGTCCGGCCCAGTGATGACTAGATCTACAGGTGCTCTCCTACAATCTGGCTGACACACTTACTCAAAACCCCTTCCTCTGGGTGGCCTTCTCAGAGGACTCCCCCATCTGATGACTTTAATATTTCATTTAGGGGGCACATTGATTGTATTAACCATCCTAATTCTTTTTTTTAAAATATATTTTATTGATTTTTTACTGAGAGGAAGGGAGAGGGATAGAGAGTTAGAAACATTGATGAGAGAGAAACATCGATCAGCTGCCTCCTGCACAACCCCTACTGGGGATGTGCCCGCAACCAAGGTACATGCCCTTGACCGGAATCGAACCTGGGACCCTTCAGTCCGCAGGCCGATGCTCTATCCACTGAGCCAGAGCGGTCAGGGTTACCATCCTAATTCTTCACCCCCGCCGCCACCCCATACCCGCAGCCTCTGCGACGTGACGTAGTGGTCCTCGATCCTTAGGCAGCCTCCCGCCCATCCCTGGGTCCGGTGCTGGGCCAGGGGCTTTAATTGGGCCTCTGCGTCATCACAGGTGTGCTGCAGGTAGAGGGTGGAAGGTGTGGACCATTTTCATCTCCTCTTGGCCCCTCGGACTCAGCTGCAAGAAGGTGTTGAAGCTGAGCTTGACAGAGAAGAGGAGACATGAGGCCCGGATGTCCCTGCTGCCCAGCTGACAGCCAGCCTACCTCCGGACATCATTACTGGACAATAACCCGCAGGTGACCACAGCTGCATGGCCCAGTCTGCCACGCCCAGCCCACATCTGCAGAACCCTGAGCTAAATGCATGTTTACAGTCTGTAAAATGGTGTGGTTGGTAGTAGGTCCCTCTATTGTGACAATATGTAACATAATAATCTATATTAAAGCATATAATGTATGTATGCTTTATCATTTACTTATAGAATAAAATATATTTATACTAGTGGCCTGGTGCACGAAATTCGTGCGGGAGGTGGGGGGGTTCCCTCAGACCAGCCTGCACCCTCTCTAATCCAGGACCCCTTGGGGGATGTCCAACTGCTGGTTTAGGCCCAATCCCTAAACCAGCAGTCGGACATCCCTATCTCAATCTGGGACTGTTGGCTCCTAACCGCTCACCTGCCTGCCTGCCTGATCACCCCTAACTGCCTCTGCCTGCCTGCCTGATCACCCCTAACTGCCTCTGCCTGCCTGCCTGATCGCCCCTAACTGCCCTCCCCTGCCAGCCTGATCTCACCCCCAACTGCCCTCCCCTGCCACCCTGATCGCCCCTAATGACCTCTGCCTGCCTGCCTGATCACCCTTAACCCCTCTGCCTGCCTACCTGATCACCCCTAACCTCTCTGCCTGCCTGCCTGATCACCCCTAACTGCCTCTGCCTGCCTGCCTGATCACCCCTAACTGCCTCTGCCTGCCTGCCTGATCGCCCCTAACTGCCCTCCGCTGCCAGCCTGATCTCGCCCCCAAATGCCCTCCCCTGCCACCATGATCGCCCCTAATGACCTCTGCCTCGACCCCCACCACCATGGCTTTGTCCAGAAGGAAGTCGGATGTCTGGAAGATGGCTGGTTGACCTGGTCTAATTAGCATATTACCCTTTTAGTAGTATAGATAGATTATATAGGATAGAATTGCTTAAATTGGGTGGGGGGAGCCTTTTTCATCAGGAGGAGATGCTCTTGGCAGACAAAAATACATAATCCCTATATCTGGACTGATAGCCAGATATATGCACTATACTGTCAAACTGCTCATTAAAAAATTGAACCTCTTTCTTACACCTTACACCAGACAGCTGTTGCCCTTAAAACCCCTCCTCAGCCCCCACCTTAGGTTCTGCCTTTGAAGTTCACCAAGATTAGATTCTGATTGGTCGGTTTCTATGCCAGTCAGCATCAAAAGCTCCGCCTCCTAGGCAGCCATTGGCTCCTTGCACTTCACCCAGATTTGGTTCTGGTTGGTCAGTTAATTATGCCAGTCAGCATCAACTGCCCTACCCTGCTGGTCCAGTCACCCCTAACTGCCCTCCCTTGCCAGCCTGGTCTCCCCTAACTGCCCTCCCCTGCAGGCCTTGTCCCTCCCAACTGCCTTCTCCTGTATGCCTGGTCACCCCCAACTGCCCTCCTCTGCAGGCCTGGTCACCCCCAACTGCCCTCCCCTACAGGCCTGGTCCCCCCCAACTGTCTTCCCCTGCAGGCCGGGTTGCCCCAAACTGCCCTCCCCTGCAAGCCTGGTTGCCCCCCAACTGCCCTCCCCTGCAGGCCTGGTCCCCCCCAACTGCCCTCCCCTGCTGGCCTGGGTCCCCCCCAACTGCCCTTTCCTGTAGGCCCAGTCGCCCCAACTGCCCTCCTCTGCCAGCCTGGTCACCCCTAACTGCCCTCCCCTATAGGCCTGGCCCCCCCAACTGCTGTCCCCTGCAGGCCTTGTCCCTCCCAATTGCCCTCCCCTGCAGGATTTGTCCTCCCCAACTGCCCTCCCCTGCAGGCCTGGTTGCTCCCAACTGCTCTCCTCTGTAGGCCTAACTGCCCTCCCCATGCAGTCCTAGTCCCTCCCAACTGCCCTCCCTTGCAGGCCTTGTCCCTCCCAACTGCCCTCTCCTGTAGGCCTGGTCACCCCCAACTGTCCTCCTCTGCAGGACTGGTCCTCCCCAACTGCCCTCCCCTGCTGGCCATCTTTGACCACATGGGGGCAGCCATCTTATGTGTTGGAGTGATGGTCAATTTGCATATTATCTCTTTATTATATAGGGTAAGTATTTTCACATACATTTCTGTATTACAGCTTTCTGAGGGGCTTGTTATCCCCACTTCATTGATAAAGATGCAAGTTTAGATAGAATTAATGAGTTGCCACTGGTCCTAACTCTGCTACTAGAATACTTAAGCAAGTACTCTAACTTGCTAGTGTCTCTGCTCTTTAAAGGTAAAATGGGGATAATAATAATAATTAGTTCATATTGATGCTGTGAGAAATAAGGTAATTCATGTAAAGTGCTTAGAATAATGTGTGTAATTCAGAAAGCCTCAATAAATATTACCTAAAGATTGTGTCAATGGCACGAGGAAGGGATAGGATTGAAATGTGGGTCTTCTCCTGTCACGTCCAGTGAAAGTCCCACTGTGGCGCAGCTGGGTTTTGAGTAGGAGGGCCTGAAATTAAACCTGAGGCCTTAGATTCTGGAAGTGTGTGTGTGTGTGTGTGTGTGTGTGTGTGTGCGCGCGCACGCGCTCGCGTGCACATGCAGGGAGGGAGGCAGGCAGGCAAGAGAATCTCAAGTTCAAGGTCTGAGCAGTAGGGCAAGATTATTACTATTGGACATGACTTGAAAGAGAGGATTTGGTGTTAGGTCCATCTCTTCTCTAGTAGTTTGACCTCCTGCCTTTTAGAGATGGAACTATTTCCCAGGACCTAGCAGACTGAGGTCTGAAGGCAGAGAGGCGGGTAGCCACTGGGCTGTTCATGACATCCTGTCAACTAGTTCAGATGTCACATAAACTTAAAGAACAGGAAGCCCACTGTTTTGTCCTGATTGTTGATAACAGTGAATGTTAAAAACTGCTTTGAGACCATTGTCTAGAAACTTTTGTGTCATGTAAAAGACAAAGGTTCAAAACCATGAATCAAGTTCATAGTGTAATTGGAAAAAATCGAGAAAGAAATCCATAAAATCTCTACATATTAATCTCATAAATCCTGGTATGTGTAGACCTCATGGTTTATTGTCTCTAATATGGGGGAAGGAGTTTAGACAAAAGGAGGAACAATTTTATAATTACAAATTTCTACATTGTGCTCCGCTGAAAGTTACTAACATTTAATAGTTCTGTGTCTTTCAGCCAGAGCGTTAAAACTCTGAGTCTCATATATGTCATTGAAAATGGATTCGGCCCAGGCAGTGTGGCTCAGTGGTTGAGCATCGACCCATGAACCAGAAGGTCACCATTTGATTCCTTGTCACATGCCAGGGTTGCAGGCTTCGTCCCCAGTCAGGGGTGTGCAGGAGGCAGCTGATCCATGATTCTCTCTCATCATTGATGCTTCTATCTCTTTCTCTCTCTCCCTTCCTCTCTGAAATCAACAACAACAACAAAAAAACATTAAAAAAGAAAAGAAAATGATTCCTTTGCAGATCTGTTGTAAAATTCACATGTGAAAATACTTTGAGAGCCTTATGATGCCAGATGATTAATCACCTACCGATCTAACACAAGCTTCCCCTCCTGTGCATCTTTCAGTTGTCTGAGCCTAAATGGTCCATGTTCATTGGATGAAGATGAGGGTGAGCCACACACTCAAAGTCCTGTTCCCTCTAATGACAGGAACAGAGCCACTGCCAGTGCGCTTCAGTTCCACGTCCAGACTACACCGACTGGTGAAGATGTGGGCAGAGTAAAGGCAGAGGAGCGGGTGGGAGGTGGCTGTGAAAGGCCCATGTGGAGGAAATTCATTCCTACGCCTGAGGACGGTGAGCTCAGGAGGAGCAGCTGCACCGGGAGGTCTTGAGTGCAGCCTCAGTGGGGACCAAAGCCCACAGCAGAGTCTCAGTCATCGCTGAGGCATGCATCTCTGCTGCCACTTCGAGCCATTGGCCACGGCCTGGATTGTCACCCTTTTTCAATTCTCAGTGAAAGTCATCTCTCTCTCATTTTTGCTGCCAAGATCCTCGTAATTTCTATTCTGACAACAGCTACAGGCTCCTCACTACTCTGTCAGCCGACACTCAGTCCTTTCAATTTCCTCAGCCATACTATTGGCATTTAAGGTGCTCAGTATAAAGAAATATATTCTTCCTCATTCAGTTCCCAGATCACAACCACGTGCAGCCTATTGATCTCTGCCCTTTTAGCGCCAGGGAGCCAAAGGCATCACTTTGGGAGGCGACTGCTGTGTGCCGGAGTTCATCACTCCCTCAGCTCAAATCTTACACAACAGCTCTAGGTCCTCCGTGATCAAGACAATAAATGCTTATTCTGAACTTGTTGCAACGCCTTCAGGGAAGTGATGTTTGAGTTCTGTGAAATGTTTAAATAAGATTTACTGAATGATCAGCTCTTGGTTGAAATGAAGTTGACCAGGTGATCATGAAAAGTTTCCATAAACTTTGTGTAATGGAGCTTATATTTGCTTGAAATGGCTTTAACAGTTCTACTTAGAGGGAAAAAAAAGGGGACACAGAACATTCTGGCAAACTCTAGAATGAGAAAAAAGCACTGCCTAACGCCCCAATGATAGCTAGATATGTATTATAAATAGTTACAGAGAGAGCATAGCAATTACAGTTTGATTGTGAAATGAAAATGAAATCAGATGAAGGTTCCTGGAGGGACATATAATTGGCAATAAAGACAGTGCTTAAGTACTCTGTCAGTTGACAATCTCATAGACTCCTAGAGTGCCTAATATCCTTGACCTTCTTAATGTACGGGCCCTTTATAAAGCAAAGTGTCTTGATTTTTTCCCCAAGATTAATGAAATCCAACAGTATTTAATGATCAGATTGTGGATAAATGAGGTAGTGAGGGTCATTTCAATCACTATCTTGCAAGATATACCTGTATGCTCTTGACCTCTGAGCTTTAAACCAATGTTTGAGCATCACATTTTTGAAGGCCATTAACTGTGGTGGATCTAAGAAATTAAATACAATTGAGAAAAAGAAGGCTACAAGCTGCTAGTAACTATAGGGGCTCTATGTGTAAAGTTACTAGATCTTTAGAGAGTAACATCTCACATGAGTATCTTACCTAATAATAGAGAAACATGTAAATTGACCATACCTCTGCTATGCCCACAGCCAATCAGAGTGAGTATGCAAATTAACCCAACAAAGATGGCGGTTAATTTGCATACATACCTGAGTCCTGGGAACCTCCTCGGCACCTAGGTCACTCCCAGCCACCATCGGGTGGAGGCTTTAGACTTGGGAAGGGGCCGAGCCTGCGATCGGAGGGAAGGGGAAAAAAAATCAATGGAAACATGTCCTCAGGTGAGGATGAAAAGAAAAAGAAAGAAAGAAATGTCATATCCTATGAAAGACACATCTTGAAAATGCCTAAAGAAAGTTGTCATTTTTTCATGGTGAAGGGACTGGAGTCCGTGTGGATGAAAATACCTTGGCGGCTGCGGTGACTGGCAGTGGCTGCAGCAGCAGGGTGATGGGGCTGGCGCCTTCCCCTGATCAGCCCGGTCACCTCCTGCAAAGGGAGGCCAGACTGCAGTGTATATATAATATATATTATGTATAATGCATGTGTGTGTATGTGCGTGTGTGTGTGTGTGTATGTATGTCAAGACAGAGAAAGAGAGGGAGAGGACAAGAGGAATGAGAGATAAAAAATAAAAGTTACTATTACTGAAGGAGGGAAAAAGAACATGGATGTGCCACTTTTTGAGTGGAAACGTGGTATGCTGATAGGAGAGCAGGGGTCAGGGTGGGATTAAGTCAGAATCGGTCTAATGGTCACTCTCTTGCCTCTGGGATTCCATAGTCTCTCTTCTAAGTTCCTGGAAATCCTCTGCTCTGGGTGGGGATGTTAGGCACAACTCAGCCAACCAAGAACCCCTTGGTCTTAGATGCATTACTTTAATCCCGTCACTGTTTGCACCAATAGCTCCATCACAACAGTAGAGTTGCAAGTTGCTTCTTTCTCAAAGGTGTGAGGACTTGTGGTTTCTTATCCAGGGAAAATGCATCATCCCCATCGCACACCTGGAGCCACTAGCACGTGGCCTTTGGGTGGATAATCCCTCTCTCCTCGACTGCACGGCGAGCTCCTTGAAGCAGGAGCCACCTTATTTATCTTTATAATTCAGACAGTAAGCCCCCTGCCTAACTCAGTGGTCGGCAAACTGCAGTCTGCCGCTCTGTTGACTAATGAGTTTGCCGACCACTGACCCAGACTCTCGAGTCCAATAATTAGAGGCTGTTGTTGTTCCTTGTGATTAAGCCCCTATCCCAGTGGTCGGCAAACTCATGAGTCAACAGAGCGGCAAACCGCGGCTCGCAAGCCGCATGTGGCTCGAGAGCCGCAGTTTGCTGACCACTGGCCTAACTCATAGAAGATGCTCAGTACAAGATGACTGAATTCCAGGAAGTTTAGATGAGTATCCAAAGAGTCCAAGTGTCCATTTTCCCCGACAAGTTATGTAGTGAAGTAAGTTCAAAAGCAAATTTTCATGCAGAAATCTTAGCAAACCAGTAACAATTGTATTTCACAGCAGAAGATTTCTCCTGTAAAGAATTCCATAACAGTAAGACACAAAAGTAACTCAGAGATATACCGCGTTATGGACAAGGCTTGTGATAACTTTATTTTGAAGTATGGTTGCTTACTAAAACTAAAAACTATTCTTTTCCAATTTGGACATTCTACTGGTAGAAACTAATAAAATTTTCTGGTCATGACAATAAGGAACTGTCTGAGGTAACTGCATTTCTTTTGAAGAATTCATTCTAGGGACTTAGCTTTATAGTCCTGTGAGTATAATAGAATGCGGACCAAAGAAGAGCTTAAGTTTCAGGGAAACTTGGAGATGGAGAGAGCAGGGTGCCGTTTGAATTTGTTACTGGTGGAAGTACGGTTCTTGGAGTGCTGCTTGAATAAGAGTGTCCAGAGGCCCCACGGGAGGATGCGATATTGCAGAAAGCTTCATTTCCATGGAATTCCATTTCTGAGTTTCCAAGGGCCCATTTCCCCTCGTCCCGTCAAGGAAGAAGAACAGCTGTGGCTTCAATAGGGCTAGAATCAGAGTCCGTGTCCAGAGCTTCTGTCCCACATTGAGACAGTCTAACACAGCATCCGGCTAGCTTAGCTTGTATTCCCTGATGCAGCCCATCACTCCATTGCATGTGGGTCCACAGGGCCACAGGGCTATGCGGCTATGGAGGGAGCATGAGTGAGTGCAAGAGAACCACAGAGCCGAGAACCAAGAGAGGGAATGCCTTTAAGCCTTAATTTTGCTACTGTTAATGAATTGCAATGTAAATACCTGTGTTTTCCGATGGTCTTAGGCTCTACAGCAGCGGTTCTCAACCTGTGGGTCGCTAATCCCTCCATAAGGATTATGGTTTGAGACCCACAGGTTGAGAACCGCTGCTGTAGAGCCTAAGACCATCGGAAAACACAGGTATTTACATTGCAATTCATTAACAGTAGCAAAATGACAGTTATGAAGTAGCAACGAAAATAATGTTATGGTTGGGGGTCCCCACAACATGAGGAACTGTATTAAAGGGCCGCGGCATTAGAAAGGTTGAGAACACTGCTTTAAGGGATTATGAATTCCCAAATTGTCATGGGCTTGCAGTGGCCACTCCTGTTCTGGCCAACCATCTCCGTCCCCAGGTTGGCCTGTGAGCCAAGCACCTGCCCTGGGTCATCCATCCAGCTTCCCTGGGCATCATCCATCTCCCTTCTGTCGGACCCTGGGGAGTGAGAAACGCAGCTTCCTGGTGCAGCTGCCCACACGATATGCCTGTATGTCTGACCTTGCTCTTGCTCCTCTCCTGTCGTTCATAACCAGCCCACGACAGTGGTATCAAATTGGCAACAGTGTGCGTGGTCTCATCATTTAAACCCCGGGTTTACTTCTCTCTCTCTCACTTCCTTTCTGCAAACTTCCCTCCCCGGGGCACGGAACAGGCCTGCGGAAAAGCTGGAGTGTGATACCCAGACACAGAAGTATCTTCAAATACCGCTGTGGAGAGGCACCACTCGCCTGCCTCCCAAGGAGGCAGAGAGGCTGTCCTTCCCATCAAGCGCCCGGGTGCCGCAGGGGCTGGCTGTGTGGAATGCCCAGGGGACGAGAGATCCATTCAGCTTTGCTGAGTCGTGTCCCCAGGGGCTGGCTGTGTGGAATGCCCAGGGGACGAGAGATCCATTCAGCTTTGCTGTGTCCTGTCCGCAGGGGCTGGCCGGAAGATGCTGGCAGGGCTCTGGCCGACAGTCTGAAGAAATGTAGCTGCTTTGAGAAGGTTAAAGGGGACAACCAACTACAAATTAGAAAGAGAAACGCAAGGCTGACAGCATTACCAACACCATTACCTCCACTTCATTAGCAAAAAGAGCCCCTGGCCGGCTTGGCTCAGTGGATAGAGCGTCGGCCTGCGGACTGAAGGGTCCCAGGTTCGATTCTGGCCCAGGGCACATGCTTGGGTTGCAGGCTCGATCCCCAGTAGGGGTGTGCAGGAGGCAGCCGATCAAAGATTCTCTCTCATCTTTGATATTTCTCTCTCTCTCCCTCTCCCTTCCTCTCTGAAATCAATAAAGAAATGTATTTAAAAAAGAAAGAAAGAAATGAAAGCAAAGGGGAAAAACGGTCATAAAAACTAACCCACTGATTTAAAACATTTACCAGCTCCTATGGTTGGTATTGAAAATATAGATATATATTGGCTTGTGCCAGTTAAAGGCATGTCATGTCTATTGTTTCTAACCCCTTTGGGAGGTGCAATAATACCAATTAAAATCCATGTGGGATTATAAAAAGAATGATGGCCTTTATGAATCTGCTGGGAAAAATGACAAAGTTCAGGGGGAAAAACTAAAAATAAACAATTACTATTGATGTTCATATAATTAGAAAACAAAAAGTCCAGCCCTGGCTAGTGTGGTTCAGTTGGTTGGGCGTAGTCCCATGCTTGCAAATATACTTTAGATTGCTCTCCAATTTTATTCTTTTTTATTATTATTTTTAAATTTCTTTATTGATTAAGGTATCACATATTTGTCCTCATCCCCCCATTCCCATCCCAAACCCCTCCCCACGCATGCTCCCACCCCCCTGTTGTCCGTGACCACTGGTTAGGCTTATATGCATGCATACAAGTCCTTTGGTTGATCTCTCCCCCTCACCCCCACCCTTCCCTACCTTCCCTCTGAGGTTTGACAGTCTGATCAATGCTTCCCTGTCTCCAGGTCTGTTTTTGTTCATCAATTTATGTTGTTCATTATTTCCCCTAGATGAGTGATATCATGTGATACTAGAAATATTTTATTCTTAAATTTTATTTAGTAAAATTGGTAGAACAGTACCACCTTGACAGAGCTGGACTTAAACTCAAACAAATACTATTAAAGAATTAAGTTTAATGAAATTTCAATTATTCTCCTATCTTCAAGATCATTTGGCAACACATAATTTATAAAACATATTTTAAAACATGTCACACCTGCCATTGAAAAAACATTATAGGCATTTGATTGGTGACATAGTACAGCTTTTCTATTTCTGTATCTTTTCTCTGATAGTAATATTAAAATTAGTCTGTATTCCATTCATTAATCCAAAAATATTTCTTGATAATTATGTGTCAGGGTTCTGTGCAAGGTATAAAGAAATCTCTTATTTTCCTGAATGAGCTTATAGTCTGGTGGTGAGATAAATATTAAATAAATAATTTTTACAAATAATGAACTACAGTTATAAAGAAGAAGCCAAGTCCACTAGTTGAGTGCATAAACTGGCAATTTGATGGCACACAAATTTCTTATGAGAGACCAAAAACTAGACTTACAAAATAAAATGGTAAAAGAGATTAAAAGCTTGCTACAAATACTCTGTAATACACGGAATTTGGAGACTGTTGTTAAATTACACCAACGGATATACTAAAAAGCTGGAACAAGACAGGCACTTATGATGGTGAGTTATACCAAAGTTGGCAATGCTCAATGAGTAAACAAAAGCCAATGTTAATGCAACATTTAAAGCAAAAAAAAAAAAAAGATATATGAGTTAAAATTTGTAGATATTTGAGTTTGCTTTGTCACTAGGACTTTTAGTCAAATTATTCAAGAGTTTACAGAATTAGAAATGTCTGTTTCTAGGGGAGCTACTAACTTGGGAGACAAATGCCTCTCTGTGTCAGTCTTCTCAGCTCTGAAGTGAGGCATTGAACTGGATGATCGGAGCTCCCTTCCAGCCAAGCTTGCTAAACGCTCCAAATGACTGAAGTAGACAGGAAGGCCGTGTCTCTCATAACACACGCTCCTGGAAGGCTCTGTCCTTAGGAAACTAGGCACTCGTGTCATTTAATGCTTTGTCCTTTGTCTGCAATGAATTATAATTTATCGGATATTATTAAAGCAACTAGAGGCTCGGTGCATGAAAATTCATGCACTGAAGGGGGTTCCCTCAGCCCGGCCTGCCCCCTCTCACAGTCTGGGAGCCCTCAGGGGTGAGAGGTGACCCGGTGATCAAGGGAAGGTGACGCCCCCATCACACCTCTGCTGCTGCTACTGCCGCAGCAAAGCCTCGGCCGGCCCTGGTTACCTGAGCCTTGGGCGGCCCTGGGCAGCTGGGCAGCCGCCATCTGAGGCTTGCCTGTGCCTCAGGCCGGCCCTGGGTGGCTGGGGGGCTGAGGGCGGGTCTAGCCGCACCGTGCGCCTGCTGCCCATCCGGCTGGGCTGAAAGGACTGTGGGATTCTGGCAGGGCTGAGGGGACTGGGTGCTGCCATCTTGTGGCTATGGGTGCTACCATCTTTGTGATGGTGTGACAGTCAATTTGCATATTCCCTCTTTATTAGATAGGATTAGGTACCACTATAAACAAAACCAGTAGCTGAATTATATTTGTATTTAGATATAAGGTTTATTTTGAGAAAATAAACAACATACGCAGCCCAGCAAGAGTGGCTCAGTGGTTGAGCCTTGACCTATGAACCAGGAGGTCCTGGTTCAATTCCTGGTCAGGGCACATGCCTGGGTTTCAGGGCTTCATCCCCAATAAGGGGCGTGCAGGAGGCAGCCGATCCATGATTCTCTCTCATCATTGATGTTTCTATCTCTCTCTCCTCTCTCCCTTCCTCTCTGAAATCAACAAAGAAAAAATCCAAAGAATCAATTTAACATGAGTTGATACCGGTTTGTAAAATTGCAAGGACTTTACATAGGTGTATATATTTATATTAAATGATATATTGAAATATATATTCATTTTTCTACACACAAAGTGAGTGTTTTCATGGCCCGACATTTACTACTGTAAGAGAGTTCTGAGAGTTCCAGTTATGGGTAAAAATAAATGTTTGCCTTTTTGCTAAGAATAAAAAGCCACACTTCCCTTGGAAAGATAACTGAGCACCGTGTAATGTGTGCATGGTCACTTGCACACATCGGCGAGCCCCAGGATGTTTGCATCCATCTGTTGGATACTCAGACATTTCTATCAATCACACAGCAGATGCTGTTCAATCAGCATCTTGGCTCCCTTCCCTGACTTTCTGGATCGAATGGAGGCAGTTAGGGGTTTCAGGAGGCAGGGCTTCCATTTCTAGGGGTCCACTTGTCCGTGGGGACAGTGACCTGACACTCCCCTGTCAGTCAGGTTTCCCACCTCCTGGCAGCCAGAAAGCTGCACTTAGCTGGATCTCCAGAGACCACTCCCAGACCACTCGTTACCGCTCTCCATGTTTCTCAACGTTTGGTTGGTCCAGGAAGTGCCAGAACAGGAGTCTGACTTACAGCTAAAACTCTAGATTTGACCCAAAACAATGAAACCTACAGGTATTTCTAAGAGCTTATTATGTACCACTAAACAAAGTGCTTTATATGTTTCTCTTTTATTTAATGTTTAAAATAACCATATGCCAATGAGAAGGTGAGGTTCAGAGAGGTTATGTAGCTAGTCAAGGTCATACAACGGTGGCACTACCAGACCTGGCCCCCCATGATTTCACACTGCATTGCTTTGCTAAAGTCATAATAGATTGGTGGAGCAGAAAAGAGGGAGTGTAAAATAATTTAAGATGGAGTCGTCATCTGGTTCCTTAGGGAAGAAAGAGTATGGTATTTATGGTACAAGGCTCATTGCTTTACTGTTCAGGAAATAGCCCAGTTATCTCCTCACCCCATAGCATACAATAAGACTAATTCAATTTTGTGAGATTAAAAACCCAAAACTAAAATACTTAAATAAAATATGTAAATATATTTGATTTATACTGACTAAGCAAGGAACTTCTGATCGCATGTGTGAGAAAAATAAAATGCAAATTAAAAATTGGATTAGACCTGAAAAATTGGTGTCCAAAAGGTAAAAAAAAAAAAAAGTAAAGATGAACCAGCAAAGAAAATTGAGAGAAAACGTAATATTCAGAACACATTTTTTTATATGATATATTAAAATTTCATTTAAATCTTAGCACACTAAATATTGGCAACAACCATGAAAAAGAAGCAGGAAACATAAACACAAATGTAATAAACATAGAAACACATTGAATATGATAACATGTGCTGTTATTTTTAAACTTTCAAAAATTAACAAAATTATAAAGCTATGTTGGTTAGGTTGAAATATTCCCAGGTATCAATAAAGCAAGTGAACACTATGCCTCCAGCCTCCTTGAAGAAACCATAATTTTTACCTTAAACCTTTACCGTTTATTCCTTCTCTAAGGGCATAGTAAGAGATATGTTTAAATATTTATTTCCAGTTGTGATTATCATTGCATTGTTTATAATCAGAGATACAATAAGAATATGTGTGTATTGTATATTGGCAATATAAATAGTATAATGTCAGCAAGATTATATAGTCTACAGAACCGGAAATTGAGTCCCACTATGAGACTTTGAATGTCTATCCTCTCTGTGTCTCTGTTTCCTTAGCTGTAAATAATCCTATCTAATAAAAGGGCAATATGCAAATTAACCATTACTCCATCACAAAGATGGTAGCGCCCATAGAGGCCGGGGCACTGGACGCTGGCGCTGTTGCCCCGGTGATGGGCCCCAGCATCCTGTGCACCCCAGCCCGTGGAGGGAGGGAGGGCAGGCAGGCGGGCCTCTGGCCAGAGGCCGGCCAGGGCACGGGACGCTGGCATTGTTGCAGGCCGAGCTGAGGGACCCCCATCCCTGTGCACGAATTTCATGCACTGGGCCTCTTTTTAATAATAATAACAATGATAATAATAGTATCATATACCTCATGCAATTGTTTTGAGAGTAAAATATTAACATATGTAATAACACAATAGTAACTAGTACAAAAAAATTATTGTTCCAAATATTGTCATTGTCATTATTATTTTATGATTATAATTTTATGGTACATGAATAGGATGCACTTTTATTCAGCCAAAAATGTCGTGTTCTTAAATAGTTGAATGACATGAAATAGCTCTTAAATAAAATGTTGATAAGGAAATATATAAATTATATAAATGCTATTTTTCTATTTTAGTAAACAAGTTATATTTATAGAGAAAGATGGGAAGGAAACTTATGAAAAGGTCAACAGTGCTTATCTCTGGGATTGGTGGAACGCTGAGGGATACAATTCACTATTTAACAGAATAGAGAGGGAAAATCTCAGAGCCATCTCAGTTGATATAGCACACGCATTCTGGGAAAATCAGCATTCACTCGTAATAATCCTCAGCAAACTAGGAGTAAGAGGGAAATTCCCTACCCTCATATATTGCATTTATTTAAAAACCTACAATTAGCATCATACTTTATGGGCAAAATACTGAGTTGTTAGTTGTTTTCCCCCTAATTAAAAACAAGGCAAGAGTTTCTGCTCTCAACAGTCCTATTAACATTACAATGAAAGTCCTATAAAATCAGAGAAAAATGTATAAAGACATATCGATTAAAAATGAAGAAGAAATGAAACTGTCTTGACTTGTAGATAATGTGATTGTTGATGCAGAAAATTTCAAATAAATTACATAATAATTCACCTAGGTCTATGAGGTGAATCTATTCACCTAGATTTTATCAACATTGCAGGATATAAAGTCAACACATAAAAAATAGTCTCTTATATTTCCATATTCTGCCTATAAAATAATTGCACATTGTAATTGTTTAAGTTTCATTTAAATTAGCAATCCCCAAAGAGAACTATTTAAGGGTAAATGTAATTGGGCATTCACATGCAAAAATATGAATCTTGATCCATATTTCACACCACTTATAAAAATTAATTAAAAATGTACCATAGACCTAACGGTAAATCCCCAAACTATAAAACTATCAGAAATCATAAAAGAAATTTCTTGATTATAAGTTAAAAAAAAAGTGTTTTGTTTTGTTTTTTATATAGGGCACAAAAATCATAAACCATGAAAGAAAACATGGATAAATTGGACTTCGTTGAAATTAAAATTTTCTGCTCTTTGAAAGTCATTGTAAAGATAAAGAGACAAGGTGCACACTTGGAGAAAGTTGTGGCAAAACACAAATCCAATAAAGGACTTATATTCTGAATATATAAAGAACTTTCACAATTCAGTAATAGAAATAGAAAGTGAGCAGATGAATTGAGCAGACATTTCATGACAAAGAGATATGGCACGAAATAAGCACAAGGAACGTTGTTCAATATCAGTAGACAGTCGAGGTCTCCACGTTAAAACCAAAGATAACACCACACGCACATCAGAATGGTGGTATTTAAACCAACATGAGGACACACAATGCTGCCGCCATAATTGGCTTGTTGCCTTGACCAAACCTCTCTCTGCTGTGGCTACTCCCCATGGAGCCACCGAGGGAGAACACGAGAAAAGGCGTCTGTTTAGACCAGTGGCTCCCAATGTGGGCACACGCCCCACAGCGGGGGTGGTTTGATTCTTAACGGGGGCAAGTCAAGAAGGAGTTATTAACAGTGAATTTTTTCATTTCTTATGGTTCTAAGGGCCTCATTACAGTGTATAGATATATATATTGTGACATATTCATGCATTTCACTTCTCTATTGTACGTTTTGAAACTTCATTTGCTATTTTTTCATCTCACTTATATTATTATTTTTTCTAACAGTTTCTTAGTGATGTCTTCCTCAGTACTCTAACTGTCCTTTCACTCTTTTATTTTTCTCTTTCATGGATGCCATGGTCTTTGGAAGCTTGTTTAGACCAAGCAAATAGCCTTTTAGGCTTCCTCCGCGTGAATAGGAGCTCACTTTTTGAATAATAAGAATTATATGTCACAGTGCGGGCATCAGGGTGTTAGAGATGCTTAGGGGGAGGTGGCTGAAAGAAGGCTGGGAACCACTGACCTAGACCTTCCTTCACTTTCCATCCAGAGCACCAATGTGCCCGTGTCAGTCAGGATCCAGTCCTCGGCTTGGAAGCAGGACATGTGGATAACAGTCCTGGTTCTGTCACTTACCAGCTGGTAATCTTAGCCTTTAGTTTCCTCACCTGTAGAAAAAGATGCTGAGTCATGGTTCCCCAACTTGGTTGTGTATCAGAATTTGTTAGAAAGTTTATTAAAAAGTATAGGTTCCCAGATGCCACTGCGGGCATAGAGTCAGAATGATCAGGTGTGGAGACCTGGGAGGGATGTATTTAATAAGCTCCCCAAGTTTTTGTGCATCTATCTAACCTTTGTCTAGCGTTCAGGGACCTTTCAGGAGGTGAACTTTTGAAGTCTTGTCCAAATGTATAATCTATGATTACGGGGGAAAATAGATAGATGGTAGATAGATATAGATAGATAGATAGATAGATAAATGATAGATGAAAAGTAAAAATAAATAGCATTTATTCCCATGACTGGCACATAGTAGACATTTTGTTAATGTAGGTTGATTCATTCAAAATGACCATAACAACAATATCACCCACTCAATGTGACAGACATTTTAAAGACACTTTATAATCTCTCTTTGATTTGGCCTTTGCCCACAATTTGTCCTCATCCCTCCATCTCACTATCCTCCTTTTTACACATAATTTCTGACCTGCTTTTCCCCAGCTTGCCCAGCTCATTCTTGCCTCAAGGTGTTTAATAGTTTTCCCTTTACAAAATGCTTACCTTCTTACTGTTTGTGACACAGCCCCTTTAATTCTTGATTTCAATGTCAGTCTCCAGAGTGTTCCACGTAAGACTTGCAGGCTCAGTTCTAGAACAGAGACTGAAAAAAGGGAAGACTCAAAAAAATTGAATGATATGGATGCTTTAAGAAAAAATTTACTCACCCAGGATCGCCCAAATCAATTGCATATTTGAATAAAATTCCCAATCTGCCTTTGTGGCACGTGCTCCTGACCACTACCCTCTCCTGCTCCAACTGGACTGCTGGCCTGTTGCTCTGCCGACATTGTCCTCCCATCAAAACCAGTCTGCCAGGCTACCTTAAAGAAGGACTTTGATATCACTGCTTTGACAACCCTTCCTAGCTCTCCGCTGTGCATCGCTTAGACTGAAAGCTCATCTTTCCGGCATTAAAAGTCCTCCTCATGCTGACTTCATTCCATCTACAAAATATTTCTCTGTTGTAACAAAATTCTTGTCTTGCTGGGGCCAATGTTTGCCATGTTTAAAGTCTCCTCTATTTCTTGCCTTTTGCTCCCATCCTTGGAACTCCGGTTCCATATTTTGAGTCCTGAATTTTGCTTCACCTGGAGTGATATTCATGCATTAGCTATTCATTAATGGGCAACTCCGTGCCAGATGTTGCTTGATTCAGGCCTCCCTGGGCCGAGGCGTCCGTGAAGGTGTGCTCTGGGCACCCCAGGATGCACACCTCCGTGGGAACAGAGCCCTGGAAAGATGACTCACTTTTGCATTTCATGAAGCAGGCCTCCCCTTTGTTCTTGATTTTCAAGGTACATAATTAATATCCATGAATGTGTTTTAAAACAATATAGGAAGGCCCAGCTGGTGTGGCTCAGTGGTTGAGTATTGACCCAGGAGCCAAGAGGTCACTGGTTCAATTCCCGGTCAGGGCACATGCCCGGGTTGAGAGCTTGATCTCCAGTAGGGGCCTGCAAGAGGCAGCCTATTGATATTTCTATCTCTCTATCCTTCTCCCTTCCTCTCTCTCTAAAATCAATAAAAACATGTTTTAAAAAAGAAAACAATTTAGGAAGGGAGGAAATGGGTGGGGAATAATGAAACAGGTGAGAGACCAAGAGTTGATAGCTGCTGTTAATTCTGGGATGATGGATAAATGGCGGTACTAGCTTGTCTTTTTCCATGTTTACCATATCCTATATAATAAAAGGCTAATATGCAAATTGACTGAACAGCAGAACAACCGGTCACTATGACACGCACTGACCACCAGGGGACAGATGCCCAATGCAGGACTGCCCCCTGGTGGTCAGTGCGCTCCCACAGGGGGAGCACCGCTCAGCCAGAAGCCGGGCTCATGGCTGGCTAGCTCAGCAGCAGTGGTGGGAGCCTCTCCCACCTCCACGGCAGCGCTAAGGATGTCCGACTGATCAGTCGGAGTGGGCCTAAGCCATCAGTTGGACATCCCCTGAGGGCTCCCAGACTGGGAGAGGGTGCAGTCTGGGCTGAGGGACCCTCCCCCTCCAAGTGTACGAATATCGTGCACTGGGCCTCTAGTTCTATAATAAAGAGCTGAATATTTCACAAGGAAAAAAAAAAAAAAGAAAAGGGAAAAGGAAGTGATATAAATCCTGGTACAAAGTTGATGCGAACCAGCAGTTCTTCTTCTGTCTAGCAAAGCTTGTCATGAGGGAATTCAAAAGCAGAGAAGTGCAGGAAACTTCTAAGTGCTCTCAGACCTCCTCATGTAAAACCCATGGCCATGCTGAGGCAGCTGTAAGAAGCATATATTTTTAATGAAGTCCCATTAAGAGCAGACACCGGGCCGGGGAGCTTTTATGTGTTTCTTTGCACATGGCTGCTGATCCCCGGCGCTGTCTTCAGGGAAGCTCGCCCTCTTCCTAGCTGCCCCTCCTCCTGCCGATCGCGTTCACTGGGGCCCCTGGGCAAACATCGAGAGAAATTGCTGCCATGGAAGCAATAATGCCTGCCACCCAGCACGGGGTCTGAGTCCTAGGGAGGGAGTGCACTGCTTTAAAGAGAAAGAGTCCGCTTACATTACAGTTTAGCAGGTGTGTTCAATAACATAGAGCAAAAAAAAAGAGGAAGAGAATAGCACATGCCATTTATGTGTATATGTATGTATGTATGTATGTATGTATGTATTTAGAAATATTATTGGTCAGAAATCAGTCAGTTGCCACACCGTTAGGCCATTCCTTCCATTGTTTCAAAGAAACTAGAAGACTTTGCATTCTGATTGTGGCCCCCAAATTCTGATTCTTGGGCTCCAGGGGGAGCAGGTTCACCACCTGTTTCTGCCTCGACAGGACTCCTCTACCTGAGGACTGGCTCCTCCAGCAGCCCTGGGGGGACGGGGTGTGACGCTGGGGCTGGCTCCCCCAAATAAGAACGCCTTGGAGCCCTTCTAGGAGTTTGCACTTCGAAGCACTCACAGCTGGAACACCAGGCCACCTGCCTCCTCGTTCTCCCGCACTGCCTTCTGCATAAACGTGGCCATTTTTCTTGGCTCCTGTGCGGCTTATCGTTCCTATCCATTAAGTGAAGCCAATCATGCCTGGTTCTGTGACTATCGTAGGCATTAGCTGGCCATGATGACAAGCCTCCTCACCCCCTGGCATTTTCGCATGAGCGACTTCGGAGGCAGAATGTTGCTCCTGAAACCCTGGCTGCCTCTGCTTGCTGTTTATTCTTGGATGGATGCAATTGCCTGCTTCCTGAGATTTCTGTTTATTGCTTCTGAAAGCCCGGGTCCTGCATAAACATCCCCTGGTTGCTGCGTGCTACATTTCCCAGCTAGTCTGCGTGCCTGTCAGACCTTACGCTCACGTATTCCTGCATTCTTTTCACAATTATTTATGTCCAGCTGCTCCTCGCCAGGGAACACGCTCGGCCCTGTGGAGACCAAGATGAAAAAGGCATCTCCTATTAATCACTAATAGATTAAAGGGAAAATTCTATTAATCACTATAGATCAACTCAAGCTACCAATAGGTTTCCTGTGGAGCCTTGAAATAGAAGGTAAAACAATGTGGGAATAATTTAAAAATAAATGCTGCCTCGAGGTAGCATTTGGGCTCTAAGACAAAAGATTGAGTACAGGTGATATATGTGAATGATGTCCGCGGGATGAACAGGTGAGGAATGGGGCGTGGAAGGGAGGGAGCCAGTAATGGGTGTGTGACGGGCCTCCACCTCGCAGGGGACACTCCATGGAGCCTGTAGAACGCAGCTCAGAATTTTCCCACCAGGAAATGGGAGAGCTGGAAATATTTACCCAGCGACTGCTGCCCGTCTTTGCTTGAGGAATGTTCTCTGGGTATTGAATCCTGGATTCAACATTATTTCCAAAAAAGTAATTTATAATTTGAAAATCTGTGTTGGTTCGTTCCAGGTTGCCCCTGACCTTGAACTGACAAGTTCCCCTGGGGCCAAAGAAAGACCTCAGGATCTCCCAAATAAATTGCATCCATACTAATAAAAGCCTAGGTGGCCCTCACACTCTCGTGTGCTGCCCTCATGTCATAATAAGATGGCCGCCCCCACGTCATCGCAAGATGGCTGCCACAAGATGGCCGTCATCACATCATCACAAGATGGCCACCACAAGATGGCCAGCAGGAGAGGGCAGTTGGGGGCGATCGGGTCGGCAGAGGAGCAGTTAGGCATCAATCAGGGCAGCAGAGGAGCAGTTAAGGGGAAGATCAGCCAGGCAGGCAGAAGCGGTTAGAGGCAATCAGGCGGGCAGGCAGGCGAATGGTTAGGAGCCGGCAGTCCCGGATTGTGAGAGGGATGTCCCAGATTGGAGAGGGTGCAGGCTGGGCTGAGGGACACCCTCCCCCTCCAGTGCACAAATTTTGTGCACCAGGCCTCTAGTATTTGAATAAAATTCCCAATCTGTCTGACTTTGAGGCACGTGCTCCTGACCACTTCATTCTTCTGTTCCAACTGGACTGCTGACCTGTTGTTCTGCTGACATTGTCCTCCCATCAAAACCATTCTGCCAGGCTCCCTTAAAGAAGGGCCCCGATTAGCACTCTTCACAATGGCTTAGGTTTTTGGAAGAAAAACACACACATTTAAATACTAAACAACTTTACAGATTCAGGTTTAAAATAATTTACAATTTGAAAACCTGTGTTGGTTAGATTCTGCTTGTACTAGTCTATAATTCTAATATGTTTTCGCTGTGGTGCCCTTACCCATTTATGACTTGCTCACAAAAGTCTAGAGTGCTTGAAAGTCGAGTTAAGAGACAATGGTTCAAAAGGTATTGGCAGAAGCAATTTGCTGCGACCAGCTTTAACACCAAGTGTACCGTGACAACTCCAGTGGTCAGAAGAGCAAAATGAAATCCAGTATAACCCTTGCCCTAAAAATAATTGTCTAAAATGTTAAGTTCAAAGACTAGGTGGGTACCCTGAGGCCTTAACCAGACCTGAAATTGGAAGTGGCAGCTATAATCTGAGGGGTAAACGGTTGGTGCAGTGTTCAGGCTGTGCGACAGCAGTTACTTCCTCTGGTCAGAGAAATGACACGAGGTAACTTTCCGTTCCCGTTTTCCAAGCTAATCGCTTTCAGGTTGCTTCAATAAGCCTGTCAAGACAACAGACATATGACTATTTTAATATTTTTCTACTTAGTGAAGAGTCAGACACCTGACAACTGTGGGACTCTGAGGACTGTGTATCTGAGTGTTTTAAGAATATGAATGATTTATGAACAATTCAACTATGAGTCCTCAAAGCAGGTTTCCATGGTCACCAAGTCGACTCTCCAGAGCTGTCCTACACAGCTAACTATTTAAGGGGCTCCTCGGGAGATCCGGTCGCTCACAGAAGTCAGACTACTGGTTAGCTTTGTAAATGTACAGAAGCAAAGCCATGACCAACACGCTCAGGCTAATAATGACACCAAGAGCTACCATTCATCAAATATCTACATGTGTCAGCTTCACTTACAATCTTTCATTGAATCCGCGTAGCCGCTCTAAAAGACAGTGGTTTACGTATTTGGTTTACGTATTTGGAAACTGAGTAAGTGGCAGAGTCAGGCTTCTTACTCACGTTGATTCTCATTATGATGTGTTACACGGGCATTGAAAGTTGCTCATCTTTAACGTTAGTGGTAAGGCAGCTGATAGTGATCAGATAGTTATAAAAGCTACTTGATTATTACATTCTCAAGGTCTCAAATGCTTAGATTGGTAGGTCCTTTCAAAGTTAACAAACATAAGACAGGATTCCTTTCTTTAATAAGCTTACAATTTAGCCCTAGCTGGTTTGGCTCAGTGGACAGAGCGTCGGTCTGCGGACTATAAAGGTCCCAGGTTCAATTCCGGCCAAGGGCACATGCCCAGGTTGTGGGCTCAATCCCCAATAGGGGACATGCAGGAGGCAGCCAATCAATGATTCTTTCTCATCATTGATGTTTCTATCTTTTTTTTTTTTTGATGATTGATGTTTCTATCTCTCTCGCCCACTCCCTTCCTCTCTGAAATCAATAAACATATATATTTTTTTAAAAAGCTTACAATTTAGATTGAGAATGCTAGCACGTAGAGAATAAAATTAAAATAACAACAGAGAATAGCCAAGTGTTGGATTTTAGAGGATGGCCAAGTGTATTAATGGAAAGAGTGAGTGGTAGAACATTCAGGCAGTTAACATTTTAGACAATCAGTTGAGTTTTTCAATCCTCTTCTAAGTCACACGTGCTTAAACCATGAACTCATTTGTCATCCTAACCTTTGAAGCCTCAAATTGTAATTGTAATGTCAGGTACGGTAATATACAAGAAATTACACTACCCTCTTTCCTTGACGTTTTGGCAGATCTCAAAGGTGAGAGATCACCTATTCTGACTCCATATTTTACAAATGAAGAAACTGAGGTTTGAAATGTAAAGTGATTATCCAAGGTCACTCAATTTGTCCACCACAGTTCAGTGAAACAAAGTTAATTATTAGCAGGCCTGGAATTGGTTCCCAACGTTGCTCATTGCCCTTTCAGAAGGAACACCATAAGGGATATACTTTTTAAAAGAAAACACATCCTTAAAGTCTTCCAGGAACACTCAATGGAAATGTGTTCCACATTCATATCCCTTCAGATTATATATTGCTTTGCTGCTTCCACCTTGGAATAACATGGGATTTATAGGCAAGAGCAAGGAGGGAGCAGAAATATCACATCACCGTGCATATAATATACAGCAAGTCCATAGCATCTTTCTCCTGACAGTTCACTATGCTCTGTAAACACAGTTTTATTAAGCTTCACAGCAGGGGAATCTAAGATGGACAAAGGCAAGAATTGTCAAAAGAGACCTGTGATGCTTGGGAAATGAAATAGAGGTGAGGATGACCCTCCTGTGGTCATTGCTGCTTTATTGACCTCAGAGGTGGGTTGGTCCCCTTCTAGAAGCTGCACGTTGCATTAAAGACAGTGGCCTTTCATTTGCAATTGAGGCATAACATTTTTAAGTCAAAGAGATGTCCATCTTTGCCTTAAATAATTTTTTTTTTATCTTTTTAACTCAGAAAACATCTATGGAGCAAGTACATATTAAGGCACTTTGGTACATACTGTGGTTTAAATAAAGAAATAACCAAAATAGATTAAATCATATTCCCCAATAACAAGTAGCCTACAGTCTAGTAGAGAAATCAAGAAATTTACAAAATCACTGTTATTCAAAGCATAACATGATAAATGCAATTTTAACAGCATGAAATAGTGTTTAAAGATTTATATCTCATGGAATGCTTACCCAAAGAGAGTTGATGTTTTTGGCTTCCTATCAATTAATCTCAAAGGTTGAAATTTAGGGATATGAATATTATCCTATTTTGCCTGCTTATATTACCCTCATTTTAAAAATAAGTTATGTTTTAAATGACATAACAATCAGAATTATGAAAAGTATGAGGTTAGAAGGGATAGACAAAAAATTGGATGATAAATATGAGATCTAAAGTAATATTAATAATATGGAGGGATGGACTGCATATAATAAGACTAATGAAAATAAATTTAAAGTTTTATAACAGAATGCAAAATAATCAATGCTATAATTTTGTAAAGCTATATTCACAATTCATTTAGAAATATCTATAATAATAGTTACAACAATAAGAAGAACAATAAATACCACTTACTGAATTTGTACTATGGCCAGACACTCAACCATATGTTATATATATTTATATAAAACTAGTGGCCCGGAGCACAAAATTTGTGCATGGGGGAGGGGCGGGAGAGTGTCCCTCTGCCTGCTGGCCTGCTTGCCCCCAACTGCCCCCCCTTGCCAGCCTGATCACCCCCAACTGCAGTCCCCTCCTGGCCTGATCACCCCTAACCACCTCTGCCTCAGCCCTGCCACCATGGCTTTGTCCAAAAGGTCTCCCAGTCTAATTAGCATATTACCCTTTTATTAGTATAGATTTCACTTCATCCTCACAATAATCTATACAGTGGTCAGTATTATTGTCGTCATTATCCTCATTTTATAGGTTGGAAAAATAAGCATTGGGTAAGTTAAGTAACTTGTCCAAGGTCAACTTAGTTTCTAAGCCTATATTTGAAGCATGATTTGTTTTTAAATCATCTCCCTGTAATAACATAGTCTTATTCTTGACCTACGTTTCATGTAGGTTATCTGTTTATCCATAGTAAGCGTTGCATCGTATTCTCACTGTTGAGTGCATTTATACTTTATTCATATCAGTAAATGAGTGTGTAAAATATGACTTTGGAAGACAAGTTCAAAATATTCGTATATTTCATGTGATGGCATAATATGATCTTACGAGATATTTAATGTCATAGAACACAAACTACTAACTTTTAATACCCAACCAAAATAAAGTATAAGGACTGGGACTTTTATTTTTTTATTTATTTTTCATATATTTTTATTGATATTTTGCAGAGAGGAAGGGAGAGGGATAGAGAGCTAGAAACATCGATGAGAGAGAAACATCGATCAGCTGCCTCCTGCACACCTCCCACTGGGGATGTGCCCGCAACCAAGGTACATGCCCTTGACCGGAATCGAACCCGGGACCCTTCAGTCCGCAGGCCGACGCTCTACCCACTGAGCCAAACCGGTTTCGGCTGGGACTGGGACTTTTAAATAAAAGTGACGCCAAATGTCCTAGTCATAAAGCCACAGAAAACAGGATCCCTATCAATGGGCTCAAGCTGAGGCATCTACATTTTCCTCTCAAAAGCTGTAGAGACCCACCATGCACTGGAGCTTCACAGCCCTCTCAGGAAAGATAGAGGTGTCCATGGGTAGTGGGATAACTTACCGTTTGTCTCTCATTTCCCCCCTCCTCATTCCAAGCAGAGGAGGTTTAAGCCAAGGATGAAAGCATAAACTATTTAAAAATAGTCTACCTGCCCTGGCCAGTTTTGCTCAATGGATAGAGCGTCAGCCTGTGGACTGAAGGGTCCCAGGTTCCATTCCAGTCAAGGGCACGTACCTTAGTTACAGTCTCCTCCCTGGCCCAGTCCCTGGTCAGGGCGCGTGCAGGAGGCAACCCATAGATGTGTTTCTATCACATCGATGTTTCTCTCTGTCTTTCCTTGTCTCTTCCACTCTCCCTAAAAATCAATGATAGATATCCTTGGGTGAGGATTAACAAAAACAAACAAATAATAATAATCTCCCTCCTGAATGGCTCTGCTAAGAAGGTTTTATCACAAGTAGCACAGAAGCCCTAGGAGAAGGAAGACATGATTCCTGTGGTGGGTGGAGAAGAAATCTCGGCACCCTTGAGTGGTGAGGACCATTTCACTCCGTAGCAGCCCCTCGGGCCTCGGGGAGGTGGTGGGACACAAACACGACCAAAGGATGGGCTGCCTGGGAAGCAGGGCCCCATTCACTCGCTCATCAGCTCTCTCAACAATGTTACTGAAACGCTCAGGGCTGTAGCGACACTTGGGAATGTCACTATACAAATTAATAATCACGGCCCCTCAGGACCTTAGAGACTATCTGGAAAAGACAGGTAATGGGTAATGACCATCATTAATAAATAGCCTTTGGTTTGCAGTAGCTTAAATCGGTGCTCCTTCTATGCACATGAGCCTGTCAGACTATGGTGGCCCCTGGGTGAATATAGCTGATTAATATTTATTTATTGAACCGGAGATCAATCCATTAGTCATCAGTAACTGGACAATGCCAATCTCAAGCTGACGGGTATAGGAAACTTTAAGGCATAACTTCAATCGTGAATAATCGTGTCCAGCCGGGATGGTTTTGTTATATCCAGGCCCTGCCCCTCCTGGCAGGCGGTGGGCACCGCCTTGCAAGGATGATCTGCAGTCCCCGCCTGAGCACGGCAGCCTACCCCTAATCAGCCGCAATCATCAGCGAGATCCTACCCCATTTGGCTATAATTAGACCAGCTTTCTTTTTAGCAATTCATTAGCATGACACTCTGCTTTCAGAACCAGCAAACGCAATCACAATTCTTCTAAATAAGTAGCGGCAGGTTGTAAACCGGAATGAGAACTATTGGTAACAAGAGGGAGGAAAAAAGAAACAAGAATATGGCTCAGTTTCCCTTCTCCCTCAGCTTGCAAATTGCAAAACAGAGGAAGGCAAGGCCTGTCTGCTGGCTCCGTTGAGCAATGACCTTCACAGACTTTCCCCCAAAGGAGAGCTGGCTGACCGTGAGGCCGCAGAGCACTGCTGGGCTTCCTCAGACATTGTTCCAAGCCCAGCCTTTTTTCTTCCTATTTGAAGAGAAAGAAAGAGTCTATACATGAAACTCACCTATCCCCGTGGTCGGCAAACTGTGGCTCGCAAGCCACATGCGGCTCTTTGGCCCCTTGAGTGCGGCTCTTCCACAAAATACCACGGCCTGGGCGAGTCTATTTTGAAGAAGTGGCATTAGAAGAAGTTTAAGTTTAAAAACTTTGGCTCTAAAAAGAAATTTCAATCGTTGTACTGTTGATATTTGGCTCTGTTGACGAATGAGTTTGCCGACCACTGACCTATCCTATTGCTCACCTGGCCATTGTCCCCTGTTGTCTTCAGTGCCTGAGACACATCCATTTTTTAACTCTGAATAGTACACTCACACAGGCAGTTTGTGTAGCCATTATTCTTTCAGCATGGAAAAAGCAGGTATTGTAATAGAAAAGCAACACCTGATTACTTAATGAAATCCATATTAGTAGGCATTGAATTAGCCCTCAAAGGAAGGCATATTGCAGCTGCTGAAAGACCTACCAGATTTTCCCATAGACCCTGAGTCCACGGGATGGCCAAGGTCAGACCAGTGTCTGAGCGGAAGCTTCCCTGAAGTAAGAAAGCTCTTCCGGAGCTGTGGTGGGAATGCAGACAGCTGGGACTGCTCGTTGAAATGCGCATTCTGATTAATTCTTGAGTGAGGCCCATGGGCCTGCAGTTCTCACAAGCCCAGAGGAGGCCATGCTGCCAGGCAAGGGGTCCCAGGACGGGGATGTCCAATGCAGCTACTGGGGGCCACAGAGGCAAGCTCCTCGGTCAAACAACCAGGAGGAGCAGATGAGATTAATTCCACCAAGAGATTTTATTTGACCCTGTCTATCCCAAACATCCTTCCAACACGTAAAAAGCATAAAAGCATAGAAATGTTAATAAAATATTTTGCATTTAAAAAAAGGTGCCTTTGAAACCCAACGTATGGTTTTCAGCTTCTCTCAATGTGCACCAGCCACGTTTCCAAAGCTCAGTGTCCACATGAGCTTAGAGAGTACCATAGGGACAGTGCAGAGCTCCAGGGACAAGCGTGGACCTGGCGGTCAGTGCCTGCTTGTCCCTAGTTCTAAGACCGAGTTAGATGACAACAGTAGGGTACATGATAGTCACAGGAGATGCTTTTGAATCCAGTCTCTGAACCACGTGACTCTGGAGCAAGTCATGTCTAGCCATCTCACTAAGCTTGTCTAGTCTCCAGAAAATTGGGAAGATGATGTCTCATAATATCATAGACTGTCCCATATCATTTGTGCTCACTTAATTTTATTTGAATCTGAATATTCAGATGTAACCATGGAAAGCTGCTTAGCTGGTGTGTGTGTGGGGGGGGTGGAAATTTGATTAATCATTAGTAGTCTTGCACACCCACACTTGGGACGATTAAGCTTTCAGATTGTTAAATCTTGAAGAGCCAAGGGAACGGCCAGATCAGATGGGGATGGTAGGAACGCAGACGGAGTGGGATGAGAAGTAGGCGCACTGAGAAACGTAAAATGAAGTGAGATTGCACAGTAGGGCTCCTTGGACAGTGGACGAGGATGGACAGGATGTGCTCCTGGTGAGAAGAAAACTGGGAGCGTGGACTACATGCATCACAGACTTAAATAAGGTGCTACGTCATGCGGTTTTGAAATCTTTAAAAAGACAATACGATGTAATGGTACATCGTAGCTTAAGTATAGGGCAGTGCTTCTAAATCCACAGCCCTATGATTGTCTAAACACCAGCCGGGAGGACTTTGCCAAATGACATGCATACCCACAGGTGTGAATTACCCCTCACAGCCCAGTCGGATTACAGCATGCAGTAATTGCCTCTTCAGAATTGTCATGTGATGTATCTCTGGAGTGGAAATCCACTGTGTTAATATGATCTTGGAGAGGTTTTATTTATTGTTACCAATAGTTTATTAAGTCTTGGGGAGTAAATACTAGTATATACCAATACTGTAATTGCATTTCTGCTATTCATTCATTCCTATTCACTGAGCATAAGGTGGTATGCATATTACTTAAGTAGTGAATAGATTAGTATCTACCACTTTGAGACATTTTCTTCCCCAAACCTTTGGATTAGGTATTAGTGAGTGATCTGCTCTGTTCTTCCTGCTAATACCTACCTCCAGGGATTTTTAGGTACATAATTTCACATTGTAGCTAGGCCTCTCCTTGTAATGTTAGAAAGTTCTAATACTTAGGCCCTATGTAATAAAACCTCATTAATTCCAACCTTACAAAGTCAAAGTGTGTATGAATGGAAACTTGGCCTTAACTACCATTAACTCTTATGGTATATATGAAGTGCACACAAATTCAATCTATAGGTTTAATCACACAATCTTAATGGGTTTGAAGCATTTTGGTCATATCAAATTTTATGTAATGTACTCATTCATAAATAATCCTCTTCTCCATATCAAATTCAGTTTAGAAGGGTCTATATTTCCCTGTATTCATTAACTATTAATTGTGTGCATATATATAACTCTGGGTCAGAAGATGAAATTCAATTTACCTCCTTTTATAAATGTGATATTCAACTCATTTAGACGGCTCCCCTTTGCAATTGCGTTATTAGAGAAATTTAATGTCTTCTGAATTTTTTTCCCAGACAACATGGATTAGAAAGAAATCTCCTAAAGTTCCTCTATGATGTGCAATAAATTGACCATTGAAATCCACACACACTAAAGGTACAGTGTCTTCCATGGACTGGATCACCATAAGGCTGGAGTTGAGGGGGTTAAGTCTTGTGCCTGAGGCTTTTAGTTTTTTTTTTCTTTCTTTCTTTTAGCCACATTGCCGTGTAGAAACAACAAGCTAAACTAATGGTGTATCCAGGCGTTAGTGCCCGTGCTCACCAAGAAGCTGCCCTCACCTGGCATTCTTTCCCTGTGAAAACAGGTTCGGAAGTAGACTGCAGTCTAACCTCAGGCTGCCTGTCTTCTTGCTTTTGCTCCCAGATTAGCGACATGCTTCTCTCTCCATTCCTCTTGCTTGATAAAAAATACCCGAGTAGACATTTTCCCATGTCCACAGTCATGCCATCGGTTTTTGCCTGCGGATGCCTTTATCTGGCATGATGGGTCAGTAGTGTAATTGCTTTTCTGCTCATGTGTCCAGGTCATGAGGTTTTATACAAACCTCTCTCCATCCAGGGGTCGGCTGCTTGGCCGCACGGAATGACCTCTAGGGTGACATGGCATTTGCAGGATTTTATTGCATCCTTGGTGTCTGCTGTGATTTAATGAGTTACATTTTCAAAGTTCATTCTCCTCTCACCCAAGATGTACACTGTTAAATTATCTCATTTTTGTCACCTGAGTCCTATGTCCATCACATGGCCATCATTTCTCTCCATGCCCCATGTGGTAGCTACTTTCCCGGGGGGAACACGTCCCTGGCCTCTCAGTACCGGGCTGAGCACCGGAATTGAATGGGTCCTGGCGAATGTGCTAAGGAAGCCCAGCTAAGGACACGTGACTTGATTGTGACTTTTGGAATCTGCCAGAACAAGGTGAAAAAAAATCCCACAACTTTAGTATTTTAAAGAGATGGGCGGAATTGCAACCGGTATTTCTGAAAAGAAGGGGACCCATTACTTTGTCATCAGCTGTGGCCATATTTTTTGTAAAAAGTGTGTGACTCTGGAAAAATGTTCTATTTGTGGAGCTGCCTGCAAGCATCAGGCTCTTTCTGATAATTTGAAACTTCAGGAGAAGATGTACTTCAAAAACCCTGTGGAGAAAGCTTTGCAGCATTTTAGTCACATCTCTCAGGACCACGCCACCTTGAAGGAAAAGGGGATGTTATTGGGAGCCTGAAAAGTCCGAGGAATCTACAACTACAGCACCCAATGAACAGCTGCAAACCTGAGAACACCGGTTCCCAAGTGGCACAAGCACGCGGATTCAGAGGAGCTCTACACTCCACCACAGAAAGGTCAGATTTCGCCTAGGAGAAGGAGAGCGAGAACTACATAACCAGACATGCGGAGAAGAGAGAACATGGGGAGACAAAGAAACAGCCCGCATATGAAAGAAAAGCAGCATCACCAGAATAGGAAGTAAAATGAAATGGAGGCAAGCAACCTGTCAGAGAAAGAATTCAGAGAAATGGTTATAAGATGGCTGAACAGAATGGAAGACAAATTTGACAATATGTGTAAGAACCAAGAGGAAATGAAGAAGAATCAAGAAGAAATGAAAAATGACATCGCTGCTGTAAAGAACTCAATAGAAAGCATCAAGAGTAGACTAGAAGAAGCAGAGGACCGCATCAGTGAGCTAGAAGACAAGGTAGAAAAAAATACCTAAGTAGAGAAACTTCTAGGGAAAAAAAATTGAAAAGAAGGAGGAGAGCCTAAGGGAACTTTGGGAAAACAGGAAACAAAACAACATCCGTATAATAGGGGTTCCAGAAGGAAAGGAAACTGAGCAAGGAATAGAAAACCTGTTTGAAGAAATAATGACAGAAAACTTCCCTGATATAGGGAAGAAAAAACCCACACAAATCCAAGAAGCTCACAGAGTCCCAAGCAAAATGAACTCCAAAAGACCGACACCAAGGCACATTATAATTAAATTGGCAAACACCAAGGACAAAGTAAAAATATTAAAAGTGGCCAGAGAGAGACAGAAAGTTACCTACAAAGGATCCCTAATCAGACTAGTGACAGATTTCTCAACAGAAACACATCAGGCCAAAAGGGAATGGAATGAAATATACAAAGTCATGCAAAGGAAGGGTCTGAATCCAAGAATACTGTACCCAGCAAGGCTCTCAATCAAAATTGAAGGTGAAATCAGGAGCTTCACAGACAAAAAAGGACTAAGAGAGTTTATTACCACCGAACCAGCAATGCAAGAAATGGTAAAGGTTCTGCTATAAAAAAAAGAAGTAGGAAGCAAAGAAGGAACACAGGGATAAAGAATAAAAATGGCGACAAACAAGTACCTATCAATAATAACTTTAAATGTAAATGGATCAAATGCCCCAATCAAAAGACATAGGGTAACGAATTGGATAAGAAAACATGACCCATATATCTGCTGTCTAAAAGAAACCCACTTCAGAAAAAAAGACGCACACAGACAGAGGGTGAAGGGAAGGAAAAAGGTTTTTCAGGAGAATGGAAATGAAAATAAAGCAGGGGTAGCAATACTTATATCTGACAAATTAGATCTCAAAGTGAAGGCCATAAAAAGAGATAAGGAAGGCCACCTCATAATACTAAAGAGAGCAATCCAACAAGAAGAACTTACTCTGGTAAACATATACGCACCCAATACAGCAGCACCCAAATACATAAAAAAGATTCTGGAAGGTATCAAGGGAGAGATTGACAGCAATACAATCAGAATAGGATACTTTAATACCCCATTATCACCATTGGACAAATCCTCTAAACAAAATATCAGCAAAGAAACATCAATCCTAAATGACTCACTAGAGCAGGTGGAATTAATTGACATCTTCAGAACATTTCACCCCAAAGCCACAGAATATACATTCTTCTCAAGTGCACATCGGTCATTTTCAAAGATAGACCATATATTGGGTCACGGGCAAAGTCTCTTCAAATTCAAGAAGATAGAAATCTTATCAAGCACGTTCTCAGATCACAGTGACATAAAACTGATAATCAACTACAATAAAAACAATCCAAAAAATCAAAAAACATGGAGACTAAATAGCATGCTATTAAACAATGACTGGGTCAAAGAAGAAATAAAAAACATCATGGGAACAAACAGCAATGAAAACACAACAATCCAAAATCTATGGGACACAACGAAAGCAATCTTGAGAGTGAAGTTCATAGCTCTACAAGCCTACTGCAAAAAACAAGAAACAATGTTAATAAATTACCTAACCCTACAACTCAAAGAATTAGAAAGAGAGCAACAAGAAAAGCCCAGTTTAAGCAGAAGGAAGGAAATAATAAAGATCAGAGTGGAGATAAACAACATAGAGACCACAAAAAACAAAAAACAAAACAAAACACACACACACACACACACACACACACACACACAAAAAGCCAAAAGATCAACAAAACCAAGAGCTGGTTCTTTGAAAGGATAAACAAGATTGATGAACCTCTAGCCAGACTCACCAAGAAGCAAAGAGAGAGGACCCAAATAAACAAAATCAGAAATGAAAGAGGAGAAATAACAACAGACCCCACCGAAATACAAAGGATTGTTAAAAAATACTATTAAAAACTCTATTCCAAAAAACTGGACAACCTGGAGGAAATGGACATATCCCTAGAAAAAATACAACCTTCCAAAACTCAATCAGGAAGAATCTAAACATCTCAACAGGCCAATAACTATGGAAGAAATTAAAGCAGTCACCAAAAAGCTTCCAGCAAACAAAAGCCCAGGGCCAGATGGCTTCAAAGGGGAGTTTTACCAAATATTCAAAAAAGAACTAAAACCTATCCTCCTCAGACTATTCCAAAAAATTCAAGAAGAAGGAACACTTACAAGCTCATTCTATGAAGCCAGCATCACCCTAATACCAAAACCAGATAAAGACAACACAATGAAAGAGAATTACAGGCCAATATCCCTCAGGAACTTAGATGCCAAAATCCTCAACAAAATTCTAGCAAATCAGATCCAGCAGTACATCAGAAAGATCATACACCATGACCAAGTAGGATTTATACCAGTAATGCAAGGATGGTACAATATCCGGAAATCAATAAACGTGATACATCACATAAACAAATTGAGAGATAAAAGTCACAGTCAAATCAATTGATGGAGAAAAAGCATTTGACAAATTCCAACACCCTTTCTTGATAAAAACTCTCAGCAATGTGGGAATAGAAGGATCATACTTCAACATCATAAAAGCTATATATGATAAGCCCACAGCCAACATCATACTCAATGAGCAAAACTAAAACCATTTCCCCTAAGAACAGGAACAAGACAGGGATGCCCACTCTCACCACTCCTGTTCGACATAGTACTAGAAGTATCAGCCATTGCAATTAGACAAGAAGAAATAAAAGGCATACAAATTGGAAAAGAAGAAGTAAAGCTGTCCTTATATGCAGATGGCATGATATTGTACATAAAAAACCCGAAAGACTCCATCAAAAAACTATTAGACATAATAAATGAATTCGGCAATGTAGCAGGATACAAAATTAATTCCAAGAAATCTATGGCATTTCATACACCCATAGTAAACGTACAGAAAGAGAGACTAAAAAAGCAATCCCATTTACCATCTCACCAAAAAAATTAAGACACCTAGAAATAAACTTAACCAAGGAGGTAAAAGACTTATATGCGGAAAACTATAGGACACTGAAAAAAGAGATAGAGGAAGACGTAAACAGATGGAAGAACATACCATGTTCATGGATTGGTAGAATCAACATCATTAAATGTCCATACTACCCAAAGCAATCTATAGATTCAATGCACTCCCCATAAAAATACCAACAGCATATTTCACAGACCTAGAAAGAACTCTCCAAAAATTCATCTGGAATAAAAAAAGACCCTGAATAGCCACAGCAACCTTGAAAAGAAGAACAAAGTAGGTAGGATCTCAATACCAGATTTCAAGCTGTATTACAAAGTCACTGTCCTCAAAACAGCCTGGTACTGGCACAAGAACAGACATATAGACCACTAGAATAGAATAGAGAACCCAGAAATCGACCCAAACCACTATGCTCAATTAATATTTGACAAAGGCGGCATGAACATACAATGGAGTTGAGACAGTCTCTTCAATAAATGGTGTTGGGAAAATTGGACAGATACATGCAAAAAAATGAAACTAGACCACCAACTTACACCAAACACAAAAATATACTCAAAATGGATAAAGGACTTAAACTTAAGATGGGAAACCATAAAAATACTAGAGGAATCCACAGGCAGAGAAATCTCAGACACATGCCGAAGAAATTTCTTCACCAATACCGCTCCTAGAGCAATGGAAGCTAAAGAGAAAATAAACAAATGGGACTATATCAAAATAAAAAGCTTTTGCACAGCAAAAGAAACCATCAACAAAACAAGAAAGCTCACTGTATGGGAGAACATATTTGCAAATATTATAACTGATAAAGGTTTAATCTCCAACATCTACAGGGAACTTATACAACTGAATAAAAGGAAGATAAATAATCCAATAAGAAAATGGGCAATGGATCTAAATAGAATCTTTTCAAAAGAAGACAGAAGGAAGGCCAAGAGACATATGAAAACATGCTCAAAGTCACTAATTATCCGAGAGATGCAAATCAAAACAACAATGCGGTACCATCTCACACCTGTCAGAATGGCAATCATCAACAAATCAACAAAGACAAGTGCTGTCGAGGATGCAGAGAAAAAGGAACCCTCATGCACTGCTGGTGGGAATGCAGACAGGTGCAGCCACTGTGGAGAACAGTATGGAGTTTCCTCAAAAAACTAAAAATGGAACTCCCATTTGACCTAGTAATCCCACTTATAGGAATATATCCCAAGAAACTAGAAACACCAATCAGAAAAGATATATGCACCCCTATGTTCATAGCAGCACAATTCACCATAGCTAAGATTTGGAAACAGCCTAAATGCCCATCACAAGATGAGTGGATTAGAAAACTATGGTACATCTACTCAATGGAATACTACACTGCTATAAAAAAGAAGGAACTCTTACCATTTGCAGCAGCATGGATGGACCTGGAGAGCATTATGTTAAGTGAAATAAGCCAGCAATGAAAGAAAAATACCACACGATCTCACTCATTTATGGAAAATAAAGAGCATTATAACTTGATGAACAAAAAGATAGATACAGAGGCAGTAAAGCACCGAACAGACTGTCAAATTACAGCGGGAAGGCTGGGGAATGCTGGGGAGGGGGGGAAAGAGATCAACCAAAGGACTTGTATGCATGCATATAAGCACACCAATGGACACAACACACTGGGGGGTGGGATGAGGGCATGCGACAGGGGTTAGGGGAGGCTGGGGAAGGTCAATGGGGGAAAAAAGAAGATATATGTACTACTATATGTAATACTTTAAACAATAAAAACAAAACAAAAATAAATAAATAAAGAGAAGGAAGGATGTCATCATACGTTGAGGCAGTCCTCAATGTAGGTGGGAAGCGACAGCCAAAGTCTTTAAGGAGCTATTTCTATTGGTCCATGGCGGGTCCCATTCAGAGAGCATTGCCACAGGCCTTCTCACTATGCTAGCCTGTTACCTAAGAGCTATAATTTTTATATTGTTATTTCTGACACATAAACAAGCCATTTAAGCTATTTTAATTGGATAAATTTGCATCATTTCTCTCAAATACACATAAATATTTTGTTATTTCCCTGTATTCTGTTACTTTGTGTTTCCCCCCTTATTAATCCTATCTAATAAAGAGGAAATATGCTAATTGACCCTCACACCATTGCAAATATGGCAGCACCCACAGCCAATAAGGAGGGAATATGCTAATTGACTGCCCCACCCTCAAAGATGGCAGTGCCCACAGCCAATAAGGAGGGAATATGCTAATTGACCATTACGCCATGACAAAGATGGAAGTGCCCACAGTCAATAAGGAGGGAATATGCTAATTGACTGCCATGCCCTCAAATATGATGGCGCCCACAGCCACAAGATGATGGCACCCAGTCCCCTCAGCCCCACTGGGGCAGAAGGCGCGTGGCACGGCTGGGCCTGCCCCCAGGCAGGTCTGGCCACTCCATACGCCTGCCTCCGGAGTCCCCCAGTCCCCTCAGCCCCCCAGCCACCCAGGGCGGGCCCGAGGCACAGGCAAGCCTCAGATGTTGGCTGCCCAGCCGCCCAGGGCCACCGGAGGCTCACATAACCAGGGCTGGCCGAGGCTTGGACTGCCGGCAGTGGCAGCAGCAGAGGTGTGATGGGGGTGTTGCCTTCCCCTGATTGCCGGGTCGCCTCCCACCCCTGAGGGCTCCCAAACTGTGAGAGGGGGCAGGCCAGGCTGAGGGACCCACCCCTCTAGTGCATCAATTTTCATGCACCAGGCCTCTAGTATCTTCATAATTCTGAAACATTTTTCTTCTGAACAGAGACAGATAAAATAAAAACCAGTTTATATGTCCTGTGTTACGATGTAACCCTTCTCGACACATACCTGCAAAAGAGGGTTCTGAAGGAACGTGAGAGCAAGCACTGTGAACCTGACAGACGCGGGGGGACTGTTGGTCCCACTGGGTGTTATCTGTGTGACAACGCTGACTGCCCCTCTCCACTGCGGGCCTCACCTTTCTTGTCTGTGAAATGGAGACAGGCCTGCTGGACACAACTGCTTTTCCTGCTTTGAAATTTAGGAGCCAAAAGCATTAAGTGGCTTAGAGTTCTCCAGGCAAACCATGCTCGTTCCAACTTCTGCCTCTAGACTGCCCCTGTGCCAAAGCAGCCTCCCACACTCCCTCGTCCATGTCCTCTGGTCAGTCCCAGACCTCCAAGGCTCAGCTCCCACTTCCTGCAGGAAAGCTTCCTGGCAGCTGGAGGCCCCTCCCCTTCTGTGCAGCCCTCCAGGTGGGAGCACTTCCTCGGTCCCCACACCTCCAGCCCAGCCCCATCAGGCACCTCCCACAGCCAGGAGAGATGCTAATTGACCCTCACACCATTGCAAATATGGAAGCACCCACAGCCAATAAGGAGGGAATATGCTAATTGACTGTGTGTTTGTAGCCCAGAACAGACTGAAAGCACTCCAGGGCCGAGACCACCTGTCTCTCACGTATCCCTGAGCCCCCTTTGTTCAGCACAGTGCCCGTCACTGACAAGGCACCCCATGTGGCAAGGACATTCCTCTCCTCTCTACCAGGGCTCCCCAGCCTCCCCAGATCCATGTAAATGCCATGTTAACAGGATTCATCCAGGGCTGAGGGGCCCTCCTGGTATATTCCATGGTTTCAAGGCCACACCTTAATCATGATTCCCCACACATTTTATGTCTTTCTAGTCTATCTTCTTATCTATACTGCGAGATCCTTGAAAGCCAGAATTGCACTGTATTTATCCTGCTATCCTGGGAGCCTTATCCTAGTTTCAGACCTGGCATAGAATGGGCACTCAGCCAATGCAAATGAATTGGGAATGAGTAATTATTTATGTAATAACTATAACCAGCTCTCCCTTTAAGATAACTTAAGCTATGTCTGGTTTGTAAATATTCAACATTAGTTAATTGATAGAGCTATTAAGTCATCTATTTAGACATTATATATATACATATGTGTGTGTGTGTGTGTGGTGTGTGTGTGTGTATCTTTATATACATATACTAGAGGCCCAGTGCTCAAAATTTGTGTGGGGGGTGGGGGGGCTCAGCTTGGCCTGCAACCTCTTGCAATCTGGGCAGGGGATGTCTGACTGCTGGTTTAGGCCCAATCGGGCCTAAACTGGCAGTTGGACATCCCTCTCACTATCCAGGACCACTGTCTCCTAACCACTGGCCTGCCTGCTTGATAACCCCTAATCACTCACCGGCCTGCCTGATTGTCCCTAACCACTCGCCTGCCTGCCTGATTGCTCCTAACCACCTCTACCTCAGCCCCCGCCACTGTGGCTTCATCCAGAAGGATGTCCAGAAGACGTCTGGAAGGTCATTCGGTTGTCCAGTCTAATTAGCATATTACGCTTTTATTATTATAGATAAGTCCATTGAATTTAAAAAAGGGGTTATTTTTTCTGTGAAAACAAAGTGTAGTTTTTGATTGAATGTTAAATATACTTTTATCTATCTCTAAGCCATTCCTCTTTAAATGCTGTCTAGAGGCAGCATTTAAAGTTATGAAAGGAACCGCAGATATACTTTCGAAGATTAACTTCCAACTCAATGACCCGTCATGAGGTCTTATTGCTCACCGTAATAATAGACTCTGTCTTATTGGGTAATTTGTTAAAATCATTCCACTTAACTTGGTGCAATGCCATCTGTAGTTATTACTCACCCTGCGCCAGGCTTTCTGCGTGTCCATCATCCCCCTTATTCAGCCCTACTTAACCGAGCGGATTCTGTACAGCAGGTAATCCAAGCATTTCCCATTCGTTTCAAACTCACAACTGCAGCTCAGAGCACTCATGCTCAGCCGACCTGGCCTCCTACTTCAGCGACACAATCAGTAGCAGCAAATGTGGCTTTCTGCCCCTTGCACACCTCTCTGCCCCCATGTATGGTCACTCCTGCTCACTCTCATTTCTGTCCCTCTCCCGCTCTTTCTTCCAGCGATACAGCTCCCACTCCATCTTTCTTCTGTCCTGACTACTTTTCTAGCAAACTTTCTAGTTCATCTCCATACATAATTCTTGGACTCCCTCCTCACTGAAAAGGTCATCAAAGGCCGCTTTGCCGGGATCTAAGATGGTCTTGTCTTATTTTACATAAAATTCAGCTTTTCTATTGCATGGCTGTGGCACCACATGTGGCGTGGAGGCCTTTATCAAGCTCTGCCCCCACGTTTACGCTGTCGCCCCACCCCACACTCAGCCTCTGCCCATGCAATGCCACCTAAACACAAATAACGTACTTCCTTCTCAGATGTGTTTCAAGACTGCCCACGAGCTTTCCGTCCTATCCATAAGCACCTTGTGCATGAGAAATTGGAAGGCGCTAGTGCTGCCGTATTTGACAGGACTGCTTTCCACTCTCATCTAGAAAGGCTGTTCCTGCTCTCTCCCTCATTGGCACCTTTTGCTTCTGTCAATCCCATGTTTAGGCTTTTTCTAAGGATCTGGCGTGGGGTCTGGCTCCCCTGTGGTCATTTTATTTGTTCCTTATCCTTCAATGATTGCCTTTGTCTTAATCACTCCCATGTGGTCAACTCCAAACCTAACCCCACTCTCTTTTAAGTTAACCTCCAAGTTCACATGAGAGAGCATGTAAATGCAGGGGCTCTTTAAATGCCGACTGAGATGACTGGTGTGCCTGCCTATGGTGTGATGGCGAAAGCAAGCACAAGACATCTGAGCCCATAGCAGGGCCACCCATGAATGTCATCTGTTCTCGCTTTTATTCAAGAGCTATGGAGTTCGCATCCCAGCATTCTCAGAATCATAATTTGGCAAACAACTGGGTTTCTTTCTGTTTTTAGGAATTCCAAGCTCCACCTAAAGTGTGTGGGCTAGCTATACAACTGGTGTCCGGTTTGACCCAGGACATGATACACTGCCTATCCCAAAAACTTCTCACATTAGTTAGGCTTGAAAAGAACAGAACTTTAAATCTCTTAAGAAAAAACAACAACAACATTCTTCTGATAGCTACAGCAAAGCTTTCCTTAAGCTATAAATAGGGAGCACATTTCACCAGGATAATCTTTTTTTTTAAATATGTTTTTATTGATTTGAGCAAGAGAGAAAGAGAAACATTGACCAGCTGCCTCCTGCACGCCCTCTACTGGGGATCGAGCCCGCAATGCAGGCATGTGCCCTGAGCAGAATCAAACTGGTGACCCTTGGTGCATGGATTGACAAACAAATGAGCCACACTGGCGGGCACTCACTATGATAATCTTATTTCAAGATTGCTGATTCATTACTTTGTGGGAAATAAATCATCTGTATTTTATTCTTTGTTGAAAAAAGTAAGCTCATTGCCTATGTGTGGGTGAAGAGAGTAAACATGTAATAATCACCACATGGATGACTCCTGTGGCCACTTATGACATGCTGTGTGACAGTGCAATACAGAGAGCTCACACGTTTTCTTATTTACTCCTCACAGGAGCCCAGTGAGGCTGATACTATCACTCTTCCCATTTGACAATGAAGAAACGGAGGCTCAGGGACCAACAACAACTTGCTGAAAGTCATGCAGCTTATAAGTGGCAAAGCCAGAATTCGAATTCACATCTAATTCCACAACCAGCCTTCTTGTCTCACGTGGTGTAGAGAACACAGCATCGTGCGTCCCCGTAGGCTCTCAGCTCAGTTCACCATCATCTCGCCACTGCACATGCGTAACGAGAGTAGCAAGTGAGGTCCTCCATGGATCCAAGCATGTTCAACTTTTCCTTTCCTTTTTTTTTGTTAATCCTCACCCAAGGATACTTTCTCCATTGGTTTTTAGAGAGAGTGGAAGGGAGGGAGGGAGGGCGGGAAGGAGAGGGAGAGAGAGGGAGAAAGAGAGAGGGGGAGAGAGAGAAAGAGAAACATAGATGTGAGAGAGACACTTTGGTTGCCTCCCACACGTGCCCCGACCAGGCCGGTCATTGAACCTGCAACCCAGGTACTTGCCTTTGACCAGGAACGGAACCCATGACCACGCTGTTCTTGGGCCAGCGTTCTTACCATTGAGCTTCCCGGCCAGGGCTCAACGTTTTCTTATATCTGAACTTCCATTCTTCAGATCCACATAATCATAGAGTAGAATGCCAGGTCACTGTCAGTAGTATTGTCTTATAAAGAAAAGCTGATTCTAACCTCAAAGTGAGAAATCGATATATATATATGTTGTCATACTATTTCAATCCCTGAAGATTCCACCATGTCCTTCGGATTATAATGAGTGTGAAATATACAATAGCCAGCAAAGCAGGTAAGACCTTGGACACATATAACTTGCTTTCGACTCTATCCGAAGACAAACATTAAAAACCATGAGCCCTGTACTTGTTGGTAGAGCAATGTTACAATGTTGGCTGTAACCACCTTGCCTACATTTTGTGTGCTTAGGCCTCTCCCTAATTTCCGCTTTGGGTTTCTGGTCACATCATCAACATAAGCGAGACCAGGGCCAGGGTGCCAGGATCACGTTTGGGTCACGTCTCCCTACAGCAGCACTTGCATCATTTTTCTTATTTTATAGGGAAGAGCAATTTTCTTTCTCTGTGCCTCCCGATCTGGGCTTAATGACACCTCTGCTGTCCTTGGGCAGCTTCATAACGATGCATTCCCTGCACAAAGGATTAAAAATTATTAGGGAAATACATGTCGCATAGTAAGCTTATTTCTACCAAACAAATTAAGCATTTTCAAGGAAAGTAATTTTGTAGCTGTAATGAGTTTTTATTTTTCTTTCCTCAAAAATTGCTTATGTTAAACAATTATTTATAATGTGCATGAAAGTCATCTAAATTTACCACATACAACTTTTTTTTTTCTTTCACTATACACAGAGGGAAGAAGCGTGCAATATTTGCTTTGTAAGGAAAATAATATAAACCCCAAAACTGTTATTTTATAAAATATAAAATTATTACAGTCATCATATTCAAACTAACATTAAGAGCAATATGGAATAGCTGAAAAATACACAGCCACCATGGCTTATATTTTTTAACTCATGAGAAAGCGCAAAGTAAGAAAGCTAACTGATGGGATGAGGAATTTCAAAAAGGGAAGGGAGCCCCATGGTGGCTTTCATCCCTTGAGACAATGAAGGGAAGAGAAATAAGAAGAAATCACCCCAAATCTATGAAGTTTTACTCGCAGTTTGTGGGCTGGGAGGCAAGATCAGCGACTGTCAGCACCCACCTCCTGTCCTTTCTCACGGGGCTGCACTGAGCCCTCTGGGGCGCATGAGACCTTCCCAAGTGTAATTGTTCTATTTTATTTGTCGTCATTATTGTTAATCTCTTGCTGTGCCTAACTTATAACTTAAATTTTATCACAGGCATGTATGTATGGAAAAAACATAGTACTTATACGGCTCAGCACTGCTTGTGGTTTTGGGCATCCACTGGGGTTCTTGGAACTTATTTCCTGTGGATAAGGGGGGACTTGTAGGGAGCAGCTATAGGGTCAAGCCTCGGCAGGGCCACAAACAAGTCCCAGCTTGGAGGGCAGAGCCCTCCTAGCTTAATTAAGCTTGACCTTATAGTCCTCCCTCATTCCTTCCTGGGTAGCTAATGGGCTGTAGAAGGTGCAACAAGTGCTGCCAAACAAGGGGAAATGCACAAGAACATTGTAAGCATGTTGACCACTCCCCTTGTTTTGCTTTGTGTGCTCTGCCTATAAAATAAAGCTTCAGCTTACAGGCTGGGTCACTGTGTCCTCATCCAGGCACAGTGATCCCACCTAGCCCCAGCTGTATTCTCTTGTCTGTCTTCTTTAATCCTTCACCACCCATCCTTAGGCTCACCGAACCTGGCCGTGCTGGCGTGGCACAGGGGCTACTGTATTTTCTCTTGTTTCGCATTCATTTTTATTATTTTCTTTTAACTATCTTTTTCATTTGCCTATTCTCTCCTTTTCCGTGTCTGTCTGTTGTTAAACCAGCTCTTTCCTTAATCCAGTGGAATCTTAGTTATTGTATTTTTTAATTCTAGGATTGCCATTAGCCTATTTTTATAATTTTCAGTTCCCTGCCAAGTTCTCAATATGGTCTATGGTTTCTTTAAGAGTCAATGTCTGACAAACTCCATTTTCAGGACCCCCAATATTTATTTTTCTATTGTCTGTTATTTATCACAGTTTTTACTGCATTGTTTTGTCTCCTTGACTGTCTGGTATGTACATGTATATGAGAAGCTATACAGTAATGTGAATCTAGGATAACATTATCTTTATCTAAGAAAATTTACATCTGCTCTTGGCAGACATTCTGGGTCACTGGCAGTTACAGACCATGTTAATCCAATGACAGGAATTGAGATTATTTGAAGCTGGGCATGGTAAATTTAACAACTGCTCTGCTTCTCATTCACACTTACAATAGGATATAGTCTTCAGAGTCTCAATCTAAAGTCTTGCATATTTATCCAAGGTCCCATCCTTGGAAGACACTGAAGTGCAATATTTATTCTCCTACCCAAGAGAGCTATAAAAGTTCTGCTCCACTCCTCAATCAGTTGCTTCTTCTGGCATTAGCCAAACTTCTTGCATAAACGCTATCCCAAATGTCTGGCTCGCTTACCTAGTTTTCCTTTTCTAAGAGTCTCAAGACCCAGCATCTCTCATGCTTTGTTAGTCCTCTATTCTACCCTAACAGGTGATTTTTATGTTGTGTCCATCTCTTCATGTGCCCAGAAGAAGGGTTATTCCGAAACACATTATCAGTCATTACCATAAACAGAAACTCTATAATCCATTTTCCAAAATCAACTTACGCAACATTTTTAAGACAAAAAATAAACAGATAATCATTAATGGCTTCTCAATATATTGATCATAAAAATCCAAATCTATACTAATGATAGAGGAATATGCAAATTGTCCAGGATGCTATCACAGTAATGACTGAATAGCAGGCTGCATGGGGCGACCAGGCCTGCAGGAGGGTTAGTGAGAGATGACCAAACGACTGAACAGCAGGCTGCATGGGGCAACCAGGCTGGCAAGGGGGGCAGTTAGGGGTGATCAGGCAGGCAGGCAGGTGAGCAGTTAGGAGCCAGCGGTCCTGGGTTGTGAGAGGGTTGTCCAACTGTCGGTTTAGGCCTGATCCCTGGTCTAAACCAGCAGTTGGACATCCCCCGAGGCGTCCCAGATTGGAGAGGGTGCAGGCTGGGCTGAGGGAAGCCCCCTCCCCCCCGTGCACAAATTTCATGCACCAGGCCTCTAGCATGCTATAATGTACCACCACACCTGGCCACAGTCTGTTTCTTTAGCCTTACCTTAACTCCTCTCTCCTTAACGCAGGTAGTCCCACAAGATGAGCCTTTCTGCTCCTCATACACACCAAACAGCTTCCTGCTTCCTATTCGCTTTCATTGCTTGTTTTGGAATACTGTCACCAGAGCTTTGCATGACTGACTCCTGTACTTCCTTACCTTCACTCAAATATTACCTCCTCCAAACAGCCCTCCAACCAGTGAACTTCCTTGTTACGTTCTTCTCTATTGCAACCACACCCTCTTGATTTGTTTATAGCATTTATCACAACCTCCGATCATCTCTTGTCATTAGAATTTTATTATTGTAAGGACAGAACTTTCTGAGTCATCACTACTTCTTTGCCACAGAGAATAATGCCTAAAACATAGTAGCTACTCCTTAAATATTTATTAAAGCAAATTAATTATAGTCCAGGACTATAAGCAAATTCATTAACTTCTTGGGCCCTCCATTTTTCCACATTTCCTTTTTAGGTGGGGTGACCAAAAGCACAATGCCCAGCCCCTTGTTGGTTGCATAATAAATAGGAAAGTATCTAACACCTAGAAGACATCCAATAAAATTCCCTTCACTTCCCTCCCTCTTCCCTTCCCTTTGCCCAGTAGTTACTAGATGATAAAGCACAGTAAGCATCATTTTGTCTTTTGGCACAACCTATCCCCTGGAAAATGTAATGAGGTTTAATTTCTAACACAATAAAGTTACAGATTGTATGAGGGGCAGTGTGTTCAAATTTCCCTGGAAGCATATAGATATTTTCCTTGGTGCTTCTTATGTGATCTTGATTTTTAAAAATTCATTTTTGTTTCATGAAAAATAAATGTTTCCATATGTAAAAATCAGTCAAACTAAAATAAATATTTATTTGATTTGGATTTGGCATTAATTTGTGTATAGTAACATTATTGAAGAAATAACAAAATGCTTGCCTCTGCTGTGAATCCATTACTGACCGTCACTTTGAACTCCCCAGTCACTATCTAATTAAGGCATCCCCTGGATTTTATGTCCTAGAAGTGAGATGGACATAATTCATGTACTGTAGGACCCCTCGCTACCTGATGGTTAAATGGTCTGAGTATATGTGGCTCTTTATTAAATTAGATTTGGCTGTGATTTGTACTGTATTTGTGTTGAGACATTTTGGAACTTCAATTCCCATTATTTCTGTTTTTAGGTTTCTAACGAACAAGCATTTCACCCAGGATGTCTCATTAGTAGAGGCAGCAGCCTTGGTAGGTTCGCTCTGTACCCCATTCCGTGGGGGAGCAGCGTGATGGCATTCTGCGGAGGTTGGGGGGCCCACAGTCTGCTGCCATTGAGCATAGAACATGAGGTAATGCATGCATAATAAATCATCAACTCCAAACACTTCTTTCTTGATTTTCTATATCCATAATATATAAAGCCTTGTTCCCGGAGAAGTCATTCCATGAAGAAAGACTCAATTTATTCCATCAAATTGTCTCGCTACCTACACCTGGCATTTAGGAACAAAAAAAAAGACTTATTTATTAGGATTTCACCCTAAAATTCCTTGCCTTCCATTTGTTCGTAGATAGCAGACTGCAATTTTTTGCGTGCTTAAATACTTGGTGACCCCATTATAGAGGGAGCACAGAATAAAAATATTCCATGTGTCATAAATACAGTCATTATTTCTAGCGCACACTAAAAATTACCAGTATCAGCACAGATAGAGAAACCTTCAAATTTAAGTCACAAGATAAAACAGAGTAAATAACCACTTTTTCGCGGTGAATGTGAGGCTATAAATCCATCAAATGCGAAAGCAGAGCTGTGCACACTGAGGTTTAATATAATCTGCCTGGAGAACTTCCTCGCAGCTAGACGCATCCCTTATAACGTTTTCATTAGAGCAGCATTGCAATCAGAAATAGATGAGAACCCAACTCTTGGTGGAGCGAGTCTCTCATATTGTGAATGGATTTTGACATTATTAGTGGATTTATTCAGCTGAAGGTAAGTGATTTACTTGGAGATGAAAGATACAATTTCTTAGCTTTATTAGTTCTCTCAGGGACACACAAAATTGACAAAATTAGATGACTTTGAGAGTTCCTAATCATATAACGTGAGTTATTAATTATTTCTCCTTTTTGAATAGCCTGGTATTAGTTATTGCTTTGTAGACCACATTTCATTTTCTCAGCTATTAGATTGGTTTATATTCTCATCCCAGTGGAACAGACATTTATTTGTGAAGCCTTTTACTAGCAATTTCTCTTGGGAAACTTCTCTAGTGTGTTTCGAATGTTTGGTAGGCTTTCCAAAAATCTATAATTATTAAATCCCAAAGAGTGGCCGAATTGCTTATAGATGTCTGTTTATCATCCTTACATTCATTCATTTCTTCATCCAGTCATACACTTAGAATAATATTACCTACTTCTTGAGGTTCTTATAACATAACACATACATAAGGTGTTAGGGTAGTACTGGAACATAGCTATAGCTCACTAAATGTTACTTATATGTATTAACCTAACTCTTAGTCCCATCAATAATTAGATTTCCGTTAGTATACTCAAAAAGGTTGGCTTGTGTGTCGATTGCTGGAACCCCCAAAAAAACTTTTCCAAAGAAATAACATTCTCAGAGGGTCCCAACCTACAAAAGCTTTGTCAACCCAATGTACAGCTGAGCATGTGCACTCATACTACGAACAGCCTAAAATGCTTGGCCCACCCCGAGAGCCTTCTATTCCATTCTCATTAAAGTAGGGACTCTCCGAGTTCTGAGCTGCTTTTAATTTAATTCCCACCCCAGGAGTTTTCAGGAAGAACAGGGTGGAGATTCCAAAATTCATTGAATGGAAGAGGAAGTTCCCTGGGTAATATGTAAGATCTTGGTCCTGAGTGGGTGGTAGTTTTCAGGGGAGACTTCGTTGGGGTAAATCTCTGGCTGTTCCATGGTTGGAAGTTAGCAACCCATGGGTAGATTTGGGAAGCTTCTGTTTTCTGTGGGTAAGAGGTTTGAATTTATACCAGCATCTTAAAATCTGAGAATTATAAGCATGGCTCATATTTAGTGGGTGCTCTTATGTGCCAGAAATTACTAAAGTCTTGGTATGGATTGTTTAGTAATCCTCAAAGCAGCCATAGGGATACGCACTCTTATTATGCCCATTTGACTCTAAGCAGTGTTAAGCTTACATAGCTTAAGTGACTTGCCTGAAACGACAGATTTAATGCGCGGCTGTGCCTAGATTTAAATTGATTTAGTCTGATAGAAGAACTCCGAAATCTGAATGTCCTCTATGCTGCTTTAAATAAGTGGCTCAAATCAGAGAAAAGGGAGTTTAAAAACCAACCTGGTTATTGGGCTTAAACACATAATGTGACAAGGAAACCAAACAATTTGGGTTGTGGGTAATTCAGATCATGAAATGCTGTGCTCACTACATGAAACCAGCTACGTATCTAAAAGTCAAAACGAGGGGTCCATTGGCCTGAAAAATGTGCATAGTTGCCTCAGTTTTCATTCCAAGAGCTAAAAGAGAAAGTACATTTGTTTCCACTCCAAACTGGCGTATGTATCATGATTGTTTTCCAGGTCACATCTGCAGTAGCTGTCACTCCTCCTAAGTGAACCTCGGCTGGAATAATGCTGTGCTTTCCAGGTGACCGGCCTGCAGCGGGCCTGGGCTGAGTCCTGGGAAGAAGGCCTGAGGATGAGCAGTGAGCAGAGGAAATCACTGAGCCGGGCCTTAAGCTCTTCACACCGTTGGGTCTGGGGAGCCCTCCAATCACTGCAGTGTGTGGGGTGTGGGCCAGGCCTGGAGAGACTTTATTCATTCCCCCCCTTTTCCGAGGAAACAATGGGCTAAAGCTGGAGGAAAGGAAGAGAGGGGAGGGAGTGGGGTAGCAGTAGGGAGCCTGCGCGAAGTGTTGGCACCGCGGGCTGTATGTAGGGTCTGAACCGTGAGGCAGTGATGCAAAGCACATCCCGAAAGCAAGACTAGCCCTGGAAGCTTCTAGAACTCAGTGCCAAGCATCTGTGGCCTGCCTCTGGAACATTGGTGTCTCGCTAAGGGGAGAAGGATGCCACAGCTGCCCGTGTTGTCTGCAGTGCTGTAAGCCTGTCACAGCCCTGACTGCTCACATATGGCCACCAGGTCTTTCAGCCCAGGGTCCCTTCGCTCTACAGCAGAGACGGACACCACAGCTGTGTCCAGGGAAGCCACCGTGTGAGCTTGTTTGTTTCACGAAAGCTCCAGTCACCACCACCTACCACTCCCCCTCCCCCGACTGCCCCAAAGACACAAATCTAATTCTTCCCCCTGTGGAAATGAGCTCTGTGTTAATAATAGAGCTGCCGTGCAGATGCTCAAAATGGAAATAGCTGGCATTTCCCTAACAAGGCTCATAATTCCCTGAGAAATAATGGATTTCCAGTGAAATAGCTCGAGTCCAAGAAGGGTGGTTATAATTCATGACCAGACGCCCAAACGAAATCAAAATCTGGGAAACATGCAAAGTGCTAATTTTCTACATCAGTGGAATTGATCAAGTTCCCACTGATTAATTTGGTTGTTCCAATGGTAGTGCTGTGTTTGCCTGGCAAAGACGTCTGAGTGACATTGATTCAAATATTAGTGCACCTCCCGGTTTTGTGAAAAGCTTTTAAAACAGTAAACCCAAACCCTTCGAGTGACAGGTGGTCGAGATGGAATTCTTTATTTCTATTTTTAGTCTTCTTTATCCTCGGAGGCCAAGCCTCCCTTTGCTTTACCAATGAGGTGAAGAGCGACATATCCTTGGACAGCAATCACCATGCCATTCTCAAGGGACTGAAGCTCCATTCATCACTGTTGCTTTAGTTCATTAGTAGCTTTTCTGAAGGAAGTGTTTGTTATCTAATAATTGCTCTTTATAATTTACTTGGTTGAAAAATATGCTGCTCCTAAAATGCTTACACACAGTTCAACATCGGTACGATGGCCTAAAAGCTCTGTTGCCCTACCTTAAATGTGTGATAGAAAAACATGGCCTGGTGATGCTGAGATGAATACTGGTGTCTGTCTGCCCCCCACTTCACAGATGTAATCTCCCAGAAACTGTGACTATTCCTTTATTTGACAAAAGAGACCTTGAAGGTGTGATTAGGCTAAAAATCTTGAGAAAATTATTTTGGGTTATGTGGTGGGCCCCATGGGATCACAAAGGGGTTTTTTTTATGTTTCTTTTTTTAAAAATTTTCTTTGTTGATTAAGTTATTACATATGTGTCCTTATTCCTCCATTACTCCCACTCATGCCCTCACCTCCCCCCCTATTGTCTGTGTCCATTGGTTAGGCCTATATGCATGCATACAAGTCCTTTGGTTGATCTCTCCTCCTTACCCCCACCCTCCCCTACCTTCCCTCTGAGGTTTGACGGTCTGATCGATGTTTCTCTGACTCTGGATCTGTTTTTGTTCATCAGTTTATGTTGTTCATTACATTCCATAAATGAGTGATAGCGTGATATTTATCTTTCTTTGACTGGCTTATTTCACTTAGCGTAATGCTCTCCAGGTCCATCCATGCTGTCGCAAATGGTAAGATCACAGAGGGTTTTCCCTGCGGGAGGCAGGAGGTCAGAAGGAGAGAAGGGTATGGGATGACGCAAACAGATGTGAAGGTGCGACACTGCTGACTAAAGATGGAGAAAGGGGATGAGTCCAGGAATGCAGCTCTGTGAACTGCAAGCAAGGCCAGAGGTTTCCCAGGTAAACACCAGACAAGCAGCCTCAGCGGGAGTCGCTTAGGAGATGTTACCAAATTGCCTGGGCTTGGGCCCAGCTGGGGTGGGGAGGGTGTGAGCAGGTCTGCATCTTCCATGTTGAACCTCCAGGTGGGCCTGGACTTGCTCCTGGATTTACGGTGAATTCATTATTCCTCTATCACCAGCCCCCCCTTACACCTGGGCCCTGGATGCCCTCCCTGCCTCTCGGACCCGCCTGCACTTAGTCAGACGGACTCACCGAGCCTGCCTCAGACCCCGTGTGCCAGGCAAACCATGCAATGTGTCCTCCAAGATGTCCTACCCTTTGGGGAACTCTCTCCGAATTCTGCTAACAATATCAGTCTTTCCAGATCACCTCAGGGCCAAAGGTCAGAAGCGTTTTTTATGTTATTTTTAAGAAGCCTTATTATTTGTACATTTAGACCTTCAATCAATCTGAAATGGATTTTTTCACTGCGCTGTACAGAAGAGAGATTAATTCTTTTAAAACTATGGACATTGAACTGACTCAGCACCATTTAGAACAAAAAGACCATCGTTTCCCCACTGAAATGCAATGTAACTATTGTAATAAATCAAGAAGCTATATACACGCGGGCTTTCTATTCTGTTTCTAGTCTACTGATCTATTTGTCCGTCCTCGCACCCATACCACACTATTTTAATTTCTATAGTTGCATAGACCATCTGATATCTGATAATTCTCCTCAATATTGCTTGGACTATTCTTATGCCTCTGTATTTCCATATACATTTTAGAATTAGCTTGTCAATTTGCATACACAGACACACACCACAAAACTGCTGGGAGATTAATTAGGATTTCTTGAATCCATAAATCAACCTGGAATATATCTCTATAATAATTAATCTTATCCATGAATGTAATATATCCCTCCATTTACTTGGTTCTTTCTAAATATTTGATGTTTCTGGTGCTACGTAAAAAGGTTAAAATTTCATTTTCTGTTGCTTTGTTGCCGATATATAGAAATGCAATACTAAATCCACTTACCCTAATAGTTGCTTATAAATTATTTTTGCATTGTCATGCTATTTGCAGTTTATAAGCATCGTCCCCTTTTTCAAATGTATGCTTCCTATTGTAATTTCTTGCCTTATTGCACCAATTAGGCTCCGCAGTACAATGCCAAGTAGAAGCTTTGACACCATTTTCCAGTTCGCAGACCTTATCTTTTGCTATGCCTGCTGATGTTCACTCATGGAATTAATTTCAGATATTGTTTTTCAGGCCTGGGACTTCCACTTGATTATTTTTAGATTCCAATTATTTGATGAAATTTTCCTTTCATCTACTTTTCCATCTTTCCCTCTATTCTGCTGAGCATACTTATTACACTTAAAAATCTTCACCCGCTAACTTTAATATCTAGATACTTCAGAGTCTCCTTCCTTTCTCTCTGTTCTGTGGTCCTGTCTCTGAACATGTCTAGCAATTTTAAAATATGGAATGATAGACATTTTGTGTGAAATAGCTAAAGTGGCTACAAACGATATTGCCTTTTTTCGAAGAGAAATAAGTTTCCCTCACTCAGCAGGGGTGGGTAGGGAGCTAATCACCTCATCCAGTTAGGAAACAGTTGGACTGGCTTGTAGCTTTGGCCATTTTAGGTTTATCTCTTGTTCCTCTGGTTCCGGCGTCCCAGCCTTCTAGAGCTTTCGCCTCAGGGCCCAGGGCATTTTTTAATTGAGATCTTTCTCCCTGACCGGTTCTGAACGCCAGTCTGTCTTCTCAACATCACAAGAGCAAAACATTCCCCTCTGCCGCGAAGAGGTCCGTGCTTAGCTTTCTGTACTCCCGCTCAGAAGTCAGCAAATGCTTGAAGGGAAAACCTGCCAGGAGTGGACAGCCAGTCAGCTCTCCACTTTCACCACCCAGCCCGCAAGCCCTGGAAGCCCTGATGGTTTCTGTGTGGCTCCCAGCACTGGCTCCCACCCAGACAGAGCTCAGAGACTCGGCTTCTGCCCCTCACTCAAATGGCAAGTCCTCCAGAGCCAGAGGAGCTACTGCTTGCAGTTCTATAGGGAACATCACTCCCCTCATCCTCTTTGCTTAGGAAATGGTGGGGCACCTTTCAAAATATGACTTCTGGTTTTGTTTTTATTTTACTATTATTATTATTTTCTTTTTCCATCACTATTGATCCCCTCCTATACCCTCTTCCACTTTCACCCTCCCATCCCCACCCTGCTATATAGCTTTTCTAGTCAATCTCAGTGTGTGGATTGGTCTGCAAGAGAGAGAGAGAGAGAGAGAGAGAGAGAGAGAGAGAGAGAGAGAGAGGCTTCAGGCAAGATACAGCCTATGGAAGTGACAGAAGTGAAATAACCCCACACTCTGAGGATAAAGAGGACTTGTCTAGCATGAAGGCTGGCCTCTGTGTGTGATCCCCCTAGAACTACCGCCGGCTGATTTCATGTGATGTTCGTTTTTAGTGACGAATTCATTGCCCACGGAGAAAAGGTCAGGGGGATTAGGCTAACGTCCACGCCGCTTCCTCCCTTCTCTGGTTCTCCCTTAAGAACCATGAGTTCCACTGCAGCTTAAAATGGCTAATTCACAGAGAAGGAAACCATTTCAGCCGGGCCACAGCCCTCACGTTTCCATAACTCACTAATTAAAATTATCTAATGTGCTTGATTCCACGCACATTTTTCTCTAGAAGTCACAGTTATTACAGATTTCAACCCATTTTTTCACATCCCCCCAAATTCTTCTCTGGGCCAGATTTTGAAGCTCTCAGACAACATTAAACATATTATGCCATCTTTCCCGATCACAGTCAACTGAGATGTTTTTATGTATCAGCTTTCTCTGACCTTTGGTTCATTCCTAGTATATTTTTCCCCTGTGTCCTTTGTCCCACCTTTGAGTTATCAAATTCTGACAGGCAGGGTCACTGAGTGATGCTGACTGCACACGTGGGCGGACTGTCCAAAGCAATCCGCATGTGATCCGTTCACAGAGCATTATACCTCGGCCTGGTGCTCGCAAGGAAAAGGGAGGTTTATAGCACCTATTCGTGTCTTTCCGGAGAGAAGTCAGTGTCCATGCAAATGAGGGACTGGCACGACTCCCTAAGTGAAGTGTTGCTGCCCCAAATGCCAATGCACTTAGGGGTTCGGGGTGCTCGCTTCCTCAGGAGCAGGCCCTCGTCTTTCCAGGCCCCTCCTTCCTTCCCTCAGGCCTGTGGCCTGTGCCCTGCTCTCTCCTAAGCGCCAAGGGCCTGCTTTTGCTTCCGGGACATGTTCCAGCGGGCTGACTTCTCCCACCTCGGTAGGTAACTTTCCAACAAGCTTTCTCTTATCATTTGGAAGGACAAAAGTCTGGCTTCTATCACCCGCAGTGAGATAGTGAGTGTTTAGCTTCCACGTACAGGTGACTTTGGCAATGACCAAAGGCACTGTTAACACTTCACCATATATCTTTCCTGTAAGTCCCCCTGGCCAACACATTGTGTAGGGCGTGTTCGATCCCCATAGACACACGGGTCAATGCGCTTGGCCCCTTCCAAGTGGCCAGTCTCATTTTGCATTCATTTCTGTGATAGATGGTGATACTTGAGAAGCAAAAACATTAGACTCATTACTTAAAAGTGTCAAAGTAATTGTCATTTAGCGATTTTTCACTTCTAAGGGTCGTAGGGAGTAGTGAGGACCTGGAATAATTTGTTCTCATCACTGTTGGCCTTTTGCTTTGAGACCGCTGTGTGTTTGTGAACAAATAAAAGGTAACAAATCAATCCCTCCTATCCTATTTCCCACCCTCTGCCTCCCCCAGGCGTGCCAGAGAGACTCTTCACAGTCATTTTACGTAATCCAAGGCAAATACAGATCTAAGACCTTGTCTCAATGGAGCCTCTAATTATGATGATGTTTTCGGAGCTCATAAGCTGTCTATAGAACACAAATCAGAAACACAAAGATGTTTCTAAACGATCTTTCATCTACATCTTTGAATTTATGTATTTTACTTCCAGTCTGTGAGGCAGTTATCTGCTATTATAATTTAAATAGAAATTAATTCAACCAGAGACCTGCTTGGTCTCTGACAAAGCACTGTGGCTTAATGAGTAAATATGTATTAGCATGTCTTAAAACTGCACATTATTGACCTGAGAGGCAACAGGGAGCTATAATGACTGATTATGCAAATCCTCAATTGCAGATCATCACTGTACTCCATAATGTCATTGATTTACACTAATGTGGGTCTTTCCTTCCCAGGCAGTTATTAATTAGCTGTTCTTTGACACGTACTCTGATGTAGCCTTTTTGTGAGTCCTTAAGGTCCTTTGTGAGAAGACCTCAGGAGGACCTTCCCGTTTGTGGGTAATTGACAAGCCAGATGACAGCTTTTACTGTTGATCATAAACCTGCAACCAATTCACTTGGGCAATGGATTTATGTTTAGAAACCTTTCATTTTAATGTGGGTTTTTTGTGGGGTTTTTTTTGGTAGAGAAAAAGTTTAAGTTCAGGTACATTTTATTTATTATGGTCTAAAGTGCATCTTTTTCTGTAAGGTTGTGTTCAGACAAGTTTTCTAACCAAGTGCATAATTTCTATTGGAGATTTTATCATCACAAAACCTCCTCAGAAGCATCCACTCTATATGAAAAGTCATGCATTTTCAGAGGGTTTTCTAAGCCAGCATTTAAAAGTACATGTCTTCATGTGTTTAATGCATCGCGGAACTGAATTCTGCCTCCTGAGCATCCGATGACTGACAGCATCTCCCTCCCGGAAAAACCCATCATTTAAACTCAAGGTTGTGTTTACCAATCCAGGGTACTCAAGGGCAGATTGTCTAATTACTAATTGGACTAATCACTACATTAGTAGTCACTGCAATCCCCTCCGTCATTTCCCTATCCAATCAAACATCTATGAAGCACTAATTCTACACGCAGTACTGCTTATTCCACAGTGAACAAAGGAGACAAAAATTTCTGTCTACAGGCAGCTTACTTTCTAAGGGAGAGCAGAGATAGAGACAATTAGCAAGAAAATTGGAACCACTCAGAAACCCTATTTTCTTTAATCTGGTCTTTTATTTTGACTTTTTCTTTTGACTCAAACTGACCGGTCCACCTCCCTCTCCCTTGCTTAACCCTTAAGCCCTCGGGACAATGAGGTCTCATCAGCACCCAGGAGGCATATGAGCAAGGTCCTGGATCTATTGACTCTTGAGACAGAGTTTCCAATCCAACTAAACGTAACATCTTGGCCTCGGTTGTGTTTTAGCTCTGGACCCAGGAAAGCATAATGGTCCCATAGAACAAATCCTTGTGAAATTGGACAGAACAACTCCATGGCTAGCATCAGGAGCAGATGCAGTGATAAAGTACCCCCTACCGTAGCACCAACCAATCACTGGGGATCCCGATCCTAACTCTGTGAGTCCCATGATTAATGACATTTTTCTTGACTTGTTGAGGAGTGCTGGGGTCAGAAGGAGCTCTATCATAGATATGACCTTCCTAGATTCTGCCTCTGCCCTAGAAGTACAGCTTCTGGACATTCTAGAAGCCAGAGGGAGAGCTCACCGTCACCTTAGGTATTACTGTCAGTGAACAATGGTTTAAAACTCCAGGGCCTACGTTTTTGGTTTGGTAATTGATTCATTAGGTAATCTTAGGTACCCTCTCAGGGTTTAATTGTTGCAAATGGAATAAATGACCCAACTAGAACGTGTCTGTGGTCCATGCAGGGCCAAGATTCTTTGACATCGGATGTTAATAGCACAGCAGACTCCTGAACAGGTGAATAAGCTGCATTTTTACAGAAGCTAATGCTGTTTTTTTATTCAAGTTAGAGCCTTAAAATAATCTTGAAATTGTGGCAGCTGGAAAATTGATATTTGAGAGGTGTTAAGGAATTTCTATATTACAGAGCTAAGCTGGAATTGGTTCTTGAGGCAAGCCCTCAATTTATTCTAGGAGGGTCCTATTTAGTTCTCTTCATAAATTTCAAGGTAAAAATATTCATTTGCTCTCCCCCCCCCCCACCCACCCCCCACAAATTACTCCTGGGAAAGCCATGGATGGGGGAAGTGATCTAAATGTAGATGTTAAGACTAAGTTTCAGAGAATCAGCTTAAAATGTACTTCATAGTTTTCTTGAATCAGGGCATCCATGCATAGATTCTTATAATGATCACTGCTTTAACCTTCTTTTAAGTAGGTTAGAAAAGTTAAAGGGTTTTCTAGATTTAAGGAGAAGAGATTATGAGCACAAAGCTTTCATGATAAGAAATGAGCTAACCTCTGCAATGGAGTTGGAAGAGAGTTAGCTTGTGAATGAACACTGCTAGGTTCCAGAAGTGATGTCTGCTATCTCATATAAGGTCTCCATTTCTGAGCTTAAGTCTCTTATGCTAAGTCAAGAATCAACTTAAAGACAAACAAACAAAAAAACACACCAAAGATTAAAACTATAAGCTTTCATTAACTGTGCTTTGGAGAATCAATGTGTGCATGTCTGAAAAAGCTGCTATGAACTAACTACCTAGAAGTGACAAAAAGAGAAAAGGAGTCTGTGGCAGGAGATAAACCAAAAATAATTTGTGAAAAAGATAAGTGATCCTTTTGGATTATCAACAATAACAATGGAAGACAAATTCCCTACTAAAAAAATTAGAGTTCCTAAAGTCATTATGAGATTTGAAGGTTTTAGTTGCACATTAAAGAGCAAGGTGGCCTAGGTAAGTTAGGGAATTAAAAGTTATTTCCATTTGAGTCTCTGAATCTATTACTCACAAAATTATATGGCTTGTGAAATAATTTTAAAATGCTGCTTATTGAAAAAAATGTTGATTAAAAAAAAGAATTTTTGATAGACACTGTTCATTGCCTCTCTAGAATAGTTTCTCTCCTTCCCTTTCCTCACCGACCCTAAATATGTTCTAGAAGGGTTCTGCCTTACTGAAAAACTCAGCTTCCCAAGATACCAGTCCAGGAAGCCACTCGGCATGTAAGTGAAAGTCACTGAATGGTCTTGTGGGAAAATTTGTTGAGGAGAAATACTCAAATGACATATCTTTTTGCATCTGCCCTTTGACTTTGTCCTCCTCCTCTTGTCATATCTGGAGGGACAGATGCCTGGAGATGGAGCAGACAACTTGCAACCATGAGGATGGAAGCTGGAGAAGCAGGATGGGAGCAGGCGTTGGATTCCCTGGGGCTTTGTAGAGTCCTCGTGTGAAACATGGGCTTCCTACTTCTGGCCATCTCCTGTGTGAGGAAACTAAAGGTCTATTCAGTGAAGATACACTACTTGTGCTTCTGTTATACAGAACTAAAGAAAATCCTAATTGCTATAATGCTTTACTTATTTCATTTTCTTTCATTTCATAGGTAACAATCCTGGTCTGGCATCTCTGAGGCCTGTATGTAAAGTTGGTGTGTGTTTTTTCTAAATCACAGTAGACTTTCGTGCCTGTATTTATTATCCATAGTAGGGGCCCAGCGTGCAAAATTGTGCGAGACCCAGACCCGGCGCGTCGAGGGACGCAGTGTCAAGGCACCTCCTGGTGACCGGTCTTTGGTCATTACAGCGTTACAACCACTGGGTTTTTATTATATAGATAAATCCAGATGACCATTTGTTTTTGGGCAGAGCCCTGGGATAAAATCAAGGTGACTTACCTACCTGAGGATTGTGTCCTACCTGTTCGTTTCATTAGCTTAGGCTCTTGAGTTTGTGAAATGATTGGCCTGAGGCATGATTACCATAATTTGTTCTTCCTAGAGTCACTATATTTATATGATGGTTGTTTTGCCTTCCATGTAAAGTTTCAAGAAGATAACTCTCTAATATGATTTCAAGGGCCAGAATCCAGTTACATTCAAGTAGTTGTATTATCACAAATGTGTTATTTCCTATAGGTGCTATGAAATCTTTGAATTCAGTTTCAGATGTTATTTTTATAAGGCAAGACATATGTTAATGAGAAGAAATGAAGGTAAAATAAGATTGAACCTCCGATAGACTGAACTCGGGTTAACCCCTACAATTTACATTTGGCGAACACTTGGATTCTTAAACAGCACTGTCAATTCAGTTTTGTCCTCTGTCATCACCAGAGATTCCCCAGGAAACTGAATGAGGTTGGAGTTCTTGAGGATTCTGACCTCTCTAACGTGAAATCCTTAAGGGCACTGTCCATTGCAATCATCTTCATAGTCCCAGTGATGAGACACGGGGTGGCATCCTGCTTGACTATGTTATCACTGAAGCACCTGACAATTATCAATGGGCTGGATATCAATTTCTCTCATGGATTATTCTCTGGAACATTATGTTCCAAATTCATTTTTTTAAAGTATTTCATAATTGAATGCAATGGGGTCATTTAAATATTAAGTGGAACTTCGTGTGGATGGGCATTATGATCTGTGTTTATCACTTAATTCTTATTTTTATTTTCTATGGGTAATCAAGACTGGCTCAAATATAGATTCATCTCTCCTTTCCTTTCCCTAGCTTCCCCCCTCTAATTAGCTCCACAATTTTGCAATAACCCACCATCTGCTTCTAGGTTTGGCCTCTTCCTGAAAATAAGTTGAAAATAAAACCTGACTTCTCATATATTTATTGTTGATAATAAATGGTTATACCACCTTTTCTGGGGGCAGAAGGCATTGTTCTGAGCCTGAGTTTGTAAAGATGTATGATGTGGTCTCTCTATGTGAGTGATGCCGACGTAAGAGACGTCCAAACCTGCAGAGAATTTTTATGAGTTCATTTGAGCCAAACTGATGGCAATTGCTAGAAAGCAAAATCTCCAAGGATTGAGAAAATGGTCTGGAGAATGGCAGTTTTACAGCTTACTTTATACGTTAGAATCAAAGGAGGAGACATACTAGCGAGAGGGGTTATATGAAATTCATTGGTGATAGATCCGAGAGGCAGGAGAAAGCAAAGTGGGGGAAGTCTCTGAGATTGAATAAAGACTAAAATGGAAAGACGTGTACTTCTTTTGTATTGATGGATACAGGGTAGTTCACATTTGCAGCACATAGAGATGGTATGCGGGAACAAGATAACAGTGAGGGTTTCTGAGGTCTCCTGGTCTGGTGCGAGGTGGTACCCTGAGGGGTCTGAAGAAACCCTGGCATTCCAAGGGAATGTTACCTTCCATGCAAAAAGACAGCAGACAGGCTCCGTTAGGGTAAAGGCTGACCTCTGTCAAGGAAGCTACAGGCCTAGAATGTGACTACCGCCAGGACTCACTTTTAATTGGAAGCTATTATGTTCGGATCGTCCTATGTGGTTACTTTGCATTTCTGAGTTTGTAAGGCCCACCACGCAGGCCTCTGGGCTGGTCAGGGTTAGTATGTGGCCCCTTGTTCATACACAGTGACAAAAAAGTTGTGCAAAGCCGATCTCTCAAGATGACATTCTCCATCTGATTTTGAGTTCTCAGCTAAGGTGGGATTTAAGTGTGTTTTGCAGTTAGGATAAATACACCACCCATAGGTGCAAGGGTACTTGAATAGCAATGATGATAACGATAGCCAGCAATGATTACTTACCATGTGCCAGATATCATATTGTGCGTTCTACAAGGATTATTGCATTAAGTCCTCACCACAAAACTGTTTTGTAGTGAACTTTTATTTTTTTTTACTCCCATTTTATAGAAGAGAATATTGAGGGTTAGAGAGCTAGATGCCCAAGATTACCTAGCTAATAAATAGTGAAGATGAGATACAGATCCAAGGTGGTATGACCTCAGCTCTGTCTCATTTCTAAGCAGGAGGACCTGAAAAGACAAATCGTATCTACTTTTGATTCAGTTAGCATAGTTTGGAATTGTGAGCTCTTAAATTATGCTCAAATTAGTGAACCAATACCCCCGGATGTCAGTGTGATGGCTTTCACATCAAGCCGCTCTGCCCTCAGGTTTACTTAATGGGCTGATAAACTGCGGGGATTGTGGACCCATTGTTGAACATCCGCCTGGAAGCGAAAGATAAGGATGCGCATGCTTTGTCTACAGATGCAGCCCGTTGTCATTCAAAGCTGCAAAATACAGCTAAGGAGTTTAAGGACTGAAGGGAGCATAAGTTCAAGACCCAGGAGGAGAACATGAGACCAGACAATATGCCAATTAATGGAATTAAACGGAAAAGATTGAAATTGAGGTCCCCTCCGGAGCCAATGTAAAAGAAAAGGCAGTTAATTCAATAAGGACAAAAGGCTAAGGGAGCTAACAGTGAGAGGATCAGCCTATTTAAAGTTGATAGTGTCTTAAAAATGAAAGAACATGGGCTTGTGATTGCTGTGAACTTACTATGCCCTGGTGGCTCTGTCTAATTTGGCCCCCTTCATTCTCTGAACAAACACGCTCCTCCTGAGATTTCAGGACAAAAGAAACCACCCTTTTGTTGCAGGCAGGCTACAAAAGCGATGGTGATCAGCAGCCATTCACGGAGGGCAGCATAAAGGACCTGTCCGTCATGCTAGTGAAATGTTCTGTCCATCTGTCACATTGCATTCAAAGACTGTTTCCCCACATTCCAGTTGTTTTAAAAGTTGTTATAAAAATAAATGTTATACGTGGACACTCCCCGGGGCCCTGAGCGTGTAAATGTATAGACATACATTTCTCTTTTGCTAAGCAGGTTGGAGGGTGGCACAGGCATGGCAGGGGGTCGCTCATAGAGCAATAACGTGAATCTACATGTCTCCGTAGCAAATAACCGAGAAGGTGAATTTAAGAAATTCTGTTATGGGCTCTGTTCTCTAGAAAAGCAGTTGTTCGGTGTCATTATTCAATTGTGTATCAACAAATTGTGCCCCTGTGGACCACAGCAGGGAGCAGGGTTAAAATGCTACACAAATTACAAAGGCACCAGCATCCCCCACCTGAGCTTGGCAGTGCCCAGGCGGAGGGGCGGCCTTGCCGAGGGTCCACCATGGGTGGAGGCAAATGATGCCAGCTGAGGACACAGGGGTAGCATCTTAGAAACACTATTTGTAGGAAAGAAAATGTAATCAATGGTGTTGATGTAAGAAAAGTTCAAACCTGTAAGAATGTGTCTGAGTTTATTGGAGTAAAACGGATGACAATTGTCAGGAAGCAAAATTTCAACAGTTTGAGAGAACGCTCCAGAGAGTGGCCGTTTTGCACCTTATTTCACACGTTACAGTCAAAGGAGGAGACTGAGGGAGGTTCCATGAAATCCTTGGGTGGTGGATGAGGAAGGGGGGGGAGACTGAGGACATCTCTGAGGTTGGGTACAAAGTAAAATGGATAGACAACTTCTTTCACGTGAGTAGGTTCAGGATAGGTGACACGTTACAGCACAGAGAGGCAGCGGGCTGGGGGTGGCGGGGACAAGATAACAATGAGGGGTTCTGAGGTCTCCTGCTCTGGGGGTTGTGCCCTGAGGGGCTGGGAGAAGGGGGGTACTCTGCCCTTCCAGAGGTCTGTTATCAGAGATGCAAACAGGGAACAGGCTCAGTTAAGGTAAAGACTGACCTTCATCAAGGAAGGTACTAGCCTTGGAGGCCCGAGGCAGACCCTTGGGTTCCAAAGCTTTAATCTCAAACAGAAACTTTAGACACTGGCCTTTGTTTGGCCTCCATAAAGACAAGATTGTGTTTGGCTTTTTGTTTTTTCCACTGCGGGATGGACAAAGATGGGACGTTGGAAACCCAGGGGCTGCCTTCTATTTCCCTGGAATCAATCCTACAACGCCGCAAAAAAAAGAAAGGAATTAGGAGCAAGATCCTGGCCTAGGACATGACCTTGCAACATGGCTGCCTTTCAGGGAGGAAGTATTCGTTTCAGACCATCCTGCGTGGTTACTTCAGGTCCCAGTTTGTAAGGCCGTCACGCATGCCTCCCCTGAGCTGGTCAGCTTCAGTATGTGGCCCCTTTCCCATCCACAATGGGTATGAATAGGGCTAAACCAGTGCAATTACATTAAGGGACTTCCCCATCTTATGTTTACACCTGGAGACTGTCAAGCTTTATAATTGTTCTGTCGCTGATAAATTGCACCCTTTTGTTTTGTATGAAGCCCTGATCGACACAGATTTCTTCATCCAAAAATTTCAGGAGTCAGACCAATACTTTTTATGCTTTCTCCCCTCCTTTGATTTGCTGTGAGTGATTTAGATTTTCTGGCAAATCAGCTATACACCTGCATAGTTTTCTTCTGTTCTACTTCGCTAAGCTTACCTGTACTTTCAACTAATACTAGTTTCACAACTAGTGACAACAAAAGGTGTTAGCCCACGATGAACAAGAACTGTGCCCTGAAGTCTATGAGTTTCTTTGCTCTAAAACATTTCTTTAAAATATTTAATTCAGCCCTGACTGGTTTGGCTCAGTGGATAGAGCGTCGGCCCGTGGACTGAAAGGTCCCAGGTTCGATTCCGGTCAAGGGCATGGACCTTGGTTGCGGGCACATCCCCAGTGGGAGGTGTGCAGGAGGCAGCTGATCGATGTTTCTCTCTCATCGATGTTTCTAACTCTCTATCCCTCTCCCTTCCTCTCTGTAAAAAACCAATAAAATATATTAAAAAATAATAAAATATATTTTAAAAAATAAAATATTTAATTCAAACTGGGGGTAAAGGATAGAGATTCTATCCCATTAAACAAATAGACCCACCTCCCTGTTTCTTGTTTGCCATACAGTTTAGGGCAGGCGTCCTCAAACTACGGCCCGCGGGCCACATGCTGCCCGCCAAGGACATTTATCCGGCCCGCCGGGTGCCGCTGCCTGTCCTGCTTAGCAGCCGACTCGTCCCGGGCCCGCAGTGCACATAGGAATTTGTTCATAGTTGTTTTTTTAAACTATAGTCCGGCCCTCCAATGGTCTGAGGGACAGTGAACTGGCCCCCTGTTTAAAAAGTTTGAGGACCCTTGGTTTAGGGGACTCTCCAGTTCCTGGGAGAAACCTGTCAGGACAGAATTTCATTCAACCTCTCCAGTGAGCCTGAGTCATCAACGAAGAACAAAGGAGGGCCCTTTTGGGGCTCCCGGGATCCAAAGAGGTCGCTCCCAGGACCGAGCAAGTCTAACACTGACACAGATGTGTTTTCCTAGAAATTTTAGTGCACTTTTTAAGGGTTATGAGTTTATACCCAAAAGTCCAACGATGAGAACTTAGAGATAAACTTGAATGAAATATCTGCTCAGAGCGCCCTACAAACTCAAATGTGATAACCTGAAGACACATCTGCACATTATGTGTTCTTGTGTGTTATAAAATACACCTGCCATGGAGAACAAGATCTGCTATGTGCTCAGAGCAACTCTCAGACCCTTCCTACAAAGGCATTATCCATTCCTCTTGTCTGCAAATCTGTATCCCTTATGTTAAAATAAGAATGTGTTCCCAGCTATTTCCTCAATTGATGCCCAAGTAATTTACAATAGTGATCTGCAAAAATAAAGGGGCCCTTTTAAATGAAAAAAAATAGATTTCATTATATTCTCTTCTTAAAAGTGGATAGATGAGGAGGGCAATTAGGTCTGCAGAATGAGAAACATTCATCAAAGACATTCCTGCAAATTTCATAGGAATAGTAGGCCATTCATTTTCTGGAAGATTATATTTTAAACACCTCTGTTATACATATTCATGAAGTACTTTCTAAAGCCATTTTACCTTCTCTCCTAAAGTGCCTGACCTAAAAACAAAGTAAAATATGTATCTGGAAAAGGGCAAAAAAATTCAATTTTCTGTGTTATTATTGCCGATAACATTGTTACTGATTCTTTTCTAACTTTATTGTCTTCTAACGGTATTTGTTCCATTCAGTGGTGAACACCATAAAACTTCCCACCTGGGCATCATGACAAGGAAATGATGTTATTTTGGTGATCCTGGGAGTAAGAAATCTTTTCTCCCTCTTCTTTATAGCTGACCTTTCCAGAAATGAATCTCTCTTGAGTAGCCACCCTTTCATTTGTTATATATTTTTTTCAAACTAGACGGTCACATATTCTTGAATGACACAGTATTTCTTAACACCTAGGAATAAAACGAACACCATTTCTTTGTTTTTTAACACTCAGGTATTCTTACACATTGAATACAATCTTCATTAGTAATATACTATTTTATGTCTGGTTTTCTTTTAAGGGGTTTACATGCGTTAGAATAGATCTCCTGCTAAACAGAATGCAATTAAAAACACACAAAATCTTGGAAATGCTTGGTTAGATATTACTGAGCTGGAGAAGGTGCCCTTGGCCAGGAGGGTTCCGTGCAGGTTACACGGAGTTTTCCTGGGGTGTCTAATAAAGGAGTCAGGGGTCTAGACGCTGCTGTGATTTCAAGGTCACGGCAGAATGCAGGACAGTGCTGAGCTGAAGGAAAGGAATAAGAACGTTGGAAGGGACGCTGTTTTATTTCTTTTGGTTTTCCTTTTTTTTAAAATGGCCTTGTCATTTCACACCTAGCAGTAGGGAGATCTTGACCTAGTTCTTTTTCTGTCCCAAATCAACCATTACCTAGATCTTTTATGTGAATCTACTTCTGTGCATTGATGCTGTTCTGTGGACAGGGTGGTAACAGCTGTTCCTAACAAAAAAATACCTTGGAATGATCTTGTCTGAAACTCCATGGTCTTTTCTCCTATGCACTTACGTGTGTGTGTGTGTGTGTGTGTGTGTGTGTGTGTGTGTGTATGTGTAGTCCAATGCAAGCTTATCACATGTCCAGATCTGTGTGACCAGCACCACAGCCAAAGTTCAGAACAGTTCTATCTGAAGGAGCCCTCATCCTTTTACAGCCACAGGCCCCTCCTCTTTTTTAAAAAAATATATTTTATTGATTTTTTACAGAGAGGAAGGAAGAGGGATAGAGAGTTGGAAACATCGATGAGAGAGAAACATCGATCAGCTGCCTCCTGCACACCTCCTACTGGGGATGTGCCTGCAACCAAGTTACGTGCCCTTGACCGGAATCGAACCTGGGACCTTTCAGTCCACAGGCTGACGCTCTATCCACTGAGCCAAACCGGTTTTGGCCAGGCCCCTCCTCTTGACCCCCTTCCTAGTCCCTGACAACTACTAATCTGTTCTTCATCTCTACCTTTTGGCATTTCAAGAATACTAGATAATAGAATCATGCAGTAGTAACCTTTTGAAATTGGTTCCTTCCCCCCCACCCCCACCCCCACATTCCCATGTCCGTGAGATTCATCCAAGTTGTATATTTCAATACCCTGTGCCTTTTTTTTTTTTTTGCCGAGGAGTGTTCCACAGTATGGATGTACCACAGTTTGTTTAACCATTCACCCCTCAAAGACACTGGGTTGTTTCCACGTTGACGCTAAATAAAGCTGCTATGAACATTCAAAAATATGTTTTTGTGTGAACATAAGTTTCCATTTTTCTGGGATACATGCCCAAGAGTGCAACTGCTAGACTGTGGTAACCATCCTGAGCATATGCTTAGCTGTGCGAAGAACTTCCAGTTCTTTCCAGAGTGACTGTATCATTTTGCGTTTCCATAGCAGCGCCTATGTGGTCCGGCTGCTCTGCATCCTCACCAGCGCTCGGGTTATTGCCTTCTTTACTGTATTGGAGCCTTTCTGGTCGGTGTGTCCTGATCTCTCACTGCGAGGTCCTCTGAACAGACCTCACACTGTGGGCTACCCTAGCATTTACATAGTTAAACGCATTGGTACTAGTCTTAGCTTTGTTTACTTTCTACCACTCTCACTGAACCCATCCTCTGTCAGCGACAGGTGGGTGATCAGTTAAGGGCTGGTGTTCTCACTCCTGGTCAATGACCGCTCCCTGGGAGGGCTTGGGGATGTAACGTCTCAATTCTGGTTTTCTGGGTTTTACTGGTACCTTCGCTTGCTCTGTTATTTGTTGCAGAAAATTTGCCAACTCTCTTCGCAGTTCGGTCGGCTGACCCCGTGCGCCCCCTTTCTGCTGTGCACGCCTCCGCGTATTTGGTGTGCTCTGTTGCTCACGGTCCCACACGTGGGTCCCTGCTTCCTCTGATGCTTGCTCTCTGCTTCGGGTCCCATCTTCGGGGTCCCATCTTCGGGGTGCCCTCTGCTCCTGGCCCTCCCTGTCTGTGTCCTTCCCGTCGTACACTGGCTTTGCCCCTGACGCCGCCATTCACACGTGTGTTGCTCACCCAGGGTCACGGCGTTCCCTTTGTCTGTAGCTGCTGAGTAGCCCACGCTCATGGGACAGGCTGTTGCCCTCACGCGAAAGGCGCTGCCTCTAAGGAAAAGCCTGGCTTCTCATCAAGGTTATGGAGAGCGACCCAGTGAAACATCCATCTCCTGCTTCTGTTCTTCTAAGCACTGAGAGCAGCAGCTGTTACATGCTTCACAGGCATCCGCTCTCTCTCCAGGTTCCTGTGTGTGTGTGTGTGCGCGCGTGCGTGCATGTGTGTGTGCATATGTGTACGTGCATGTGCACATGTGTATGTGCATGTGTATATGTGTGCATGCATGCATGTGTGCGTGCATCTGTGAGTGCGCATGCATGTGTGTGTGCATGCATGTGTGTGCATACATGTGTGTGTGTGTGTGTGTATTTTTATTCTAATGTGTTAGGGACTGTGGACGCTCCTGGAGACTGAAAGTCATATGTCTTGTTCTCTGCCCTCAAAGGCCTTACCGTCTAACTGGAGAGTGATCTTTGCCTTCCTTTGACCGTGACTGCTTGTGGTTAACACTGGGAATACATGTGCATTGTCCAGCGCCAGCGAGTGACGCATCTTCAGTGTGTGACACTGCTTACATTAGGGTGCCAAGAATTACCAGGCCTGAGAATGACTGTCCGCAAGCTCTGGAAGCACTTCTTTGTCTTCTATGCGATGTTTTTTTATAGCGACGACCTTTGACCCCATTTCTATTCTCACACCCTCTCCAGACCCTTCCTCTGAGGTTCTCACTTTCCGATCCTGAAAGGCCTGGCTCAGTCCTGCTCCCCTCAGCGGCGTCTCAGGCAGAGCCCCAGCTTGCCTTACAGCCAGGACTGCTGCGGCCTCGGAGAGAGGGGCCCGCCGAGAGCCCCGACTGCGCTGCCTGCCTCTCTGCTCCCTCCTGCGCGTCTCCTGGGGAGAAGGGGGGCCCAGCTTTCTAGGGCTCCCTCCGAAACCCTCCTGTAAACGCCCCGAGCAAGCTGCCTCCGGGGATGCATGTTCATCTCTGGGCCCTGGAGAGCGCTCTCAGAATCCACCTGGATTCCACTCTATTCCTTTTCCACGAGACTCTATTATCCCGTAGAAATGACAGCCTGGATTACTAATTCTTATTCCAGGTGTCTGTCCTCTTTAGATAGCAAGTAGACAAAAACTCTTTCCTTGAGTATTCTAGAAACATTTATTTACCTATCTTCCCTGGTATTTTTAAGTTGGAAAATTCACCGAATACGTTCAATCATGAAACGTGTTATGCAGCAGTCCTGTGCCTGGACATGTGCCAGATGCTGAGATGCAGACACGCCTTTGCCTTCCAGAGCCACACAAGAAAGATGGGGAGACAGGGCACTGAGAGGGAATGATGGCAAATTATTAATGTCATCTAGGACATCATTCATTTTAATGTATTTTATTGATTTTTTACAGAGAGGAAGGGAGAGGGATAGAGAGTTAGAAACATCGATGAGAGAGAAACATCGATCAGCTGCCTCCTGCACACCTCCTACTGGGGATGTGCCTGCAACCAAGGTACATGCCCTTGACCGGAATCGAACCTTGGACCCTTCAGTCCGCAGGCCGACGGTCTATCCATTGAGCCAAACCAGCTAGGGCTAGGACATTATTCTTTTTAATCCTCCCCCAAAGATATGTTTTGATTGATTTTGAGAGAGAGAAAGATGTGAGAGGGGCACATCTATTTGTTGCCTCCCATACACTCCAACTCCTTAACCAGAGATCAAACCCACAACCTAGGAATGTGCCCTGACCGGGAATTGAACCCACAACCTTTTGGTGTACAAGATGATGCTCCAACCACTGAGCCACCCATCCAGGCTCTAGTACATGATTCTATAGGAAAACAAAAGAAGTTACCCATCCTATCTTTCTCCTTAATATTCTCCAAGAAAGAAAAGGAACATGATATAATGAAAAGTTTTGATATAAAGATAAGCTGTGAAGTAAAACAGATCTGGTTTTGAGCTGGTCCATGCCTTTTACTAGCCACAGACTGCTGTAAGTCACACCCGCTTAGCCAATTTCTTATCTGTAAAATGAGGATAATAAAAAGTAGTTCTCCTGGTTGTCCTAAGGGCTAAATGAGCTATAGGAAAGAATGAAAAGCACTTGAATATGTAGTAGGTACTCAAGTATTTGTGGAGTGAACAAAGGAATGTATATCATTGACAACAGTCTCTGGTAAGCATCTTACCTAATAATAGACGAACATGTAAATTGACCGTACCTCTGCTACGCCACCAGCCAATCAGGAGTGATATGCAAATTAACCCAACAAAGGTGACAGTTAATTTGCATACACAGGCCCTGAGGAACAGGACGCTTGTGTCATTGCCATGGTGACGACACAGGCATTCTGCCCCACCCCTGGTCTCTCAAGGCTTCTGGGCAGCATGGGAAGGCGGGGCCGGAGCAGAAAGAAGGGAGGCGGCGTGGGAAGGCGGCTCCTGGAGAGGAAAGAGGCGGCTCCGGGCCTGAGCGGAAAGGGGCTGGGCCAGAGTGGAAAGGCGGTGCCAGAGCCAGGGAAAGGAAAGCCCGTTCTAGCACAATTCTTTGTGCGTCAGGCTTCTAGTCCTATATAATAAGAGAGGAATATGCTAATTATCTGTTACGCCCTGAGGTGTAACGACAACCACGTAATGACCGGATCACGAATCAGCAGGAGGGTAGGGCAGCAAGCTACAAGCAGGGGGCGGAGAGCTATAGGAGGGAGCAGGGCAGCAAGCTATGAGGGGGGACTGGGGGGGGGTTCAAGGAGGGCGGGGCAGTGGGCGGAGAGCTCCAGGAAGGCGGGGCAGGGAGCTACCAGCAGTGGAGAGCTACTATTGGCTGTGGGCAGGTGGCCAGCTGAGGCCAGTGGCAGCAAGCTACTCGCACACGGATTTGTGCGCAGGGCTATTAGTGTAAATATAACATGCCACAGTGTTTCACTGTCACAAGGATCTGGGTGTGAATCACAGCTCTTTCCTTTCCAAGCTTTGCCTCCATGAGTAAACAAATTTTTTGATTCTCAGTTTCTTTGACTCTAAAGTGAGGACAATAAAACTTACTCCATAAGATATGTCAGAAAAATGGAAAAAGATGATGTGCGTAAATCAGTTAGAGTGCCTAGAATATGGCGAGTTCTCAACAAATATTAATAACTTCGTTACCATATATATTTTTCCAAGTCTTAAAACAATTTTTTTAAGCAGTAAAGACTTTCAGATGGAAAGCTGATCACCCACTTATCAGCGTCTGTTTTACATTGTGACCGTTGTCCAGAATACACTAGGCAGTCAGCTGGTCACACAAATAAATTTCTAATATTTTCAAGGAAATTGATTATTCCTGGAACTCACCATTCAGTGTGATTCTGTTTTGTTTTTTCCCTAGATGGTCTTTAGCAGAGTAACAAATTCACATCCAATCTTAGCTTACCATCTTTCAGGAATAAACCTTGAATTTTGTCAAATGCTTTTCCTGTGTCCATTATACTAATTATAAGGGTTTCTCTCCCTTTTTTTTTTTTTTTGAGGACATGCTGAAATAGAGTAAATGATTTTTTGAGTAACAAGCCAGTTTTACTTCCTGTGACAAGCCTAAATGGAACATAATGAATTATTTTGTTCTTAGATATTTTAGAATTCAACTTAAGAATCTATACTAATAAAAGGGTAATATGCTAATTAGACTGGATGTCTTCCTGACAACCTTCCGGACGTCCTTCCTGACGAAGCCGGGCCCGGGACAAGCCACTTGACCCATGATCTGGGTTGCCAGCACCTGCAGCTGCGGCCTGGGATGCAGCCCGGGCGAAGCCGCCCACCCACGGTCCGGCCTGGGTGAAGCCAGCCCGAGTCCCAGGTGCCTGTGGCCAGTTGGAGGAGGGAATCCTGGGTCCCAGGCGCGGGGCTGAGGCAGAGGTGGTTAGGGGCAATCAGGATGGCAGGGAAGCAGTTAGGGGTGATCAGGCAGTCAGGCAGAGGTGGTTAGGGTTGATTAGGCAGGCAGGCAGGTGAGCGGTTAGGAGCCAGCAGTCCTGGATTGTGAGAGGCATGTCTGGCTGCAGATTTAGGCCCAATCTCTGTGGGTGGACATCCCCTGGGGGGGTCCCGGATTGGAGAGAGTGCAGGCCAGGCTGAAGGACCCCCACCCCCATGCACGAATTTTGTGCACCAGGCCTCTAGTACTTTAATAATATTGTATCTATGCTTATGAGTAATACTGGTCTGAACTGATGCTACCCCATTAAAAGAATTGGAAGTGCTGTTCCAGCTCCTGGACAGAGGAGAGCCTGGGCACCCCCAGCATTGGGGATCCCAGTGCTGGGGACCTGGGCAGGAAAAAATGTTACCCAAGAGGAGATTCCAGAGAAGAGGGTCCAGTCTCTGTTTCCTGGACATCCTTTTTCAGGAGGTGCATTTATGAGACAGCGTGCTATAGTGGATAATAGTCTCATCACAAAGAAGGTTGCATTTTACTTCCAGCTCTCTCAGGAGCTAAATGACTTCCTTTTAGCTTGCCTTTCCTCGTTGCAGAAAGAGGGAATTGGATATAGATATGCACATTTTCTTCTTCCATCTAGAGTCTAAGAACCACAAAGCACGCTATCTAATGATTTCCGTGACCAAGTGACACATGGGAAGGTGTAAAAAGCCAGGTTCCTATTATACATATTTTAAAAAATCTTCATGAACTCATGTGCCTCTAAAAAAAAATAAGATATAAGCTAAAGCAATGGCATTTTTACAGATTGTCAAGAACTGCTGAATTTCAAGGGTTTCTGCAGTAAGACACCAACTGAATCCCAAGTAATGGAGATGAGCAGATATTTAACAGGCCTACTTCCTACTCTAATCGTGCTTTGCTGTTAAGAGGTCAGGGGCCCCATTTTTACCTGATTCTAGCCAAGTGGAAGCAGGGCCAATGAAGAAAAGGAGGATGTGCAAAATTATTTTTCAACCTTGAACAAATTAATGACTTTAAAAGCACAGTGTGGGAGAAGACAGACCATTTAGTCTGAACTCATCACATCCACATGCTTTCTGAACAAGTATGTATGCTGAAATAATAACTTTTTTTCCATTCAGATTGCTATTTGTCAAGTAACTTAAAGGCTGATCATTGAATTCCTTCCTTTTTTTGTGCTGAGCTTTCTGAGAATTGTAATCTACTGAGGACAAAATATATTGAAAAATCTACAGGTAGGTGAAAGTTTTGGTAGAGTTGGAAAAACAAGACATATTTCTCTTTTAAGGAATATCTTTGATGACAAGAGTAGGGTTATATCAGGACATTTAAGCGTGGGGTTCTGTGCATTCTTGCCCCTTAAAAGTCCTGATTCTCAGCCTTCCTTAAAACAATTACATACGTTAATTCTGATTATGTGTGGTTTCACTTCCTGCAGTTCCAGTTATCCACAGTCAACCACTGTCTGAAAATACTAAATTTCCCCAGCCATCAACATGGTCTGTCCCTGACATTCTGACATCCAACCATCGACGTGGTCACAGCTCCATAACCCAGGATCACCTGAAGCAGATGACCTCCTTCTGACCTATCAGTGGAAGGTCAACAGCAGCCTGATGCTATCATAATGCCTCCATCATTCGCCTCACTTCATCTCATCACATAAGCATTTTGTCATCACAAGAAGAAGGGTGAATACAGTGCAATGAGATATTTTGAGAAAGAGAGAGACAACTTTCACATAATTTTATTATAATATACTAGAGGCCTGGTGCATGAAATTTGTGCATTGTGGGGGAGGTCCCTCAGCCCGGCCTGCACCCTCTCCAATCTGGGACCCCTCGGGGGATGTCTGACTGCTAGTTTAGGCCCAATCCCTAAACTGGCAGTCGGACATCCCTCTCACAATCTGGGACCACTGGCTCCTAACTGCTCACCTGCCTGCCTGCCTGGTTGTCCCTAACCCCTCTGCCTGCCAGCCTGATCACCCCTAACTTGCCTTCCTGCTGACCTGATCACCTCTACCTTGCCCCCCTGCCAGCCTGATCACCTCTACCTTGCCCTCCTGCCGGCCTGATCAACCCTAACTTGCTCCCCTGCTGGCCTGATCGCCCCTAAACACCTCTGCCTCGGCCCTGGCCTAAGCCACAGTCTGGCCTCCCTCTGCGGGAGGCGACCTGGAGGATCAGAAAAAGGCGCCACCTCCATTACCCTGCTGCTGCTGCCACTGCTGGCCTGAGCCTGGGCCCTTCACAGCCACTGCGGCTTTGTCTGGAAGGACATCTGGAAGGTCGTCCGGAAGACGTCTGCCCTAATTAGCATATTATCCTTTTATTGGTATAGATAATTATAATTGTTTTATTTTGTAATTAGTTCTTATTGATCTCTTCCTGAGCCTAATTTGAACATTAGACTCTTTCATAGGAATGTGTGTAAGGATAGGAAAAAACACAGTGTGTATAGGGTTTGGTACTATCCATGGTTTCAGACATCCACTGAGAGTCTTGGGAATGTATCCCCCACAGGTAAGGGGAACTACTGTGCTTCCCTGCTAATTTTGACCTTCTGAAACTCTATGGCTTTGCCTTTGCTCAGATTATATCCCAGTATCAGTAAGAAACTCACTCATAATGATCCACACACATTCAGCTGGGTTTTCCTGTCTTTCAAGAATAAAAACAAACAACACAAAGAGAAATATTTATGGAAATTCAGATGAGATTCATCTTAGTCTGCCCTTAGAGAGATCGATTTGTGTTGAAGGTGAAGGGGGCTGAGCTGTGGCATAACCTTGGCAAATTGAGACACTTTTTAAGAAAGGTATAGGTGTTAGGGTTAATGACAATTCCTAATCAATATCTGGCAACATACTATTTCCAGTAATAATATATCATGAGAACTTGTAGTTTCATTACAAGAAATGAAAATTGATGTCAGTGGCATATAGAAGCAAATTATACTCTAATGATTTCCTAATAAAGTAATTTGCTCCTAGATCACAGGGGATATAAGCAAAAATTCGCTAATACTGTAGCCAAAGTAATTATTTTTCAGCCTTTAAATATTAAGCAGTGTGCCTAAAGCTTCTCATTGCATGCTCACGGATGGTTTTCTGTCCCACCAAGTTCTTGGGGAGTCTGGAAAGGTCAAGGGCAGACCTTCTTAGATAATTGAATGCCCTCAAAATGCAAATGTTGACCAAGGAACAGGTTGGTTTGTTTTGTCCCTGTAGCTACATCCGTTTTTCACCCGTGGCCCCTGTGAGAGATTAGGAGACGTGTGCAGATTCCTGTAGCCCCAGTGCTTAACCAAAGGGAAAGGATCACTTGGCGGAATCCATAGAAATGTTACCAAATCCTGTGCAAGCCACCATCACACCCTCAACTACAACCCAATTTAATCCCAGAGTAGGAAGATATGAGGATTAAATCAAATGAGATATATGAAAGTGCTTTGACAATGACAAAGTAGCATATAAATAAAAGTTATTAAGACATTTAACTGGAAAGGACAGACTTTTTCATTGTATAATTACATTTCCCTCTGGGTTTGTAAAATTAAGCCATCTTGCAAATTTGTATTAAGAAATAGTGAATAATTGTATTTGCATACAGGCATCATCATCAAAATTATGTTCTTATTCGGTGGACTTTCAATCAAGCAAAACAAATTGATAAATTAAAAGCACTAGGGATGGACATTTGTAGCAGCAAGTCCTTCGTACGTATTTATCTCCATTAGTTTTCTTTGCCTTACCTTGGGCTGCTTCTGGGGTTTAGTTTTAAGGGTAAAAACGAAAATTGAAAAAGGAAGCAAAACTAACAAGGCAGATGGCTTGTCAAGTCAGAAACAGAAAACCTTTCCAAAAAAAAAAAAACAGGATAAAAAACCAGGAGAATTATGGGAGCTAAATGTTCATCGTGGGTCTATGGCAGTTCCCTTGGATATAAAAATAGGATATTGCTATAGTTCAGTCTTGAATTGCTCTTTCTTCCCTGGGGGTGGGGTAGGGTTGGGGGGTGACATGTGCTTATTGTCTATCACGTTGTACCCGTAAGGAATGCTGGGCTCTAGCTCATAGGACGTCTTCCATTTGTCCGGAGCACGGACTCCTGCAGGCACAGCATGGCCCACGTGCTACCTGGCGGCTATGCCAAGGACGTAAGCTGTGCCCAGCTCCATAGAGCATGGCCGCGGGACTCGCTCCCAGCTACGCCAAGAGCATAAACGTGGAAATCAGATGGATCTGGGTTTGAAAACCACCAATTTTGACACTAAGTTGGTATATCCATTGGAAGATTAAATCACTTTCAGTCCTAGGTTTCTAATCACTTAAAAAAAAAGACAGCATAACACTACCTCCCACTGCTTTATTCAGAACTGATTATCAGTAGATGCTAACAGGTCTGCACCTGTTTCCTAGCCATCTCTACTGAGCCCCACAGGCCTCCCCTTCCAGCTAGTGTTTTGCATGTATTTCTCATTTTGTGCCCACAACAGCCCCATCCCATAGGACAGGGGTCGGCAAACTGCGGCTCGCGAGCCACAGGCGGCTCTTTGGCCCCTTGAGTGTGGCTCTTCCACAAAAATACCACGGCCTGGGCGAGTCTATGTTGAAGAAGTGGCGTTAGAAGAAGGTTAAGTTTAAAAAAATGTGGCTCTCAAAAGAAATTTCCATCGTTGTCCTGTTGCTATTTGGCTCTGTTGATGAATAAGTTTGCCGACCACTGGCCTAGGAAATTCTTTCTTCAAAAATGGAAGTGCGAGGCTCTGCCAAGTCCGTGCATAAGGCCGTGCGGCTGGTGCGTGGAGGAGGGGGCTTGTGTGGCTCAGAGCCTGCGTGATCGCTGCCCTCGCAGGGGGATGGTCCATGCCATGGAAATACTGCCAGAGAAGAGACCCGCTGCTTCCATGGCTTCAATGACTCTGCCCAGTTTATCCTTTGAACCAATGGAGTGCCTTTTGGCTAGGCAGCCGTGGGCAAACTATGGCCCGCGGGCCAGATCCGGCTGTTCTATCTGGTTCTCTTGCTCTCCCCTCCGCTCCTTTACTTTGAATTTATATTAGTTCACACAAACACTCCATCCATGCTTTTGTTCCGGCCCTCTGGTCCAGTTTAAGAACCCATTGTGGCCCTCAAGTCAAAAAGTTTGCCCACCCCTGGCTAGGGGAAGGAACGGCTGATATAGGACTTTCAACCCCTTTACAAAGGGTTTGCACGGCTTCGAACCCTGGTCTGATGGAGAAGAAGGAAGAAGGGGCTCTCCCTGGTCTTTGGAAATGCTAACGTTTGCCACCTGTTAAAGAAAAACGATGATTCTTTTTAGCAGCAAGAAATAAAAGCATAAAGAAAAGGAAAAAGGTTAAACAAAGCAACTTTTAGCTTTGCAATATGAAATAAATAGTGACTTTAATGGACAGACATGGTCTACGGGCAAACAGTTATTTCTCAGATTGTCTGCATCAGCCCTACGATGAGGATACGCACCACACTTAAATGATGCTGCCATTTCTTACAAGGAGGACAGTGTGCTGAGTTTAACAACCCTGCATTTTCCACGGGACCCATCTGTGGCCGTTCAAACCAGGAAGCTTGCCGGATGTTTATAGGACTCCCCAAAGGGTACAGGTGCTGCCCTTTGGGAATCTGAAATTGCAGACGCTGGTGCTGCCAGAGCAATTGTTTGGTTCGGGATGAGAAGGGTGAACCACATAAGGATGCCTGGAGAGGAAGGACTCCTGCTGGCGGGGTTTCTGTTCTCTTCGGTGCCCTCCCCTCCCCTCCGCTCCCATGTTCCCAGCGCCTGGGGTGAAGGGTCAGCACGGAGGGAGCTGGAACCATTGCCACGTTTGGGACCAGGGTGGGAGTCAGATTGACTTTCCAAGACATTCACCACCGGATGCCCCTCTTTTTCCCCATCTGCCTCCGTCTCCCTTTTGGGGTCCTCTAGTTTTCACCTCTTCCTAGCCTTCTCCTCCTCTTGATATTCTATTCTGTATAGAGGTGGATTTTAAAAACAACCTGCCTCTCAAGAAACTTGTTCAAGAATAAAATATCCCTAACTCTCTGTGTGTTAGTATTGGCCCTTTGAGAACCAGATATTAAAAACCAGCTGTCAAGAATTAAACAGAACCAGTGGGCCTCAGGATATAAAAAGAAACGTACTTTGAAGAATTGGCTCCCATAGTGATGGAGGCTGGCAAGTTCGAAACCTGCCAGGTGGACTGACCTAGCGCTGGGCTGGAGACCCGCAGAGCTGATGTTCCCGGATGGAAAGCTGTCTGCTGCACAGCCAGCGAGCCCCAGTTTTGCAGATGAAGTTTGCAGACAGGGCCCTCTGCTGCGGAATGTTCTCCTGCCTGCAGGGGGCTCTTTGTTCTCCCCAGGCCCTGGGCTCATTGTGCGAGGCCCACCCCCATGCGGGGGAGCAATCGGCTCTGCTCCTAGTCCCAAGGCGTAGATGTAAGTCTCATCCCCAAACACGCTCACAGATGCACCCGGCAGAGCATCGGAGCAGGTATGTGGGCACCTCCCAACCCAGCATCTTACCATGAATCAACCATCAGGCGAACCTCCCCGGTTCCCTCGCTGTGGCAGCAGGAACAGTTAGTGAGCCCAGCCCCCCTGGTTCTGTGTAACAGTGAGAACAGCCTAGGAAGCGGGCCACATGCTCCGTGAAAGTGTCTGGGAAACGCACACCTCTTCTTAGACACACTTCCCAGCTGTGGAAAAGCAAAGTGCATTTTATGGTTGGTCTGACCGTCGTGCAGCCTTTTACTGATGTCAGCACATATGCAGCAAATTGCACAAAGGTTAGGTGAGAGCTAAATATCTATTTCTGCCTCTACATCTCCATGTAACCACCATCCAATGTCGATGACTTTCAGCATTCCAGAAGACACCTTCATTTTCCTTCTCAGTTAGGAGGCCCCAGAGGCAAACGCAATGCTAACTCCTACCACTGTAGACCAGCCGTGGGCAAACGACGGCCCGCGGGCCGGATCCGGCCCATTCGGCTGTTCTATCCGGCCCGCGGAGCCAAAAGAGCAGAGGGTTCTCTTGCTCTCCCCTCCGCTCCTTTACTTTGAATTTATATCAGTTCACACAAACACTCCATCCATGCTTTTGTTCCGGCCTCCGGTCCAGTTGAAGAACCCATGGTGGCCCTCGCGTCAAACAGTTTGTAGACCCCTCCCGCCTCTCCCTGAAGGCCATGTCAGTGGAGTCACTCAAGCCTCCTCTGTGACTGGATGGCTCCTTGCATGCTGAGTCTGAAACTGTGAGAGGACTGGGCTCACCGCATGTGTGAGATAACCAGTTAGCTTGTCAACGGGCCACAGGATGTGTGCGTGTGTGAGACAACACCCTGGCCCATAGACACAGCGGAGAGCACTCAGAACAGCATCGCGGCACCTGCTCCCCCTGCCCCAGCCCCCAGAAGCTGACACAGAGGCCAGATGTTGACCTGCGTGCATGGGGCGTGCCTCGCAGGAGAAGAGCCCTGGGACGATGAGACTTGGCATTTCTAACGGGCGGTGGCCTAGCTGCCATCTCCTGACAAGAGAAGAAGACTTTTGCTCTGCAGTGTTAACACTCTTCTCCCGGGAACGGGGTAAGAGCACCACCCGGGCTCTTAGACACACCTCTTCTTAGACACACTTCCCAGCTGATCGCCCCCAACTGCCCTCCCTTACAGGCCTGGTCCCTCCCAACTGCCCTCCTCTGCTGGCCATCTTGTGGTGGCCATCTTGTGTCCACATGGGGGCAGCCATCTTTGACCACATGGGGGCAGCCATCTCTGTATTAAGGGTAAGGGGACACTTCTTATTTGAATGTCTTCCAAGTTCAATCTCTGGGGAGATGCTGTCTCTTGCCTCGGAGACACGTTTGCAAAATGTTCCCTCGATGCAGAATGCCTACGGCATGCAGAAACACTGAGAAATTCAGGGGAAATCGCCTACTGACATCCACTTTTCCTTGATATTAAGACATGGTTTTGCACAAATCAGTAGTTTATGTTTTCCTTGCCTGTATATTACTATTACTGTGGTTTCTTTATTTAGAGATTAGTTGTTGAGGGCCTGCCATGGTGGCAGGCATGCTTGGCACCAGGGCTGCCATAATACTAGAGCTGATGTGCCTGCGAGTATGCATCATGGAATCTGGTGCAGGAGTTTCTCCCGGGCATTCCATAAGTCTTCTAGTAGTTTACATCTGGTATCCATGTAGCACATGGTCCTTCAAAATTCTCCTTAAAACTGTGTCATGTTATATGCATTTGTATAGGGAGAGGAGCCACTGTTTTTATTAAATATAGAAATACTAGAGGCCCGGTGCACAAAATTCGTGCAGGGGTGTGTGTGACCCTCAGCCCAGCCTGCACCCTCTCCAATCTGGGACCCCTCGAGGGATGTCCGACTGCCTGTTTAGGCCCGATCCTACCATGGGCAGTTGAATATCCCTCTCACAATCCAGGACTGCTGGCTCCCGACTGCTCACCTGGCTGCCTTCTTGATTGCCCCTAACCACTTCTGCCTGCCAGCCTGATCACCCCTTAACCACTCTCCTAACAGCCTGATTGATGCCTAACTGCTCCCCTGCCAGCCTGATTGCCCCTAACTGCCCTCCCCTTTAGGCCTGGTCACCCCTAACTGCCCTCCCCTGCAGGCCTGGTCCCCCCCAACTGCTCTCCCCTGCAGGCCTGGGTCCCCCTCAACTGCCCTTCCCTGAAGGCCCAGTCGCCCCCAACTTCTCTCCTCTGCTGGCCTGATTGCCCCCAACTGCCCTCCCTTGCAGGCCTGGTCCCTCCCAACTTCCCTCCCCTGCTGGCCATCTTGTGGTGGCCATCTTGTGTCCACATGGGGGCAGCCATCTTTGACCACATGGGGGCAGCCATCTTGTGTGTTGGAGTGATGGTCAATTTGCATATTACTCTTGTATCTCTTTATGTCTATGACTCAAAAGATTAAGAATTCCTGGCCTGGTGATTCCATCTCAGTCACATTCCAGCAGAATGTCTTGGGTCTTGCTTCTTCCATCCCAATCCAGACTCCGAGCCTCTAATTTTCTTAAACTGCCCCTGTTGTCCACCTTTTCACCGGAACCATAGAAATGCCCAAAAAGAAAAAATGAGAGAACAAAGTGGTGGGTGATAGTGGTCTGACAATGCAAAAACATAGGCACCACAGATGAATAACGTCACAATTTTTCTAGTGTCTTCATTAACAAAATATGAATTAAAATCCTCAAGACCAAGGTCTGAATTGCACATATTCATGCTGTACTTTTCCCTGAACTTAATCTGAAAAACACCAGCTGTCCAAAATTCTCGGCCTGCCTGCACTGCTACGACAGTTTTAGCAAATTTCTCTAAACTTAATAGTCACCTGCATGCTTTCAATTTCTCCTCACCCAGCACTGAAAGTAAATTTAACAAATGGGCTCGCTTCATCATTTGAATTTTTGCCTTTGGGAATATTTGCATTTTAACAGGGCTATGACTGAAAAATAAGTCTTTGCTCGGGGGAAGGTATTACGGATGTGAAAATGTGAGGCATTTGTTATAATCTAGTTGAAGAGGGCTTTAAAGATGAGTGAGCTTTTCTGTCACACTGTCACACAGCAGTGCCCCAGCCACATGCTGTCATCATCCCCTCACACAGGCAGGCTTCATAAAACCCTCTACGTTTCTTGTTGAAAAAGTTGCTCGTTGGAAAAAAGTGGCTGCACAGTTGTATCATGACATGGTGGCAAAGACGCCTAACTAGGCCTCTGAGACAGTGACCCAAGTCGTGAACTGTCCACTCAGTCCAGCATGACCTGGACCAGTTCATCAACCAAAGACCCAGCTGATGATTGGAAATACTGAGATAATAAGGCCCGGGATGACACTTTATGACCTGGAAGATTATTTGCCAACTTATGAAATATCATGTCACAATCATTCCACAGCCACCCCCATCTGACCTAACCTGGACCTTCTTTGTTGGGTATGAAAACGTGTTTTAGAAGTTCCAAACCTACACTACCAAGATGAAAGTTTTGAAATGCAATCCTCTTGGACTTTGGGGATGGTTGGGGGATGGAAGGAAAGAGGGAAAGAAGGAGGGAGTTGAAGAAAAGAGATTCTGCTGTTTGGTGAACACGCAATATTCATTTCCTTGGGGGACACGTGAGAGTTAGCCAAGTGCCTCTGCAGCGTAGACATCACAAGCAGAAGAGTTTGGGGCTCGGCTGTAAATCCACAGCATGTGCCCCCCCCCACCAGCACCCTCCCCGACAGGTGCTCATGGCTTCAGGTGTCTCCTCATCCGTCAGGGGGAAAGAGCAACCATTCCGTCTGGAAGAGAGATGACGCTTCCGTCCTAACACTGTTCGTCTTGCGGGCAGGTGGGTGATAGCAGCTTTGTGGCCTGCCAGTGCGTTTCTCATGGTAATCTCTCTCCTAATAAATCGGGCAGCATGAAAAAGAAGCAGCACATTTACTGCTGATGGCGAGCAGAACAGAACACCCCGCAGGCAGCTGGCATTGAACAGGCCTGAGTTATCGGAGCCGCGCTGGTTCCGAATGTACAGTATTGTCTCGGAAAGGTGAAGAACAATAAGGAAAAGTGATTAATTTCATCCTCTGGCTTAGGACAACAGCAGTTACGTTAATGGCTGTAGTCACCTCTTTGTCTGGAAGAGCTGCAATCCTAACAGACCACCTCATCACTTTTCTCCTGAAAATGCTTCTCAGTGGCAAATGTCCCCTGTGTTTCTGGATGAGGATGAGGACAGTAGCATAATGTCAGTTACTTCTTAGAAACAATACATCGGTGAGGGAGGGGGTGGAAAAGACAGGGTTCTTGCATATAGTCAGAAAGAAAAGTAAACTTAGGGACAGGCGAGAACTTCACTAACATTCTTTTCTTTTTTTTTTTAATATATTTTATTGATTTTTTACAGAGCAGAAGGGAGAGGAGGGATAGAGTTAGAAACATCAATGAGAGAGAAACATCGATCAGCTGCCTCTTGCACGCCCCCTACTGGGGATGTGCCCACAACCAAGGTACATGCCCTTGACCGGAATCGAACCTGGGACCCTTGAGTCCGCAGGCCAACGCTCTATCCACTGAGCCAAACCGGTTTTGGCTAACATTCTTTTCTTTAACCTCCCATTCCAACCAAATCTTGTGCAACTGTGAAAAAAAAAATGAAAAAGAGATGTCTCATTGTTTATAGCTAATGCTCCCTCATAAATGAGCAACAAACTATGAGAGAATGCCGTGAATGAATGTCTTCTGGTACTTGAGGAAAACAAATGGGAGAATGGAGTTTAATGTTTTCAAAAGAATTAACTCTGTAACTTCAACTTTCTCTTCTTGGCTACCAGGATCACATTATAGTTTGCCCCAGTGGTGATCTAGCTGACTGTCTCACCAAAAGCTTACGTTCTTATAGTTAGACTTGAAGTCCTCACATGTCACCATCATGAGGAAAGGTGGGGAGCCTTAGTATTAAACCATGACATCTTTATTAGATAGTACAAAGGTCAATTGAAGACCATTCCTTAGTGATTTATACTCCGAAAGGAGGTCAGATATCAGTTTGCTCCTAGCTATGGCCCAAGAGGTGTCTGCCTGAGAAACTGGTGGGCTTACTAACCTTCTCTTCAGACCTGCAACCCCCAAAGATGACTTAGAGAGTTTTAAGTAATGTTGATACACACGTGGCTTTATCGTGGCTCTGAGAGGTAGTTGTTCTAAGAGAAGTAAAAAGTACCATGGTCCATACGATGTTTTACTATAATTCCCCAAAATGTAATAGTACTATTCTATTCCATAGATGTTAACTTCATTTTGTTTGTGGGGGAAATTAAAAAGAAGATTAGCCTGACATTCAAATTGAGTTTACTCTTCTACCCTCTAGGCCAGGGGTGGGCAAACTTTTTGACTTGAGGGCCACAATGGGGTCTTAAACTGGACCGGAGGGCCGGAACAAAAGCATGGATGGAGTGTCTGTGTGAACTAATATAAATTCAAAGTAAAGGAGCGGAGGGGAGAGCAAGAGAACCGGATAGAATAGCCGGATCCGGCCCGCGGGCCGTAGTTTGCCCAAGGCTGCTCTAGGCAGTGGGTGATAACAGCTTTGTGGACTGACAAGTGTGTGGACTGCCTTTCATTTGAACATACAATGCCATGAGTGAAAGAACATGTGCTCTAACCTAGGGATGGTTGCGCTTTTGTGATGTTTGAGTCTTCTCACAGAACAAGCCATGTTCCTGAGCCTTCCTGTTGGAGGGATCTAATATGTTCAGTTTGTGAACCTTACAGAACTAGTCTCTATTTCTTATTTTAGTGTATTGCATTGAAAAGTTTCCTTTGAGCCCATAATTTCATGAGGTGTCATTTCCAAAAATTAATATTTAATGTAGGTATGTGTTTTTTTATTATTTGTCCCAAGTATCATTGAGATAAAACACTGCCAGAGCATTTGTTCTTAATCTCTGGGTTCTCTCTTCAATAAGTCATGTCTATAGAAACGGAGAAATTTCATAGGCCCCAGAAACTTATTCAAAGACCAAAAGATCCCCAGTCTCCACGTTAAGAACCACTGTTGTGCAGAAATTGGAATTTTATCAGCTTAAAGAGATTAATATCACACCCTAGATGGGGCCAGGGACTCAGTAAGCACTTCATAAAGCCTTTTGGAGGAGATAGCAAATAGAATATTTTTTCATTTTCTGCTCTGAAATTACATTTCCTGGGCCACCCGGAGACCTAATAAGGTCATCAGTTGTCATTTTCAACATTCCTGACTTTCATTGTTCAACTGCAGGGACTGAGAGGCAGGAGAATAAAGTCCATATTTCAGCATTTTATGAATTTGATCATCCTAGGGTCTCAAAAGGTTACATTCTGTTTTGTCTCTTCTCTTTTATTTATGTCACTGTATATGCTAATGAAAAGGACTGAATGAGCTTTAAATAGTTTTGAAAATGGAAACATATTTTATTTGTTTTCTTTTTTATTTGTATTTAATTGCCCCTCTCTCTTCACAAGAAAGGTTGTTAGGTATTGCTACAGTTCTATAATATGTAATGAAATACTTTGTTCATGAAAAACAAACAAATGCTTAGTAATTCAACCAAAACAAATAGAATCATCTGAGTTTTATAAGGCAGTTTTAGCTACAGATACCACATCAAAATCCACCTGTCTATTCACTCTCAGCCATCATAATTTTACTTCCCTTTTACAGTGTCATTGAGCTATTTTGATTTAAATCAAATGAAAACTAATTTTGAAAAATGAGAACAATAAAGTTTGTACAATGCAGCATTCTCTGCTTTAAAAAATACATACACAAATTTACCTCTGCAGTTGAAAAGCTATACAAATTATGTATTTCATCCTTGTTTGACTCTAAGATTTTTGTCATTAATATGGGAAACAGTCAATTAAGACAGGAGAAAAGGACATTTTCTTTTCATGTGAAGCTGTAGCACAATATTATGGGGTTCTGAGATTACACATATGCCTAAAGTTTGATCTTTTATTCAATAACTTATAAACTGTGTCTTATAAATTTTGTATTGAAGAAAATTTCAAACATATACAAAGGTAGACCAAATAGTATGAATAGACAAAATAGTATGAATTAGTGAGCAATCTTTACACTGATTTTGAAGTCACTAGCTGATTTATGGTATTCTAGAAAAAGTCTAAGCAGTTATTGCTTTATTCCATTCCCTTTCTCATTTCCCATCTTATTAGAACTAAAGCTAAGTAGATGCCTTTTTTTTGTAAAATTAATAAATGCTCATTAAGAAAAAGTCAAGCCATTTACAAAGGTACAAGGAAAAAACGTGTTTAAAAACTTACCGATTTCCACTGCCCCCAAAGTACTCTCATCGCTGTTGGGAGTTCTCGTCCAGTTTAAAGCGGTGGGAGGCGGGGCGGGGGGGGGGGGAATAAAGTTTAGCTAGAACTACTAACTAGGTTATTAGTTTCTCAAGGGACTGCATCCTCTTTAACTTTGTATTTTCAGCACTTTGCACAGGGTCTGGAAAAGAGTAGGTGCTTACTATTAACCACAACAGTCCTAAATGATATCTGGGTACATACTGGTGTCATACTCTGCCAGTCACTTGCTATGAATTACCACATCTAACTCTCACTCAGAAAGAACCATGTATTACCCTTCCCCATTAGGGCAGCCAGGCTCAGGAAGGTAAATGCCTACGATTAGACAAGTATTAAATAGATGGAGCCAAGATCTGAAGCCAGGCCCACCTACCCCAGAGCACATGAACTTGGCCACCATGAGAGGGATCAAGGAGGCAGGAAAGCAAGGAAAGAAGACAGCCACGGGGAGAAGAATGACGGCTATCACAACAATTTTAAGGTAGTGAACTGTGATGCAGAAAGGAAAGGGACAGGCTTTGAGCGGCCAGTGGGAGGCATGCATTTGCTGTGGAGACTCTGGTGGGAGAGACACAGGGCGCATAAAGTGTACACACCTCAAGACTCACACACACACACAAAAGTCTATTAGAAAACAAAGCTGGCCTCCTGGCGGTGAAAAAGACGATTGTGGATGTGGGGATAGAAAGTATGATACGGAGAAACTATAGTTGCCTTTGCAAGGTTCCATGCTATTCTTTTTTTTTTTTTTTAATATATTTTATTGATTTTTTACAGAGAGGAAGGAAGAGGGATAGATAGTCAGAAACATCAATGAGAGAGAAACATCGATCAGCTCCCTCTTGCACACCTCCTACTGGGGATGTGCCCGCAACCAAGGTACATGCCCTTGACCGGAATGGAACCTGGGACCTTTCAGTCCGCAGGCCGATGCTCTATCCACTGAGCCAAACCGGTTTTGGCAGTTCCATGCTATTCTTAATCTCTGTCTTCCTGACCACATTTATTTTCTTGAACATCTGGGGAAAGTGTAAACCTTGGAACAACAGAACTCTAGAGAAGGCAGTCACCTTGGCTGACCAAAAATAGTTAGTTGCAGCAGACTCCAACTCCAGTAGGCAAAAATTAGTGGGATGCAGGTTTGATGGGAGGAAAGATCAAAGGACCTCTTAGTTCTTTCCTCAGTCCTTTCTCTTCATGTATTTAAATGGGGACACTTCAGGGGTCCTCAAACTTTTTAAACAGGGGGCCAGTTCACTGTCCCTCAGACCGTTGGAGGGCCGGACTATAGTTTAAAAAAAAACAACTATGAACAAATTCCTATGCGCACTGCGGGCCCGGGACGAGTCGGCTGCTAAGCAGGACAGGCAGCGGCACCCAGCGGGCCGGATACATGTCCTCGGCGGGCTGCAGGTGGCCCGCGGGCCGTAGTTTGAGGACCCCTGACAGTATTTGTACGTGTATGGTGCTGAAAAGCTGTAACAAACTCAGTATAGACTAGGAAGATCTAAACCAACAATACTCGACACCCCCCATCTAACCTTTGTGCTAATATTACTTAGAGAAAGAAGCGTTCTATGGGTCTAGACAGTCTGACCCCAGCTAAGGGAAAATCAATTCAGTGAGTCAGAGGAGGAGCTATAGCCTGGCTCTCCCTCTGTGTAGCTGAGTGACAGGATCTTCCTTGGCTTCAACTGCTCACTATTGGAGGATAATTCTGATTGCCCCGCCTATATTTGCTTCACTGGTCCCAACACTTACACAAAAATAAACAAGTTGCAAACATTCATCATAGTTCAGAGGGGTCGGAATAAGCACTAAGCAACTTAAGAGTCTTTTGAGTTCAGATTTTCTTTGTCTCCTGATAGGAGGCTGTACCTGCTCAGACCTTACTCATGATGGCTTTGAACTACATTTGTTTCCATGTGTGATCTTCTGGTTCTTGGGAGGCAAGGCCCAAGGTAGCATTTTGACAGCCCTACACAGTGACCATCTGTGTGATCTTTTTTTTTTTTTTTTTTTTAAATATATTTTATTGATTTTTTACAGAGAGGAAGAGAGAGGGATAGAGAGTTAGAAACATCGATGAGAGAGAGACATCAATCAGCTGCCTCCTGCACGCCCCCTACTGGGGATGTGCCCGCAACCCAGGTACATGCCCTTGATCGGAATCAAACCTGGGACCCTTCAGTCCGCAGGCCAACGCTCTATCCACTGAGCCAAACCAGTTAGGGCCATCTGTGTGATCTTTACAGAGGAGAGCTCTCCTTTTACCTTCCAATTGTTCAGAATCATCTTCAGAGATGAATGCTTTATCGGTCTCCTGCCTGCATTTCTTCTTATTGCAACAGCCTCATTTCAGCTACCATCATAGCAAGGTGCCAGTCAAAAATATCCCTCCACCACAAACCCACCCCCTACATCTTTCACAAGCATCTGTATTTGTATTAAACGTACATAAGATAGATTTTATTTGACAATCAAAGCCCAAGAGGCACATTCCCCAGGTGATTTGTCAATGTAACATAAACCATGACTACTAATTAGCATTCGTCTTGGCAGAGCCAAGCTTACAGTTTAAAGTTTTTTCTCTCTTTTACCACATCTCCTCCCCTATGTCATATACTATCAGCAACAGCACAGAACTCTTAATTTATTCCCAAATGCAGCCAACTCGGAGATGAAAGAATAAAAGACATGGTAGGTCCCTAAATAAATGAGCGCTTTAAAGAAAAAAAACAAAACAAAAACAGAGCATGACTTATGGAAAGCACAAGAAAATGGAGGAAGTTTTGGAAATAGGCATTCCAGAAGGAGTTGACATGAAAATCCACAAAACCTTTCACCTGTCAACTCTGTCTCTAGTAATAAACACTATGAAAACCTGTGCAAGTGCACAAGCATGTGTCAGGAGGAGTGGCAATTGCAACTTTATCTTGGTGACAGTCAGAAGTACAAACACCCATCCATTAGGGAATAATTAAGTAAGCTAGAATACACTAAAAGAAAGGGCACATCCATTAAATAATATGAAGTAAATCTTCATGTATGACAGTTAAAGAGGTCCAGGAGGCAGTATTGGACGTTTTTTAAAGCAAGTAGCAAGCATTACGTAGAGACAATCTCACTTTTTTATAATTCATACTTCATACTCAGGAAGGTGCCTATGGTTTTAAATTATTCAAGAGGGATGAAGATGCTTCATAAATGTACATGATTCTTAAAATTCATTGTGGGTTTAATGGCTTGAGCATTTTTTTTAACTGTTGATATATATGCACAGATTCTGAAGGTTACACTTGAAAATGCTAAAGGTGGTTGTTCTAGAGAAGTGGGAATTTGGGGAATGGAGGTAAGGAGACATGATTTTTACTTTTAAAACCCTAGCCATCAGCCCTAGCTGGTTTGGCTCAGTGGATAGAGCATCAGCCCTCAGACTGAAGGGTCTCAAGTTCGATTCTGGTCAAGAGCGTGTACCTTGGTTGCAGGATCGATCCCCAGGCGGGCTGAGGCAGGCAACCAATCGATGTATTTCTCTCACATCGATGTTTCTCTCTGTCTTTCCCTATCTCTTCCACTCTCTCTAAAAATCAATGAAAAAAATATTCTCAGGTGAAGACTGAAAAATATTCTCAGGTAAAGATTAAAACAACAACAACAACAACAACTCTAGCCATGAAATGCAATAATCTCTGAACAGAGCTCACCTTCGTCTCCATTAAAGATCCATGCACTATATTCTCCCTTGTCTCTTTCCCCCTCACAGGCCTTTGTCCTCCCCCGACTTATGAAAACATAAGGAATGATGTAGATGGTGTTACTGGACTGCAATTTGACTTCTATAATTGAACTTGTGCATTGGACAGTTTATAGGAGAAATCATGTATTTGAGTTCTTTGTAGCAGCCTTCCATATGGTAGATGAGATGTGAGAGAGCCATACTTATGGCAGCAATGACTTAGACCCAAGCTTTGTTTATTCCCAGAAGAGATGATGTTATCCACATCAGTTAGAGTCCATCAACATGGTTTAACAGCCCTGTGTGAAGCCATTTCCATAAAGAGCAGCTGTTTCTTCCAATCTGTCTCTCCTGTGTTGTCCCTAAATATATGTTCATGCTCACATTTGTCCTTGTGCTTTGATAGTATTTAAAATAGACTAAGTTGTTTGTAAATAGAAAAGATTATTTTCAAAGGTGGTTTTAAGGCTTAATATTTTAAACATGATTTAAACTGTAGAAGCTTAATGCAATAAAGCCCACCTGTTATTTTTGGATGCTGTATTTAGACCATCTGCTCCACAAAGAATGAAAAACTCAATAGTGGATAGAGAATTGTCTACTCCTCATGTGTCAATAATTTATTTATTCTCTCTAGCCAAGCCTCCAGGTCATTGCAAAAGTGTTTATCTATTCATTTTCTAACACATGGGGAGCCAATATTTGATGGTTGGCTTTATTAAAAACCATCACAGGGAATTGTATTTTATTGATTCATAGTTTCCTACTTTCTCCTACGTTAAAAATAGCTTGCCAGTTGCATTTATTTTAAGAGCCCCTATCCTCTCTTCGGTGGAGTATCTGTTGAAGAGGCTTTTTTGGTGATGGTGAACAAATCACGTCAGTCACAGTTCGGTAGCTAAGTTACCATCACCTAGTCTTGCTCCTAAATTACAAAGGTGTTGGAGACAAGAATTCTGAGGACCAAGCACTTTAGTCTCTAATTGTCCCCATTTGAATGGAATGGTCTTGCAGTCCTTCCCCTCACATCTTCATCTTTTTGCAGTACAGGGTCCTGGAGATCTCCCCACTTTAACCTTTCTACTTCACTTAATTCTCTTTAGGATTCACTCTCAAATCTTTGGCCATCTCTAATAGTTACACTAACAATAGCAACAACAATAATAACAGCGTGTACTTATTGAGTCACAATAGGTTCTAAACACTATTCTAAACATGCCTCATATCTGCTGCTCATCTTCATTTAGTTTCTCTCTTCTCATCTTAGGCTTTCTCCAAAAGTTAGTCATTTCCTCAATGACATCATTTCTCATATGGTTCAAAATACCACTTCTTTGTGCATATTGTCTCACTGCATTTCCTGCCTGTCTTAGTTTATTTGGACAGTTATAGCAAAATACCATAAATAAATTGGATTATAAAGGACAGAAATATATTTCTCACAGTTCTGGAGGCTGGGAAGTCCAAGATCCTGGTGCAGACAGATTCAGTGTCTGCAGAGAGCCAGCTTCATCGGTGATGACTGTCTTCTCACTGTAACATCCCATGGCCAAGGGCCGAGGGAGCTCATTCCATCCATGAGGACTTTGCTTTCACCACCTAATCATCTTTTAAAGGCCTCACCTCCAAGTACCATCACATTGAAAATCAGGATCTCGACATATGAATTTGGGGGGAATACAAACATTCAGACCATAACACAGGCACTGAATTGGAAGCTGGGTTCCAGTTTCTAGCTCCCTGTCAGATGTTTTAGGGTGACTTAAGTGGAACTCCTACCAAACCCAAGTTCATATATCTGATGCTTCAAAAGGGTTTATTGATCAGGAAGGTTGAAACCGAGAAGATGGAAGACCTAATGGTGCTTCATTGGACTAGGCTAAGGGTTTTAAAGGGCATGGGGTGGAGGGCAGGTGTGCAGAAGCACTGGTGGGAACGTTTTAATTGGAGGACCTGGGACTTGCCATTTATAGTAAAGGATCCACCTGGACAATGGACCCTTTACTTCTGACAGGGTTCTGGTGTTCAAGGTCTGGTTATGTCCCAGTCCTTTGGTTCCATGGAATTGGGGGGACTTGAGGGGGGAGACTTTGGTTCCAGATGCAGCTGGAAGTCAAGTTTTCTCCTTGGTACGTGCTTCATCTACAGGACTTGCAGTTTTGGTAAACAGCATATCACCATTTTGAGATCTTCTGCAGTTACAGACAAGAAGCTAATATTTCTGGAGGGCCTACTAAGGGCCAGGCACTTATTAGACATTTGACATGCTATCTTGTTTAATCCTCACATAACAACTTTTATCTCATTTTAGATTTGGAAAAAAAAATTATGGAGGGATAATTTGATAATTTTCCTGAGATCACAGTTGGTTGGTAAGAAGCAAGGTGTAATTCTAAAACCCATGAATTTATAGCATTTTACATGATAATGTTCAGATGTAATATTTTTCCATACCATTGACTGAGCATTTGCGATTATCACCCAGGTATTGTCAGACCTTCCTTTCAATGTTTCTCTGTTTCTCCTCTAGTCATCCAGTTGCTCTGACTCTCACCGTTCCTCAGTAACGTCAACCTTAGATCATCCCAGTTCATCTCCCTTCCTACTCTTCATTTCCAACACATCCTACACAAAAGCTCCCTATTTTCCTGTTGCATTGTTCTCCTATCATTTCTTGGCTAAAGATTCTATAATATCACCCATGACCTACCCACCAAGGTCAAATTATAGATTCAGAGGTGTTTTTTCAACGTCCTCATATTTACCTGCCCCAAAATGGTCATTATTTTATTAACTCATTTCACTCACAATTGTTTCACTGGGTTCTTCACTCACTTTGCCATCCCTTTCCCACTTTCGAGAACCTCTTTCCTCCTCTTCTTGGACAATGCAGTCTTACCTGGTTCAACGTTCCCAGCCAAGTTCTCTTCTTCCAAGAAAGCCACCTTGCCTTTCCGCAGCCGGCTATATCTTTTCTTCTCCGAATTCCTGCAGTGTTTACAGTGTGCTCCCTGCCTTACCTATTGCTTTTAATTTTCCCTTCATTACTTGAGTCTCTAGATCTTAGGAGACATCTGAGAACAGAGGTCCTCTGTGCTACTTTTTGGAGTTTGGCGCATAACCTTGGCACACAGTGTGTGCTCAGTAACAACTCTCAGATTAGTGGCCTGGCATAAGCTGTGTACTTAGAAGTGACAATTATCCTGCCATACGGAGCGCATAGCATCCCTGGAAACCCTTTTAGCAGCTGTTTGTCCTAAAGGTGTTTGGAATTCCCCACCTTTGATATTATATTTGCCTGAAGGGAAACAACAAACAATATTTCTTTAGCTCTTACTCATGTTTCATATCCAAATACAGTCTCTCATGCAGAAACACAGCCATGCATAGTACCATCCTTCAGAACCTGCCTTTGGTAACTTTAAAAAGGTAATGCCATTCATTTAGAGAGAGAGAAAGAGGGAGTAAACCGTAGCATATGACTGGGTTTCTTATCTATAGTTATAATTCTCCTTTCTTTCCAAAAGGCATTCTTACAAAGCATTAGATGAAGAATTTTAAAAGCTCTCTCTGTCCCTAAAATGCGATCTCTTATGAAAGATTCTGAAGAGCAAAGGGTCTGATTTACTTTGAGTTCTTTTGGGGCTGAAACTAATTGTTGAACTATCTCCAGGAGGGTGACCCCTCCACGCATATGTATTGCCCCTTGATGAAGATGGATGGGATGGTGTGGTTGGGAATTCAGGGCTCAGATACCTGATGACTCCGGCAATGCAAACCAGGTACCTCAGCTCACTGTAACGTGAGAACGAAGGGCAGCGCCTCAGAGGAGAGTTCGCTCCCCAGCAAGAGCGCATGTAGGAAGCACCCCTTTCCAGTGCTAATTTGCAATGCATCGCATCAGTACTGCAGGCCTCTTGAAGGGCTATAGAATTCCGATAGAAAAATCAATGGCCAGGTAGGATAACGCTAAGGCCACATAAAAAGGGAGCATGAGACGGTCGGCTCATTTGCAGAGATTTGCTGTATGAGTCCTGACAGGGCAGCTGATAAAACAATGATGAAGTCAAATTAAAAATTACCAGCAACACCTCTGCTTTGTTTGGGCATTAAAATGAACCTACCTTGTTGGCATGACAAAGCCATAATCCAAACTGCATGCTGAGGTAGAAATAGAATAATGCAAATCACACCCCAAAACAAATAGAAAATGCTACGGCTTTAGGTCTTTTCTTTTGTTTAATCCACTGACCAATTGTGTGATGTGGGCGTTTGTATCCTAATTTTTACAGATGAGTATATTAAATCTTGGAACGATTAAGTAACTTGCTCAAGGTCAAACTTCGAAAGAAATCGAGTGAAGACTCCCATTAGCTGCCAGCCACGGCACTTCTCTCACTGCCCTCTTGGGGGTTATGAGAAAGCCTGGGTAAGTAAATCCACCCCGCATTGTGTAGAGCAGGTTCTGCTGTAGTTATTTGACCGGGAAAGCTGCTTTCATGGAATGGCTTCTGAAACCCGAGACGCTGGGGTCCTGCAGCACCAGCACGGGGCAGCTGAGTGGTTTGGCAGGGACATCAGATCTGAATTGCAAACAACTGCCAAGGTCGTTGGTTACAATCCAGTGTGGCTCTCGTGCATGCCAGGGTGCTGTAGCCTGAAAAAGGGGGAATCTGTCTTAACTTCTAAAATCAGAAGCACACACGGCCATCTGGCCAAATAGTAACCCGGAAAGAATGACCAACCAAGGCACCACATCCGTGTTGGTATCCTCAGGGTTCTGACCAAGTCAAGCTAGAGAAGTCGGGGCGACGCCTTCTTCTCCAAGGTCACCTCACATCTAACGTAGATTCCCCCATTAACGTTTCCAACATGAAGTATTTGCAAAGGTGGGTAATGGCACTGCCCCTCCACGGGCTGACACCCGCAGCCCTGGTTAATGGAGGTAGTAACCTACCCCTCTGCTGGTTCACTTGGTAGAGAGAACAAGAGAGAAGCTGTGGGTGCGCTCCGGCCCACTCCCTTCCATCTCACGCCTTCTCTCCTCTCTTCATGTGGGATTTGGAAACTGCGACTCCGGGGAAGTCAGACTGGGGAGCGGCTACAAGGAAGCTCTACCAGTGAAGCCCGCCGTGGCTCCGGCCTCCTTTGCTTTCCTCTCGCTCGGGTCGTTGGGTGGGGACGTTCCTTCCCGGGCTACATCTTCGGGGCGCTTGCTTGCAGGTCACCTCGTCTGTTGGCTCACCTGCAGGCAGCACGAACAGCTCCAGGGTGGGGGCAGATGTTCCCCAGCCCCAGAAGCCCACTCTCTGGCCCTGTGCCTCCCGGAGGCCTTGAGAAGCTTTGCCTGGATAGTTCTCCTTCTGGGGTCCGGGTCCCCGAGGCCAGACTCCAGGAGGTCCTCCCTGTTTGAATGGGCCTCCCATGCTGAAGAGTATAAATGGGGCGTTTCCTTGGAAGTCGCTTCTGATTCCCGAGCAGACGTCCAGGATCCCCATGTCCCTGGGGGGTAGGAGAAGACAGAGGCTGAGTGCAAAGGAGCGCTGATTGGCTGATTCATGTGTGAGGACCAGTGATGGATGGAGCGGGAGAGTGGATGCTGGCTCTGCGTCTCTCTCCTCGGTGATTCCTAAGAAATATGTGTGTCCCAAGCAGCTTAGTGTCTGGCCAGGTCATATTTCAGGGATAACCGACAGGTAATGATCAGCCTCTTTTGAGGACGTCAGTATTTTTAATCACTGGCTTACCAGGCTGCTCTTTCATCACTGGTTCTGCCTGGTTTTCTCTGAGTCGGTATCCAGGCTTATGTTTGCAGAGACGACAGGCGCCTGACTTGACAGAGCCTTGCCCTTCACACTCATCTCATGTGTGTGTGTGTGTGTGCACGCACACACGTGCATTGTTTAGTTAAGGAATCTTCATTTCCCTTTATAGATTCTTGGTCTCCAAGACTATTCTCAGTGGTGGTGGTCTAAGGTCATAAAGAGGTCCTTTACCGCCACCCCCATGGTCCTAGGACATTGGGTGTCACCGCTAGTGATGCTGTTTGCAGGCTGATCCCTGCCAGGGAGGACCATCACAGCACCGTCTCACAACAGTCAACTCTCCACTCCGCTGACATATTTTCGTGTGACCTTCATTTAAGTAAGGGCATTTTCTCAGCTTGGAAACATCACATTGGCCACTAGACGTTTGAGTGGTGGTGATAGAACTGTAGCCAGTAACTCTGGGTATTATGAGTTCAAGTCCTGTGCCTGCTTAGAAACTAGGACCTTTGTTCTATGAACAGCCTGCCCCTGGAAAGCAGTGTTATACATCCATTTTGTAACTGTGCTTTCTTCGCTTTTCATCACCCATCAAATATAACTCTGTTTATGTGGCTCACCAAAAAGCTGACAGCTTATGAGGAGAGTAACAAAGAGAAAAAAATCAAATTCTTTATATGGATGGATCACAGAAAGATTGACCTTTTGTGCAAGAAACACCAAAGAAAACATATACGGTGGGGAGTTTTTTCATCACACATGTACACAGAGAAATGGAGAGTGATCGATAGGCTATGTAGTTATTGACCTGTGAACACTTGTCTGAAGAGAATGCTCCTCTGATAAATCTAGAAAAAGAGCCAAACTCCACAAATGAGAGGTCTAACCAAATAACACCACTGAATTCCATCCGTGGGTCCGAGGGGCTCCGAAGCGGGCTGGGAGTATGGGTGTGCTGGCAGCCTGCCCTACCACTGATGTCTGCCTGCTTGCTCATACCTTAGGTTATGCATTCTGCCGGCAACAGAGAATCAGTCCTCAGCTCTGGACACCTGCTCTATTTAAGAAATAGCTGAGGAGTTTTTCTACCCCCAGGAGTAGTGAAAACTGAGTCTGGGGAGGCGGTGGGGGTGTGCTGGGGGTGATCCCATGGGTAGCCAAGACCTGAGTTCATTCATAGGTAGTTAGCCCACCAACCCCCTGAGCTCTCTTTCTCTCTCAGAAAGGGTTAAAAGTCTTCACTCTCTGGTAACCAGAGTATTTCTCCTCCGTGACTTCCCCACTAAAACCTCTCCTGACCACCCAGCTCAGGGTCACCTTGAACTTGGTGGAGGACATGAAAAGTGTATAAAATGTTTCCTCTTTAAGTTCTAGAGTGGACTCCACATCACTGACAGGATAGTTTTACCCGGAAGGAATTTGAACCTAAAAAATCGCCCTATGTTTATCTTAGCTCTTGTCCCCGGGCGTTACTGGAAAACCTGTGCTATTGCTGCTGGTTTCTGCTAAGTTACTGTGGAAGAAGAGCACAGGTTGGCTGAACCCTGAGGTGGCCCTCAGTGGCCCCAAAAATCAATCCTCCAAGTTTTCCTAGGAGCATCAAGTTCTCAATCAGGTTTTAGAAAAAGATTACTTATGCTTTTGCTTAAAGAGATAGCCCACTAAAACACACAGAAGACCAAGTCAAACACAATTACATAGAAATTGAATAGAAATAGATAACTCTTTCCAAACTTAGTCATAAAAATGGGTTTCAAATGTCTTAAAATCATTAATTATATTAGCATAGAACTGAATGAACTATCGGGAATGTGCAAGTTGACAATTAAAAGACAAGAAGGATCTGAAATTCGTAATGTCTTCTTTGTGATTAAATACCTGCTTTATGTTTTTAGAAGAATACAATATTTGATTTAATGCAAATGATTTCTTTGAAATGTAACCAGCACTTGATGGAATACACATTTGCAATGAGAGAAAACATGATGTGTTGGTTCAGAACAAGTAAAGGTAATTTCTATCAAACTGTCTTGTCTTTTAATCTGACAAATCTACACAAAGTCTTCAGCACAGGAGAAGAATGGGCAGCCTTGGGACAGCATGAAATGTCTGTTCCAGGTAATAATACCGTGTAAATTATAAAATGCAGACCCAGTCTCCTAGAAACACACTAAGTGTTAAAAATAAAAAAAGGCGTCAATGAATAACTGACATGTGATGACATGTGATGAAGTTTGCTTTTCAATCAAGTACCTGCATATACCAAGGCTGGCTCATGCTGCCATGCATGGCCCCCATCCCATCTTTAAATATCCCAATGAGGTGTGATCTCAGATTTGTTATGCAATGTTCCAGTGACGATTACTACATTCAGAATAACACCCACTGCTTATCCTGCCCTTCAAAAGTCTTCCCAATGCATGTCTTATGTAAATGTTCAGCTTAATCTTCCGTTAGAACCCCAGTGAGTCCATTAGACAAGCTGGCTTTACCTTCTAGAACCTGACCTGTGTGCTCCACATCCAGGCCTTAGTTTGGTGGGTTTGGTCTACTTGGCCAGCTTGACACTGTCTGTCTCTCAAAAGTGTCCCCTTTATTCTGGCCAAATTTGGTTTCCGTCTGGTCTAAACAGTCAAACTTCTTAGTCAAGAGAAATGTCCCCTTCTCTCCTACCGCCCTAGCAGATTGTTAGCTATTCTGTTTGACAACAGGCACATCCAATCAAACTCCAAGTGCTATGGATTTTCCCTCGGAAGCAGAGAACACTTGTTCTCACATAGCAGACCCTTCCTTAACATTGTTGGCTGACTGGCCTCAATACTTTTCAACTTATGCTTTTCTTCCCCAAACTGTCACCAATGACCTAGTCCGTGGTCGGCAAACCGCAGCTCGTGAGCCACATGCAGCTTTTTGGCCCCTTGAGTGTGGCTCTTCCACAAAATACCACGTGCAGGTGCGCACGTCCAGTGCGATTGAAGGAGTACCCTAATTAAGTTAATAACAATGTACCTACCTATATAGTTTAAGTTTAAAAGAAATTTCAATCATTGTACTGTTGATATTTGGCTCTGTTGACTAATGAGTTTGCCGACCACTGACCTAGTCAATTCCCAATCCTTTTAGATCGAATCACAAAATGAGTTGCCTAACAGGTCACTCTGCCTCCAGCCCTGTCCTCCTCCACACTGCGATCATCCAGGTCTCTCTACAACAGAAACTTAACTTTTTCTGTTTTAAAAATTGCAGTCATATTACTCTCACTCAACGGCTGAATTCCACAGCCTTTATGTGACACTCTAAGTCCCAGGATCTGACCCTCCTTCTCCAGCTAATGGTCTAAAACTTCCTCCATGTACTATGTTTGAGCAACATTGGAGAATTGCAGCTTATACAAGTGATGGATTCCTGAAGATCTGTGTAGTTTAAAATTTGCAGTATTATTTAGTAAAAATTTCCCAGGTGAAGAAATGTAAGTGTGGGGGAGCATGTTGGAGCAGGTATCTTTTAACCATTATGAGGTGTTTTTCTTTTCCTATCTTTCTTCCCAGCATTGCCCCTATCATTTTACAACATGCCATCCTTTAAATTTACACGAGAACACATAATCATGGATTCTGGAGTTCTCCGTGACATTTTATTGCATTTAAATCCCCTTTCAAAATTATGGATTTTCAGGCATTATTTCTGGCCCGAATTTTAGCCTTAGCCCTGGCAGCATTATTTAATGAGGATTTCAATTATATTATTATGGGAATCGGGATCCAATTGGAATCATAAAGCAGTAAATGCTAAAATCACAGAACAAAAGTCACCAAAAGCATTCCCAGAAGTTTGCATGCAGGTGAGCGATCGTGGCCACCGGGAGGACGGCATATCCGCTCCTCCGCCAAAGTGGCCACGTGGCAGCCACACCAGCTGTGCTTTCCGGATGTCGGCCATGTCGCCTTCCTGTGCCTTGCGGAGCTGCACCTACTGTTGTCAAGCAATACAGTGGTGCACAGTTTTGTGGAATCCGTGTACAAAGGCACATCCCAAGGCCCTGCCATTCTCTATAAGCTTGCTCATACCACCCCCTTCCTTACGCTGTGAGCAAACGCCTCAAAATAACTGATTTTTCTTTCTTGGACTCAACTGCCAGGCCATGAACTTGCTCTTGGCTCTTTATCTTTCTTTAATGACGTTTATATAAGCCTTTGGATTACACACTCTAATTCCCCATTCAGTCCCAGCCTAGATGGCTTCTTCATCTTCCTTAGAGCTGGCACTTCTGAACCTCTAAGCTTTATAAAATCTGGGGCACTATCACTAGACTTAAGGGAACATAAGAATTATAGGAGGGAAAGTGATCCGACGTGCACCCCACCCATGTTCTGATTTAGAAGGTATAGGGTAGGGTTCAAGACTTTTCATTTTAACCAACATGGCAGGAGGTTCTGGCGCTGGTTTCTGGGGTCTGAAGACCTCACTCAGACACTCCACAGTGCTTTGCGGGAGGCATCACATTGGCTCTGCTCCTTCACTCATTTTAAATGGAATTTATAGGGTGACATTGGGTAATAAAATCATGTAGGTTTCAGGTGTTCAATTCTACAATACATCGTCTGTATATTATAATGTGTATTCACCACCCCAGTCAAGTCTCCTTCCATCACCATTCATGCCCCCTTTACCCTCTCCAACTTCCCCCCAAACCTCTTTCCCTCTGGCCATCGCCACAATGTTGTCTATGTCTATGAGTTTTTTGTTGTTGTTGAATCTTTTCACTTTTTCCATCCAGCCTCACAACCCCTACCCACTGTGACAGCTGTCAGTCCATTCACTCTATCTATGAGTCTGTTTCTATTTTATCAGTTTATTTTGTGCATTAGATTCCACATCTGAGTGAAATCACATGGTACTTGTCTTTCTCTGACTGGCTTAATCGACTCTACATAAAACGTCCTCTTCTGATTTGTGATGATTATTATTTCTCTTTCATTTTTCTCACATTGGATCTCAATTATATCTGAAGTTGGAAATGTCCCTCAAAGTATGGAAGTGTGCTCCTCTGCCTGGAATTATCTCCATATTATTGTTTGATGGCACCCAAGGATATTTTGAAAGTGACTTGACTAATATTTTTGTTATATTTTCCATGCCAACCCACTGAATAAATAAACCGGTCCTAGCACAGTCTCATCTACTAGCTTTCAAAAATGAATTTGAGCCCTAGCCGGTTTGGCTTGGTGGATAGAGCCTTGGCCTGCGAACGGAAGGGTCCCAGGTTCGATCCCGGTCAAGTGCACATGCCCAGGTTGCGGGCTCGATCCCCAGTGGTAGGCATGCAGAAGGCAGCCAATCAATGATTCTCTTATCATTGATGTTTCTCTCTCTCTCCCACTTCCTTCCTCCCTGAAATCAATAAAAATATATTTTTAAAAAGTGAATTTGAGATAACCTCCTGAGTGGAAAAGAAGGTAACTTTCCAGTTACATGTCACACATGGGAAGTCTTCCTGCACGTGAACTGCCTGGTTTTTCCAGGGCGGATTCTCTTTCCTAACCGTATACTCAAAGTCATCAGTACCCCACGCGCAGGAGGGCCCTCCGATGCTGACCATTTGCTGGCTGGCTGTAAATATTTGTCCTCAGAAAGCACACTGGCTCTGCTTGGCCACTCCAATGGAAAACCCTGTCTATTCAGCATCTCTATGGCTGTACAGAGAAAATTAGTCCACTTCCTAACTTAGTTTATTGGCAGGAATGGAGCAAAGAAGAGCGGGATGCGCCATGCGGGCTGAATCCTTATCCCTGACCTCATCACCCAGCACAGATATCAACCTCACCTTCCTTTTCTCCTAGAGAAACAACTGGATTGTGGGCGTGTTTGGAGACGGTTGTCATAGTTTCCAAATTAATTCCTCATTCCAGTGGTCTTTCTGGTCTCAGTTTTATGACATCATCCCAAATTTTTAGCGCTTTTGCATTACAATTGCTGTGAATAATTCTAATTGTGCAGGAAGCACAATTTTAATGTCCTTCTCTCTAAATGGTAACGCCAATTTTTTTAATTATTTCATCACGACTTGTCCTAACTCAAAGCACAGCTGGAGAGGACTAAGAGACACACACCGCAGGGAGCGGCCCTGGACCGCTCTCTCTCTATCGTTCAGTGTTTGCAGAAACAGGCTCCCTATGTCTGAAAACCATTTGATTTCAATCGGTGACATGTAAGCCACCATTCATGTTGCCCCAAGTAGCACCAACATCTCAAAACGAATCCACCCAGTCCTAAAAAAGCATTTCGCTGTCTTAGGTCAAATGCATACAAGTAAGCATCTGTGTACTTCTCTACAGTTGCAAATTACTTGACCCCCATATCAGTCTTGCCCGAATGCCTGAATAAGGGTGCTACCAGGATTTTTTTAATGTAAAACTCGGTCTAAGTATTATGTATCATGTTTCAAAATGAAAATAAAGAGCTACAGAGCTTTGTATTAAAACTGAAAAATATTACATGATCCTAATCTAAGTTCAAAGGAGCATAATCATAAGTAAGTGGGAGTCTAGAGCAGCCTTGGGCAAACTACGGCCTGAGGGCCGGATCCGGCTGTTCTATCCGGTTCTCTTGCTCTCCCCTCCTCTCCTTTACTTTGAATTTATATTAGTTCACACAAACACTCCATCCATGCTTTTGTTCCGGCCCTCCAGTCCAGTTGAAGAACCCATTGTGGCCCTCGAGTCAAAAAGTTTGCCCACCCCTGGTCTAGAGCATGATGCTTTACATGGATATGTGAATGGGTTATGCATGTTCTGACTCTGTCACTTCAGAGTTCCCAGACAATTCCAACCCTCCGTTTCCTCTTCTGTCAAAGAAGAGAATTGACCTACTGACCGGTGGTTCTCACAGGTGGCCATGGTGAAATCACCTAAATGCCCCTCAGTCCACTCCAGCACATTTGTCATGGGTTCAACTGTGTGCCTCCTTTAAGGGATACCCAAGTCCTAACCCCCAGGACCTGCCATGGAAGAAGGGTCACGGCAGGTGTAGTTAGGCCTTTCTGGGTCAGGTGGGTCCTAAGCCGATGTACCTGGTATCTTGGTAAGAAGCGGAGAGCCAAGAGGCTGCCCCTGGAGGGGAGAAGCCACGTGACGATGGAGGCAGAGACGCTCCTGCAGCCACAGTCAGCTTGCCGACAACCCCAGGAGCTACCAAGAGCCACCGAGGGACCTGCTACAGGGTCAGAGGGAAGGTGGCACTGCTGACCCCTGGGTTTCGGATTTCTGGGCTCCACAACTGTGAGAGCATCTACGTTTGTTGTTGAAACCACCCAGTTTGTGATACTTTTTTATGGCAGTCCGAGGAAACAAATATAACTACTAAGAATTTTAGGAGACATTGGAATGTGTATTTTGAAAGCCCCACTCATTCTTTTTTTTTAAAATATATTTTATTGATTTTTTACAGAGAGGAAGGGAGAGGGAGAGAGAGTTAGAAACATCGATGAGAGAGAAACATCGATCAGCTGCCTCCTGCACACTAGCCACAGGAGATGTGCCCGCAACCAAGGTACATGCCCTTGGCCGGAATCAAACCTGGGACCCTTCAGTCCGCAGGCCGACGCTCTATCCACTGAGCCAAACCGGTTTCGGCAAGCCCCACTCATTCTTGTGGTCATTCTGATATGACCAAGGTTTGGAACCACTGGAGAGGTAATCTCTGAGTTTCTGTCTAGATCTCAAATTCTATGATTTGTGTTGCACACAGTGCTTAAAGCCAGGATTTAAAAAGGATAAGGATACACACACACACACACACACACACACACACACACATTCAATGATGAAATAAGGTTGAGAACTACTAGCATTTCATGACAATGTCAAAAGTTTCACCCCTACTTATGGTAATGAAGTCCTAAATGATGCTATTCCCTAGTTGCTATGCCAGATGTAGAAGGCACTTGAAGGTCAATCCAATTTCATCTTGACAAACACATCTATTTGAACTTATTTGCTCTTGGAGATATGATGCTTGTTCAGTTTTCAGCCAGTGAGTGTGGGGTACTGTTTGTGATGGATTTGCCTTATAATGGGCAATATATCTTCTATGAATGAACATCCAGTTCTTTCTCGATTGTCTGTGATGATTGATATTAAACTATCATTTCTTGATCTGTGGCATCGAGTACAAACTAATCTCTCATACTGCCAACTCCCGACACTTCTCCCTCCTGCCGGGTCTGTCCTTGAGACACCACAATGCCCAGCACACAGCACTGCAACGGCATCAGGGATTCCTGCTGTGCCCGGAGCAGCCAGAGCGCTCTGAGTGATGGCTGCAGACTCCCAACGCACGCGGTGGGGCCTCCGTCTAGAGCTGCACCAGACAGCAAGGACCCCTAACCCCACAATGCATCTTGTCCGCCATTCATGTCAGCTGTTCTTCTACAGTTTCTCTTTATTTCCTGTCTTCACCACGGACTACCAATGAGAACTCTGTAAGAAATGAGATTCTTTGAGGAAAACGAAATTCAGAGGGAGAAAAGAAATACACATCAGTATTGTTCTCTCCTATTGTACGTTATTGAGCAGAACAGGATTGGAAATAGTCGTCAAAAGTCATCAGGCAATTGGGAAAGGGCGGGAAGCTGTCTTTCACTGCCCTGTCTATTGAAGGAGGTTCCACACCCATGGTGGGTGCCCCTGGCTTCTGTCATTTGTGTGTATGTGTGTGTATGTGTGTGTGTGTGTGTGTGTGTATATATATATATATATATATATATATATATACACACATATATATGTATATATATGTATATATGTATGTATATATGTATGTATACATATATATACATATATATACACACAAATCATATATATATGTATATATATGATATATATCATATATATATATCTTTTCTAGCCAAATAGGAATGCTTAACCTGAGAGTTAAACACCAGGGATTCTATAAGGACTGTTTTTAATCCGTTGCCTCACAAATGAAGATGATTGCTTATATTTATTTTTAATCTCTTCTATTGCAATTGATAAGATTAGTCTATGGGAGGTATGCATCATAATATTAAAATCACCAGTTAATAAGTAGTTGATTCCCTGAATGCTGTAAGGTCTGTAAGATTAGGGCCCCTGTCTAAACCTACACTTGTACCCCCATTCCTTAGCTTTATACCTGACACGTAATAGGAACTCAGTGAATTTCTTTCACCTCAGTAGTTACAGCTACCCTGGCTTCTAACAGCAGAGTGAAGGGCGGGCCATACAGAAGCCTGTACCGTGGTGGTGCTTGCTCTAAAATAGCTGGAGTTTGAGATGGAGACTGATACATGACATAACGCATCACACGGTGTACTGGGCGGCAGACATAGATATAGCATGACAGTTCTGGAGAGCCGAGGCTAAGAAGAATGGAGAAATTGTCATTCCAAATTTATTTAGAGGCATTTGATTAGCAGAGCCTACAGTGGAAGGGAATGGGCAGGAAGCTAAAGGCGGGGCAGATCAATGAGCCACTAGGCAAGGTGGCGATCCCAATATCAGCGTGGGTCCAGTGACTGGACTGAGCAATGGGAGGATGGAGCCCCGTTCCTTTTCCTTTCCCAGACAGGCAAACTGGAAATCGGGAAAGGGATATGTCACTTTGGGTAACGAGAGGTAAATGGTTCAGTGAAAAAAGAACAAAGTAAACCAGAGAAAGCTTAGCTATGTTGTGAATTATTCATTTTTTTAAAGCACCAATAATTTCCCTGAGAGAATTTTATCCAAACTTTTGATATCAGGTTTGATATATTTAATGAAATGGCTATCACCCAGTTTATAGAAAAAGTCTGAAAGCTACAACTTATATTGAGCAGTTGGGCTGGCAGACTATCTTGAAACCAAATTATTCAGGATTGCATTTATACTTGAGCTTTAAGAGAACTCACATAATTGAGTTTAAGCAGTGGCTTTGTAGTATGCTGATATTTATGCTTTAAAAAAATTAATGGACACAATTTATAGCAACTCTTAGTCAGTAATATACGTGTTCACATCCACCAAATCTGTTTATACTCAAAAGGTCAGTTACTGCAATCAACAATATGGTTCTATATCAATGTGAAAGTCACCAACATCGTGCCTTAAATATTAAAAATTCTTATTGAGTTGTGAGCATCCCCAAGATCTGGGAATTAGCCCTATTACATATTTTTAAGCATGCAAAAATCAGATGGATGTAGCATTCATTTGACTAAGTACTTGCAAATGATATGTAGAATAATTACTTAATCATGGAATATCTGCTTACAAAAGCAGAAGCTATTAAAAGCAACATTAAGATGAATAATTATGATTTTTACTAGTGATTTATGGGAGTATAATTTTTTAACAGTAAAATGTCAAATCCCACCTGGTCATCTCAATGACTTTTTTGTTGTTGTTAATCCTCACCTGAGGATACTTTTTTCCATTGAGCTTTTTAGAGAGAGTGGAAGGAAGAGAAAGAAAAAGAGAGAGAGAGAGAGAGAGAGAGAGAGAGAGAGAGAGAGAGAGAGGTGTGATCTTGCCACCTGAAAGCACCCAGACATATACCTTTGACCTGGAATCGAACCTGTGACCCTTCAGTGCATGGGTCGACATTCTAAGCATTGAACCACACCAGTCAGGGCCAGCTCAATGACTTTTTTCCACGGAATCACCACCTACTTAAAAATAACACTTCCACCGCCTCAAAAATGACTTTTATTTTAAAATAATGCTAAACTGTGATATGGGGAGAGGTGGAATTACTTGTCTAAAATTGTAAAAATCAGTGGGAAAGCATAATTCAGTTTACACATATTTGATTCACACACAACTTTCAGGTACAGTTCTAATATATATATAATGATGGTCTCCCGCATATCTCCAAGTTACTTTACTATTTTTCCTATAATCCCTTAAAATAATCTAAAAAGACATTTGCCTGGATATAAACAAATACTATTTGCTGAAGGAACAGTTCCCCACTGTTTTTCAGAATGCCTGTATTTCTTCATCAGTCTGGCTTCACTCAGCACTGAATTCTCTGAAGGGGTAGGTAATTGTCGTTGAGAGTATACTAGTGACACCTAGTGCTCATCCGCTATAATGTCTGCACTGCAGAGAACATCTATGTCCTCACGGTTAGCTACTGTTAATCAGGGTCCTGTTTATGTGCAGAAAGTGACACTGATAACGTAAGTGCTATTCATCCTGTTAAAGACTAAGCGGACAACCTTCCAACTTAACCTCTTCGCGTAATTAAAGCAGACAGATTTGACATTTAACATTGGGCGTTAAGAACGAGAGCAGAGAATGGGGGATCACAGAATGAGACGGCATATGCTTGAAGTGCATTTTTATTAGGCATAGGAAGACATGGATGCCAGAAAGTTGTGGCCTATTGGCTTAGCCCACTCATTGGGAGCCAGTAGGTGACATGGGGACAGAGGTGGGGCCCCTGAGCACGATGGTTTTAAAGACATAAATAAGACCCCTTGTCATTAATAAGTTGGTTCTGAGAAGATTTTGCCCGACTTTCGGTCAGACCCTGAAATGCAAGGAGCCCAGGAGGCGAACGTAAGACCGCCTCCCCTGCTCCAGCCTTGGGAGAGAATCTCAGCTCAGCCCCGATCGCCACAGACCACTCTGCGGAGGGAGAGGAGGAGGCGGTCAGGTCTGAGGGAAAGACTGGAATGAGATCTGGTAGATTGTTACGGGCTCCCAAAATTCACATGTTGAGGCCCTAGCCCCCAGTTTAATGGTCCTTAGAGGTGGAGCCTTTGGGGTGTAATCAGATTTACATTAGATTCTCAGGTGGGACGCTCATGGTAGCATTAGTGATCTTACAGGAGGAGGAAGAGAGAGAGAGAGAGAGAAATCTTTACCAGCCAGCACCAAGAAAAGCCGTGTGGGGATCCAGCTCTCTCCAAGCCAAGTGGCAGGTTCTCACCAGGCCTGACTCTGCCAGCACCTTGATCTTGGACTTCCAGCACCCAAGTCTGTGAGAGATAAATACCTGTTACTTAAGCCGTGAGTCTACGGTATTTTGATGTAGCTGCCCACGCAGACGAAGAGACAGTGATGGCAGGGGATTTGGAATCCAAGGATAATGGGGAAGCCACTGGCAAGTTTTAGCCGGAGAGAGCATATATCCATTTTCCTTAAGAACACTGTGGTTATCATGCAAATAATAGATAAATGAGGTAAATTTGGGGAGCAAGATGACCTCATGGAATTTATAATCTATTTGGGAAGGTAGGACACAGACATAACAAAAGCTCAAATTATAAAGAATACAGTCTAATATGAATATACACGACGGTACAGCCTTGATACTAATAAAATTTCTCCCAGTGGGTACATGTATTGCATGTGCAAACTGCCTTTAAAAAGTGAACTATGCTAAGTTAGTGAACTTGGAAAGCCTCTATTGTGCAATTCTACTATCTTTGGGGACTTTACACTATTACACTCCTACTAGTCTCATACATCACGTTAGGTGAGGTGTCACCTGATAAGATTTGAAATTGCAAACGATAAACCCACGGTGTCTCTGGGTACCACATATTGGGTGTTTGATGGGCAGGCCAGTAATTGCTTATTTCCCTGAAACCCTCCATGGCTGAAGGCACACTGAGAAATTCCTCTAGAAACTTTGTTGAAAAGCCAACAAAACCCCATGCAACATCAAAACTGTTTGTTTGTTTTTTTCTATGTTTTTCTTGCATGCCTCAAGTGTGGCTTTGCTTTAGAACACAAAGTCTGGTTTTGTTTTTACCCTTTCTTTTGTGTTTATGTGATATTTCCCTTTGAAATGTTTGAAGCAAAGCTGCACCTTCCACTCATTGCTCAGTCTGCATTTGGTATTTCAACAATTGCTACTGCTTTCTCAACGCACACGCAGTTACAGCTGTGCCAGTTCCAATAACGCCTCACCATCCTCTCATTCACTAGCTTGTTTTTCTTATTCTGCTATCGAATTAAAGGGGATCCCACCCCCCCGCCTCAACTCTCCACCTATGAAAATGCTAACTATATCTCTAGCAAGATTAAACAACCTCCAAAAAGTCAGTGCTCTGCCTCCCGGCCACTGTGACCCTTCCGTCTCTCTCTCCTGTGCCTCTGTAATTGCCTGCCTCCTACAGCTCTTATTGGAACCTAGGTAATCCCTCAGAGCGGTTGGGAACACAGGCTCTGCCATCAGGGTGCAGAACTGAGGGCCCAGCTTTGCCACTTACCTGCTCTGCAAACGCCAGGAAATGATGGTCTTATTAATGAAATGGGGGTAATAAGAGCAAACTCATGAAACAAATACCAGGGTGATTAAATTAACTAATAGCCTTAATAGCTTAAGGTCAAAATTAGGATTAGATACTGCCTGGCACCTGGAATTCAGCACATGTTCACTACGGTTACTGCTTCATTATATTGTAACATCTCTGGTGGTGATACTTACCTCCCAAGGTGTTTTCTGCCCATTATCACTCCCCGTCTCACTCCCCCTAGTGGGCACTGTCACCTTGTCCTTATTAACTTTGTCCCCTGAATTGTGCTTCCTGATCCCATACCTGGAACCGGAGCTAAAATTGCACTCAAGGGACCAGCCTTTCTGTCTTTCCCGAGGCTTTCATTTGCCCTGGATTCCAACCACGTTCTCACCTTGTCGTCTTTCTCAGAACTTTCCCATGGACAACTGATGCATTCTCGTTACCCATAATGCCTTGCACCTCCTGCCCCAAGTCCCTCTCTATGATCCCCTGGAATTATTCAACCAGATTTTAAAAACATTAAAAAGGACAACTGTACGTTTTCCTTCTTTGTGCTCAAAGTTGTTTAGGAAATAAAGTAATGACAAAAATAAAGATGTTCATGGCTTTTAATTATTTTTTATTTTCAAGGAAAGACCATTTATGTTGATGAAATTTGACAGGCATCGGTGGCAGTCATTTTTTAAGGGGGTTCAAAGACATAACCAGGACATTTCATTTAGTTTGACAACTCTGCCCTCCCCCTAGCAATAACACTTAGGAAACTTGATTTCATCAGCGGGGAGAGGTGTATTTGCTTATGGCTTCTGGAGGTCAGGAATTTGATATTTATCCTCAGGCAATTGGAAAATTGACTGGACCCATTTGAGAACTGAACAATGGACTCATAATAACACTTCTCAGAGAGAACAAAAGAATAAGCACAGCAATGGATCAATAGTTCACTTAAGAGGAAAGGGGGCTCAAGAACAAGGGAACTTAAGGAGACTGCTGAAGAACACTCTCTTCAGGGCATTAAATTACGAAGCATCGACGAAGGTTAGAAGGTGCACAACAAATTCAGAAATGTTTCTTTAACTTGGGGACACCAGTTTCAGGGACAGGCCTTAACACCCCTTCCTATCAGGTGAAATCAACATAACGATCCTACTCAAAACGTCCGTGTCAACTGAAAATTTACTTAATTTAGTCCTGGGTCAACATCTGGGATCTGTTTAGAGAAACACTGGGTTTTTACAAAGGACATGCTCTAAGCCAGCCTTGGGCAAACTACGGCCCGCAGGCCGGATCCAGCTGTTCTATCCGGTTCTCTTGCTCTCCCCTCCGCTCCTTTACTTTGAATTTATATTAGTTCACACAAACACTCCATCCATGCTTTTGTTCCGGCCCTCCGGTCCAGTTTAAGAACCCATTGTGGCCCTCGAGTCAAAAAGTTTGCCCACCCCTGCGTCTAAGCCTTCTCCTGGGGCCAATGTGATTCATAGACAGAAAGCAAACCTTAGGGAGGCCCCGATGGAGAAGGCTTATGAATGGAAAAGGATGGGGGGATGTTTTCCATAAGTGCCACCAAGGGGAAACACCAGCACTCTGGGAGAGGATCTTTCCCATAAGTCATTATCTGGACTTAGCTCTGAACACCCAGGAAATTTCAATACTAACAGGTCCTACTTTTCTCCAGCTCCATCCCCGTGTTCCCCCCGGTGAGATGGGTGACCTTAGTCTTCCAGCAGGGTCGTTAGCCAATGAGATCTCAGGTAATCAATGTGCACTTGAAAAAAATAAGTGAGCAAATTAGGCTCCTCAGATAGTCACCCAATTATTTTTCTGGGAGATCAGAAGAGTTGAGATACAATGAGAACAGAAAAATAAATATGTTAAATTTTCAAATCTATGCAGAGACTAAAGAAATGCACCATCATTAAAAGATAAGGTACCTTCCTAAGGCTTACTTGTTAACAGAAACATAGGGGAAATATATAATTAAAGAGAGCTATTTGGGAACACACACATTCTTTACTGGAGTTATAGGTGCCTACTCTAAAGCGTTTAAGTGACATGAATAGCTGAAATAGCTACTTTAGAAGTTCATGCAAATGTAATGATAATTGTCAAGCTTTAGAAATACAATATAGAAAAAAAACTCCTCCTCTCTTTTAAAAGAAATAATTTAGGTATAAATCCAATAAAGCTATACTAAATTGGAAACGGATTTTGGAAGATTTCTTCTCCTAAAGTTAATAAGACTATAATCGCTAACCCATAAAACAGAATGTTAGATTAAGGATAATAGGATTATTAAGCATGAAGTTCACTAATAAAATAATTTCTAAATATAGAGTCCTTACAAAATGACTTCTGTCTTTGCATGCCACCTTTCACCCACTATTATCCTTCATTCATTTACTCCATAATATTTGTTTTCATCTATTCTAGAGAAATGAGGCAGAGACTCCTCGTTTCTGCCCTATTTTTTTAATAGACCTTTTTTTAACCATAGTGTTAGAGGCACAGCAAAATGGAACTGAAAATAATGAGGGTTCCCATATCCTCCCCGCCGCCCCCTCCCCGCCACACACACACAAACACACACACACAACCTCCTTCATTACAGACATCCCCCACCACAGGGCCGCATGTGCTCCAGTTGGTAAACCTCCCCTGGAACATGACTGTCACCCAACTTACCCTCTATTGTCCTCTGCCTTTTTCCCAGAGTCATACATTATCTGGATATAAATTAGCCACCGATTGTAAAGATCATCTTTTTCAGCCTTTTTTGCAACCAGGTGTGGCCACGGGACCCACCTCTGGCCAACAACATAAAAAAGAATGCGATTCGCAGTGACTTCCAGGAGCTGTCCCTCAGAGACAGAGCCAGGGGGCCTGTGGCTCTTTATTCTCAGCCCACCTTCCCTCTCACGTGTGGAGCGCAGAAACCGTCTTGGGTCCTGAGGTCAAAGCCATGGAAGAAAGACATAAAAAGGATCTTTGAGGACTTCGTGGAGCCGAGCGACACTACCAGCGCTGAATTATTTAGGTAAGAGAAAAGTGAGTTTTATTTTGTGGAAAACACTATTATTGAGGGAATTCTGATGCCCAGGCAACACCTACTAAAACTAACACAACGAAAGGAAGTGCTGGGCCTTGCTTTGGGGACTCCTGTCTATTAAGGAAAACGAGGTACGAACGGAATAAATGGGCTGTAAAGGTCGCCAGGCCAAGCGTTACAGAGTACAGGAGAGGAAATGAGCAATTTCTTGGAGTGAAAAGGAACTTCATAGAGAAGATAATGTGAAATTTGGGTCAATAGTGGACATTAGAAAGGAAAAGAACTTAATGTTTTGGGAGCAGATGGAAGTAAGAGAAGCCCTAAGCAGGGCATTTGAGAAAACCAAAAGGGATCTAGTTTGGCTAGAGCAGCCGTGGGCAAACTACGGCCCACGGGCCTGATCCGGCCCGTTCGGCTGTTCTATCCGGCCCGCGGAGCCGAAAGAGCAGAGGGTTCTCTTGCTCTCCCCTCCGCTCCTTTACTTTGAATTTATATTAGTTCACACAAACACTCCATCCATGCTTTTGTTCCGGCCCTCCGGTCCAGTTGAAGGACCCATTGTGGCCCTCGAGTCAAAAAGTTTGCCCACCCCTGGAGATGAGAAACAGAAGAAAGCAAGAGAAGTGGGTTGGGGCTGTTTACAGAAAACACTGTCAGGCAGAGACTAGGATTCAGTTAAACCTTGCATTGGGAAGACTGATTTGGCTGTAAAGTCAGAGAATGCCGGGACAGGAGGCAGGGAAAAGCGGGGAAAGATGGTGCGCCTGTCCCTGCAATTAGGGCGATGGCATCTAAAGGGGAAGAGAAGGATGGATGGGCAAATGTTGAAAAGGGACAATCTTTCAGACTTGGCAAGTGATTATGAAATGTGAAGAGGGGAAGAAGTACATTGTAAAAGCTCAGCTTTTAAGCCAGAGGTTGGCTCGAGGTATAGTCCATGTACTGAAGAAAGGCAGTGAGAAGCTGAAAGCTGTTTGATGGAGTGGATGTGATGGGAGCTGCTGGAGGCATTGTGTGTTTCAGGTGCTGGAAGGCTGTCCATCCACCCGCTGGAAATAAGGACCTGAGAACAGGAGAGAGTTTCAGCCTAAAGGTACTGATTCCATACTCAGTCCAAAGAGATAAAAGTTAAAGTATATCACATGGGTGACATAAAATGAGAGCGAGGGGGGAAGAAAGAGATAACAGACAAAAGTGTGGGGCATTCCTCATTCATAGGAAGAAAGAGAGAAAGGGCGCTAGTAGGGGACCCCGAAACTCAAGAAACCTTTGAATCAGCAGGGTCGGTGACCTATGTAAAGAAGGATGAATGTTAAGAAAAGCCACTCAACGTGATGAGAAGCTCATCAATACGTGGTGAGAGCATTTTTCATTGCGATGGGAACAAAAGCAGTATTTCTGGGGCCAGGTAGAGCGATACAGGAGTAGGAGGTGGTGTTATCACTTAGGGGTAATGGACGGCAGCATGTGAGGAGATTATATGGACAGACAGGGTTGAAACTGTGATGGATGAAAGCAAGGAAGAAAATAAATACAGAAAGATGAGCCGTGGCTCAAATTCTTATTTATCTTTTGACCTTTGAGTTTCAGACACCTTTTCGCAGCACCATTCGGGGATGGCGCATGGGAAGTTGAAGCCTGCAAAGCATCCTTTTAGTGATGGCCTGAGGGTGGAGGTAAGCGCGCAGGAGGAGTGACTGCCCAGGGTTAGGGAGTTTCTTTTGGTGATGTGTTCTAAAATTAGATAGTGAAGAAGGTTACAAAACTTGGCGAATATACTAAAAACCACTCGATTGCACACTTTCAAAGGCTGATTGTCATCATCTGTGAATTATACCCCATCAAGCTGTTTTCAAAACATATATGTTGGCCTTACAATGACTTTAACTAAATTACAGGACATGTATATTGTCCTTTGCAATTCCAGCACAACCGCCGCTAACCCCGTTAGACGTGCCTCGAGGCGACATCACGGGATTTCTCTGAGCTTCTGCCTGGCCTCCCGGAGCCTTATTCAACTTCCAGGAATTGACGGCTCTTCTCTCCCACCCCCAGGTACACTTATTTTCCTTTTACGGGTTTTCTGAACATCAATTTAACAACTTCAACAAAAGGTAACAAAAATTAATTTAATATTTTTAATCCAAAGGATCCCTGTTATGAAAAACACAGTGAAAAAAAGTTGATGATGATGGTTTTCACTGGGGGAGATTTGGGCAGGTCTTCCGCACCTTGGGGACCCTCCTGTGTTCTAGTTCATCATCGGTGAACTACGACAGCAGGTCAGCATGCGGCCCTGAGGCAGAGCGAGAGAGGCGAGAGTGAGAGAGAGAGAGAGTTTAGGACCAATAAGCCGCTGCAGAGGTAAAAAGAGGGCGCTTGTTTGCTGATGTCAGCTTTTCAGTTTCTGTAGAATGAGAAAGCTACACCTTAAAGAGACTCATGATAAGGAGGCAATAAGATTACCCCTGCAGGTTGACAGCACATAGGGAGGGATGGAGAATGTGCCCATGGTCTACCTTTATTACAAAATCCTGGGATTGAGATTAGTTGGTTAAGATAGAAGTTAGCAAAACACTGAGTCTGTTCAGGCCACCAGGAGCCTCGAAGGTTAGACTGAACATGGCTAAGAAGGTTCTGGAACACCTTTTTGGCCTGAGAACTAGAGTCAACTCCGGAAGGAAAGAGCGGCGTGAATGTGCCATCCCAGTGGCTCAGGGTGTGTGTGTGTGTGTGTGTGTGTGTGTGTGTGTGTGTGTGTGTGTGTGTGTGTGTTGTGCGTGCGCGCATGTGCATATGGGGCAGCTAAGTGTTTGAAATGGTCCCAGAGTGAATATGTCAGGATTCAATCCTAAATCCACTTCTTAATCTCCTCTCTCTCCTTAAACAATCACTTTTACTCCACAGGGCTCCGATGATGATCTAAGTACCAGCACCACAGATTCCTCTCTCCAGTCCTGACCACTCGTCTGAAAGGGGAGATGTAGATGCCCGCTCAGCTTTTCCACTTAGATTTCTCAAAGACCCAGAGACTCCACACATCCAACCCATACAACTGCTCTCCTGGATCCTCCTGTGCTTAGACCCACTCGTATTCCACTTTCCCCCTTTCAGCACACGGCTACATACTATGAATTGTTATGAATCCCTCCTTCTCCTGGATGTCCCACCCCAAAATCCTATTAGTCTAATCCCAAATCTCTCTCTCTCCGTCTCCCTCCAGTGGTCCATGGGTTCCAGCCACCATCGGCTCTCACCACGAATAATCAAAGTCTCTTAAACAGTTTACTTGTGCTCATGACCACCTTCTTCCAGGTCATTCTCCATGAAGCAGCCTGGGCATCCATTTTGGAAAACAAGATCGTGTCCCTCTTCCTTGCTAAATACCTTCCAGTGGTTTCCCATTCCTCTTACGGTAGAGAAGATACAGTCCATAAACCTGGACATGTCCTTAGAAGTACCGCATGGCCGGCTGCCTCTGATCTTTCCTGCCTTAGCTGGTGCTTCTCGCCACATTCCAGCATTATTGGTCTTTAAAAAGTAAAAGCTCCTTGAATGGGCCATTCTGCTTTTTGCCCCAGGACTGGTATATATGCTGTCACATAATTTCTCTCCCTCCTATGTACTCTGCCTTTACTTACCCAGTGCCTCCTTTATGAGCAACACAAATTTCATGTCCTCAGGGATGTATTTCCGGACCCTCCAGTACAAGCTCCTCTCAGATGCTGCCACAGAACATCTCTCCTACGTAGAACCCAATAAAATTGTTTGATGACTCTCTTCCCTACCGGCTGCAATCTGTCTTGCTCACGCTGTGCATCTGGCAACCCACACATTTTCCAGGAAGAAAAAGTGAATGAACAAATACATGTTTTCAGGGAAACTACTGCAGGCTCAAATTTCAAGTCCCTCTTTTCTTCTGGCTGAATAACGATTGTCATCAAATAATAGCTCAGCTCAAATTGGCTTATCAAAGTAGCAGAAAGCATGACTTCAAGAAGAGTAACACAGTAGACAAGTGTGTGTGTGTGTGTGTGTGTGTGTGTGTGTGTGTGTGATAGCAGAAGGTAAATGACAGAAATGTAAGATACTATGCTGAAAGATTCCCTGTGCATGGGGGACCTGAAAGATGCCCGTGGGTGGGGGGCCTGAGAGATGCCAGTGGGTGGGGGGCCTGAGAGATGCCAGTGGGTGGGGGACCTGAGAGATGCCAGTGGGTGGGGGGCCTGAGAGATGCCAGTGGGTGGGGGACCTGAGAGATGCCAGTGGGTGGGGGGCCTGAAGAGAGAACACTAAAAGGAGAAAGAAGAAACACGGCAGTGAACTTGGTGACATCTTGGCAATATCTCAGGCTTTAAAGTGGAAAGACCTGGAGCTGATCCCAGTTCTGCCATCACCAGCCCGAGCCTGTTTCTTTCCTGTGATTTGAGGGTACTGACACCTGCTGCAGATAAAGGGGGGAAGGGGTTCTTTTCAAAGCGCATTACAAGAGTTCCAACTGTCAGCTCCTCCTTCTGCCCCAGCTCCAGGGGACATGCTTCCCACCTGTGTTTATTTTAGGTGCAGTTTGTCGAGCAGTAAAATCTGTGGCATATAAATTTAATGTAAGTTGTGTATAAGTCAGGGTCCCACAAGAATACTTAAACTGTGCCATGTAATTCAAGAGAGTGCTTTATCCAGGTAAGATCACAAATAACAGTAATTCACTCTTCATGCTTAAAAAAAGCATTTTCAAAGGATAATAACGGTGCAATGGAAAGAAAACAAGCTTGGAAGGAGACCGTGTTTGTGTGTAAACAATGTGAACATTAAAAAGATATAAATAGAGAAAGCAAGCCCCTCTTATTCTTCCTCCCCCTCCTCCCTCGGGATACATAACCACTGTTACCAAACTGGTGAGAATTTTCTAGAAAGTGTTACTGTGTATGCCATATATATATATATATATATATACATATATATATATATGTATGTATATATATATATATATATATATATATATATATATATATATGTGTGTGTGTGTGTATATATATATATATATATTTGCCTAAGCGACCGAACGACCAAACAACCGACCAGTTGACCAGTTGCTATGACATGCACTGACCACAAGGGGGGCAGACGCTCAATGCAGGAGCTGCCCCCTGGTGCTCAGTGCACTCCCACAGCCAACCTCCTGCAGTCCCCCCCCCCACCTGGCCAGCCAACCTTCCGTGGTCCCTCCTCCCGGCCAGCCAACCTCCCGCAGTCTCTCCTCCCCAGCTGGCTGGCCCCCCAATCGGTCCTGATCACAGGCCAGGCTGAGAGACCCCATCTGTACACGAATTCATGCACTGGGCTTCTAGGGGGGAAGACATTCAACACAGGAGCTGCCCCTGGTGGTCAGTGCACTCCCACCGTGGGAGCGCCGCTCCGCTGACCAACCTGCCCAGCAGCTCACCAGCCCAGCAGCAGCCACTCCCTCCCTCAGTAGTCCTGCAGGTCCAATCTTCAGAGAACGGGCCAGGCACCCACAGACCAGTACTGCTGGCCTCCTAGAAGTCAGCCTCGGGCATTGCAGCCACTTCTCACAGGAAGAAACAATATTAAAGTGGCTTCCAGGTGACTTCTGACAACTGAACCGGCGCAAACGTCAGTGGGACGGATCCGGATCCCAGGCCGGCAAGGGTGTCCCACCGCCTGCCCAGAGGGCCAATCGCATCCTGGACCCCCCACCCCCCACGGAACAGGCACCAGATGCAGGGCTCATGGCTGGTGAGTGCTGCTGAGGACCTCTCCTCATCTGGACTGACTGGTGCCAGCCCGCGGCAGGCACAGTGGGGCCAGGATGTGCGGGAGCAGCAAGCAGGAGCAGCAGGCAGGAGCAGCAGGCAGCATTGGACTGCGGGTTTCGGTCCCATCCCCACAGGCCACCCTGAAAGACTCCATCTGTGCATGAATTCATGCATTGGGCCTCTAGTGTGTGTGTGTGTGTGTGTATATATATATATATATATAGAGAGAGAGAGAGAGAGAGAGAGATCTATCTTATAAAAAAACAACAAAATGATAATGGCACTTTTTTCCACTTCAAAACATATCTTTTTCCATTTTTCCCTATATAATTTTGTCTTAATACTATTAATGAGTGCATAGTATCCTACTGTATGTTCAGATCATAATTCATTTAACAAATTCCATATTGGGAGTCATTTATAGTGTTTCTAGTTTTTCTTTACTGAAAATAAGATTGGAAAGAATATATTTGTACAAATACCTACAGGGTGAAGTTCTAAAAGTAAAATTGCTGGGTCAAAGGGTAAGGTGTCATCAATTCAATATGCATCAGTACCATATAAGGCGCTACAAAATTTGTTTGCATTTACATTATCATCAAGAGTGAATTGCCCAGCCGGCATGGCTCAGGGGTTGAGCGTTGACCTATGAACCAGGAGGTCATTGTTCAATCCCCAGTCAGGGCACATGCCCGGGTTGTGGGCTGGATCCCCAGTAGGGGGCGTGCAGGAGGCAGCCGATCAATGATTCTCTTTCATCATTAATGTTTCTATCTCTCTCTCCCTCTCTCTTCCTCTCTGAAATCAATAAAAATATAATAAAAATGAGTGAATGAAGAGCCTTCCTCCTACCCCCGGCAACACACGGTGTTTTCCTTTCTGACTACATGTAATATACACACATGCACAAACCCAGAAACATTTCATTACTGTATTAATATGCATGTCTTTAATTAGCGGTTAAGTTTAACTTCTGAGAGTACTTCAGCACTTTTTTATTTTTCTGTAAACTGCTAACTCATATTCCATGCTAAGTTTTCTACTAAATAATTTTTTTGAAACCTGCTTGCTGGTTTGTAAAACATCATAAACTTTATCCCAAATTGTCAGGGTTTTTTCCTCACTTGCCTTCAGTCTTTTGAGTTTTTATATTGGTTGCCCTGTAGAAATTTGCCACTTACAACTGCAGAGCCCTGAACTAGCAAATTAAACTTAACTCGCCTCTAATTAATTTATTCTTCTGAAAACAAACAATACCAATAGCTCTTCCCATGTTCGTTTTGAGGATCTGTGAGGTTGTTTACATGTTCTGTGCCCTGAACAGAAATGGCCACTTCCCTTGTTGCATAGTCTTCCATGTTACAGAGTCTCATTTGAGACACACAGCGCCTTCCTGACGTGGGGAGAGCAGATCTTAACATCCTGGTTTCACAGATTAAGAAGCTGAAGTTCAGAAAGTGTTTCTGGTTCCACGACAGTCAGAGACCTCTAAAGAGGCATTAGAAAGGTTGGGAACAGCCCGGACCGGTTTGGATCAGTGGATAGAGCGTCGGCCTGCGGACTGAAATGTCCCAGGTTTGATTCCGGTCAAGGGCATGGACCTTGGTTGCGGGCACATCCCCAGTGGCAGGTGTGCAGGAGGCAGCTGATCGATGTTTCTCTCTCATCGATGTTTCTAACTCTCTATCCCTCTCTCTTCCTCTCTGTAAAAAATCAATAAAATATATTTAAAAAAAAAAAAAGGTTGGGGACCACTGATCCAGATAGAGATTCACCTCTGGGTCAGTGATATGAAAGCCCCCACACTTATCATTCCCCCTCTGCTTTCTAGGTGTTGCATGCGGACGCCAAAAGGAGAGCGTCTCTGCTACGGAGACAGGAAACAGCCCTCGCAGGACTGTCTGAGGAGGTGGTGGAGATGGAAGTGAAACAGACTTTGGGGGCCTCCAGGTTTGTTTCAGATGAGCATGCTAACTGCAGGGCAGAGACATGAAGGGACTGTGGCCATGCGTGTGGGGTACAGGGGGCGGGGCGGGTTATGAGCTCTTTTTAAATGCATTTTACAGTATTATCTTCCATTCGGCACCTGAATGCTGCCTGAAAAACAGCCCCGTCTTCCTACAGACAACAAGACACTTTTTTATTGTGCACAGATCTATTCAGCCAAACTCTGTACACATATAGAACTCTCAGAAACAGGGTATTTGAATACAAAGGAGAAAATATGTTTTCCAAAAATATCATGTTGGAATATGCAACAGTATTCTCAGAGCTTCTCATTTGCTATTCTAGAAAAGTTACCTGTGACATGAAAGAAAATTTAGCAATGAAAGCTGATGATGGAGAAAACTCTCACGGATAAATAAAAATGGAAATGCGCATCATCTAGGCCAGGGGTGGGCAAACTTTTTGACTCGAGGGCCACAATGGGTTCTTAAACTGCACCGGAGGGCCGGAACAAAAGCATGGATGGAGTGTTTGTGTGAACTAATATAAATTCAAAGTAAACATCATTACATAAAAGGGTACGGCCTTTTTTTTTATTTCAATAGTTTTATTCATTTCAAACATTTTAACAAGAAGAATGTAAACACTAATTATTATAATTTGAAACTTCAAAAAATGGAGGAATATACCTTATATTGAAGATGGCAAAGGCAAAATAAAATGGCCTAACAAAGGAAAGGTACAAAAGCCTTTCAAATTAAACTGAAATATAATAAAATAATTTAAAACTAAAACAAATAGAAAAGAACAAAATGTGTAAACAGTAAATTAAACATTTTCTTTGGTGCAACTTCCAAATGATGCCCGGGACGTGGATGTAGATGGCCATGTAGACTGGGTTGAAAGGTTTTTGGTCTTTAAAACATCCACTTCAGTGGGAACAGTGTTGTTGGTCTCCTTTTTAGCTAATGCTCTGATCCTGTGCTCTCCAGGGGCGTGTCTCCCTCCATCACCCCGATAACGTGTCTCCGCATTCCCAGGGTGATGTCGGGGGACGCGTCCGCGGGCATTCCAAGGAGCCTCTGGAAGATGGAGAGTTTGTTCCTTCTACTGAATGGGGGATATAAATCCGCCCACTCAGAAGAAGGAGCTGCGGCCGTGTTTCCCGACGTTGCCATGTTAACACTGCTGCTGGGGAAGGAGCGGAGGGGAGAGCAAGAGAACCCTGCGCTCTTTCGGCTCCGCGGGCCGGATAGAACAGCCGAACGGGCCGGATCCGGCCCGCGGGCCGTAGTTTGCCCACGGCTGATGGCCCTCCTCCGTACGCCTGATGAGAGCGGGAGCATTCCCAACGTGCCAGGGACCTCGGTTACTCTAACACAGGGACGGTGCTTGAGGCACACGGGCCTGGAGAGATTGCTCCGAGGTTCATACAGATGCAAATCCTTCCCGTTTTAGAGGCAAGAACGGGAGCCTGAATCAGGTGAGTCTAACAGCAAGTTCATCCCTCCTGAAACCCCCCACAGACACGGAAGATTTTTCACAGTAATTTTAGCAGGAGGTCAGCTCTGTGGCCCTGCCCTGGAGTACTTGGAAGGGGGGTAGCAATAGAGGGGGAGAAGCCATTGAAAAGAGGTACTCTCCTGGCTGAGAACATCTCTGGGGACCAGAACACATCTCCGTTATGGTCCGTGCACTCTTTCAGAGGGGTGCCGCCTGGAAAACATTCTGCTTGCTAGATTTTGCAACGACAGCTAGAGATTTCAAAAATTCAAAATGGTATCAGAAGTAGGTTTTTTTGAAAATATATTTTATTGATTTTTTACAGAGAGGAAGGGAGAGGGAGAGAGAGTTAGAAACATCCATGATGAGAGAGATACATCGATCAGCTGCCTCCTGCACACCTCCCACTGGGGATGTGCCCGCAACCAAGGTACATGCCCTTGACCGGAATCGAACCTGGGACCCTTCAGTCCGCAGGCCGACGCTCTATCCACTGAGTCACACCGTTTAGGGTGGAAGTAGATTTTAAACCAGGGGTGGGCAAACTTTTTGACTCGAGGGCCACCATGGGTTCTTAAACTGGACCGGAGGGCCGGAACAAAAGCATGGATGGAGTGTTTGTGTGAACTAATATAAATTCAAAGTAAAGGAGCGGAGGGGAGAGCAAGAGAACTGGATAGAACAGCTGGATCCGGCCCGCGGGCCGTAGTTTGCCCACGGCTGTAAAAAACTTGAGGTCCATCAGGCAAAGCATATGCTCATATAGTTTACAAATCTTTGTATTTGGCCCAACACCAGCCTGAGTTTGCCCGGAGGCGGGAGCCTCAGAAGCCAGGGTGAGCGGGCTCTCCCAGCATGGACTTGGCGAGGGAGCTCTTGAACTGGTTCCAGTCGGCCTACACGAGCACCCGATGCCTCCCCTCTGCCTTGCTGCTGCCCCTCGAGGTGTCCGGGGGCCTCTGTCTGCAGGAATCCTGAGTCCGGCTGCTGAGAGGAGGGCTGCTCACATGAGTTCAGCGTGAGGCAATGTCTCTGGGCACAGAGGGGAATCGCTCTCATTGCGGGACATGCTGTCAGGGATGGGGCACCCTTTATGGAGGCCGCGGGGAACTATGCTTCCGTTGCCAGCTTCATGCAAGCCATGCCCCGACCTCCCTGGAAAAGAAACATGATGGTCCGTGGCTTTCGCATGACTTTTAGGAGCTATGGGCCCCGATGCTTCCTCGGCTGCGGTGAGACAGGCCTGCACGCCATGCCCTCCTGCCGGCAGCATCACGTCTGATTCCCTAGCCCTGGTCCCCGGCCTCTGCCCTCCGACGCTCTTCTGGCTTCTTCCTTCCTCCTCCAGACTCCACTGGACTGTGGGAAGCTAGCCAGCATCTTCAGCTTTTCTTCACCATCTCGTGATGTCCTGACCTGGGCACTGGATCTGATGGTTGCATTTTTGAAAACGTTCTCCCAAGTTCTTTCCCTGAGGCAGTAGTTCTAGGATATGGAATCTATGGGATGAAATGGGGCCATGGTCAACACAAGAAACAGAAAAATATAAGAACTGGAAGCACAATGGCTAATCCATAAAAACATATTTTTCTGCCCTGACCGGTTTGGCTCAGTGGATAGAGCGTCAGCCTGTGGACTGAAGGGTCCCAGGTTCGATTCTGGTCAAGGGCATGTACCTTGGTTGCAGGCACATCCCCAGTGGGGGGTGTGCAAGAGGCAGCTGATCGATGTTTCTCTCTCATCGATGTTTCTAACTCTCTGTCCCTCTCCCTTCCTCTCTATAAAAAATCAATAAAATATATATTTAAAAAAATATTTTTCTGCCCCATATCACTGTAAAATTTTGATAGTATTTTTTTTTAAATATATTTTTATTGATTTTTTACAGAGAGGAAGGGAGAGGGACAGAGAGTTAGAAACATCGATGAGAGAGAAACATCGATCAGCTGCCTCCTGCACACTCCCCACTGGGGATGTGCCTGCAACCAAGGTACATGCCCTTGACCGGAATCGAACCTGGGACCCTTCAGTCCGCAGGCTGACGCTCTATCCACTGAGCCAAACCGGTTTCGGCTTGATAGTATTTTTGCAATTAAAATGTAGAGCACACAGTGGATTGTGGACCCTGCCAGTTCAGCTTTGAGCTTCTCATTGGTGCCGCTTCAGAGGTAGCCTGTACTAACAGTGTCGCTTCAAACTGATAAGCATCTTCATGTGATCATCATGGCAGAGATAGCTGGATGGAACTAGTTCTGTCCCAGGGTTCTTGTTACAGTGAAGCAGTGAGAGAGGAGAGAGTGATGCAGCCTGGATGACATGAAACAGGAAGGCTGCCTGTGATGGGCGTTCCCCCAGAGCAATCACAATGCCCAGTGGGTTCTCATGCTTTTGACAGCTCTTGACGGCCTAACTCTCCCGATGAGTTCCCATCTCTGGCTCAGAGATGAATATTAACTCAGGCAGCAACCAGGCAGGTTTCTCCGACTGAGGAGAGCTATTGTGGTCTGTGTGTTTTATCATTAAAACATTTCCTGAAAGCTTATCTCGCAGCATTTCCCAGACGATGCTCCGCAGAACCCCAGTATCCAGTGAGATGTAAAGGTGTTGCACAGATAAGAGAAATCCGTAGTCAAACTGCTCCATGATACCCTGCAAACTTTACCTCTTATCATAAAGATTCAGAATTCAATTAACATCAAAAAGGTGCAGGGAAAACCTACACGAAAGAAATCTGTCTAACTTTGATAAACCAGTATTTCCCAGACTTTGCAAATACAATCGTGGTTTTATTCATCTGGCATCAATGAATACCAACTATATCGTTCACATTTTGAAAAAGGCTACCATATACACATGGCATAATTTATTCAGATATTTGATTCCCCATATCCACTCCAGTGAAGATGAACTTATTTCCCTTTAGGACAGAAACCATCCAATATTCCAAACAATAAAAATAATTTTTTAATTGGGAAAACTTTTTTACATACTAAATTCAGAACTTTGAGGAGTCCTTGAGCAACCTGTGGCACCGAAGTGTGAAGATTATGGCAGCATTAAAATTAATTTGTATGGACATCACTGATATCGTATATGCCACCAGCCCTCTTTAAGGTGAAAGACCCAGAACATAGATAGATCCAGGTAAGTAAGGATCAGATGTGCCACCAAAAAGAGAAATTGGGCTTCACTGTACCTTATACTCGGAGCAAGAGTGTGAAAGCTTGACCGATAAAGCCCAAGGACAAGGTAGGGCAATGGGCAAATCCATCAGGCAGTCGGGAGCCAGAATGCAGTGGCTGGAGAGCAAGGCAAGGCAAAGGATGAAGTCCAGGGTCCTGGGAGAGTACAGACAGCCGTGCCTGCCGGGGAAGAACCACAGAAGCGGGTGTGCAGGACCATAGGCAAACAGAGCGGAGGGGAGGCCTGAAGCTCTGGTGAAAAGACCTTGCAGCAAACGTCTGCTATAATCAATAACTTCCGAGAGAAACCCTTCCTCTTGGGACAGGTGACAGTCACCAGCAGGGGCTATTCCAGAGTCAAGAGGCTGTGGTTGCTTAGAGGTTAATCTGGGCACAGAAGGGAAACATGGAAGGAAGACAAGAGCAACATTGAAGGAAGGCATGCGTCATCCAAATCTTCTCCTGAGTTCGGAGGAAGAAGAATTTGACCAGATTTTTAATTTAATCATCAAATTTGTAGGCATCTTCTGAGATCGTTGATGATCATAATTCCAGTTTGACCTTTATTTATTTACAAAATAATAATGGCTTACAGGATAGAAATACCCTGATCAATGAACTGACTAAGCATGCCTATCATATAGATTTCCTTTTATAAGAGATGACAAATGAAGTATTAACATATAAATAAATGCCATATGCCAATACATACAAATTCCAATAAATATGAAGAGCCAAAATTTGAGTTGACATATTGTGCAAAAAAAACCTGAATATAGAATATTAAGAATTGATCATATATTTATAAATGTAGTACAAGTAATTGCAATGAATTGAGTAATGCTTTATAGTTTTTTAAACTTTTAAGCTGGTAAAGTTTATTTTTACTTTAATAAAGACGTTGAGATTTGAATACACGTATATCTATTAACACAAATTAAGAAAGTGTGGTACGTATTGGGTTCCTCGTTCTGGGGATTTGAAAGCTGGGTTCGACAGGTCATTTAAATGGTTTTGCATTCGCCTGATGGAATATATTGAGTAGTATTTGACTGGAATTGACCTTAGGGTCTGTCCTAATCAATAACCTTATTGATGACCTGATCAAGAAGTTTACAGCAGGTTAACCATATTACTAAAGAGCTTATGGTAGGCGGGTCACTAAGATTTTGGAATTAGGCCAAGAAGCTCAATATGATTCTGATTTAAAGAATATATCACATTTGCAAAACCACAATGAAATTTACAAAAAACATATGCAGCCTGATTTAGGTGTGGAAATAGTAATTTATTGTATGTATAGAAAAATCATACATGTCAACATAATATCAGATATAGTAATATGACTAATCTATAAAAATATTCATAAAAGACTCTGAATATTATCAGCAGACTTTGAAGAGATTGTGGTCAAACATAAGGACCCACATAAAAGTGACAGCTTTAAGGGGTGTATACTAAAGCCAATTTGAGAGTCTACTGATTGGCACATAGTATGTCCCCAATTGGTATCTATTGATATTGTATATTTCAGGATTTGGTTAGGAAAACAGGCCCTCCATGCACCCCAGGCATAAAGGGTTTTGATATAGGAAAGGTGGGCTTAAATAACTGAGGGAATACTGGGAAAAGGCAAGGTCACGGAAACCGCCACCGGTGACCTCAGCCTGAATCACTGACGAGGTTGGGTCTCAATACTGACTGGGCAGATGCAGTAAACCTCTTGTCCACCCACCACTTTGCTGCAACTGCCTGTAGAGATTAGTGGCCATTCCTTCTCTTCTACTGCGGACCTGGAGAGCATTATGCTGAGCGAAATAAGCCAGTCAGAGAAAGACAAGTGTCACATGATCTCACGCATATGTGGGATCTAATGGACAAAATAAACTGATGAACAACCTAGATCAAGAGACATGGAAGCATGGAAAGACTGTGGAATCTCAGAGGGAAGTTGGGAAGGTAGGATAGGAAGAGATTAACTGAAGAACTTATATGCATACTAGTAGCCCTGTGCATGAATCCGTGCACCAGTAGGTCGCTGCTGCCCTCCTGTAACTCTCCGCCCGCTACCCCGCCCTCCTGTAGCTCTCCCCTTCATAGCTTGCTGCCCCACCCTCCTGTAGCTCTCCCCGCCCTCTCTCCCCTCTCCCCCTCATAGCTTGCTGCCCTGCCCCCTCCTGTAGCTCTCCAGCTGGCTTGTAGTTCGCTGCCCCACCCTCCTGCAGATCCGTGACCCAGTCATTATGCCATTGGTCGTTACGCCTTAGGGCATAATGGATAATTAGCATATTCCTCTCTTATTATATAGGATATGTACAACCCATGGACACACATGATAGTGTGGTAGGCCTGGGGGTGGGGAAGAGGTCAAAGGGGAGAAACGGGGGACCTATGTAATACTTTGAACAATAAAGATAATTTTTTTAATTAAACAAAGAAAAGAACAAAGTGTATGTAATTTAAAAAACTATAGTTTACAGTGCCTCTTTAATCATAACAACCTTGAAATACACAATCTCCATATTGCAGTCCGGCTCTCATCAGCTGGAAGGTTAAACTGTAAGCCGCTAAAGAGGCTGCTCCTTCAGGCTTAGTCGGAGCGGAGAATTTATTACAGAGTCATGATCTCATTTAGTATGCAGGGTACATAGCCTCATTCAGAATATAATGTGAAGGAGAATTACAACTTTTCCAGCAAGGTCAGAGAGGTCAACTACGGAAGCGGGGAGGCCAGTCGATGGAAATAGGTCTCTGATGTGCTGTGTTCTTGTCCTGTTTGCTGAGTCATGTTAAGCAAATGCTATCAGTCAGGGAAAGAGAAAAGGCCCTTTTAGAAGGTTGAGACCCCAAATATCCCTCCTGCATCTTGTCCTGGGGGTCATGGGTATGAAATCCAGTGACAGACAGCGTGTTGAGGAAGCCTGGAAGCCGAAAGTGAGAAAGTGTAGCCGAAGGAACAAGCTCTTCAATGAAAAACAGCGTCTCCCTGACGCCAAGCTGGCCCTCAGCGAGGAGGGAAGCAAGGGAAACTTGTTTCCATGGCCCACACTCCCGGGTCTTCATCTCGCGTGAAATCTCTTCCTTCACTCATGGCACAACTCGCTGCTGCTCCGAAGGCCGAACTTCCAGGGCAGGGATCTGTAGGACATGCCTCCATGGACCTACGCTCCCATTTGGCCATGATCTTGACTTCCCCATCTTTCTTAAGGTTGGGTGTTGCCTCCAGAGCAGTCATGGCTCATCTTTTCTTGCCCTGCCCTCCTCCCAGCTTTGTGGGTTTTTCCTGACAGGGTGACATTAGATAACCAGAATCCAGCAGTGGTCCCCCGAGGCTGCCCCCCACAAAATAACACTCTAGGCCAGTGGTCGGCAGACTCAATAGTCAACAGAGCCAAATATCAACAGTACAACGATTGAAATTTCTTTTTAAGAGCCAAATTTTTTAAACTTAAACTATATAGGTAGGTACATTGATATTAACTTAATTAGGGTACTCCTAAGCTGGCCTTTGCTAAAAACTCAAGGGGCCAAAGAGCCGCATGTGGCTCGCGAGCCGCAGTTTGCCGACCACTGCTCTAGGGCATAGTGCAGAGCAGGTGGCTGTCATTTGGGTAGGAGAGCAAAGAAATCCTGCTTGGCATTACATGAAAACAATGGATGGGGAAAAAACAGTCCTACTTAATGGGGGGAAAAGAAGGACTTATGTAATACTTTCAACAATAAAATTTTTTAAAAAGGTCCTTCTAGGCTAGAACTATCTTTCTAAAGCATGGGGAAGATGCAGTTTTAAAGGTCTTAAGGTAACAGTAAATATTAAAGAGAGTAATGCCTTCCCCATACTCATACTTTGGGAACAGACCGAATTCCCCTCAGAAAGAAGTATCTAATGATGCAGGAGGTTACTCTCTAATGAGCCAATATTGGGAAGATGTTATGAACTTTCCTGAGCAATCGCATGATATTGCTATTTAAAAATTGCAGGGATGCCCTAACTGGTTTGGCTCAGTGGATAGAGCGTCGGCCTGTGGATTGAAGGGTCCCGGGTTCGATTCCGGTCAAGGGCATGTACCTTGGTTGCCGGCACATCCCCAGTAGCGGTTGTGCAGGAGGCAGCTGGTCAATGTTTCTCTCTCATCAATGTTTCTAACTCTCTATCCCTCTAACTCTCTAACTCCCTTCCTCTCTGTAAAAAATCAATAAAATATATTTTAAAAAGATAAATAAAAATAAAAAATATTTAAAAAAATAAAAAATAAAGATCACAGGGAAAATTTCAGGAACAAGTTGTTTTTACTCAACTGTACCTGTGACTGGTGGTGACAACTCTGCTGATTTTACAAAGGGGAGAGGTAGATCCGACCTCGTTCACATACTGTTACCCATTGTAACAGGGTAGGATGGGTTTAGGGAGTTTGCAGGGTGCAGGGTAACTGCTTTGCTGAAAGACAGACCCATGAAAATGCCACCACCGAGTGAAACAAGTGAGCCTTCAGTCCCAGCTCCCCTGTGGGAGTCTGTCCTCACATTTTCAGTGTCCCGATGGTTCAGAGAGTACAGGTTCTGAAGATCTAACTCATTTTGCTACCATGGGGCATTTAGGTGTTTTACTAGTACACCATGGCATTTGGATTATGTGCTCTGGCTATGATAAGCAAGAGGTATAATCTACACTAATAAAAGAATAAGATGCAAATTGACAGTACCTTTGCGACACCCACCAGCCAATCAGGAGTGAGTATGCAAATTAACCCAACAAAGATGGAAGGTTAATTTGCATACACAGATGCTGAGTGGCCGGGGGCGGGGCGAGACGCTTGCATCATCGCCATGGCGATGACGCAGGCATTCTGCATTGCCCCAGCCGCTCTGGGCCTCTGGGCAGCATGGGAAGGCGGAAAGGTGTCTTTGGCTGGAGCAAAGGTGGTGCCGGCAGCCAGGGGAAAGAAGGCCCATTCTTGCACGAATCTTCGTGCATTGGGCCTCTAGTGTACAATACACTGTGTGTGTGGGCAATTAGATCTGTACAGGGATGCTGCTGGTCATGTCAGCCTGTGGATCTGCCAGGGAAGAAAGCCATTGCCTCGCGCCATGGGAATCTGGAAGCTGGCAGAGGACCTTTATTCTGTATGTAGGGGAAATCAGAGGAGGGGAAACACGGTAATAACATGGAGAGATATAAAAGCTAGTTCCTCTCCTAGCTGGTCGCTAACGTACCTGTACTTCCCCAGCAAACTTCACAGTCTGAAAGAAAACGGAAAGACAGAATCTCACCCTGCTCACCATCTTCCTCCCCTGCCTGCCCCCATCAGGACCAGGTAGAACCGTGGGGCTACAGTGGTCTGTCACAGAGGCTGGATTCTGCAGGGCCCAATGCCCAGTCCTCCACCCACCTTCCCGGGCCAGGCACAGCATCTCTCCATGCTGCAGCCATGCAGCATCTAAAGCACTGGCCCCACAAGGGAGAGGGAGGCCCACAGGAAGGCCCGCACCAGCTCCTGAGGCGTGTAATCTGAATGTGTCACATGCCCCCGGCGATGCTAGACATTGAAAGACTTCTGGTGATGAACTTTGAGATGAACATCAGGGTCATGGACGGGTCAGAAAACCCACCCACATGGAGAGCCCCTGCATCGCGGGCATTGTCCCTGCTCAGCCTCTGCCCTGACTCATGTCCTCTGCATTTCCGACCTAAAGTCCCTAAATGCCTGGCTTGTTTGCTCTGGTCCAGTTAGCGTTCACATTCCAGCAGGACCAAGGGCCTGCGGTCACTGGACTTATCCCCAGTAGAACACCAGGCCCTTCCTTGAGAATATTGTTAGTGGTGAACACGCATTATTTCCAAAATCCTGAATGTGACCATGATAACATCTCCCAGCGAGTTCAAAGGGAACGCCCTTCTTGTAACAAGAAGGAAAACAAAATACTGATTATAAACTGGGTTAATTTGGATAAAATACGAACCTCTCCAAGTTCCCTGTTCTGTAAAATGGGGCTAATAGTAATGCATTTATCCATCCAACTGATTCTACTTAAATGAGATAAAGCACTAATATACCACTTTATATAGAGTAAAATCTTAATTGAAGTAGCAAGTACTCCTTTTAAAATAAAATAGACTATGAAATAATAATTTGAGATCACACACATAGTATTTTGAATTAGTATTTATGGGAAATTACATATATATTAGTCAAAGCAATATTCAAAGAAGAATATATAGCCTTAGGCATATTGTAGTTTTTAGCAATACAGAATGAAAATAAGTGAACTAAACATTAGACTAAGAAGTTAGAAAAAGATATTAAGCATAAAAACTCAGCAGAAGAGAAGAGAGAAATCATTGCATCAGAAGACAGAGAAACTGTATAAAAATCTCATTAAGTGGAGAAAAGATTTTCAAGTCTCATCAATCAAACCCAGGAAATCCAGATTTATACTAACATATAAAAGCTCATACAAACTTCTGAGGAAATTAAAGCAGTTATAAGAGAATAAAATAATATGTAGCATTAAATTACAAAATACCATTGATACAAATAATGTTCTAGAAAAAAACGCAATACCTTACCTCAGACAGAAGCAGAAGACTGGTCCAGCCCCTGTCCCAAATCTGCCTGGTTCTGCGGATTTCTCCCAATATTCCTCCAGCCGCCGTGGCCAGTTTTTCTGGAAAAGGTCAGATAATAAATAGTTTTGGCTTTGCTGGCCACCCCGTCCCCGTTGCAACTACTCAGTTTTGTCATTATAACAAAAAAGCAGCCACAGACACTGTAAATTAGCGAACCTGGCTGTGTTTCTACACAGCTTTAATCACACAAACAAGCGGGGGAGCAGGTTTGGCCTGCGGGCCACAGTTGGCAAATTCTCTTTTTTAGTTTTATTTTTTCTTGATTTCAGAGAGGAAGGGAGAGGAAGAGGGAGATAGAAATATCAGTCACGGAGCCACATGAGCCGGGTCAGCCGGGTCAGGCGGGCCTCTTGAGCGGGCTTGTTTCGTGGCCTGATTGCTCCTGCTCCTCCTCCTCCTCCTCCTCCTCCTCCCCCTCCTCCTCCTCCCCCCTCCTCCTCCTCCCCCTCCTCCTCCTCCTCCTCCTCCTCCTCCTCCTCCTGCCCCCCCCCTAGTTAACTCCTCAGAACTTACCCGCAAAGGCCTGGCTCCTCCCCCTCCTCCTCCTTCTCCTCCTCCTCCTCCTCCTCCCCCCTCCCCCAGTTAACTCCTCAGAACTTACCCCCAGAGGCCTGGCTCCTCCCCCTCCTCCTCCTCCTCCTCCTCCTCCTCCTCCTCCTCCTCCCCCCCCCCCTAGTTAACTCCTCAGAACTTACCCCCAGCGGCCTGGCTCCTCCCCCTCCTCCTCCTCCTCCTCCTTCTCCTCCTCCTCCTCCTCCTCCCCCCTCCCCCAGTTAACTCCTCAGAACTTACCCCCAGAGGCCTGGCTCCTCCTCCTCCTCCTCCTCCTCCCCCTCCTCCTCCTCCTCCTCCTCCTCCTCCTCCTCCTCCTCCTCCCTAGTTAACTCCTCAGAACTTACCCCCCCCCCAGCCGCAGCTCGCGTTTCTCTTCTCAACTAACTAGTCTCCGATTCACCTGCCCATTGCAAACCCCCTGCTTTTCCCAGCCCTACATAGTCTGGGCTGCCATGTTGCACATCTTTGTTTCAGTTGGATCACTGCCTGGCTCGGTGGTCAGCAAACTGTGGTTCGCGAGCCACATGCAGCTCTTTGGCCCCTTGAGTGTGGCTCTTCCACAAAATACCACGGCCTGGGCGAGTCTATTTTGAAGAAGTGGCGTTAGAAGAAGTTTGAGTTTAAAAAATTTGGCTCTCCAAAGAAATGTCAATTGTTGTACTGTTGATATTTGGCTCTGTTGACTAATGAGTTTGCCGACCACTGGCCTGGCTCCCCATCAAATTCCAGCCTCTAGGCGGGCCGAGGACACCCTGGTCCGTTTTACATTTTGTCCTCGGTGCCCAGCATCGTGCCTGGTACGTAACAGGTGCTCACAATGCACGTGTTGAATGAGCTAACCAACTAATGCAGCTTAAACAAACAAGTGACTCATGGGGCAAACTTAAAGTACCAAGCAATCAGTACCTTCGGGAAAGATTGCAAGGCCAGTGACAGAATGCTTGTTTCCAGGTTTTGAGTCCTCGGGCTTTATTTAGAGTTCCAGAGCATGAAAGCATTGGGAAGGCTACCCAATACATTGCACATCGACTTACATTAAAACACAACAAGAAAAGGGAGAGTTGGGGATTGTCTTTCTTTCTTTATTATTTTTTAATCTTTATTGTTTAAAGTATTACATATGCCCCCTCCCCCCCCCATTTACCTCTTCTAGCCCACCCCCCCATGCCCCTTGCCAGGCCTTCACCACCCTATTGTCTGTGTCCATGGGTTATGCATATGTGCACACAAGGTCTTTGGTTGATCTCGTCCCACACCCCTCCCTCCCCCACCCACCCACCTTCCCCCACCTTCCCTCTGAGATTCCGCGCTCTGTTCCATGCTTCCATGTCTCTGGATCCACTCTGTTCGTCCGTTTATTCTGTTCATTAGATTCCACATATGAGTGAGATCATGTGATACATGTCTTTCTCTGACTGGCTTATTTCACTTAGCATGATACTCTCCCGGTCCCTCCATGCTGTCTCACTTTTCCGATCTTCTTGGCCCAATCACCAGGATGGTTTCACCTCTCCAGGTGATTTCCAGGTGCACCCAGGGCTGAGAGCCATCCATCCAGGCAGCCTCAGCTGGGCGGGATGGAGGGAGTGAGCAGTCTCAGAGAATAGTGGGTCATTGGCATCAGACTTAGCTATTGCCAGTTACACCTCTAGCCACGTACACTTCCATTATTAAACACTGCCTCTGTCAGTGACACTTAGATTACAAGATTAGGAGGTATTTTTATCTCTCCAATCACTTTGAGAATCAGGACATGCCTACCCAAGAATAGCTAGGCACAATAGAACAAAAGAACCCGAACTCTGCGCTGGCCTACATACGAGCTTATTTTAAGATAAAAATGACTTACCAGCTCGGTGGCAAAATAAACGATTATTTAACAAATGGTCCTAGAAAATTTGTTAACAATTCAGAAGGAAGTAAAGGTTTCTATCTTACACAGTCATCCAAGTGAATTCTGTTAAATGTGAAAGTTGAAACTGTAAGACAACCTGAAGTTGAAATAGTAAATATTTAATTCATATCCTGTTAGGACCACCTAAAGCAAAAAAGTACCGACAGAAACAGCAAGTAAAACTGTCCACAGTTTGCCTATATAAAAATCCAAGTTCATACACAGGGTCAGGAAAAAGTAGGTTACAGTTGTTCATACGGAAAATAATACAACAATTAATTATCAATAACACAAGAATAAACTGTTTCGCATACTCACACTGTAAAACTACTTTTGCCCCATCCTGTGTATAAACATCTATATGTATGTATGTTCATATGCATTTATAACAGATTAACAAACAAAAAATAAGACAAATCTTTTTAATAATATGGCAAAGAGTTAATTTCATTAATATGTAAAGAGATTTTAAAATCTGTTTTAAAAAACTACTAAAACTTAGGGCAAAAATAAACAAATCATAATATTTTTTTTGGATGAAAGAAGAAATTAAAAAGTTCCTGCCTCATTAAAAACATATGTCCAATCTTACTAATGTTATAAACATTGTCATTTAAACAATAATGAAAGATAATTTTTCAGGTATAAAATTAGTCTTTTTCTTCCCTTAGTGATATTCTCAGTGCTAATGAAGGTGAAAGTTTGGCATTTACTTTCATCATGGTTGCTGCTAGTGTAAATTTATAAATCAGGAAGAAAGCAAATTAGAAACTAAAAATTTTTAAGCCTGGCCAGCATGGCTCAGTGGTTGAGCATCGACCTATGAACCAGGAGGTCATATTTCAATTCCTGGTCAGGGCACACGCTTGGGTTATAGGCTCAATCCCCAGTGAGGGGCGTGCAGGAGGAAGCCGATCAATGATTCTCTCTCATCATTGATGTTCCTATTGCTCCCTCTCCCTTCCTCTCTCTGAAATCAATCAAAATATTTTTTAAAAGAATCTAAAATAATAAAAGCATAATATACTAATTAGACCCGTAGCTGAACAACCTTCCAGATGTCCTTCCAGATAAAGCCGCGGCATCAGGGGCCAAGGCAGAGGTGGTTAGGGGCAATCAGGCAGGCAGGCAAGCAGTTAGGGGCGATCAGGCAGACAGGCGAGTGGTTAGGGGTGATGAGGCAGGCAGGCAGAATGGTTAGGGGCCATCAGGCAGGCAGGCAGGCCAGCTGTTAGGAGCCAGTGGTCCCGGATTGCGAGAGGGATGTCCGACTGCTGGTTTAGGCCCAGATTCAGCAGTTGGACATCCCCAAGGGGTCCTGGATTTCAGGAGGGTGCAGGCCGGGCTGAGGAACCACCCTCCCATCCCCCCACCCCCTTGCATGAATTTCCTACACCGGGCCTCTAGTGTCTTTTAAATGGAATCCTACACTATGTAACCTTTTGAAGTTCTTTTTTTTCCCAATAAGCTTAATTCTCTGGAGAGTTATCCAGGTTGTTGGATGTATCAATACGTTGTCCATTTTATTGATGGGCTGTATTCCATGATCTAGATGTTCCACCATCTGCCTAACCAGTCATTCACTGGAGGACACCTGGGTTATTTCCCGTTTTCATTACCATGAGTAATTCACTATGAACATTCGTTTACAGGTTTTGTGAAAACATACATTTAGTTTCTGTATGATAAACACCCAGAAGTGCAGCTGCTGGGTGGTCTGGTAATCACATGCTAATTTTGTAGGAAACTTACACGCTCTTTTCCAGAGTGGCTACGCCAGTCCACATTTCTGCTCGGATCTGAGTGACCCAGTGTTTCCCCCTCCGCACCCGGTTTGGTGTAATCACAGTCTCTCTGAGGGTGTGAAGGGTACCTCCTTGTGTCCCCACGAAGGTTTGTACGCGAGGTAGCTTGCATTTCCCTAACTGTCGACAGTGTGGAACATCTTCCCATGGGCTTGTTTACCATTTGTATACGCCCGTGGTAGGCAAACTGCGGCTCGGGAGCCACAGGCGGCTCTTTGGCCCCTTGAGTGTGGCTCTTCCACAAAATAACACAGCCTGGGCGAGTCTATTCTGAAGAAGTGGCGTTAGAAGAAGTTTAAGTTTAAAAAATGTGGCTCTCAAAAGAAATTTCAATCGTACTGTTGATATTTGGCTCTGTTGACTAACGAGTTTGCCGACCAATGGTATACGCTCTTCAGCGTAATGCTTCTTCATGTCTTTTGTTCATCTTCTAACTGGCTTGCGGTTGGATTTCACTACTTAATCTGAGACTTCTTTCTATATTCTAAATCCTAGTCCTTCGTTGGGTACATGGTTTGCAAATATTTTTCTCTGGTTCTGTAGCTTGTGTTTTCATCCAGTTAGCAGTAATTTTGTACAACAAACGTTTAATTTTTATTAGGGCCAACTTATCTATTTTTTTTCTCTTAAGGACTGTGCTTTTGGTGTCAAACCTAAAAACTCATCGTATCGTCCTAGCTTCTGAAGCTCTTTTTTTTCCCAGAGGCTTTATGGGTTTACATTTTGCTTTTAAGTCTGTCATCCATTTTGAGTTATATTCAATTGCTCCAGCACCATTCGTTGAAAAAACTATCTTTAATCCATCGAATTGCTTTTGCATCTCTGTCAAAAATCAGTTAGCGGAATGTTTGTGTGGGTCTACTCCCGGGCTCCTTGTTTGGTTCCATTGATCTACATATCTATCCCTTCACCAATATCAACGGCCTTGGTTATATACAGTATGTCTTGAAGTCAAGTAGATTGATTCCTCCTACTTCATTCTTATGCAATCTTGTTTTCTTGTTGTTGTTTTAACTTTTATAGCTAGGAGTTTAAAAGTCTAATATCAGTGATTTCAGATGGGGAACCTTCAATTCATCTTTAAACCAACTGCTCCATTGTTTTGGGGGAAAGATCAGAGGAAGACTTCATATAAAAGTCTGGGTCCTTCTCTGAAACCCTGAAGCTTGGGACACGGTGACTCCTGAGAGATGACAGACCTTCATGGCAGTTCCTATTGGAGGCGAAGTTCTATTCCTGCAAAGTTTCCATGAGAAAAAAAAAAAAAAAGTGTGCTTCTCTAACAGTAGATCTACACTGAGTGGCCAGATTATGATGATCTCTGAAAACATAATAATCTGGCCACTCAGTGTATATCCTGTATCAGTGGTCGGCAAACTCATTAGTCAACAGAGTGGCAAACCGCGGCTCATGAGCCGCATGTGGCTCGTGAATCACAGTTTGCCGACCACTGTCCTATATAATAAAAGGCTAATACGCAAATTTTTCACTCTCCTTGGCCAGGCTGGCCGGACCCCACCCATGCACGAATTCATGCACCAGGCCTCTAATATATATATTTACTAGTGGCCCAGTGCATGAAATTCGTGCACGGGGGAGGGGAGAGGGTGTTTCTCAGACTGGCCTGCACCCTCTCCAATCTGGGACCCCTCAGGGGATAACTGGCAGTCGGACATCCCTCTCACAATCCAGAACTGCTGGCTCCTAACCGCTCGCCTGCCTGCCTGATTGCCCCTAACTGCTTCTGCCTGCCAGTCTGATTGCCCCTAACTGCTCCCCTGCTGGATTGATTGCCGCTAACCACCTCTGCCTGGGCCCTGCATCTGGGACCCAGATTCCCTCCTCCAACCGACCACAGGCACCCGGGATCCGGGCTTCCCTCCCTCTGGTCAGCTGTAGGCGCCCAGGCCGGCTGCAGCCACAGGGAATGGTGGGCAGGTGGCTTCGCCTGGGCTGCAGCCACAAGTGCTGGCACCTGGGACCGCGGGGTGGGTGGCTTCTCCATCTACCAGGCTGTAACAAGCCGCAGGTACTGGTGCCTGGACTGTAGGCAGGCGCCTTCTCTGTCTCTCCTGGAATGCAGTGTGGGAGACTTCTCCGGCTGGCTGCGGCCTGGGATCATGGGGCAGGTGGTTTCTTCGTTTCCCCGGCCGCACCCAGCCTCAGGCACTGGGGCCCGGTTTCTCCGTCTCCCCCAGGACGTGGGGCAGGTGGACGTGAGGCTTCTGCTGCTGGCTGCGGCCTGGGATCACAGGGCAGGCGGCTTCTTCATCTCCCAGGCTGCAGCCAGCCTCAGGCACTGGCACCCGACTACCCCCACAGGCCCAGAGCGGCGGGGGGATAGGGCCACCGCCATGTTTTCAGGTTAATTTGTATACTCACTTGATTGGCTGGTAGTGTAGCGGAGTGATAGTAATTTGCATGATCCTCTTTTATTAGTATATATATATACTGAGTGGCCAGATTATTATGCGTTCAGAGATCACAATAATCTGGCCACTCAGTGTATATTGTATGGAAATTACACTATTAACCTGGGGACATCTATGTCCTTACTTAAGCAGGTGCTCATGGAGATTAAAAACAAGACCTGCGAGATGGAAGGGAAGTCTGGCTTTTATCTATGCTTTCAAAAGGAACAGAAAGCGGAATTCAAAGGATTTTGTCAGACTCGACCCAGACTTTCCTGCTGCTGCTCCACAGGGGTAGTGAAAGGGTGACTCTATCTCTTCAAGCCCTGACTGACGTGTGATGCCCTTCAGTTGTCCCAGCGAGGCCATCGGAAAAGTCACACCCTGCGACGGAACCTCTCCATTTTCCCTGGATGGCCTTGCTAATGGCACTGTTAAACCCCCTGAGAAGACACTGGCATTGAGGGCCTTGCGCTGAAGAGAGGGAGAATTCCCGGGAGGTGGACCAGAAAGCTAAGCCGGAAACACACAGAAGCTTCCCTTTGTGGAGGTGTCTGACCTCAGCCCCAGAGGCCTGTGAGGAGCTGGCCGTCCCGTCGGATGACAGCAGAGGGGTCGGAGCATGAGCAGAGGGCAGTGCCTGAAGAGAGCCCCACCAAGAGCAGGTGCAATTCCGCTCGCCTTCTGCTGCTCCCAGGCGTGAACTCTGAACTGCGATGCTCGGCCATGGCCTTGATTATGGGCCGTGGAGGAGAATCTGTATGGATGTCTGACCGACGTTGGGATGAAATAAAGGTGTAGAGGGCAAACTCCAGTCCCCAGAAGCCCGAGTGTTACTCCACTTACGGGGCTGATTTGGACAACAGAAAGCTGAGAGACACATCGCACCAGGTACTGGCCCTTAGGTGTCTCTACCTACGGTGGGGAGGGAGGCGACTATGGAAGAGGTAACGTGGAAGGTGTTCCTGGGAAATAACAGAAGGAAGGACAGTGGGCAGGAGGATATATTGACACACTGTTCTCTTTGTTGACGTGATTTTGCTAAGAAAAAAAAAATCAAGCATCTTTCAAATTTCATGTAATGGTGGGAAAGAATGTTCTCCTCTTTTTAAGATAAAAACCATTTTATTAATTTACTTGTCTCATAATTTAAATTAATCATTAGAATCTGAAGGAAAAAAAAAGTAAGAGTCACAAGACACCCCAAAGTTAAAGGCTAACTCGCTAAGGGAAGGAACCAAATTAAAAACATCTCAAAAGCTATAGCAAGAAAGCAAAGGCAACAGTTAAATTCCCCGAATGATAAGCATGCTGCCCTTTCCCACGAATAGTCCTTCTAAGCAGCATTTTCCATAGCTGCCACTCATTGCAGAAAACGGTACGTAATTTGGTGTCAGATTTTGCTTTTGAGAGTTTACAATCGGATTGATTATTGTCTGCCTCACTCTAAGAAGGAAGACTGCAGAGGACCTGAGGAACACTTCCTGGCTCTTTGAGAACTGACAGTGGAGCTTGCTTTGTGTGGACTAAGTAACCGTGGCGGGAGGCGCAGGGGCTTTTATGAATCCAGATGATTGGCAGTATTGTTCGGACAGAAGAGTATCAGCCATGTGTGGAGAGGATAAAAATAGAATGTATCAGTCCCTGGCAGCCATCTCAATCCCAAAATAAGCAAAATGCAAAGGAAAATGTGGGGAAAGAAGTGATTTATACTAATAAAGAATTGGCTAAACCTTTATAATGCATGTGCTGCTGCTGCACCATTTATATCGTGTGTAGAACTTACAATTTTTCAAGATATAAGACAGGAGTCTCTGGTTTTGCACGTGCTGTACTTTATGGAGAGAATAGTTTTTCCCTGCACCCTTGGCTGGCTGAGCACTATGTATACATCCAGAGCATTTCCAGTGTCATCTCCACAGAACATCACCTACGAAATTGAATATGCAAATGGACAGTGGCCAGACCATACACAACAATAGGGCTCTACCCACCGCCTCTGCAGTAACCAGATCTGGAACCCAAACAATCTCGCATCCATGGGCCCAAATCAGCCAGGGTGTGGCCAGTGACTGCTAGCTTCCCTGTCCCGTCACCTTTGTTTCTAACGCAGGACCAACAAGTGGAAACCAAGTGTGCTCCCCTACGCAATCCCCCAGGATGCCCTGTTTCTAGTGAGCCAGCCTCCAGCTTCCCTGGCAACAGCCTCTGACAGATCACACCTGAAACTCCTTTTCTCTCTGTGCGAGTTGGCCCCTCTGTCTTTGAATCTCTGCCAAAAGCAAGCGATAATGGCTGAGTCTTTGCTAGAACAAGTTTAGAATAAATAGCTTTTGTTTGTTCTCATCTGATAGTTCATTTATTTCCCTATGTCCCCGCCTTTCCACTCTCCAGCATCAGTGTCAAAGGACTTCATTTTAAGTCACTTTTACAAGGAAGGCTGACTTACTCCATTAACGCTGCTGTCTCTCATTTTAATAGAGATTCAATACAAACTCAGCAGGTTGTGGAGCTGGGCTGTAGCTCCCTCAGAGCTTATCAGTTTTCAGCATAAGATTCTGGACAGATTTTGTTAGGTATATACCTAAGTATTTTAATTTTGGGTGCTATATGCAATAACAACTTTTGGTACTATATCAAATCTATAAAGCAAAAGATATCCTTTGCAATAGCATGGATGGACCTGGAGAACATTACGCTAAGTGAAACAAGCCAGTCAGAGAAAGACAAGTACCATATGATTTCACCCATATGTGGAATCTAATGACCTAAGTGAATTAACAAGCAAAATGGAGATAGACTCATAGATAGAAAGTAGGCTGACATCTGTCAGTGAGGGCAGGGTCAGGGAGGGCGAGGTGGAAGAATCGAGCAAAAAAGATTAAAAAATCTCATGGACATGGACAAAAGTGTGATATTGCTTGGGGAGGGGGTTGCAGGAAAGTGGAAGAGGGTAAATGGGATTAAATGGTGATAGACAGAGACTTGACTTGGGGTGATGAACACATCATACAGTGTACAGATGTTATGTTGTAGAATTCTGCACCTGGAAACCTGTATAATTTTTTTAACCAGAGTTACCCCAATAAATTCAATATAAAGGGGAAATAAATAAATAAATAATCTTGTTTACTTTTTATCTTTTGTGATTGAATATCTAGATGCCAAACTTTATAAGCAGATTTCACATTACATACTCCCATCCCTATTTTACCAAAAGGTTATTATAGATTACTTTGAATTTCCACTAAAAATTTATTTCAGCCAAAACCGGTTTGGCTCAGTTGATAGAGCGTCAGCCTGTGGACTGAAGGGTCCTGGGTTCGATTCCGGTCAAGGGCATGTACCTTGGTTGCGGGCACATCCCCAGTGGGAGGTGTGCAGGAGGCAGCTGATCGATGTTTCTCTCTCATCGATGTTTCTAGCTCTCTATCCCTCTCCCTTCCTCTCTGTGAAATATCAATAAAATATATTTAAAAAAATAAATAAATAAAAAAATAATAATTTATTTTAACTGGCTGAAATGACCCAGCCTAGTTCTGAGATAAAATAATCAAGATAAATAGATGAACTTATAAACATGTTTACTTTTTTTGTACTTTCCATTCTTAGACTCGGTTGAAAGGTTTTACTTATCCTATCTAATAAAAGAGTAATATGCAAATTAACCGTACCTCCACTACACCCACAAGCCACGCCCACCAGCCAATCAGGAGTGAGTATGCAAATTAACCTAACCAAGATGGATGCAGCCATGAAGTGAGCAAGAGGCTTGGTTTTCCCTGGCAATGGAGGAAGCCAAGTTTCCTGCACACCCTGGCCGGCTGTGGACTCCACTCAAGGCTACAAAGTTTCAATTATATAAGATAAATAAATCCCAACAAAAATGGCAGCAGCCACAGAGCTGGAGAAAGCAGTAGGCTTGGGTTTCCCCGGCGATGGAGGAAGCCAGACTTCCTGGCCTGCCTGGCCTCCGTTCAAGGCCACAAAGTTTCAATTGTAGAAGATAAATAAATCCCAGATACCAGGGCCTCCACTTGAGTTGCTGGGGGGCATGGCCAGCCTGCAAAGCACCACAGGCCCCTCGCCCAGTCCACCCTACGACCTAAGGTAACCCCCACCCTGATCCAGGACACCCTTCAGGGCAAACCAGCCAGCCCCCACCCATGTACCAGGCCTCTATCCTATCTAATAAAAGAGTAATATGTAAATTGACCATCACTCCAAGACACAAGATGGCTGCCCCTATGTGGTCAAAGATCCTGCCCCCATGTGGACACAAGATGGCCACCACAAGATGGCCAGCAGGGAAGGGAAGTTGGGGGGGGGGGACCCAGGCCTGCAGGGGAGAGCAGTTGGGGTGGACCAGGCCTGCAGGGGAGGGCAGTGAGGGGTGACCAGGCCTGCAGGGGAGGGCAGTTTGGGGCAAACAGGCTGGCAGGGAAGCAGTTAGGCATCAATCAGGCTGGCAGGGGAGTGGTTAGGGTGTGATCAGGATGGCAGGCAGAAGCGGTTAGGGCCAATCAGGAAGGCAGGCAGGCGAGCAGTTGGGAGCCAGCAGTCCTGGATTGTGAGAGGGATGTCCGACTGCCCGTTTAGGCCCGATCCTACCAGGCCTAAACAGACATCCCTCGAGGGGTCTCAGATTGGAAAGGGTGCAGGCTGGGCTGAGGGACACACCCCCCCCCCCCCCGTGCATGAATTTTGTGCACCGGGCCTCTAGTCTATATAATAAAAGCCTAAGTGACCATTACGGCAGAACGACTAGAACAACCAGTCGCTATGATGTGCACTGACCACCAGGGGGCAGTCTCTCGGGGCAGGAGCTGTCCCATTGTGGTCAGTGTGCTCTAACAGAGGGAGTGCCACTCAGCCAGAAGCCGGGCTCATGGCTGGCGAGCACAGCGGCGGTGGCAGGAGCTTCTCCCGCCTCTGCGGCAGCACTAAGGAGCAGCGAGCAGGCGGGCAGTAAGGAGCGAGGGGTCCCGGACTGTAAGAGGGATGTCCGCCTGCCAGTGTCCTGGACTGCGAGAAGGTTCAGGCCAGGCTGAGGGACCCCACCCCCACTCAGTGTACGAATTTTGTGCACTGAGCCTCTAGTTTAACATAAACGCATATAATCATAAACACTTGGCTATTATCTAAATGTCTTCAAATTTTGCGGGGGTTTTTACATTGCTAATGACAGCTATCTCTTTAATTCAGTATATTATCATGTTATTCTTGATTGGTTAATTCAGTGGTTGGCAAACTCATTAGTCATCAGAGCCAAATATCAACAGTACGATTGAAATTTCTTTTGAGAGCCAAATTTTTTAAACTTAAACTTCTTCTAACGCCACTTCTTCAAAATAGACTTGCCTAGGCCATGGTATTTTGTGGAAGAGCCACACTCAAGGGGCCAAAGAGCTGCATGTGGCTTGCGAGCCACGGTTTGCCGACCACTGGGTTAATTGAACCCAGATTCACCAATTGGGCTTTTTTCAATAATATTTTTACTCAGAAAACTATCACTATATTTTAAGAATAAAACAGTGCCCTAGCAGGAGTGTCTCAGATAGTTGAGTGTTGTCCTGTGCACTCACAGGTCACTAGTTCTATTTCTGGTCAGGGCACTTACCCGGTTGTGGGTTCAATCCTGGTCTGAGTGGGTATAGGAGGTGGCCAATCAATGTTTCTCTCTCTCTCCCTCTCTCTTCTTCTCCCTCTAAAATCAGTAAAAATGTATATTTTAAAAACAAATTCCCAATCTGAGAAAACTCTCCAAGTACTTAAGCAGCACCAAAGAAAGCTTAGAATACAGATGACAATTGTGTTTCTCATGGAGGAACTGAGGCTCCATTCATGGGGTCTACGGGCACCTTGAGGCTCCAGGTCAAGAAATTATTAAAAAATATACAAAGGGCATAGAAAACGGGGCCCTATTATTTGACATTGGTAGATCTGCTCATAAGAATTTGAAACCAGGGGGAGGTCAATGGGGGAAAAAAAAAAAAGGAGAATTTGAAACCAAATAGGCCAGTGTAGTTTAATAGTCCAGAATACTTCCTCCCAGACCTGAGTTGAAAGTCAGCAAGAACACCAACAAAGAGACTGAATCACTGCGGCATTTTCTTGTAATAAATAGCAGAGAGACAGCTGGTTATGAACAGACTTTTACAGCAGAAACACTGAGGATGGTCATTTCAGACAGAGCCTCTCTTTTCCTGGGTTAGGCGTAATGGCATGTTTCAGAGGTCCACCATGGTCTGTCATTCCGAATGAGCTCTTCCTACTTAATCTCTCCTCTGATTGCTCGATTGTGGTTGCTGTTTGCACTGCAGTTTCTTTGCTCCAGCAAAAAAAAGATGTCATTTCCTTCTTCGCTCGTGTTGGCATGGACCTTCCAAGTGGGACACTGGCTGGCGTGCAGTCACGGCTGCTTAACAGACGCGTGGCATTTACAAAGCCTTCTGCATCCACAGGGTTACCCATCCAAACTGCACCATCGGGTTAATGCAGACAGGGTTGCAATAAATCACTCATCGCACAGCAAAATTGTAGATAAATTTATATGAGTTCTCTTCTTTTTTTTTTTGTACTTACCACATGGATGTTTTCCAAAAGATCTATGGCTCCATAAATCCAAGCAAGTTTATTTGCTAATAATCCCATGATCGCAGCTTCGTTTTACGTCTCCTGTAAAAATGCCATTGTTTTATTGCTGGCAAGGGAGCCTTGTTGCAAAACCATCGCATACGTTGTCTTGGGGGCAGATGGGTTTGGTCCATCCCCTTTGCTTCATCTTGTCTATATTCCAAGGTAATGGAATTTTAATAAGATGCCTACTGATACAAAAGGATCATGTTATATTTTAAGTGAGTTTCACCTTTACACACGTGTTATGTACCAGCTTCAAAAACCTTGAAAGGAAAGGAATTATTTTTACCTTTCTCAACCATCTACCAAGAGAAAACCAATGACAGTAATTCCTATATAAAGGTAATACATGAGAGAAGACATTGGGGATTTGGGCGGGGGCGGGGGTGGGGGGAGGCAACAAGTCGCTTGCACATCTGCTGAATTGAAAACATGGACCTTCTTGGTTAACACCCTTCTCTTGGGAACTGTCTGGACTTCAGAGGAAGCCCCTCCCCCCATCCGGGACCTCTACTGAAGACAGGTTTTGAACGGATCTGAAAGTAAATTGTGCCAAAGGACGGTGGCGTGTTGACAAGAGTGGAGCCACTCTAAAGTGAGCCGGGGCAGGCACTCCGGGCAACTGCCTTGCACGTCTTACTCCTCAAGCTTTTCAAATGTTCGACGAAGTAAAATAACATTGGACTGAGCCAAACCAACATTTTATTCCAAACAACTGTGTGCAGAGCTAACAGGAAAGCAGGCCCCCTGACCACAAGGGTCAGTTCTTCCGAACTGGCACCATCATGCGTCGCTAAAGAATAAGTTAGCTCAGCCGAAACCGGTTTGGCTCAGTGGATAGAGCGTCGGCCTGCGGACTGAAGGGTCCCAGGTTCGATTCCGGTCAAGGGCATGGACCTGGGTTGCGGGCACATCCCCAGTGGGGGGTGTGCAGGAGGCAGCTGATCGATGTTTCTCTCTCATCGATGTTTCTAGCTCTCTATCCCTCTCCCTTCCTCTCTGTAAAAAATCAATAAAATATATTAAAAAAAAAAAAGAAGAAGAAGTTAGCTCATTTGCTCCTATAGACATTCCTGCCTTGGCTTATTGGCACCAATCGAAATGCTTCCTTCTACACATGTAGTCATTTCCTTCCCCTTTTTTCTCATAAGAACTCTTGCCTTCACCCTCAAATCAGAACATTTTTTGGGTTTCTGCCGGAAGAGGTGCTTCCCAAGTAGCTCTTCTTTGATCTTAAATGAGTGCTTGGTGCCTCTCATGTCGGCTTGCTGCTTTTAGGTTGACAGAACAAATGGATAATACCATCACAGCACAGTCTTCTCCTTGGGGGGGGTGGGGGGTCCCCCTACTCTTGCCAGGCTTTGGAGAAATTACTTGTTTATTGTCCATCGTTTTTACCAGACTGTCAACATGGTGTCTTTGGAACAGGGCATGCTAACCCCATGAAACAACAACAAGAACTACTTCGTTAAAATAAGAAATGGGGAATTTATTAGCAAAAGAAACAGGGGGATCTCAGGAAACACCATCACCAGCTGTGCTTACAGGAATCTCACGGCTGTCACTCATGCTACCCTCTCTCTTCTGTCCCCTCCCACATGGTGTCTCCCCTTGTTTCATGCGTGCTTCTGTGTCTGCTTCCTCTTCTCGACCCACAGACTAGGTGACTATTATTATCACCACAGTTCACACACGCCTCGGCTCAGACAATGCTGAGACTAAAACGGAACTTTTTCTGAATTTCGGCCTTGAACTCCAATTCTGAGCCTGTACCCGTGTTCAGAATGTGACAGACGGTGCTTTAGGAATTGCTATTGGCCAAGGGTTAACTGTGGCAAAGGAGAGCGCAGTGCGTGTGAGCGCTAATGACCTTGGCCGGAGTCTCAGTTCTGATCTGTCCTCTCCAGAGGCATTTCTCAACCCCATCCAGCGTCAGTTTTCTCGTCTATGAAATGATGGGAAATGATACCTGCCTTTTACGCCAGAATTGGGGCATTAGCAAATAATATAATAAATTAAAATGTCTAGACCAGTGGTCGGCAAACTCATTAGTCAACAGAGCCAAATATCAACAGTACAACGATTGAAATTTCTTTTGAGAGCCAAATTTTTTAAACTTAAACTTCTTTTAACACCACTTCTTTAAAATAGACTCGCCCAGGCCGTGGTATTTTGTGGAAGAGCCACACTCAAGGGGCCAAAGAGCCGCATGTGGCTCGCGAGCCACAGTTTGCCAACCACAGGTCTAGACAAATGGAAACGATTAACTCTAGTTTGTTTTGTGAAATAGGTAACATTTTGTAATCCTTTTCTATTCCATTTTTTATTCATTTTTATTTATTTTTTTTCTTTTTTTTTATTGCTATTCCATTTTTTAAATGTAACATCCACCCTCCCGTCTCCTGGTCGCAAATCTGGAGCAGCAAGAGGAAAGCTTCCCCGACTACTTTGGACCTGACACAGCTCACTCAGCAGCAGTCCTAGCTACCACGCTCAGTGAGAACAGGGGCGAGAGGATGGCTGGGCTTCCGTGCAGTCCTGACAATGTAAAGTAGATAAACAACGTAACCGCTGTTTTCATGCGTCGGCAATCTTTGCCATGCATCTTTAGAACAGCGATTCACACTTGGAAGTCCAACAGGTACAGTTATAACTCAAAATTTCGAAATGCCTACCTAGAAACATGTGTCTACCCATGTATGTGTGGCCCATCTATGTAGGCAGAGTATCAACCTTCCTTGTTTATAAGAAACTAGAGGCCTGGTGCACGAATTTGTGCATGGGTGGGGTCACTCGGCCTGGCCAGCCATCAGGCCGATCAGGGCTGCAGGAGGTTGGCTGGCAGGGGGAGGGTCCATGGGAGGTTGGCCAGCCAGCCCAATCAGAGCCATCAGGGCCAGCCGGCAGGGGGGAGACCAAAGGAGGTTGGCTGTGGGAGGACACTGACCACCAGGGGGCAGCTCCTGCATTGAACATCTGCCCCATGGTGGTCAGTGCACTGTCATAGTGACCAGTCATTCGGTAACTTAGGCTTTTATGTATATAGACTAGAGGCCCGGTGCATGAAATTCATGCATGGGGCGGGGGGCTGTCCCTCAGCCAAGCCTGCACCCTCTCCAATCTGGGACCCCTCAAGGGATGTCCCACTGCCCATTTAGGCCCAATCCCAGTAGGATCGGGTCTAAACGGACAGTCGGACATCCCTCTCACAATCCAGGACTGCTGGCTCCCAACTGCTCACCTGCCTGCCTTCCTGATTGCCCCTAACTGCTTCTGCCTGCCAGCCTGATCACCCCCTAACCACTCCCCTGCCAGCCTGATTGATGCCTAACTGCTCCCCTGCCAGCCTGTTTGCCCCTAACTGCCCTCCCCTGCAGGCCTGCTCACCCTTAAGTGCCCTCCCCTGCAGGCCTGGTCATCCTTAAATGCCCTCCCCTGCAGGCCTGGTCCCCCCCAACTGTCCTCCCCTGCAGGCCTGGGTCCCCCCAACTGCCCTTCCTTGCAGGCCCAGTTTCCCCCAGCTCCCCTCCCCTTCTGGTTTGATCACCCCCAACTGCCCTCCCTTGCAGGCCTGGTCCCTCCTAACTGCCCTCCCCTGCTGGCCATCTTGTGGCAGCCATCTTATGTCCACATGGGATCAGTCATCTTTGACCACATGGGGGCAGCCATCTTGTGTGTTGGAGTGATGGTCAATTTGCCTATTATTCTTTTATTAGATAGGATAGAGGCCTGGTGCATGGGTGGGGGGCCGGCTGGTTTGCCCTGAAGAGTGTCCCGGATCAGGGTGGGGGTTTCCTTGGGGCGTGGGGTGGCCTGGGCAAGGGGCCTGTGGTGGTTTGCAGGCTGGCCACGCCCCCAGTGACCCAAGCAGAGGCCCTGGTATCTGGGATTTATTTATCTTCTACAATTGAAACTTTGTAGCCTTGAGTAGAGTCCAAGGCAGGCCAGGAAGCTTGGCTTCCTCCATCACCAGGGGCAACTCAAGCCTCCTGCTCTCTCCAGCTCCATGGTTGCCACCATTTTTGTTGGGATTTATTTATCTCTATAATTGAAACTTTGTAGCCTTGAGTGGAGGCCTGTGCTGGCCAGGGCAAGCGGAAAGCTTTCCTCCATTGCCAGGGAAACCCAAGCCTCCTGCTCTCTCCGTGGCTGCAGCCATCTTGGTTGGGTTTATTTGCTCCTGATTGGCTGGTGGGCGTAGCTTGTGGGTGTAGTGGAGGCATGGTCAATTTGCATATTACTCTTTTATTAGATAGGATTATATTTAACAGTTAAAAGTTTAACATGGTGGTGTGAGAGGACAGGTTAAATAGCCATCTCAGCCCAGCTGGCGTGGCTCAGGGGTTGAGCATTGACCTGTGAACCAGGAGGTCACAGTTCGATTCCTGGGCAGGGCACACGCCCGGTTGCGGGCTCAATCCCCAGTGTGGGGCGTGCAGGAGGCAGCCAATCAATGATTCTCTCCCTTCATTGTGTTTCTATCTCTCTCTCTTTCTCGCTCTCTCTCAAATAAAAATATATTTTAAAAAATAGCCATCTCAGATGGTGGATACAGAAAAATTGAATTTATTTAAGAAAAGGGGGTGGTGGGTGCATTATCCAATGGGAAGGGCTGCGCAGCACTAAACTCATACTCCTGGTAGGCGTAGTTCAGTGTCACATCGAACCACATTTTACTTCCTCGGAAACCTTAGTGAGTCTCCTGGTGTGAAAGGAACCTCCCCTTGGCTTTCTGGAGGATTAGGTTCTCAGGGTCTCCTACCACCACCCAGGGTGTAAAAGGTAGGGAGGGGGAGAAAGGACATCTGGGAATAGACACTGTGTGTCCAACAAGAGAAAAATTATTATAGGTATTGTTCTCTTAAACCATCTTCAGTCACTGGCGTCCTATAAATAGCAGTTCTTTATCATCCACGCCTCTCTTTGACGAAGCTTTATGATGATAATTAATATCACTACCAGTAATATTCTGAGCTCTATGCCTTGCAGTTAGTGCTGGCTAGGGGCAGGAAAGCAACATCTGCCAGGATAAGGTTATTTATTCAATAGCTTTTTCCAGAACCCATGACTATAATCCCTTCCACAAAAGTGAAACCCTCCAAGAACAGAAATCATTTGCCGGTTGTGACACTAAATAAAACAGCAAAACACGACTCCCACTCCTGCCCCTGATGCCAAGGTCCCAGCAAAATGCACTGGAGCCACTGAATCCCTTTCAGCTTCAATCACACATCGATACAGGCCAACTGAGCTGCTACCCGCTCACCTGCCATGTGTCACTGGCCCACAATGAACAGTTTTGTTTAATTGGTTATATAAATAAATGAAGGAAATGCCACCAGCTGAACGATTTCTTTTTCTTCGGTTTGTAGATACTCCCTCCCTTTGCAATCCTCTTTAATAATTCCCAGCCATGAATTTTGCATGCGCGTCCCCAGTTAATTATTCATGCGGCGGAAGGGCGGACCTTGCTGGGCCAGATCCCAAGTGGACCGGTTCCTCGCTCTGCACACCGAGGAATCAGAGCAAGGCGAGGGCTGGGGCTGTAGAAAAGATCTTAGCCTTTTTTTTTAATTCAATATTCACCAATCTTTTTCTTCCTACAAAATAATTCAATCTGCCACAACCATTCCTGTTCTCCGAACGTCACCCAGACGCTTAAAAACTCTCTTACCACCTCTCTCAATGGAGACCCCAGGTCACCCTTCAGAAGTGCAGCCTACACGATCCCAACTGATCAACTTATGATGGATGACTCAGGACTGCAAGGACTCAAAGTTTCAGAATTGTTTTTTAGTTCAAAATTCCTTTGGGTCAGAATCTCGGTTATCAGAAACACTCCAGGCCTACCAGAAGCTGTCCTCCCCAAAGCCTGGGCCAGTGTCCAGGAGAGGAGCCCTGGGCCTCCCTGAGGGGACATGGGGAGGAAGCCTGTGGCATTCTCTGCGACTGCTCTTCTCAGCACAGCTACTCACACGCAGCTGGTTAACTCCTGGGGAGCCAGACCCCTCGTTTTCTGAGAGAAAACAATGAAGAGAGAACTGGCTACGGGGGAGTTCCATAAAAAGAGAAATTAAGCGAAAAGCTTGGATATTCTACTCAGTGTGAACTGAATTTCCAGACACTGTAAGAATTATTGACAGGGATTGATGACTTTGGCACCCTATTTAAAAAAATGAATGCAAAGTTAGACACAAAGTGAATATTTATTTAGAATGAGAAAAAAAATCACAACAAAGGATAACTTTTTAAAAGCTGACAAATAAACATTACATAAGAATAACAACATTCTATTGATGAGTAACCTCTGTAGTATTTTTATTTCTTAAATTTTGGGGGCTACATGCTCTTGATCATCTACTCATATAGTGGGGGTGATTTTTAAAAAGTAATTTAGGCCCTGGCTGGGTGGCTCCATTGGTTGGAGCATCGTCCCATACACCAAAAGGTTTCGGGTTCAGTTCCTAGAGCACATACCTAGGTTATAGGTTCCATCCCCAGTCAGGGCCTGTATAGGAGGCAACCAATCTCTCTCTCTCTCTCTCTCTCTCTCTCTCTCTCTCTTCCTCCCCCTCTCTCTAAAATCAATTAAAACATCCTCGGGTGAGGATAAAATGTAAATAAATAAAATAGATAACTTCATTTTTCTCCAAATCACTTCAGGATGAGTAACGGACATTTTTCTATGATTGATAATTTAGAAATGTTTCTTTCCATCTCAAACTTAATTTTGGTCATGTTAATAAACATTTTTATGATTGTTTTCAAATGTGGGACAATTCTTAATAAATAGCATGTGTGTGTGTGTGAGCTGTACGATTTGGAAGACTTTTCCACAGGCAAAGTTCTGCTTCTTCTCTTCTATAATTCAACTGCTTTATGTTGCAAAGTATTAGCATATCCGAGGGTAAGCATATCACTACAAGTTATTCCTATATCACACAACTAATCTTAATTGCAAACACAAGATACTGAACCAGCTAAAGAATCCCACTAGAGCCCATCAAACAGAACCCTCCACTCAAGTTTTAGTTCACAGGGCTCCGATGCCCACGGCCACTCCGATGGTCTGCACGGGAGTGAGAGGCCCTGGAGCTTGATTTTAGCAGCTTCGTGGAAAATGACAAATCTCTCTTTCCTGCCCTGAGGAGAAAGGAAAAATATATCAACATTAAAAAAAAAAAATGCAAACACTTGAGTAACATGTCCTTCTGAAGGACAAATCCGAGAGATGCTCCAGGGTTTAGTACCGCCAATGCTCCCTTAACAGTAGAAGAGAAAATGTCTTAACTTATTGTGCTAAAGCATAATTCAGAAACTGATGCCACCTGTACTCTTTCAATATAGTCAGGCGACCTCAATTATTTCTTTAATAAATCTAGGTGATTAGACTGATGAGTCTGAAAAACAGAACAGGTTCCCAAGACATTTTTAAGAAATGCTTTAAAAAGCAAGAAATTCTAATAACGCTAATGGATTCGAATTTTAGAATTCTAACAGAATCCTAATTCAGTGACCAAAAACCAATTTCTAAGTCTGCAAGCAATGAGCATGGCGTTGCCTCTCTGGACCACCCACATCGCCTATGAAGGGCTTTGCTGAGAAAGCCTTTTGCTGAAGGATCCCTCCCCAGCGTTCAAACGGGGCTCCTTGGTACTTTAGATGGAGCACTTAGCCCTCCTCTCTCACTTGCTTCATCCTGACAGACCGAATCACAGCCCTGGAGGGCGCGGGAGAGGCTTTCCTCAGAACACCTTCTTGGTGCTCTTCAGAAATAACCAAGGGCCTCCAACTCTCCATCCAAAAGCGTTCCTCCGTCCAAAAAGCCAGGTTGTTGTGTTCTAATGACTTCACTCCCAAAGCAAATGGAGTCTCCTGGTCTCTGGTTTGTTAATAAAGAACAAGTGTGTTGCTTAGTTGAAGTGGCTCAAGGACATTTCTTTAAAAGGTTAAAAAAAAAAAAAAAAAAAAAAAAGGACAACCGACAGCCAAGAGTGAAGTTGGCAAGCCTTGTCTCATTAGCCCGCACAATGGTCATTGGCTTGTTCCCTGGGTTCTAGCTTAATGCCATGGCTGCACGTCCCAGGAGCAATCATTTCCTGGGTTTTGGCAATGTTTTCCTTCCACTTTTCTTTCTTTCTTTTAAATTAGATTTGTTACTGACTCACTGACACATTGAGTATCCTGCAAATTCCCAGTGATGGGACAATATGATTTGTTTCAAGGGACATTGATTAAAAAAAAAAAAAAAAAAAAGTCAGAGTACATGTGTCTTCACATTTTGCATTAGCAGGCAAGCTAACATTATAAATCACACAGATTTCCAAATTCAAAACAATAGAGACTCTGTATAGCTAATGGCCCATTTTACTAGATAAAAATAAAAGAGCTTTAAAAAAAGAACCCTGTGGCCACACCATAAAGTAACCTAGCATTTATAGGACTAAAGATAATCCCGAATGCTTAGATTAAATGCCATAGCCTGGTCTGTGTTCTGTGCAGAGAGAAGGATTTATTTCTGAAATGTAAAAGTGGGATGTAAACTTTCCCGAGTGGATTTCTTGTGTGATTGAGGGGACAAGCCAGCGTTGCATGCAGTAAATGATAGTGGTGAGCACTGGGATTTACTCAGCTCGGCTCTGTGACATACACCAACACGCTTTTATGAAAAACAGAGCTGAGAGGCAGCCAAAGAGCCGTAGCCAGTGTGTTCTGTTCCCTAACGTCCAAGAGCATGAGCTTGAAAGAGAAGTTTCTCTCTTCCAGCTCTGAAAAGGGCCTGCCCTCGGTGTCTTCTCTGAGGCAATGAATTCAGCCATCGAAGGTAATTCTTGGCTGAGGTCATCTGAAAATACCTTTTAAGTAAATGTATCATTACTATGAAAACTGCATGCTTTCCCTGACCGTCATGGCATTGAAATTCGCCCTCTGTGTCCCTTAAATCACCCCACCCATGGGCACCTCATAGTCCTTGCACTCAGTATTACAGTCGCTTATTTACCTGTTGGTCTCTTCCCTAAGAAGAAAGGGAGATCATTAAAGGTAGGAAATGGGCCTTGTTTATCTTTATTTCACCAGTACAGGGCCCATGGAAGGCCCCTATCAAATATTTATTGGATGGATGGATGGATGGATGGATGGATGGATGGATGGATGGATGGATAGGTGGATGGATGGATGGATGGATGGATGGATGGATGGATGGATGGATGGATGGATGGATTAATGGATAGGTGGATGGATGGATAGGTGGATGGATGGATGGATGGATGGATGGATGGATGGATGGATGGATACTTTCATAGAAGCAGGTTGTAATACACAACCGAAACAAAAATCTTCCTATGTCTTGAAGAATTAAGTAACTACCTCAAGAGTAAGGACTTGAAAATACTTCTAGTTGAACTCATACATCTTGGTGCAATTAAATATTTTACCTATTTTAGGTAGCAGTGCAAAATATCATTAGATAGAAATAGGAATATACAGAGATTACACATAACAATTTAATTTCTAAAATTTGTTATTTTAAACATGTAAACTGTTAAAAATAAAAAATAAATAACAGCAGGAAAGGAAAGAAAAAGCAAACCAGAAAATATGTGGTGGTTCTGACTAAGCAGCAATGTCCTCAGAATCTTTCTGGAATCACATTTGTTCACTAGAGTTGAAGGTGTAAACTCTTTACTTTATATTTCTATTTCAAAGGGAAGAAAAAACCACCTCAGCATTTCCCCTAGTGAAACATTACAGATGCAAGTGTCTCCAGTGGCTGCAGAAGCGCTGAGAGGACGTTCGCCACGTGGAAGATGCTTTTGAGAGTCAGGGGAGAGGAGAATACTGGGGAGTCTTGAAAGTCCCTTTCCGTTTTGACCACCGACCGAAAGATTGGCATCCTGAAGTGTGGCCTGTGCGGGGCAACCGCCGAGGCCCTGGGCCCGAAGGGAAGAAGGTGCGTGCCCTTGTGTCTTGCTGCCGTGGGTGATAAGAAGCGGCGGGGGGTGGGGGTGGGGCAGGGGGGCGGGCCTGTAGCCATCCTGGGATCATTATGAAAAAGCTGATTAAGTTCAAAGTGAGTATGGAAATCTGTTCTTTTAGAAGTCTCTCGTAACCTATCTCTGGAGAGAGATCATTCTATCAAATTTGAATTAATCCATAGATAACGGCAAGGCTATTGCCCACTATTATGTTCTATAGGTGAGATATGAATGTTGCACAATTCTCCGATTTCACAGAAAAATAACTCAGAGCCAGATTACAGAAGGGATTAACTGTAAGCAATTCAAGTTGTGACAATCACCCCCAGAGAGGGGCCAATCAACTTCAAACACAGAACTTGACCTAACAATGATAATCTCACCACAGATAATTCTCCGGAGAGTGGATTTTTAAAATGCAGGTCACACCATGATCCCTTCATAAATCCAATAAAACATTTTTTTTAAATTACTCTCGCTGGTATCATTATAAAGTATAATCAGGCCCCAGTATTACCATCACTACTGAAGCTTAGAGTAGAATTAACTGTTCTTCATTTCAAGTCCAAAAGAGGCTCTTCATCAGAAAACCTCCATTAAGGCATCCTGAAAGCTCCCGTTTTCCACAGTTAGGCACAGTATTGTAGTTGGGGTGGAATCCTCATTTGTTTTATCTTTTGTTTTTGAAGCTTCAGTTTTGAATCCATATATGTACCATACACACAGCCACGCTGCCAAACATAAACGGAGTTTTCTGCGTATTGGGAAACGTTGTTCAAAATGTACATGGAAAAATGATAATAAAATAGGTTTGCACTTAATCCTATACAATAAACGGCTAATATGCAAACTGTCCCCTCCACTGGGAGTTCGACTAGGAGGCGGAGCCAGCTGGCCAACCGCCCTCGGCCCCTCCCCCCAGCCGCCTGGCCCTATGGGCCCTGATCAGGGCAGGCCAGCCAGACTCTACCCATGCACAAATTCATGCACTGGGCCTCTAGTATAAAAATAATTGGATTAAGGCTTTAAAGATTTTTTTGTGGATATGTATGGTCACATTTACCATCTTAGCCACTTTTAAGTATTCAGTACAATATGTTTATTAAGTACAACCACAGAACCCTTTTCATCCTTCGAAACTGAATGTCTGTGTCCGTTGACTAGCAACTCTTCATTCTCACCTCCCCCAGGCCCCGTCCACAACCTCTCCATTGTGTGCCCATAGTTTGACTTCCCCGGCTCCCTCATATCAGTGGAACAGTGCAGTAGTTGGCCTTTGTGACTGGCTTGTTTGAATTAGCATCATGTCCTCAGGGTTTATCCATGTGGTAGCGATGTCAGCATTTCCTTCCTCTTTAAGGCTGAGTGCTAGTTCAGTGCATGCATACACTTCATTGCATTCATCCATTTAATCGTTATGGACCCTGGGAACCTCCTTTTCTCTGTTGTGTTCAATGCCGAAACGAACATGGGGATACCGATCTCTCTCTGAGACACTTTTCCATGTTGGGGGGTCTGTACCCAGAAGTGTGATTTCTGGGTTATGTAGTAGTTCAATTCTACTTTCACTTTTGTGAGGAACCATCATCCTGATTTCCATAATGGCTGGGCCGTTTTGCATTCCTTCCTACCAGTAGTACAGAGTTTCCAATTTCTCCCCGTCCTCACCAACTTGTTATTTTCTGTTGTTGTTGTTTTTTAAATACGAATTAAGTTTTTAACTATCAACTTTAAAACTAATGCTTCTAAATTAGGAAATTCTCAGCTATGATTTTCCCATGATCTGTCTAATAACCCCTGCTGGGGATGAGCTTTGTTTCTTTCAATGGGAGAAGATTGTTAAAGCTGAAGGTGAAAAAAAAAATAAAACTTTTCTAACAATGACGGGCAACAGTCAAGCTCCCCCAAATACCTGGCAGAATGCTTTATACAAAGTATATGCTTAGGAAATCATTTTTTATAATAATGAGATAAAATGTTTTAACTTTCCACAGAGTTTTAAAATTCAAGGTGAACTTTATATTCCTCAGAGGGAAGGATACACTTTTTAGGTCATTACTGCACTCATATCTGTCTAATGAACACCACCTCCCAAGGCAATTTCTCTGGGTGTTGTGAGGATTTAATAAATAATTCATGTAAAGCACGCAGAACTGCCCATTATACATTTAATAAACGTGAGCTGTGATCATTTTCATAATTATTTAAATATTGTAAAGAGAAATAAGCACGTATTACTAAATACCTAACATTGCCTTTAGCAGTATATTAAGCAGAGTATTGAGCATTGTCAAGTAAAAATAATTACCCCTACCCTAACAATATAGAAATGCAGTTGAATTTGAAAGAAAAAGCACAAAATATGTAAAGAACAATGCAAGGTGGGACTAAGCTACTTCTTTTTAAACTCCCTTCCTTTAGCATAACGACTCTGTACAATTCTTGTTCTCTTAGTACTGCTCCCTAACTTTTTGCTTCCACTCACATATGACTGTTCACTACAGCCCTCCCTCCAGTCTCCTCTTTTTACCTGTCCTCTGCGTGGCTGAGCTTAGCTGTTCTCATGTCACCATCACGGGGCTGATCACAACCTCAAGGTCCCTCTTTTCAATGTTGCTGACTCAACTACCCCATGAACAGAGATACCAGCACCAGTTTCAGGGCAGATCGAAAACTCGAGTGTCCCTTCTGGTTGTTGTTGCTGCTGCTACCTGATACAATGCTGCCAAAATCTTCCAATTTTTCTCCCTTCTCTGCAGAATGAAATCTAGAAACCTCAGTCTATGGCCAAAAACCATTCACAATATGGCTTAGAATTAGTGTTTCAGCTTTCCCTTCTTTATAAATGCTCTAAACTAATACAATTAAGACACATCTGCCATGACTGGTTTGGCTCAGTGGATAGAGCGTCGGCCTGTGGACTGAAGAGTCCCAGGTTCCATTCCGGTCAAGGGCATGTACCTTGGTTGTGGGCACATCCCCAGTGGGAGGTGTGCAGGAGGCAGCTGATCGGTGTTTCTCTCTCATCGATGTTTCTAACTCTCTATCCCTCTCCCTTCCTCTCTGTAAAAAACCAATAAAATTTAAAAAAAAAGACACATCTAATTACCCTTAAACAACTTACAACGTTCTCCTTTATGGCACACGCAGTGATCTAGCCTCTGAACTGCCCTTGTCTCCGTCCCCACCTGTTGGAATCCTATTCGGGTACCAAGATCCAGCTCAGACTCTGACTCCTGCACCCCGAGGGAAGAAGTGCCTCTCTCTGCTGGGCTCCTGCTCTGTATACAATCTATGTCTATTCTGAGGGACCTCGTTTCTAGGAATACATGAACATGCCCTAGATAGCCGGTCCTGACAGTGGCTTCATTGCCTTTGAGTTTCCAAAATAAATGAATAAATAAACAAATGGCTGAGTGAATGAATGGATAAATGAATAAAAGTAAATGATTTTTTAAAAAATAGAATATACGAGTATAGAATATAGGAGAGTCCAGATGCAGGGAGTCATTCTGGAGACTGTTATATCATTATAAATATAAAATTCAATTTTAAACTGCCCTAGCAGACTGAATAAGTAAGTGATTTAGACTACCAAAAAATATATCATGTTTTTATGTTGAAATAGATGTCTCCCATGGCACATTTATTATACTCAGCTCTCTGCACATTTCATTTCAGAAACTAACTATACATTAGCCTGCTTGGGCTGGCATAGCAACATACCATAGACGGACGGCTGGAACAATAACTTCATCACAGCCCTGGAGGCTGGAAATCAGATCAAAGCCCCGAGAGAGATCAATCCCTGCACAGGGGCTCCTCCCGGCACGCAGACGGCCACCTCTTCCCAGACCCTTACGTGGAGGAGGGCAAGCTCTCTGGTCTCCTCTGATAAGGCACGAGTCCCATCATAACCCTAACCCCACCCTCATGAACTCACCAAATCCTAATCGCCACTCAAAGACCCCTCCTCCAATATCATCACATTTGGATGGTAGGGCTTCAACATACGAATTTGGGGGGACACAATTCCATCCATAGCAGGGGGTGAGAGGAGGAGATGTTTTACCTTTCAAACATATCTGTTCTACATTATATTAGTCATAAAGTCATTTGGTATATTACTAGAAAAAATCCAGAGAATTCCAAAACAAGCCACACTACTTAACTATTTAAATTTTCATGACTTAACCCATCTAGCAATGAGCGGTTGGGGTGCGGTGGGGTGCTATATATGATGCTATTATAAACATAACATTATATAATGTACATAAGAAACTTTTGTAACTCATTTATTCTATGCCTATTTAAGGCCCTCCTTAACACAGTCCCATATACATTTCCAGTCCTATATTCCCTTAGAGCCGTGGTCGGCAAACTGCGGCTCACGAGCCACATGCGGCTCGTTGGCCCGTTGAGTGTGGCGCTTCCACAAAATACCACGACCTGGGCGAGTCTATTTTAAAGAAATGGCGTTAGAAGAAGTTTAAGTTTAAAAAATGTGGCTCTCAAAAGACATGTCAATCGTTGTACTGTTGATATTTGGCTCTGTTGACTCATGAGTTTGCCGACCACTGCCTTAGACTATACACTGAGTGGCCAGATTATTATGATCTCTGAATGCATCATAACCTGGCCACTCTCTCTATATATATATATTCATGCACTGGGCCTCTAACGTATATATATGCATGGGTGGGGTCTGGCCAGCCTGGCCAGGGGGAGGGGACATGGGCGGTTGGCCAGCCTGCCTGCTGGTCGAACTCCTGGTCAAGGGGGCAATTTGCATATTAGCCTTTTATTCTATAGGATATACACTGAGTGGCCAGATTATTATGATCTCTGAATGCATAATAACCTGGCCACTAAATATATATATATATATTTTAGAGGCCCGGTGCATGAATTCGTGCATGGGTGGGGGCCAGCCAGCCTGGCCAGGGGGGGACATAGGCGGATGGCCGGCCTGCCTGCTGGTTGAACTCCTGGTCGAGGGGACAATTTGCATATTAGCCTTTTATTCTATAGGATAGACACTGAGTGGCCAGATTATTTTGCGTTCGGAGATCCTAATAATCTGGCCACTCAGTGTATGTTCTCATCAAACTAGGCTGCTCTCCCATATCTGAACTCAACTTGCAGTCTTTGTTATGTCAACAATCATGGCAGAGATGAGAAATAAGCTCTCTAAGAATTCCCTCAAACAAACAAAACCTCAGGGTTAGATTATTTTACCTACTAATGCTTTTAAATTCTTAAGTAACAGAAAATCCTTATATTTTATGAATGGTTAACATCATTAAAAATCTTTTAAAAGACCAATTATTTACTGACACTAGCAAAACCAGAGACAAAAATATGTCAAGACCTTCTTAAAGTAAAAACAAACACAAGAGCATTTTTAAAAATAGGTTAATTTTACTCTTTACCTGACTGCAACAATAATGGAAATTAGTGTAATGCAATAGTTCATTTAAACCACGGATCTCAAAATTTGGTCTGTGCATCACATGTGTTAGGATCATAGTGGTAAAGGGGTATCTCTAAAAAATTCAATTCTCAGCCTCACCCAAACCTCTTGAGTCAGAATCTCCAGAAATATAGCCATAGAATCTGCATGTTATCATTTGTTCTAGTGATTTTTGTACAAACAAAAGTAAAAATACTCCATTGACATTATCTGTCACAACCACATAGCATTTGTATCAAGTAGGAATGCAAGAAATGATCCACATCAAGACAACCTAGTGGTGTAAAGATTTACCTCCATAAACCCCAAAAGAAAAACACATACAGGATATAGGCTGTCGATACAATCAACACCTACCCCTGTTTGAAAAAAAACAAAAAACAAAAAAAAACAAAAATAGAAGGATGCACCCTCAAAGTAATGGAGAAAAACACTTGAAAGCATCATTTTTAAACAGAAAAAACTAACATAAAAACATAACCAGGCTTCTTAACAGAGAAACATTAGCCTCATTCTTATTAAGGTGCTAAGCAAGAATTTCAGAAATCTCCTGTATCACTTCACACAGTCCTGAAGTTCTCATGTAGACATTAATACATGGGATAAAAAACAAAAAGAAGCTTCATTGCTGGACAAGGAAAATGCAAGTATGATTATTTTCAGAAACTATTATTCCATACACTGAAAATTCAAGAGAATATGCCCCCAAAAAATCCCAATTAAAGCGAGAATGTAATGTAGCTTTCCACCATTAAAAAAAGTCTATGTGCCAAAAATAACCAGTTAGAATATCCATTTATTGATTCAATAAACATTCACAGTCTAGCAACAAAACCATTGAACAATTGAAAAATCATTGAAGAATATCTATCTATAATAATAAAAGCATAATATGCTAATTAGACTGGACATCCTTCCAGACGACCTTCTAGATCAGCCGTGGCAAACTACAGCCTGCGGGCCAGATCCGGCCCGTTCGGCTGTTCTATCCGGCCGCGGAGCCGAAAGAGCGGAGGGTTCTCTTGCTCTCCCCTCCGCTCCTTCACCAGCAGCAGTGTTAACATGGCAACGTGGGGAAACACAGCCACAGCTCCTTCTTCTGAGTGGGCGGATTTATATCCATTCATTCAGTAGGAGGAACAACCTCTCCATCTTCCAGAGGCTCCTTGTAATGCCCGCGGACGCGTCCCCCGACATCACCCTGGGAATGCGGAGACACGTTATCGGGGTGATGTAGGGAGACACGCCCCTGGAGAGCACAGTATCAGAGCATTAGCTAAAAAGGAGACCAACAACACTGTTCCCACTGAAGTTGATGTTTTAAAGACCAAAAACCTTTCAACCCAGTCTACATTGCCATCTACATCTACGTCCCGGGCATAATTTGGAAGTTGCACTAAAGAAAATGTTTAATTTACTGTTTACACATTTTGTTCTTTCATATTTGTTTTAGTTTTAAATTATTTTATTATATTTAAGTTTAATTGGAAAGGCTTTTGTACCTTTCCTTTGTTAGGCAATTTTATTTTGCCTTTGCCATTTTCAATATAAGGTATGTTATTGTGCTATAATTCCTCCATTTTTTGAAGTTTCAAATTATAATAATTAGTGTTTACATTCTTCTTGTTAAAATGTTTGAAATGAACAAAACTATTGAAATAAAAAAAAAAAAAGACCGTACCCTTTTATGTAATGATGTTTACTTTGAATTTATATTAGTTCACACAAACACTCCATCCATGCTTTTGTTCCGGCCCTCCAGTCCAGTTTAAGAACCCATTGTGGCCCTCGAGTCAAAAAGTTTGCCCACCCCTATTCTAGATGAAGCTGGGGCTGAGAGGGAAGCCCGGGTCCCGGGTGCCAGAGGGAAGCTGGTGCTGGCAGCTGGGGGAAGGAAGGCCTGCTCTTGCACGAATTTCATGCATCGGGCCTCTAGTATGTATATAAAAGCCTAAGCGACCTTTACCACTGGTCAACCAAACAACCAGTCACTATGATGTGCACTGACCACCAGGGGGCAGACACTCAATGCAGGAGCTGTCCCCTGTGGTCAGTGCACTCCCACAGCCAACCTCCTGTGTCCAGCCAACCTCCTGTGGTCCCTCCTCCCAGCCGGCCCCGATCAGCCCCGATTGGGACTGGGCGAGATGGCTCCAATCGGCCCTGATTGCCAGCCAGGCTGAGGGACCCCACCCATACACGAATTCATGCACTGGGCCTCTAGCAGTGAATATAAAAATAAAATAAAAAATCTATAGAACTAACAAAGGAAACAATAAGCTCTGAAAGAGAATGAAGGTCATCAATCCCAGGGACGTCTGAAGAAGGAAGGAAAGGACGGCTAAGATCACGTGCTGTGGAGCAGAGAGATGTCAGCCCACATCTGGGCTGGGTGACCTTGAACAGATGCTTAACCTCCCTCAGCTGAAGAGTGCTGGCTCAGCAAATTCCTGCCCACACTGCAAACGCCGTTCTATTGCTCCAACCTGTCCTCGGTCTTAGCCCATTTGGGTTGTTTATGATGTTTTTGACAAACAAAGCTTTTCAATTTTTAATTAGCCAGATCTCTAAATCTTTTTTTTTTTTTTTTTTTTATGTGTTTGCCTTGTGGCGTTGTTTTCCAACTCTCCCCTTGGAGCCTGCTTTTGGCTCCCTTCCTAGGTGACTCTCTTTTGTCTGGGATTAGAAATCTTTATTTGTCCGCTCACTTTTTCTCAAGAGGCTTTTCACGACCTTCTCTTCCAGGAGAGCTATGTGTGCATTCTGTCAAATTAAAAGACACGCTCTTATAGTGTAATGCCCTGTGCAGGAAAGGTTTAGGTTGAATCAGAAACTAAAAGATTAAAAAATCCTGCTTTTAAAGGTATTTTTCAATCTCAAAGTCTCTCTCTCTCTCTCTCTCTCTCTCTCTCTCTCTCTCTCTCTCTCTTTTTCTCTCTCTCTCTCTCATGCACACACACACACACACAGGCTTATTTTCCTGGGTTTATTTTCTCATCTATTTCTGCTCCATCACCAGCCGTGGGCAAACTACGGCCCACGGGCCGGATCCGGCTGTTCTATCCGGTTCTCTTGCTCTCCCCTCCGCTCCTTTACTTTGAATTTATATTGGTTCACACAAACACTCCATCCATGCTTTTGTTCCGGCCCTCCGGTCCAGTTTAAGAACCCATTGTGGCCCTAAAGTCAAAAAGTTTGCCCACCCCTGGATAGACGATGAGTTTTGTGAGACAGCTAAGCCCATTTCAGAACAAGACAACATACACATAAAGCACAACATCAGAACATTCTGCCTGGAGAGAAGCAAGAACAGCTCCAGCTCCAGACTCAAGGGAGGACGGACAAGCTTCTTGTCCTCGTGACTGTGCATCCAGAGAAACGAAGCGCGTCCTGGGAGGCAGTGCAGTGCGTCCAGAGCGTGACCGGCGACGGCGCCCGGTGCGCCTGTGTGGTGCCTCCTCTGACTCCCCACCCACCTCCCTGTCACCAGCTTTCCGTCTCCTGGAGTTTGTGACAGATGTGCACCAGGTCACTTGAGTTGAAGTCCTTTTTGAGACAAACTACGGTCTGTTTAACATTCCTATTCAATTTCTTATACAAAACCATCACTTATTCAGTTATTTAGCTCTGCTCCCTGGTGGTGGAATATCTTCCATCGGTTGCAGTAGTCATTGGCCTCATCGTGGGCCCCTATTCCTGTGTGTCCCTGTCATGGCAGGAGCTCCTTTACTGGGGAAAGCTGCCGTCCAGGGGGCAGAGGTCCAGCCTTTTAGGAAATGGGAACCCGCGTTGGGAGTGGGTGCTGTTAGCTAGTGTCCCTGTGCATCTTGCCATCGCAGGGGCTGGTGACGGTAGCCCTGAGCCTGCACCCCAGAAGGCATATGTGGCAGCATGTGGTCATGGGGAACAGTGGGCGCGTTGGGGCTGCTCAGACCCGCTCAGCCCCTCAGAGGAGCCTGCCAGCCTGCGTGTCTCCAGGCAGCGGAGGGAGGCAGGGAGAGCTGTGCCAAGACGAGTCTGCTCCGGCCGGAGGGTTAGCCTGAGTGCCCAAGCTCTTCAGCTCGTTCACACGACACTGGGACTCCGTAAGTGCCAACGCCTGGGACTCGGGCGTTTCCATGCCATCCCGGGACCAGAGCACAGTCCTTGTTCTTCTCCCCACACAGACTCTCAACCGCCACCCCTGCCGTCTGATCTATGGCAGCCAATAACACCTAGCAGGGGTCCTCAAACTTTTTAAACAGGGGGCCAGTTCACTGTCCCTCAGACCGTTGGAGGGCCGGACTATAGTTAAAAAAAAAAAACTATGAACAAATTCCTATGTGCACTGCGGGCCCGGGACAAGTCGGCTGCTAAGCAGGACAGGCAGCGGCACCCGGCGGGCCGGATCAATGTCCTCGGCGGGCCGCATGTGGCCCGCGGGCTGTCGTTTGAGGACGCCTGGAGAGAGACCGTGAGGCTGTTAGACAAGACTCTCAGCTCCCCATCTGCCGGAACCCGATCATTGTCTCACTAATTAGAAAGGTGTGGACAAGGAACCTGGAAGGCTGGTCAACCTTGAAGCTCTGAAAGGTCAGAGCCAACCACTCCCTATCTAATTGAGACAATGGTAATTGAGGCAACTTCCCCATCTTGTAATCATGTAAATCCTTACTGATATGATAATCCGCTTATTACCTGCTTAAGGGCTATGGGTGTTTCCCAAAGCTGCTTAAGGGTAATGGGTGTATCCGATAGCCTCAATAAAAGGGATAGCAAGGCCAGAGCCTAGCGGTAGTCCTCCCACTAGAGGCGGGCTCCCGCCTGGCCCCCCAATTTTCCCAAATTAACTCTTTTCCAAGTCTCTTTTCATTTGTGTGCGGCCTTCTCCAGAACCTGAACCCTGAATCGGAACCCTGAACCACGCGGGACGTGAAAGGGGTTCCCACACCCATCCCCCTGGTGGGAGGCAGACAGCTCTAGCTCAAGTCCCAGCCCCGCCACTTACCAGCTCTGCGGCCTTGGCCAACTCACCTAACCTCTCTGGGCTGGTGTCCTCCTCCTTGGTGAGGCTCGGAAATGATAGCACGGGTGCGGGTCTGGCCCCTGAGCCCGTGATGCCTGCTGGCTGATGCATTCATTGCCGGCAGCGGGGCCTGTCCTCTCACCGCCCCTCCGGCCCCCCATCTGTGAAACAGAATCAGCAGGAACACTGGCCTCACGCGGTTGTTGGAAGGATGAACTGAGTATTCCAGGGAAGCGCTGCAGAGTGCTCTGCTCATCATACGCATGCATCCCCCTCCATTGTCATGACGATGTCTCCTCCTGGTGTGTCACTTCCAGAACAGCCTCAACAAGCTGCTAGAAACTCCAAAACCAGGGGTGGGCAAACTTTTTGACTCGAGGGCCACAATGGGTTCTTAAACTGGACCGGAGGGCCGGAACAAAAGCATGGATGGAGTGTTTGTGTGAACGAATATAAATTCAAAGTAAAGGAGCGGAGGGGAGAGCAAGAGAACCCTCTGCTCTTTCGGCTCTGCGGGCCGGATAGAACAGCCGAACGGGCCGGATCTGGCCCGCGGGCCGTAGTTTGCCCACGGCTGTCCAAAACGCAAATCCCAGACAACGCGACCACCCCCAAAGGCTGGCCTTGCCCGCGGATGAGCTCGTGTGAGGAAGGCAACGCAGAATCTAATATTTAGATGCTTTGGCTCAAAAATATTACCTCTGTCTGGAATGATTCTCTCATTCCCGTCCACCTGGTCCAGTCCTACCTCAATTTAAACTTCGCTCAGGCCCCTCCTCCTCCATGAAGCCTGCCTCCATCCGGGGCAAAACTTGGCCTTTTTTTCTGGCCGTCGAACAGCACCACCCTCCTCCCGGAGAGCAGGCAGCCCAATGGTTTGCAGTGTTTGCCGATGTGGACACGCCTTTCACTAGTGAGCCGCTTGAGGTCAGGGGTTGTGTCTATTCAAATGTGCGCATCCAGATTTTTCAAAATGTGCTCCATCCGTATTTGCTAATTGAATGGGCCACTGCTCACTGTCGGCATCTGTATATTATTTCCTGGAGGGACGATCCATATCCTACCCGTGCCATTGCCCACGTTCGGAATCGAAATAACATGCGGCCGCTTCAGGGTGGGCGTGGAGCTGGGCCCGTGCGGACCGTGGGGCTCTCTGAAGTGTCCCTGCCCCTCTGGATTGGCACCTTCGTTCCTGCTTTCTGAAGCACCATTTCCCTCTCCCCCTGCGCATCTCCACTTTGAATTTTCATGCCCCGAGTTGATCCTCCCGGGTTCCTTAGTCAGGTCTCCCTGCCCTCCAGCTGGCTCTGAGGAGACAATGCCACCGGGGCCTCCATTCTCCCATGGGGCCTGCCCCAGGCTGCACGCCTTCTTGGCCCAGAGCAGCAGTGGGGAGCAGTGGGTGCAGTGGGGGCAGTGGGGGCAGTGGAGGGCAGTGGGGGGCAGTGGGGAGCAGTGGGGGCAGTGGAGGGCAGTGGGGAGCAGTGGGGGCAGTGGGGAGCAGTGGAGGGCAGTGGGGGCAGTGGGGAGCAGTGGGGGCAGTGGGGGGCAGTGGAGGGCAGTGGGAAGCAGTGGGGGCAGTGGGGACACAGTGGGGAGCAGTGGGGACACAGTGGGGAGCAGTGGGGAGCAGAGGGGGGCATTGGGGGCAGTGGGGAGCAGTGGGGGCAGTAGGGAGCAGTGGGGGCAGTGGGGACACAGTGGGGAGCAGTGGGGAGCAGTGGGGGGCATTGGGGGGCAATGGGGACACAGTGGGGAGCAATGGGGGGCATTGGGGGCAGTGGGGACACAGTGTGGGGCAGTGGGGAGCCGTGGGGAGCAGTGGGGAGCAGTGGGGACACAGGCCTCGTTAGATGATCTCCAGGCGCGCGCTCATGCTGGAGTCTGGGAAGAGGCACCCGGAAAGTGCTCAGCTCGCACGCAGATCAAATATCTTCATCAGAAACATCCCTCTCCACATCGCAGCCCAGTCCCACGGTATTTCCTCCCTTACACGCAGGTGGCGGGCCCTGGTTAAGCGCTTAGTTCTTTGGGGCAGTGGTGCCATTTTTATGTATATCCATAACATTGTACTATTTTAGATAAGTTTCTTATCTTTCTCAGAGTCTGAACTCCTGCAACATCCTCTTTGTGGGACCACCATCATCAAGTCCGATAAGCGATCCAAAAGCTAAGGTGAGAGAGCTCTGACTTCCTGCTCTAGAGCTTCAATAAACGAGTGTCAGCCATTACTCCAAAGGTCAGTCTTTACTGAGGAATAGTCCCTACCTTTGACCGTGCTGAACATTGCAGTGATGCTGAAGAAAACGTTTTAATGAAATCATACTATGACAACAACAACAGAAAGATGCCCAGAGTTGAGGGATACTAAGCTTATTATAAGAGAAAATCAGTGCGTGGAAGAATAGTCCCATAATAAACACAGTCTCATTCAAAAGGATAATCTCCTTGCTTTGGGAGAGATATTAGTAAGGATTAGTGAGGGAGACCCTAAGGGGCTATGTTTACATTTTTATCTTTTTCATTGGAGCTGCTTATTTCGCTGCTTTCACTCATTTAAATCAAGGGCTGCTGTGAAAAGTAATTTAATCGGAAGCATTATTCTGAGGAAACCAGTGGGAAAACTCAGACGTCCTATTGTGTGCGTTGACAAGAGCTGATGTACCAAAGCGCCACGCCCCCTGTCTGGAGCAGAGCTCACCTGCGTGCAAACAAACTAACAGCGTGGGAAAGGGGAGCCCCTGCGTGCAGACTTGGAAGTCTAACCATAAAGTGATGACACCCAGACTGTCTGTGTCCCGGGCTTGCTTCCCTCTTCTCTGCTTTGTCTCGTTCGTTCTTGGGGCTGTCCAGCCATGCTTTGCAGGGGGACGCCGCCCACGAATGACCTCACTGGTCAGGTTCTATTGTTGCTGATCCTTCTGATCCATTTCCCCCTCTTCTGAGTTCTCAGCGCATATTTTCATCTCTTTATATTTTCAGCTTTTTTGATGTGCTGCTTTAGAATTTCCATTAAACGTTGCTTTTTATTTTGATTTTGTTCACTTGATTTTTTTCTCTCCCAGGATTAGAGTTTTTATATTTAGAATACAGAGATTTTAAGGCTTTTACGAGCACAACCCACAAACAGGAAGCCTTAGAAGGAAATCTGGTGAAATAATAAATGTGTCCATGGAATGAAGCAGACGTAGATATAAATCCTCTCTTCATCTCTCGTCAGCAGGAGGACAACAGGTACTTAACCACCTGAGCTTCAAGTTCCTTGTCTTTAAAATGTAGGCAATAACACCTTCATTGCAGAATTATGATGAGGATTAATGTCCACCACCTAGCACACAATAAGTACTACTACTATTATTATTATCATTATTGTTATTATTTCTACTACTACCGCATACGGTTGTGATGCAAAGTTCCTAAATGTGAAAGGTACATCACCATTCCTCCAGAAGGATGCAAAGAAAAATATGTTCATGTCCAAGGGCAGGAACACACACAAGCACTAACTCAAAGGAAAAGACTGACATACTTGACTTTATTAACATTAAAGAATTTTACTAAGAAATTGAACTGAAAAGGTAGGATTTACAGCTATCGGTTTCTTTTAACACTAAGAATAAGACATACTAGTACAAAGTAATGGACCATTTTGCCAACGCCTTCACAAAAGAGGATTTCCGAATGGTCAGTAAGCATATGACCAAGTGGTCAGCTTCATTCGTTACGTGGGAAACGCAGAGTAAGCCACCATGAGGTCCCACTATGCAACCACCAGAATGACACGAATTCCATGACTAACCGGAACAAGGGGCAGGATGATGGCCAGCTGGCAGGAGTGCAGATCAGTCCACCCACACTGGGGAGCTGGCGGATCGATCACCATTGGACATGCACGTCCCTGGTGGCCCAGCAATCTCTCTTCCACATGGGCTAACTTGAACAAAAATGTTCAAGGCTGTGTTCGTTAGAATAGCCCCCAACTAGAAACCCTACTTGTCCATTATCACTTGACTTGGGTAAAATAAAGTGTGGTATATTTATAGGATAGAATACCGCTCAGAAGTGAAAATCAGTGAATCACTGCTACACACCCCAACGTGAGCTTGCACGTGGGGATCACAAACATGACATTGGGCAAAAGAAGCCAGATGCAAAAGACCATAAGCTGTATGGTTCCTTTTATAAATAGTGCCAACATAGGTAAAACTTAGCCTGGTATGTGAAGTAGAATAGTGGTTATCTCTGGGTGGGGCGGGACTGGAGACGGAGAGACATAAAATGTTCTATTGCTTGACTGGGTCATGGTCACACAGACAGGTTCCGCTTGTGGATGTGTGCGCTTTTTGATAAACTTGCTCTGTTTCAATAAGCAGGTTTACTGTTTTTAAATGTCACTGCCTTCTTGAAGAAAAACTGTTTTCAGTGTTCTGTTCTGTTCTGTTTTGTCAAGTGGGTTGATTCATCAAGATTTCCTCCCAAAGATAGGTCATATTATATTTTGAGAGAAATGAGAGTAAAGGCAATTGTGAAACTGAAAATTGAAATAATCTCAATCACTTTTACAAAATAAACATTTTGTTGGTTGGTTTTACCAAATTCTTCAGGTCTCCGAGGAGAAGAGACACCTCGACGACGAAGCCCCAGCCCTAGGAAGACATGAATTTTTATCAACTAATCACCGTTATAGGCAGCATCTCATCCCTTTAAAAACATCATAAACCGTTAGATACATTCTGGAACACAGAATCAGTCGCATAGGGTCTTTTAGAGATGCATTTGACTCACTTGCCTTTTAGAGGCATAACGTCTTATTAATTAAGGGATGTGTAGGAACACATTAGAAAAGCCATTTAAAAACCCCTGCAGGGTGTGCTGAGGTCTGTTTTTGATGATATTGCTCATTAATTTACTCAGGGTCCTCATAAGACACATCTGTAATAGAAAATTTATTTCCAAGATTAGTGCCCAGCCATTATTCACTTTCCCTAAAAAGCTAATGTGTTTTCTTCCATGTAAATCAGGTGAATGCTTGCATTTCTTTCCTTCGACCATCAGAATAAGTGGAAACAAAAGGACTTGTTTCATTTGCATTCTACTTGCTGAACTGTCCACTACTTTCTATTCAGATTCCTGATTTTAGATTCTTGACTTCATTTTTATTTCATTGTTTTTGTATTTGTGTCAGTTACCTCCTATATGGGAACAAGAGGATAAAATAACATAGTTCCAGACAAAATAAATATTTCAACATTGTTGTTATTCACATTTGGTGCAAACGATTTTAAAAAAAATGTGTTGTTCTTTAATAGAAAGTTCTGTGTAATGAATACCCTGCATACAAGACAATAACATGGCCAATAGCAAGTAAGTGAGACAGATTATAAAATCTATCAGTTCAGAAAATGGACTCTGCACAGGGCACTGAGGTTGGTGAAGAAAAGGAGAAGTTTGACCCAGGAGCTCAGGGTTTCTATTGTGGACGAAAGGGGCCACATGCTCTCCTGACAGCTCAGGGGAGGCCTGCATGGCAGTCTTGCAAACTCAGAGACCTAAAGTCACCACAAAGGATGGTCTGAAATGAAACTTTAACTAAATGCAGTGATGGTGGGCGGTTACATCCTAGGCCAGTATCTTCCCTGACAAAGATCAACTTAGATCTTTACTGAGCCCGTTTGCCTTTTGCCTCTAAGATAACATATCTGTGAGATGTCTGGGTAACTTGTAACTTCCCTTTTTCTGGAGCCCCTGGGGCACAACCTAATGTGGTGGGCGCCAGGACAGAGACCACAAATTCCTTCATTATCATGTTAATTGTTCCTGCACCCACCTAAGTATGTGTGTCCACCATTTTACTTTTTATCCAATCCCAGGGGTTTCCCACAGCTTTGCTTTATCCCACCTCCTTAATCTATCACCAATGAATTTCATGTAACCCACTTATGTCCCACCTTTGATGGCAATGTATAAATACAAATGTAACCCGCCAGCCATTCTCCGGAACATTATCTCAATTCGTTGAGGTTCTGCTTCCCGGGAGCATAGGTCCACAGTTTGGCTCAAATAAACTCACAAAAAATTCTTTACAGGTTTCAATGGTTTTTTTACGTTAACACTATGAAGCAGATAAATAAGAAAGATTTAATGTGACACTTTTGCAAGAGATACTCACACTTTAAGCTCATCTCTGATTATTGAATGAAAAATATGAAATATTTTAGCCATGTTGACAAAATGTATGTTAAAATTTTAGGAAACAGCTTAGCATGTAGTGAAATTTAAATAGCTGTTAGCTACTAGTATGAAATAATGATGGCCCTGGAGGGGTAGCTCCGTTGTTTGGAGTGTTGTCCTGTACATCAGAGGGTTACAAGTTCCATTCCCAGGCATATACCTGGACTTTGGGTTTGATCCCTGATCAGGGGCATGTATGGGAGACAACTGATCAATATTTCTCTTTCTTTCTATCTCTTGTTCTCCCTTCCTCTCTCTCTAAAACTAATAAAGGCAACCTCGGTAAGGATTTTAAAAAGCTATGACAATCATAAATAGTATTTTCATCAATAATCCAATGGGAGAAGCACTTTTTGTTAAGATAACCATTCTACTGCAACGAAATTTTCTGTGCATGTACAGTTACTTATTCCCCCAATGGGTAAGCCCGGGCCGAACACGTGTGTTGTCTTTGTCTCTCACAACTGCAGCAGATTAGAGCCGTTAATCACAATATTATTGTTCAATACAATGGAGCTAAAGGAGAAAAAATGATTAAAAACCTTGAATCCAATATGTGCCAATTATCATCTAGTGATCTTGAATAAGTACATCACCTAAAATTAGACCATTAACTTTCATCGGTAGGGTCTGTAGGATAATTACATGTGATCACACAAACAAAAGATTTTTCCGCGTAGATTTAAGGTGTTAATGAAAGGATGGGAATGCCATTGGCCAACGTCTCGTAGTTAGCTGCCAAACAGTGCCTGTGCATGCCACACCCAGGGCGATAAACTGCTGAACACGCGAGAGGCTAATAACACAGTCCCAGGCGAGGCCCCGTCCTTTCTGCAGCGTTGAATGATTCACAACTTGATGGCAACATTCGTGCTGCTGGAGCTTTGGTGCTTCCTGGCATGACTTCTCAATGGCTCTTAGAACTACACCTTGTTTTAGACCCAGTCACGGGTCTTGTAACCCTCCGTTCTGCTTCCTAGTCTGTGGACTTGGCCAGTTGACTGCGTACTGAAAGCTGACATGAGTCCTTGGGGCTTTATTCATTCAACAAATATTTATTGAGTACTTAGTGTTCCTCTGCTGCCATGGTTCCGGAGATGGAACTCCGCTGTTCTCAGCCAGCACCCCAGCTCCCCTCTCAGAAAAGACGGACTGAGGCAGGTTGAGCTGTGGAGATCCCATAGGAAAGCCGCCTGAAGCGCCCCCAGACGAGGCCATGCTCGCTAGCTGGCTCCTTCTGCCCCTCCCCTCCCCTCTCCCTGGGAAAGCACTCACTCAGCCCACAAATCCCTGAGCGAGATCCCCACTCAGGCTCTTCCTCCCAGGACAAGCACAGCCCTTTCCATAATGCCCTGCATATGCACGCATTTGGCGTAGACTTTTTATTCTTGATACTAGAGGCCAGGTGCACAAAATTTGTGCACTGGTGGGGGGAACCTGATGGGGGTCTCTCAGCCCAGCCTGCACCCTCTCACAGTCCGGGAGCTGTCAGGGGATGTCCCACTGATGGCAGTCAGATATCCTTAGCACTGCCGCGGAGGGCTTCTGGCTCAGGGCTTCTAGCTGAGCGGTGCTCCCCCTATGGGAGCACACTGACCACCAGGAGGCAGCTCCTGAGTTGAGCGTCTGCCCCCTGGTGGTCAGTGCACATCATAGCAACCGGTCGTTGTGCCATTCAGTCGATTTGCATATTAGCCTTTTGTTATATAGGATTACAAATGAGGAAAGGACTCCCAGGAGGGTGAGCTGTCTAAAGTTACAGCCTGTACATGGGGAGCCGCTATTTGCACCCAGACTTGTATGATTTCTAAGGGCACGTTCTTAACCGATACACGGGTCTCTCCTCATGTTAAAAAGCACAGAACACGCTTAGAGTCTTCATCTTAGAAGAGCCGCTCCTTTCCTGGATTGAGGGACTCCAGGTGTGTAAAGGCTGGGCTTCCTTTTTATGGCTCAGTTCACGCAGGTTAGCGTGCGAGAGAGTCATTAGACGTTAGAGCCCAAGCCTCCTGGGGGACGATACGCCCTCGGGCCAGAGGGAGTTTCTGAATCCCCGTAACAGAGCTCATATACTCCCTGGCTCTCTCGGGAGAGGGAACTTGACCTGCAGTGTGAGCTTCCATTCTGAGGAGGAGGAGGAGGAGGATAATGTGGGAGATCGCTTTCCAAAGCCTCCCGCAATGACCAAGCAAACAAGCAGCAGTAACTGTGTCGGCATCGGACTTCACAATCAACTTCACTTCGTGATTTTAATAAGAACTTGAAAGGGGGCACACCGCACCTGAACCCCCGGCCTGGCCGTGGAGTGGGAGCCACGCGAAGTCTCAGCCTTCCTAATGAGTCCATAGGAACTAGTGCAGGCTGTATACGTGTTCGGGGTTGATGGAGATACTCATTTTATCTAAAGAGAATTGCAATCCACATTTGTTTTAGTGAGAAGTTGTGTTTTATCTGTGCCTTTAAAACAAAGATAGGCCTCTGAACATTCTCATGCCGCCTTGGGGACGCTTTGTTTTAATTGAAATGTCACCAAGAAATATAACTTCTTTAGATAGGAGGTTATTTTGGTGGTGGTGGTGGTGGTGTGTTTTGTTTTTTTTATCATTTGTGATTTGGTGAATATTTGTAGCATTCTATTTAATAGAATTGTTGAGGTATTACAGAACAGAAAATAAAAATCAAGACAAATATGGAGACATCCCACTTTTAAGGTCAATTTATTTTTGAGGAAGGTATTTTTTAGCAGTAGTGATTTCCCAGAATTTTCTAGATATTTTATATTTTCTTGATGGACCATTGGTAGTTTTCTCAATGAGCCATACCACGGACCTATGAGACCAAACATGGATGTCGTATGTATAATCACAGTGGTGAGAGGACAGCTTGATTTCAGGCAAAAAGTACTATTAAAACAGCCAACTTACCCAAACAACTGGGAAATCTGGAGTCACATTTTCTTATCTTCCTTCTCTCTCTCTCCCAGTCCCACCACACACTCCTGGAGTCACGGCTGCTACCAATGTCTTCCTCTCTCTGCTGTCTACAAGGCCGTCCAAACGCCCGTCAGTGAAACCTAAAAACCCCACCCACAGACAATGAGATGCGAAAATACCAAAACGTGACCTGTTTGGGTTTTTTTTGCTCCGAAATCCTGATGATTTGAATGGAAAGGCAAAGCATCAAGTCAGAGCTGTGCACAATTTGGAATTGTCGAATTAGCGCACTATCTGCACACTGTGTGGGGAAGGTGGAGGAAAATAGAACGGGAAGGAAACATACTGAATTGCTCTCCCTGGGGACCGTCTGTCTGGGAGAATACATGCCTAAGCAGACGCGCCTGCCTCAAATTGTCCCTCGTAATTTTTTTCCTTTTTTAAAAACAGCACCTCCCTTCACTGGAAGCCGAATCTCTGTTAATTAATTGACACCAACAAGCATCTCCCCCCTGATGACTTTTGAGCCTGTTTGGTGTCTCAGGGGCCCCATCACTGACTGGCTGTGCTCTCTGACCACGTTCCTGCACCAGGGGGACCCCAGGTTTCTTCTCCATCAGAAACGGCCGTAAAGACCTAGTGAGGTAACAGCGAACAGGCCCAGCGCAGCTCTGGACACACTGGTCAGCATCAGTGAGTTCTCCCTGCCTTGGCTGTGTGTTTGCTGCCAATCGTCCACACTTGGTGGGTTAGTTTGATCAGAATGCCTTCGTCTTTCATGTCTACCCTTCTTGAAAACATCGGAGTTTGATGGAAGTGCTTGAGAGGAAGTGTAATGCGCCTCAGACAGCAAGCAGGCCCCTGGGGGGAGAGGGGAAGGACCCTGGGGGGAGAGGGGAGGGACCCTTGGAGGACATCTCATCCTTTATTTTAAACTTTTGGGGGGCTAGGAAAAGAGAGGAAATGCATCCTTTCTCGTCCTTCCCTCCTAAACAAAAACCAAGACAAAACCTGCTCTCAGAACCTACCATCCGGCGCTTCATTAACACCACTGCTCAGTTACACGTGGATTGGACGGGTTTCTCTGAGCAATCTGGGAAGGCGGCCTCACCTGAAAGGTCATTTTTCTTTATGAATGGTGGTTCTTCTAATTCACTTTCGATGCATGACCTGTTTATCCCTGGAGACCGGCTGCGATTGGACAGCACCGGATTAAAAGCTGTAACTCCGCGGCTGACGCCACTCCATGGCATTTTCTGCGTTTCCCGTGTGTTTTTTTAGGTCCATTGTGCTGTGAAAGAGCACGTTTCTCATACTGATCACCTCTGAGGTTGGGAGTCTCTAGAAAACCATGGATATATTTAGTTACACCGAATGACCTCCATCCGGGTTTTGAAATCATTAATTCTGCCTTCCGAATCTGAGTCTTACATTGTGCTTTGAATGGGACCTCCAACGTGGCTTCAGGAATATTACAGGAAGTTGAAACAGACCACTCTGTCCCAAAACGGAATCAAAACAGCGAGTGTGACCCGTGTCCGTAGAGCAACTCTAATTCTGGAGAAACACCCTGCTCACTTCCCCCTGCGGGGCTGGGAAAGGGCTCGGGTTCTGCCCCGCGGCCCATCCTCCCATCACAGTCCCCCCACCCACCCCGGGCAGCAGACCACGTCTCCTGTGATGCGGCCTCAGATGAAATCAGCATTCGACAGCTCATTTCAGTATAAATGTCTCCTTCAAAATCCCTACCCCCGTGAGGTTGTCTATGTCGCTCCTTCAATGTTGCTGCCAAGCACCCAATTGTATGCAGACTCTTTGACAGCATTCACATAACATTGCAAATTCACTCAGTAACGTTCCCGTTCCGTGGAGGAAGTGCCAGCAGAACAAGCAGTGCAGTCACCTAATGCCATTACAGTCAAACATCCATGGAATGGAGGGGAATCACTGTGTCCGGTCCGGGGGGACACTGAGCTCACAGAGACTCTGCAATAATGGGTCACAGTCAAGGTCAGCGGAATCAGTCTCTTCCCTTGGGAACAACTGCACGGGACATAAATTGAGTGCTGTATTTTTATTTTTATTTTTTCAGCTAGAAAATGAACTTAAAGAAATCTGGGTGTTTTCATTGTTTCCTTACAGCTCTAATGACAGCGTAAGAACCCTAGGAAATAAAACATTGGGAGAGAATACAGCAATTCCGACTTTTTTAAGGTTTAAAACAGGGGTGGGCAAACTTTTTGACTCGAGGGCCACAATGGGTTCTTAAACTGGACCGGAGGGCCGGAACAAAAGCATGGATGGAGTGTTTGTGTGAACTAATATAAATTCAAAGTAAAGGAGCGGAGGGGAGAGCAAGAGAACCCTCCGCTCTTTCGGCTCCGCGGGCCAGATAGAACAGCCGAATGGGCCGGATCCGGCCCGCGGGCCGTAGTTTGCCCACGGCTGGTTTAAAACATGCTATTTTGTGGACTACCCTAAGTAGAAAATGATCTTGGTGTGGATTGTGTCTTATGGTCAACAAGACCCTGAGCTGCACAGGGTGCCTGGTGTGTTGGCCTGCTGCCACCACCTGACGAAGTGGGAAACCACGCGCACTCGTGGGTGGAGACTTCCCTCAGCGCAGGGGAAAATGCCTCCCCGAACACCAGCCCTTTAAGTGCCAACGGGGAACATGAGCAGAAAAGGAAAGGGTCCTCAGGGGAAAAAAGATCTGAAAAATTTGGTCTAAACCCGAGGTAAACAGAATACCAAGGATCCGTTCAACCCTTCAGAGCAGTATCAATAACACACCGTCTAATGTGGAGCAGAACATGAACACAGAGTCTACGCTGTTGCCTCTTGGATGTATCTGCTCTGGCTACCAACAAAATAGCTCTATGTAGTCACCCATCCACTCAGCGTAGATTTATGGCCAGCTTCACGCTAGGCACCGCACAGGCAGTGATAAACAAGAAGAAAATACAACAGTGACAGAAATAGAGAGGCAAGACTGGTTGTGAATGCCGCGTTGGGGATAAATACAGAAGGCTAAGCTAGGCCATAGGAGTGCAAGCCTAGGTTTGGGAGGTCAGAACGTTTTCTCAAAGAGAAATCAGGGAAGAGTCCAAGCCCTCAGAAACACGTGTAAAGGCCCAAAAGACACGGAGAAGGAAAGAGGAACGTCTGAGAGAAATATGCTAGAACCAGAACTTGGTGTTTGATGGGAGAGAATGCAGACGAACAGGCAAGAGAAACAAGCAGGGGCAGAGAGCGTTGGAATTCTTTAATTGTAAGTCTCAGAAACCAAGTTTTATATGCATATGTATATACACACACTTATGACTATACATGTCTATGTGCATGTGCCTATGCCTATACCTATATCTACATCTGCATCTGCATCTGCATCTGCATCTACATCTGCATCTGCATCTGTATCTGCATCTGCATCTATAACTACATCTACATCTGCATCTGCATCTGTATCTGCATCTACATCTACATCTGCATCTGCATCTGCATCTACATCTACATCTGCATCTGCATCTGCATCTACATCTGCATCTGCATCTGCATCTGTATCTGCATCTACATCTGCATCTACATCTGCATCTACATCTGCATCTACATCTGCATCTGCATCTATAACTACATGATGCAGTTTGCACTCTGTCAGGAGCATGGCTTACTTTAGAAGCAAAAGGGCAGAAGGCAAAGACGAGTTGTCCCGTGATTGAGCAACCATACCCACCCCGTCTGGCAGCCATTAGAGTCAGCAGTTCACCCTTAACTCAGGAGTTGTCAGCTGTGATGGGAGAGGGGTGTTTGGTGAAGTAAATACATATTGAACACCTACTGTGTACTAAATCGTGCACATACTCTTTCTGACATGATTACGGGTAGCTGAATTGAAAACGTTCCTGTCCGCCATGGTTTTAAATCATCTCCTCTTGTTCAAAAACAAACAAAAATAATACAAAGATCCCTAGCCCAACCCACAGCCGCGGCCTCCATCCTGAGGACCTGCCAGGAAGGTCCTCACAGGCTTTCCTCTCTGCCCATCCACCAGGGACATTGATAATGCCCACAGGATGTCTGTCTTTCAGCACATCCCTGCAGGAGGCTGTCAGCCCTAAAAAATGGTGCCCTGCATGGAAGGGGAAAGTAGTTAATGTGCTTGTTTTCAGGGACTAAAGTTCAAGGAAAAGCTCCGGACTCTTCCCCAAACACCATTGGCAACAGGGGTGACGTAATTCGCGCTGGCTCCTTTTATTTCCAAGAACAGTTCTCCTCCTTAGAAAGCGCTTTAGTGAACACTCCCAGGATTGATTAATTACTCTTCCTCCTGGCAATTGTTTCTGCATTGGTGCAATTCAATTAGATGACATATGTTAAGTGTCTATCTTCGTGCTTATTACATAGTAGACGTTCAATTGACAAGAGCAAATTGTTAAACATGTGTCATTGGTATCACTTGTTTAGGCACATCTTAGAGCTCCTGGGGCTCTAAGATGTGTCATAAATGTTGGAGATTTATCAGCTGATGTTGAGTCTGTAGATGTTAATCAGCATCCTTTCTCCCAAGCCTTTCCTGAAACAGTGAGTGATGGGAACCTCTATGCATCTATTCCGCAGGCATTTGATCCCCGGTGCTAGTTCAATGCCATACCAGCGATTGTGCTAAGATTACCTCTTCACCTGGAAGGAGTCAGGAAAGGAATGGTTATTTTTCTCAATGATTTTGTAAACAGTTATTTGTTTTATCCTTATAATAAAAATATGACTTGAGCCAAAAATATGGTTTAGTTCAGTAGATAGAGCATCAGCCTGTGGACTGAAGGGTCCGGGGTTCAATTCCGGCCAAGGGCACATGCCCAGGTTTTGGGCTCGATCCCCCGTGTGGGGCGTGCAGGAGGCAGCTGATCAATGATTCTCTCGCATCATTGATGTTTCTCTCTCTCTTTCCCGCTCCCTTCCTCTCTGAAATCAATAAAAATACATAAAAATAAAGAAGAAAAATAAATAAATAATATGGTGTGGTCATAGTTTAACATAAATCTTGTCATTTCCATTGAAAGGGGCTTTTATCAATATAAAAATAATAGAATCTTGCCATTAAAAATATGGAAAACCTGAAACATTAAAATCTGGAGGTACGATTTGCACCGTACCTCTTCTCTTTGAGGCTTTGGCTCACGTCCGCCTCCCAGGCCCTGACTTAGGAGAGAAGCGTGGAGGCCACGGGACACTTTGCGTCCGGCCTTTCCATCAGAGGGCCTGAGAAGCGCGAACTGCGAGGGCAGGTGCCTTGTGGTCATTAACTCCCTGTGCGGCCAGGTTTGCGGCAGCTTACTTCCATTGTCACACCAGGACTTCATTTTTTACTGAGAGCCTGAACCAACATTTAGTTTTGTTAAGTTTGACTTAACACAGTGGAAACCTCATCAAAACTCCACAATACAGCCAACAGTAGTGAACTTGACTGAGAGAATGATTCTAATTTGCAATGCATCTTATATAAAAACTAGAGGCCCGGTGCACGGAATTTGTACAAGAGTAGGCCTTCCTTCCCCTGGCTGCCGGCACCGGCTTCCCTCTAGCACCCGGGACCCAGGCTTCCCTCACAGCCCCGGCTTCGTCTGGAAGGTCATCCAGAAGGATGTCCGGTCTAATTAGCATATTACTTTTATTATTATAAAAATATATAAATAAAACATCCTTTTAAAGATAGTAAGGAAATAATGAATAAAATGAGATTTGTTTTAGCAAAATTCAAACATACAAAGAATTAACAGAGTATATGATATTCATAGCTCCAAAATAACAATTCCTTGCAGATATTAAATGGTAGATCATTTAAACATATTTTATTTTATATTTGTCAAAGTTACATGTATTTTTTAAAAAATTTTTAAATTTATCTTTATTTTTGGAAGTATTTTAAAAGAATTTTTATGCTCCATTTGCACTTATTTCTAATTAAATGCATTTAATTTATGTGAATTTCATGCATCAAGACTTGTAGCAATTCTGCAAGTTATTAACTTTTTAATTTAATATGTGTTACTATTTAGTGACACATTTGTGAATTTTTCAACCTATAAACTCAGAAAGTTTCCTTCGGAGACATTTGAATCCCTGCTATTTGGCTTCTTTTACAGGGACTGCAATAACATGAGCTCACGGTTTTGTCAGATCATTGATGAGATGCTGTAGGATCTTAATTCTTGCTTATATCAACTAACCTCTGATACAATTGATTTCATTAAACCTCACTTTTGCTTAATGTCTCAGAACCTATGGATGACATTAGCGAGGACTTACTGTGTCCTCTTGTTATAGATATTCTATTATAATCCCATTTAAGATCATTGGCTTTCAAACATGTAAGTTTTCCCCCTGTCTGGGATACAACTACCTCACCACATGCTTTCTAGCACTGAGTAATATAGTGCTGTACCTAGATGTGCTGACTTTGAAATTATAGTTTGGGTCTAAATCCTGATTCTGCCACTTATTCTGTAGGACTTTAGACAATTTTGTAAAACTCTCTATTAACGTTTTTTTCATCTGTAAAATCCTATATAATAAAAGCCTAATATGCTAAGTGCCTGGTCGTCTGGTTGGCTGTTCAACCAATCAAAGCATAATATGCTAATGATATGCTAAGGTCACTCAACTGCTCACGATGACATGCACTGGCCACCAGGGGGCAGATGTTCTGACTGGTATATTAGCTTGCTGCTGGGGTACGGCCAATTGAGATTGAGTGAGACAGGCCGAACATGCTCTAGAGCCCTCCCGTGGTCCCTCCCTGGCTGGCCAACCTCCTGCATCCCTCCCCAGCCCCGATCATGCACTGGTGGGGTCCCTCGGCCTGGCCTGTGCCCTCTCACAAGCCAGGACCCCTCGGGGGATGTCAGAGAGCTGGTTTCGGCCTGATCCTGCAGGCCAGGCCGAGGGACCCCACTGGTGCACGAATTCGTGCACCGGGCCTCTAGTGGGAATAATAATACTCCATACCTCACAGCAATGTTGGGAAGATGAAGTGATTAAGATAGCAAAGGGTTTAGAACCACTTCAATAGATATTAAATGCTCAGTGATTGTCATCAGTTCAGGAATTGAGTCCTTTTGTAGACTAAAGGAATGAGTAAGAATTTTAATTTATATGTAACTAGAGGCCTGATGCATGAAATTTGTGCAAGAGTAGGCCTTCCTTCCCCCGGCTGCCAGCACCGGCTTCCCTCTGGCACCCGGGACCCAGGCTTCCCTCGCAGCCCTGGCTTTGTCTGGAAGGTCGTCCAGAAGGACGGAAGGATGTCCAGTCTAATTAGCATATTATGCTTTTATTATTATAGATACCTAGAAAAAAGGTTGCTGTTACAATACTTTCGGTAGCATCTGGTCATCATTTTATGACGGTCTTCCACCGTAACTCCCTGACTTTGTTAACGCAGGGGGGGTGCCTCATCTCCCCGGTTGCTGCTGAGGGTGGAGTTCCTGCCATATCCTGAGAAAAGGCATCTCCTGAGACTCACACAGGAGGAGGAGATGCAGTGGAAATCTTTATTTCCGTGTAATTATACCCCTGGGTTTCCAAAGCCTCACATCCCTCTCAGTCCAGTCATAGAAGAAGTGCAGCTGGCATTTCAGTGGGGCTAAAATCAGAGCCAGGGTCCCACTTTCCTCTCCAGGTTGGAGCTGGGTCCAGGCCAGCATCAGGCGAGCTGCCGTCCATCAGTCCATCAGTCCGTAGTGTGTCGGGTCTGCCTGGCCATGGGCCACGCTAGCGAAAGCAAGGGAGCCGAGCGAGTGCCCCTGAGCGACAAGAGGCCCCAGATTCCCGAAAGCACAACAGCGCGAGCTTCTTTGTTTGGGGGTTCACGTATTCCAAATCTTTTCGTGCTTGCAGTGACCACGCCCATTCTGGCCAACCATCTGTGTTGCCAGATGTGATTGACAGGCAAATACCTTTCCTATGTCACCCCAGCTGTACTGGGCATGCGTCTCTCTTTTCTTCGTTGGACCCCTTCCCGCCCTGGGGGTGCAAAGTTGCAGGTTCCTGGGGAAGCTGTCCGGATGACCTGCCTGGAATGTCTGTTTTCCCCTTTATTTCTTCCTTGTTATTAAAAACGACTTAATTACAACAGTATCAACTTGAAATTGCAGAACGTGATATTTGACTGCTGACTTCTGCCTGTGGGTTTTAGGATTCTAAGATTAAAAGGGCCCTGCAGAAATTCATCCTTTGTATCACAAAGGTATTAGTAGAAAGGAAGAAGTTCCCGTGCTGGCATGCAATTAAAAATCCTTTAAGAGACGCCTGGGTCAGACGGGTCACAAAATAATTTCAGTGTCAGTTTCCGAGATCAGATTCAACCCCTTAATTTTATAAATGAGGGAACAGAATCAGAAAGATGAAATAGCTCACCCCGAGTCACTCAGCTGGTTGCGGAGAGAAGTGGGTCATCGTTGATTAAGAACTTTTTATCACTAACAGGGTGACCTCCAGCAAATTATTCAACCTCCCGAGCCCCTTGATCCTCCTTGGCGTAATGAGTAAAACCTACCAGTATGGTTGTGGGAAAGATTAGAATAATACACCGCACGGGTAACATACAGGCAAGGTTTCATGGGGCTTTGTGCCCTCCTGAGACCCAGAGAGGAGACGTGGAGGGCCCCTTGGCAAAGAGAAAAAAATGAGTGTAGATTATCATCGTTGTGGACAAGAAGTGCTGCAAGCCATCAGCAAAAGATGGGGTGGCGGGATACACCCCCAAGTTTGCACCCACAGGAAACTAGGCTCTCACATTTTTCAACAGACGTTTATTGAGCGCTTGCTACTACTGATGCTGGGTACTGTTCTGGGGCTCACAATACAGCGGAGAGCAAAACAAAAATTCTCCCCTAGGGAGCTTGCATTCTGGTCGGGGGGAGATAGACCATAAGCAAGCAAATGAGAAAATCAGATCTGTCTTAAATTAAGTGTTCTGGCGAGCCTGGCCAGCATGGCTCAGTGGTTGAGCATCGAACTATGAACCAGGAGGTCACGGCTCGATTCCCAGTCAGGGCACATGCCCGGGTTGCAGACTCGATCCCCGTTGTGAAGTGTGCAGGAAGCAGCCAATCAATGATTCTCTCTCACCATTCATGTTTATATCTCTCTCTCCCTCTCTGTTCCTCTGTGAGATAGATAGGTAGGTAGGTAGATAGATGATAGATAGATAGATAGATAGATAGATAGATAGATAGATAGATGATAGATAGATATAGATGATAGATAAATAGATAGATAGATGATAGATAGATATAGATGATAGATAGATAGATAGATAGATAGATAGATAGATAGATAGATGATAGATAGATATAGATGATAGATAGATAGATGATAGATATAGATGATAGATAGATAGATGATAGATAGATAGATAGATAGATAGATAGATAGATGATAGATATAGATGATAGATAGATAGATGATAGATAGATAGATAGATAGATAGATAGATAGATAGATAGATGATAGATAGATAGATATAGAGATATGTTTTTAAGTGTTCTGGGAAAAAACAAGGCACAGAAAGGTAGCCAGGGGTTACTGCGTCTGGGAAGGAGGGTGAGATGGATTTTAAACCAGATGGTCAAGGAAGACAAGGTTCCTTGAGCAAACCCCTTCAGAAGCCATTGTTTTACTAGGGTGGGAAATAGCTCTTTCAGAAAGATGTGTGGCTTCCAATGTATTTAGAGTTTTATCTACAGGATGTTTATCACAGTTTTATTTTATGGCAGCAAGAAAATAGAAATAACATGAATTCCCAACTGAAGAGTTTGTTAATTAAATATGGATTGAGAAAAGTTACCAAACATTTTTAAATTGTGTGTTGCAGAAGAAAATTTAAAAACATGAATATGTGCTGCCTCATTTTAAAAACATGTAGGCCATATGTTCTTGATTTCTTCAGTATATTTTCCTCAAATTAGCAAAAAGTGCAATAGTAGTCCATGGTTGATAGTATTACTATCAGAGAGATGTGATTTATTTTTTTAATCTCTTATCTCCCTACGTTTTGTACTAAAAACAAGTATTGCTTTTATAAAAATTAAAATAATTAAATTGAAAAGACCCAGAAAGTGGAATTCTTCCAAATGCCTTCCTAAGACAGAGAAGGGATATTCATCCAAGTTAAGGAAGACATAGTTTGAAGAGTTAACATGGTATTCGAGGAATCAAAATTCTTTTCACAGACCAGTACAAGGACCAAGGACAACACCATGAACTTTATTAAAAATAAATGTGAAGTCTCCACTTGGGCTTTTAATGAATCAATTAAAGTGTGACAGAGCTGGGGGCCACGTGACAGGAGCTCGCGCAAAGAGGGACCCGAGGGGGTGGGTGACAGAAGCTCAACATGAGCTCCTGGTGTGACTCGGCTGCTTAGACGCTGGTGAATTTTCATAATTAATGTGCTTCCGGGGCCAGCGCAGGGGAAATACTGTCCCTCTGCGGTCGGTCTCCTTGGTCAGATAACGTGGGGCCCCAGGCGATGTGGAGCCATCTCCCTGCGTCTGGCTTTTCTCTTTCACAGCCCTCGTCACACTTGCAACTTGTGAACGTATGGGCTTGCCTGCTTAGTCGCTGCTGTCTCCTCGCTTCCCTGAGCTCCCAGGAGGCAGTGACTGTGTTGTGTTGTTTACTATTTATCTCCAGAGTCCACTGTAGGCGCGTGTGTGCACGTGTGCAACACACACACACACACTCACACAAATATACACACTCACACAAACTCACACACATATACACACTCACACAAACTCACACACACACACCATGCTCACACACACTCACACACATACACTCACACACACACTCACACACACTCACACACACACTCACACACACACTCACACTCAAACACATACACACTCACACACATACACACTCACACATACACTCACACATCACTCACACTCACACACACTCACACACATACACTTACACACACACACACACACACACACAGTCACACACAAATTGCAGCTTGCTGTTTTGAATATTATCGTCTCCAGTAACCTCATTTATTCTTTTCAAAAACACATATCATGGCTCTAGCGAGCATGAGTCTAAATCCTTTAGAGAGAGAGATTGATTCATTAATCTTCATTACAACCATGTGAGGCAGGTGGATGAGAAGGCTGAGATGCAGGGAGGTTAAATGATCCGAGACAGTAGGTGGCAGGTGGCAGAGCTGAACTCTGAACCCGGCATTCTACATTCTGCTGACATTCAAAACGGAACTCTGAGAAACTCAGCTCTGTCTGCGTGCGGCTGGCTGGGGAGAGGGGCCCAAGCAGCAGTGTGAGTTAGGCTAATGTCAAACAAACAAACAAAAACTGTTCATCAGATGACCTTCCTCCGGATTTAGAAAAACAGGAAGCAGTGACTGAAATGAATGAGGCCCCCTGTGTGTGGGAGGACCTGCATCCTGACTGACAGCACCCATTCTGTCTGTTGTAGCGACACAGTCGCCCCCTGCAGCATCGGCAAAGTAAAGGCAGCCCCGCCGAACCTGGGTGTCAGCCTGACAGCAGCTCAGTTATGCACCGCACCCTCCTTCTCAAGATGTCCCATCTGAACCATCAGTTATACGGTCCCCAAGTTTAGGACTTAGAAGATTCCACATTACAAGCACATTTATTTTATGAGTCTTTTGAAGTTGTTAGTGATGTTATTATACTTGCCCTCTTTCTTTAGCCTAAAAAAACACAGACTTGTTCTAAAATCCACGAGTGAGTGGCAGAGCTGCGACTTGAACCCCAATCATCTGATTCCAACGCTGTCTGCTCTCCTCAGCCTGCCCCGCGGGGTAATGCCGCTTGCTCTGTATTGTGACAGAGCGAAGAGCTGGGACAGAGGTGTAGGACTCCCTGAAAATCCCTCATCCCCACCTGCAGGGCCACATGTGATGTGCGTACACACTTAAAAACAACGGGGATAAATGAGCTGAGCGGGCCTGGTCGACCAGAACTCTGACCACTAGGAACGGCCCAGGCCCAGGACTGAAGGGCATGGACCCTGGTTATCGCAGGGGACCTCCTGCACCAGCAGGGACCGGAGCGCGTCCCTGAGCGCCTCTCGGAATGTGGGACAGAGATTTCTGGTGGGAAATAGACCACACAGTGATTTCTGGCATGACATGGACAGTGCATTCAAAATCACTGACACGCCTGTGAGACCTTTGGGTTCCCTTTTCAATTATAGTTTTAATCCTCCTATTACTGCCTGGGAAAGAGCCTCCATGGAGTGCTAATATCCCTTTAACACTATTCAAACACGCTAACCCGCCTTTCAACCAAGGGGGCAGTGGGTTTTGAGTCTTCAGAGGCAATAATACCCATTGAACTGGACCTGAACTGATCCCAACTGTGGCTGTCCTGTTATAGTAATGGACAGTTTTCTTTCAAAGTAAATCTAAGTAAATGAGTGAGTCAACTTAAATAAAAATACCCATTTACACTGGGTATAGTAGGTAGAAAAGGTATAGTAGGAAGAAAAATGGCCCCCCAACGATGTCTACACACATCCTCCTCAGAATGTTTACATGGCCTGACATGGTGAAAGAGGTCTTGCAGGTGAGCGTAAGGTTAAAGACCTTGAGAGGAGGAAATTACCCTGGATTATCTGAGTGGGTCCAACCTAGTCTCATGAGTCCCTAAAACAGGAACTTCTCTCAGCGTGGTCAGAAAGTGACATGAGGACAGGAGCAGCGTCAAGGAGACACAGGATTGCTGTGTTGAAGGTGGAGGAAGGCAGGCCACGCACCTACGAGTGCGGGTGGCCCCTGAAAGATGGAAAATGCAAGGAAATGGCTTGGCCCCTGGAGCCTCCAGAAAGTAAATGCCGTTCTGCCCAACCTTGATGTTAGCCTATTGGACCCATGTCCAACTTTCCACCTACAGAACTGAAGGACAGCACATCTGTATTGTTTAAGCCACCAAGTTTATGATAACTGTTTACCGCAAGAATAGAGAACTGATGAAGAAGGTTATGAGGACAGGGAAAAGTTGTGGGAATGGTAGTTCAATGAATCAAGTTTAGAACACAATTATTCTAAATGACTTATACTGTCCCTTCCAATTCTGAGATGCTCTGATAACATCCCTTCACCTGTCAGATTTCTGTTCCTCCCAATAGCTAACGGGGTGCTTTAAAAAACATTCCAGAAAGCAATTTAAGAACAGTGAGAATGCTTCGTGCTGAACATGACCTTGATTGGGAAAACCAGTTTGTTGCTCAGGGATGCAGTGTTGGGGGTGAATGTAGGGCAGCCTTACTTACAATCATTTTTACGTGATTCCCTTGATGTCTAGAGTTATCCAGTTCTCCCAGATTAGTGAGTTTGATTATCCACATATCACAATATTTTTCTTAAATGACATAGGTTACTCACAATTTATTGATTAACTTAAGGAATTTTCTACTACCCTTGAGGTGACAAGCAATCAAAGCATCCTAAAGACAGAAGTTGAATTCCATGGCAGATGGCCAGTCACTATTCTGTTGTCAGAGAAAACGATTAGCTTTAACCAGCCTCTTTGTTCCAGTTGTTTGATTCTGCCATTTTGAGAAGTCCCAGCCCGCAAACTCATGTGTGACGACATGAATGCCCGACACATCTGGCTTGGGCGACTATTGACCACTCACCACTCATTATGTTCTCCTTGGCCTTGATTACACATGTTGAGGTATATGAAAATGTCTTCAGGAGAGAAATAAGGGTTAATCAAAGACAGAGGGAAATGTGTGCACTCCATATGGTGTGATTGATTATATGTTCCACGTAATCTGTAGACCAATGATGCAGGCCATGCACGTAGCCAGTGAAGACATAATCAGAACCATTAAAAGAGAGCTCCTCATCTCGTAATGTTAGTCAAACGCTATTTGGCCAATTTGTTTCCAGCAACTAATGGGGCAAATCGATGTCAACTAATCTTAACTCTAAAGAGGGGTATATTCTACAATTGGGGGGGGGGTGTTAAATGTGTCACCTTACTTAGGTTGAATTCATTTATCTTGAAGGAATTTATTTTAATGCTAATGCCACTGAAATAATATCCAGGAGCAGGTGGGAATGGCAGGCTGTAGTTTATTGTGTCTGTGGAGGAGTGAATGGCTATGGGACCTCCAAACATGCCTGTCATCAAACGGTCAGAAACGTGTTGACAGGACACCTCTCTGATTCACGGTCTTCGGTGTACTAACGTGCCGTAACTCACTCATGCCACAAATTGGAATAAGCATGGAAATTTGACCTTTTCCCCTGAAAAACAAACCTTAATGTAATCAATTTCCACCTTAGTGTTAAGATGTCATACTCCTTTAGTCAAGAGTGATTTGACTATGGATTAGCCCTGATCCATATTATTAGGACGAATATATTCAGGCTCTTTAACAACTGAACTGTTCACGTGATATAAAGCTAAAATTTTGAGTGATTGTACTTTCACCACTGAGAATATTATTTTTCTTATTTTTTAAATTGTCTTATTCCTGACATAAGAATTCCTTTAAAGACATTTGGTTTTGTTTTAGAGCCAAACTAATATTACCAGAATCCTGGGAACTAGTAAATCATTGAGTAGTTGGTTAATAATATGGATTAATTCTTTCTGAACTCTTTTAAATAAATTGAACTTTGTAAAATATGTTTTATATCCATTGTCTCCTCCTAACATATCCCCAATTCTAGATAGAAATGAAAGAAACCTGGTAAAAATTGAATAATACTGTCCTATTTTCACCCAGGTTAAGTGGTATTATAACACGAGACATTTCATTCTCTGGCGTCGGAAGCTTACTGTCTATAGAGTTATGGCCTTCACCTCACTTCTTCCCCACGTCACCAAAACAACTACTTCCATGAAGGAGCCTGTACTAACTGCCATGGGAAAAGCTTATCCAATTATATTTTTCCTTTAAACATACAATTGGGAAATATCTTGACCGTTGAGGTACTGACAGACTCAAGGAACCCTTTACACTAATTTCTAATTACTTACACAAATCATGTAGCTGCCTCAATAACCAAGTAATTTCTTAATAGACCATATGCAAATACCCAAACACACATTATTATTTGACATTCTATCTACATCACTTTGAAGTTTAATATTCAAAGCATTTTCCAGGAAAAAAAAAATTTTGAGGTCTCAGTAATATTTTTGATGTTACTGTATAACTCCTGTCAGCCTTAGAAATATGTATTTACACTCTTTTTTTAGTAGAAATCAGTAATTCTGTTTTCAGTGGGGATAAAATAATGGACACAGGCTACATTTGTAGCTATTAGCAATGTCCTAAAAGAGCAGTAAGGAAGCTCACAGCTACTTCCCAGAGAGTGTGTTATTAGTTCTCGATATTTCACTTCGTCCGCTCACAGAACTGACGTGTGGTTGCTGTGGCTCTGACTTCTTCCGGGGGGCTGTCCGCCTGAAAGAAACGCCATCAAATTAGCTCGGGTCGCTCGTCCCTAAGGTCCCTTTGTTGCTCTTGTTGTGGTTTTGAAGGGCCCTGGAACCCTGGATTCCTGTGGGCCGCTCCTGCCCTGCTCTCACCTCTCCCACCGCAGCTGGCAGGGAAAGCCAGGACCACCACGGACCCTCTCAGCGAGGCGGCCCCCCCAGATGTTCTCCCGCACCCATGACCACACTAAAGCCTGACCATCTTTTCTTTTCCTTTCTTTTCTTTCTCTTCTTTTCTCTTCTCTTCTCTCCTCTTCTCTTCTCTTCTCTTCTCTTCTCTTCTCTTCTCTTCTCTTCTCTTCTCTCTTTTCTTTTCTTTTCTTTTCTCTTTAATCTTTTCTTTTTTTCCCCCCTCTGGCCATGTTTTTATTAAAACAATACATTGCTTGCCCTCCACATCCGGTCCTCCCAGGTTTAATGTTGAGACTCTTTCTTTTGACCAGAAATATTGTCCTATGAAGGAAAGGACGCAGGTTTTATCGTTGAATAATTTAACCTTATGCACCAGGCCAGCGTGACTCAGTGGTTGAGCGTGGACCTATGAACCAGGAGATCAGGGTTCAATTCCCATCAGGGCACAGGCCCGGGTTGCAGGCTCCACCCCCAGTAGGGGGCGTGCAGGAGGCAGCCAATGATTCTCTCTCATCATGGATGTTTCTCTCTCTCTCTCTCTCTCTCTCTCTCTCTCCCTTCCTCTCTGAAATCAATATACTTTTAATTAAAAAAATAAATTTAACATTATGCTTTTTACACTGATTTTTGACAAATGTTCATTTAGACTTAAGGTGAATCGTCCAAAACGCAGTATCTCCTCAAATATTTCACATTTCTAGGGCTTGTTCTAGAATCGTTTACACTGGGTTCTTTTCAACCCCCAAAGCTCTAAAAGCAGCTCACACTCCTGGGCACTCTGCGCCTGGAACCGCTCTCGGCTCCTGGGTGCAAAGCCGCTGCCCTTCGGAACAGAGATGTCTGCGTGTCCGTGTGCCCCGCTGCTACCCTCCCAGAAGACACACCGGGGCAAGGAAACCTCACAGCGATGCGACTGAGTGACGGCCGCGTCCTAAATCCTATGCTTCAGCTTGCTTCCTGACCTTTGTCCAGAAACCACATTGAGGTCTTTCCCCACACAGCATCCTTACCAAACTGGCCTGGGCCCAGTGGGACGGGTCTATGACCTGAAAGGTATGAAGGACTTCAGGGACCCCAAGATGACCTCCCTCCCATCACCAAACGATCCTTGCTAGTCCTTGCTGCCCAATCTCTTCACGACTTCTTGGAATACCTTTTAGCAAAGGAAGACATTTTAATTTTTCAGTGTAAAGGCTAAGTTAGGAATTCAAACACTTGCCAAGCGTTGCAAATCCTAGGAACATTGGATCCCTCTTGTGCGTGCATTTGGATGGGAAAGCACAGACCATATACTGCTTCGAGTAAGAGAAATGGGCATTAGATGTAGACAACAAGGAAGGTGAGGATGAACCCCCCCAGCCTGCTTCCCATCGCTGCTGTGGTCAAACCTTGCGATTTTAATTCTCCTGAAAAGACAATACTTGCCAGGGAGCTTTCCGTACCACTAACAGACAATCCTTTCTTTCCCTCGTTGGCAGCTAAGTTTTGAGGGCGTGTAGCAGTATGTTGACTTTGGAGTTTCTGTGTTCTGTGTCATGGTCTTATTAGTATCACCTCCAGTAGTGAGAGCAGACATCCTCAAATGATTTAGACGGGAAAGGGACACTCTTGCTTTACGTGGGTTCTGATAGAATTACACCCCCAGGAACTATAATTTTTAAATCTTAATATATAAATTTCTGGTAATATTATTAGCAAGTTATATAATATAGACTTATTACTATGTATTGTAACAATAAAAATAAATGTATTCATCTAATTTTCTGAACATTCGTCTTATTTATTTTGTCTTGCATTCAGAAAAGAAATTGACAGCATGTGAACCTTTTTATATTACTATTTCATTTTCTATTTAACATAATCAATTAGAAAATACTCAGTGTAGTTATTTTTAAAAATATGTTTGTATTGATTTCAGAGAGAAAGGGAGAGGGAGAGAAACACTGATGAGAGAGAAACTTCAATAGGCTGCCTCCTGCACACCCCCTACTGGGGACCGAGCCTGCAATCTGGGCATGTGCCCTGACCTGGAATCAACCAGTGACCTCCTGGTGCATGGGACAATGCTCGACCAACTGAGCCACACTGGCCCAGGCAGTCCAGTTATTTTTTATTTGTGGATTTAATCATTTTTGTATAATAGTACTTATATTTTTGAAAGCTAATTTAGAGCTCACTTCTAAAGATTATTGGAGGTCGGAAGATGGCAAACTGTGGCCTCCAGGGCACATTCAGCTGCTGCCTGCTTTGTGCATGGTGTGCCACCGGAACACAGCCCCAGCCAGGCCTCTGTGTGCTATCTGTGGGTGCGCTGCCACGGGAGAGCTGAGTAACTGTGATGCCCCTGTGTGCTATCTGTGGGTGCGCTGCCACGGGAGAGCTGAGTAACTGTCATGCCTCTGTGTGCTGTCTGTGGGTGCGCTGCCACGGGAGAGCTAACTGTGATGCCTCTGTGTGCTGTCTGTGGGTGCACTGCCACGGGAGAGCTGAGTAACTGTCATGCCTCTGTGTGCTGTCTGTGGGTGCGCTGCCACGGGAGAGCTAACTGTGATGCCCCTGTGTGCTGTCTGTGGGTGCACTGCCACGGGAGAGCTGAGTAACTGTCATGCCTCTGTGTGCTGTCTGTGGGTGCACTGCCACGGGAGAGCTAACTGTGATGCCCCTGTGTGCTGTCTGTGGGTGCACTGCCACGGGAGAGCTAACTGTGATGCCTCTGTGTGCTGTCTGTGGGTGCGCTGCCATGGGAGAGCTAACTGTGATGCCCCTGTGTGCTGTCTGTGGGTGCACTGCCACGGGAGAGCTAACTGTGATGCCCCTGTGTGCTGTCTGTGGGTGCGCTGCCACGGGAGAGCTGAGTAACTGTGATGCCTCTGTGTGCTGTCTGTGGGTGCGCTGCCACGGGAGAGCTAACTGTGATGCCTCTGTGTGCTGTCTGTGGGTGCGCTGCCACAGGAGAGCTAACTGTCATGCCTCTGTGTGCTGTCTGTGGGTGCACTGCCACGGAAGAGTTGAGTAACTGTGACACAGACCATATGGACCTAAAGCTAAAAGTATTTATTATCTAATTTTATGCAGACAAAGTTTGCCAACTCCTGCTACGGACTATCAAAGCTTCAGGACTTTGAAAAACCTTTGGTAACTCAGTAAATTATTTCCCTGGTTATCAAGGGAAATATAAGAGTTATACCTTCAGAGAAGGTAACTCATATTCAAATGTTTGCTTAATCCAACATAAGGCCATGAAAATAAAATGTGGTAAACATCTAGGAATTTGGAAAATGCCACAATTACTTGTTAAACTTGGATTTTCTGAAAACCGCTTTTTAATATCTCAGGCAGATTATTTGATGACTAGAATTCTTTCTTCTTTTTTCACAACGTGATTATGAAACTATCAGACGGAGAGTATAGTAATTCACACTTGGGCAATCCCGCCTGATCTAACACGTAGCAACGACACATAAAATACAAAGGAAAGGCTGACTTACACAGTCAGGGTCAGAAGGGAGATGACATTGCCATGGGCTCGAAATAAGACAGAAACAAAAATGCAAGACTCGTTCATAATAAAACTGCTTATCACACTGACATCAAGGAAAAGCTATTTAGTAAAATGAAGGTTAAACTTCAGAAGTATTCCAATAAGAATCAAGAGCATTGTAATAGGTTTCTGAAACAATGAAATAAACCATGAAAAAGAAATAAATAGAAATATTGAAAAAAAGGTATAGTTTGATTTTCAAAAGACAATTGTTTGCAAAGAAAACCCATAGAAGTTGGAAAAAAACAACAACAAATACTAATAAAATGTGTAAGTTAACTCACCAAAATTGTTAGAAACAAAATCAGCATATAATAAAGTTCCTGTTCCATTCGAAGATTTGACCAATCAATTATAGCAACAAAAACTTTAAAAACTTAGAAATAAACCTAACAATAAGGATATAAGAACTTTTTTGAGAAAATTACAGAACAGTAAAACAAAAGAAAATCTGGAAATATATAACATACTAAGGGATATGAATTTTAAATATGTGGTTTCACCCAAATTAATTTCTACTTTTAAGGCAATGTCAGTCAGAATTTCCTTGTAGTCTTTTGCAAACTGGACAAGCTATAATAAACTTAATAGGGAAGAGTACATGACCAAGAATAACAATCTTAAAAATCTAAGGGTCTATAAACAAGACAGAGCAGGAGTGCGTGGTGTGAGAAGTGGGAGGAAGGTTTTCCCTTTAAATGGGAAAGGTATATTATACAGCTCTAGTAAACTGGATTGTGGGGTATTGACAGAGAAACAGATAAAGCAATGGGATGGATAGAGAGTCCACGCATGCAAGGAAACTTAAAACATGATAGAACGCGCATTACAGATCACTAGGGGCAGGGATGAGCTATTCAATAAACATTGGTGGCACAATTCTTTATCCACATGAAAAATACAATTAGATTTCTACCTCACATTATATGAAATATATGTATATTCAAGTTTATTAAAGCCCTACTTATGAAAAGTAAACTTTTAAACTTCAAAATTTACAAAAATATTAACAAAAGAGAATATTTTATGAATTCAGGGTAAGAAAGCGTTTCTTAAGTAATTAGACAAAAATCACAACCATAAAAAAAACAAAGATTGATAAATATGACTAAATTAGAGAGGGGGGGAAAGACTATTCAAAAAGTTACCACAAGTGAAGTGAAAACAAAACAAGATCAAACAAGCAAGTCACAGATCTGAAAAGCGTGTTTGTAAGACTCATGCCAACAAACAATTGCACCCAAAATATATTAATCAAACCAAACAAAACTTTTACACACCACTCAAAAAAAGACCAACAATCTAATAAAAAATTCAACGTAGAATATGAACAGAACATTCTCAGAAATGGAAATCTAAGTACCTAGTAAATGTAGAAGAAGAGTTTTAATCTAATTGGAGACTAGAAATAGGCAAATTAAAACAAGGGATTATATCATACCAACCAAACTGGGGAAAACTTTAAAGTCTGACAATACCAAGGGTTGGTACGGGTTAACGCAATGAAAATTCTTACCCACAGCTAGTAGGGCCATAAGCAGGACAATCACTTTGGAGAGCAATTTTGCAATGTCCAATCAACTTCTAAATACATAATCCAGAAAACTCAGGTAGAAGTAAACGAGATTTGTACAATAATGTTCACTGAATCAAGACGAAAAATGGCAGCAGAGTAAGTGGATGCTGCACGGACAGGCTCCCAGGACCAAACCGGAACTACAACTGAAATACAGAAAAACTTCCTGAATAATCAATGGAAATCTCGCCGGAGAGGACCCTGATACCCGAGGACAGGAAGTGGAGACAGGTAGGAGGGGTGGACGTGAGAAAGGGCTGGCTGGGTGACCACAGAGAGCAACTGAAGTTCCAGAGAGATATCTCAGCCATGGGGGGTTGCCACTGAGAACTCTGGGGTCTAATCCCCAAGCTGGGCCCCCCAGCAGAGAGCACCAAAACTGAGAAGGATACCCACATAACATCTGGCTGTGAAAAGGGGTTGCTGTCTGCTAGGGAGAGATGGCTGGAAATGCAGGCACCCTCCTAAAGGGCCAACACACAAAATTCCCTGTTGAGCCACCTACCTTGGGCTCCAGCAGAGGAAGGGCAGAGTGGACTGGAGCTGTATGAGCAGAAGCCAGTGTTGGGGGCTCTGGGCTAAGAGCTCAGAAGGCAAACACCCTGGTTTCTCATTCTCTCACACTGTGGAGGTCAGCTTTCTCACGCAGCATTAGCTATACAGGCAGCTTTGCCTGGGGGGAAGACAGCTGACCCACCTAATGGAAAACACCTTGCCCCATGGTGGGGAATGTCTGAGGCCCAATAAGAGACTGAGAGTAACAATGAGCCTCCAGGCAGAAGCAATTACCCCACCTTGTTGAAAAAAACTTGCCACACCTGTGGACACTTGCTTTCAGACAATCTAAGAGGAATCCTGTCAGTCTGTAGACAGAAGTGGTATCTGGAGGCTTTGAGTCTTTGCCTGATCTAATTACTCAGAAACAGTGTTTGACACTGCACTAGAGCTTGAGAGGTGTAAAGGATTTGCCTAATGCATAGTCACAAACCCAAACAGAAAGCCAAAATGAGGAGACAAAGAAATAACCCACAAATGAAAGAACAAGAGAATTCTCCAGAAGAAGAGATAAATGAAGGGGAGATAAGAAATTTATCTGAATCATTGTTTGTAAAAGCAAAAGAATTGAAAATGATCCAAATACTCCAACAATGAGAAAATAAGTAGTGGTTACTCCCGCAATGACGTATTTATTATTATATAAATAAATTAATAAAAGCATGTCTAAATCTTAATAATGAGGAAAAAATGAGTTACATAACAATATGTGCAGAGTAACAGTAACATAAAGTTTGAAAAGTACTTAATGTCTCAGAACTGGGGAAAGTCTGTTTGGGAGAATACATGCCTAAGCAGACACACCTGCCTCAAATATTACTTATGGGCATTATTGTAAGTGTAGTAGTAATGACATGAAAGCATGCCTGGAAATGAAAAATACAAATGCAGAACGGCAGCTACTCGGAGGAGACAGGGGGTCCAGTTAGGGTTCTCAGGTAGCATCAGTGACATTTCAAATGTTTATCACTTTTAATCTTTAAGAAGTTATTTAATAAACATGAATTCAGTGTTTATTACATGCCAGGCACTTCCCTAAATTCTTTACATGTATCAATATGTTTAAACCTTGTAAATCTATATGAGATATTATTATACTAATTTTACATTTGGGAAATGGAAACAAAGGTTAAGAAACTTACCCAAAACTATACAGCAAGTTGCCCTGACTGGTTTGGCTCAGTGGATAGAGCATCGGCCTGCGGACTGAAAGGTCCCGGGTTCGATTCCAGTCAAGGGCATGTACCTTGGTTGCGGGCACATCCCCAGTAGGGGGCATGCAGGAGGCAGCTGATCGATGTTTCTCTCTCATCGATGTTTCTAACTCTCTATCCCTCTCCCTTCCTCTCTGTAATAAATCAATAAAATATATTTAAAAAAAAAAAAACTATACAGCAAGGAGCTTACTAGATACCAGAACAAGGGTTGCATCTAAGGACTATCGCATTGACGTCTGTAGCCTTACCCACCATTCTTACAGGCCTGCTGGCCTGTGAATATGGGAAGATGCTGATATTTCATAGAGCTGGAGGACATGATGGTTTTAAAAAATGATATTACACTGTGTAATTTTATTACATCACTAGAGGCCTGGTGCCCTGGCCTGCGGGGATTGGGCCAAAACCGGGTCTCTGACATCCCTTGAGGGGTCCCGGATTGCGAGAGGGTGCAGTCCAGGCCGAGGGACCCCACCAGTGCACGATCGGGGCCGGGGAGGGACCTTGGGAGGGATCCAGGGTGTGTCCGGCCCATCTCGCCCATCCGATCAGCCAGACCCCAGCAGCAAGCTAACCTACCAGTCAGAGTGTCTGCCCCCTGGTGGTCAGTGCATGTCATGGCGACTGGCCAAACAGTCGAAAGGTCACTTAGCATATTAGGCTTTTATGTATAGACGGATACAGATTTTAGCTTGAAAAAAGTATATAAATACTTTAAGAGAATTGTATTTATAAGAATAAGGCTTTCCAGTCAATTGGTTCCAATAACTTTTATCTAATAATAACATTATAATAATGACAATAAATGATTTTCAGCCTTCCCCTGCTTCACAAGCATTCTTTTTCTTTTGTCTCCCAAGTATTCTTAAGCAGGATTCCTTAACGATGAGACTCAACAGCCCCACTATGAGAAACCAAGTGTGGCTGTTATTCCTTCCTGAAGGAAAGCCATCATGCGATTTAGTATTTATAGCAACTTAGTCACTGCCCTGGCGCCCGGAGCTCCCTGCAGGAATGCACAGAGCGGCTGTGAGGGGCGTCGGCGCTTAGGGAATTACAAACACACTCAATAAAGGAAAGAGCAAGAGAAGGAAATTGCCCAGGTAACTGGAGTCTGTCAGAAGCGTCTCCTTCTCTCCAGAGGCTGTTTGGCTGTACTAGCCGGCTCTCAAAACAACTCAGATGTGAATTCTGTCCTGCTGTCCTGCGATCTCTGTGGAGACAGACAGACAGGGCCCGCTTTGTCGTCAGGAGTCTGAGCCTTGCAGCGTGGGAAGGAGCTGACCCAGAAAGGCATTGGCGAGGAGCGCAGGGCCCTAAGGCTGGGGGAACCACGTACCTGCTAGAACTGACCCCCCCAAAACAGGAATGAGTCAAGTTTGCCTCCATGTCTGCCATGTCTGCTCCTCATAAGCCAAAGGCATCTTCTAGAACAAAGAACCGTTTTCTAGATTCACCATCAATGTTATTTGTATCCAAGGAACATGGTTTTATTCTTGATCCCTGAAACCAGTTCTATTGTCCACAATTCTAGCCTCAAACCCCAAAGAATAAAGCAGCTAAGAGAAGCGGTAGTGCCAAGGTGGGGGTGGGGGCACCCCAAGCATTCCGTAGCCTGTTGGTTTTCTGCTGCCTGCAATTGTATGCACCAGGGTGATTTTTTAAATATATTTTTTATTTTTAAATATATTGTTAGAGATTTCAGAGAGGAAAAGAAAGGGAGAGAGAGAGAGAAACATTAATGATGAGAGAGACATTGATTGCCTGCCTCCTGCACGCCCCACACTGCATCCCCCATGTGCCATGGCCAGGAATCAAACTGTGACCTCCTGGTTCATAGGTTGATGCTCAACCACTGAGCCGCACCGGCCGGGCTCACCAGAGTGACTTTGACCACAAATTCTGTCCTCTGTGGCTAGGGGACTTGACGGGGAAAGGACGGCAACGCTAACGGGAGGCGGGAGGCAGGCCCTGCGGTGAAGGGACGGCCGTGTCCGCTCCTGCGGGCCGCGCCCTGGCCTTCCCCCTGCTGGGCCTGCTTTGCTCGGCAGCAGAATAGACGTGCCACGCTTTCGATCGATGCCACTGAGCTAATGCCAACCCGAACATCATGACCCTGACGACGGGCACGGGCAGGGACGGCGCGGTCACTACGGTCTCGGTGTTAATGAAAGGATATTCGCTTCTTGGAATTTCTATGCAAAGCGCACGTCAAAGCAACTTCAGAAGACCTTGCTGTTTTTACGGGCATGTCGAATGCCACCCCCATGAAAACATGAAGCCTTCGCTGTAAATGCTAGCGGTCCAGACTCGGTCCCCTCTCCCAGCCAGCCTGCCATCCCTGTGGGCTGCATAGCACATGTGAAACCACCGCTGGCGTGTTCCCACATCCCATCCTCCACACAACACAGGCGTTTTAAACCATCTGCACTCCACATGCGTTTCTCCTGTGAACCAAACGTGTGTTCACTGAGCCAAAGTCACACGCCTCAGTTTGCGTCTCGCTCTCACTGTTTGAAATGTCAGACATGCGCGCTCACCGCCTTGCAGCGCCTCTGGCCTGTTTGTGAAACCCCTGTGGGCGGCCAGTGTGCTCCAGGCTGCGGTCCGAAGGCAGGGACATCCAAGCAACACGGGCCGCGGCACAGGCTGGAGGCGGGTGCTGAACCGCACGCAGTACAGGGCCCTGCGGGGCACCCACGGGGCTGATTAGTGGTCCGACAGAGACTTTGGGAGAGGAGTTTTATTTAAATTGCTGTCATGTGGTGATTAAATAAAAAATAAAAGTAAAAAAGCAAGCCAACTTCTGGTCAGTTTTATGATTAGTTTTAAACTGATTCGCCTCCAGCCAGTTCACCTCACTATCCCCAGCAGGTGAGTGTGCGGCTCCCCCTGCCCAGCCTCTGGGGGCCTCCGCCCCTCCTGCAGAGAAAGCTTAGAGCCCGGGGCCTGAGGCCCTGGGCTGGGGCTTCCTGGGGCCCTGGGCTGGGGCTTCTTGGGGCCCTGGGCTGGGGCTTCCTGGGGCCCTGGGCTGGGGCGGCCTGGGGCCCTGGGCTGGGGCATCCTGGGGCCCTGGGCTGGGGCGGCCTGGGGCCCTGGGCTGGGGTATCCTGGGGCCCTGGGCTGGGGTGGCCTGGGGCCCTGGGCTGGGGCATCCTGGGGCCCTGGGCTGGGGCAGCCTGGGGCCCTGGGCTGGGGCATCCTGGGGCCCTGGGCTGGGGGGAGGCTGGGGCCCTGGGCTGGGGCATCCTGGGGCCCTGGGCTGGGGCATCCTGGGGCCCTGGGCTGGGGCATCCTGAGGCCCTGGGCTGGGGCATCCTGGGGCCCTGGGCTGGGGCGGCCTGGGGCCCTGGGCTGGGGGGAGGCTGGGGCCCTGGGCTGGGGCATCCTGGGGCCCTGGGCTGGGGCATCCTGGGGCCCTGGGCTGGGGCAGCCTGGGGCCCTGGGCTGGGGCATCCTGGGGCCCTGGGCTGGGGCGGCCTGGGGCCCTGGGCTGGGGCATCCTGGGGCCCTGGGCTGGGGCATCCTGAGGCCCTGGGCTGGGGCATCCTGGGGCCCTGGGCTGGGGCGGCCTGGGGCCCTGGGCTGGGGGGAGGCTGGGGCCCTGGGCTGGGGCATCCTGGGGCCCTGGGCTGGGGCATCCTGGGGCCCTGGGCTGGGGCAGCCTGGGGCCCTGGGCTGGGGCATCCTGGGGCCCTGGGCTGGGGCGGCCTGGGGCCCTGGGCTGGGGGGAGGCTGGGGCCCTGGGCTGGGGCATCCTGGGGCCCTGGGCTGGGGCGGCCTGGGGCCCTGGGCTGGGGCGGCCTGGGGCCCTGGGCTGGGGCTTCCGGGGACCCTGGGCTGGGGCGGCCTGGGGCCCTGGGCTGGGGTATCCTGAGGCCCTGGGCTGGGGCATCCTGGGGCCCTGGGCTGGGGCATCCTGAGGCCCTGGGCTGGGGCATCCTGGGGTCCTGGGCTGGGGCGGCCTGGGGCCCTGGGCTGGGGCATCCTGAGGCCCTGGGCTGGGGTATCCTGGGGCCCTGGGCTGGGGGGGCCTGAGGCCCTGGGCTGGGGCATCCTGGGGCCCTGGGCTGGGGCATCCTGGGGCCCTGGGCTGGGGCGGCCTGAGGTTCTGGGCTTGGAGAGCGATGCTGTCCTTGGAACTGTCCTGACTGGTTGAGTCTCTATCACCTCCTCCCTCCTCCCTCTCCTCACTCCCACTTTTCTACTGGAATTGCTTGCCTTGTGGGGAAGTCACCCCCCAAAGTGACGCCTTTTGGGTGAAGAGGTAGAAACGGCGTTCATCACACCAAGCCAGGTGAGGGGAGAACCCCGTAATGAGGTGGAAGGATCATGGGTAAGATCGTTGCTCTAGAAAATAAATGGCTAGGACTGAGGTCTCGTTAAAGAATATGCTTTTCACCCAGCAGGCATGGCTCAGTGGTTGAGCGTGGACCTAAGAACTAGGGGGTCATGGTTTAATTCCCGGTCAGGGCACAGGCCCGGGTTGCAAGCTCGATCCCCAGTGGGGGGCGTGCAGGAGGCAGCCAATCGATGATTCTCTCTCATCATCGTTGCTTCTATCTCTCTGCCTCTCCTTTCCTCTCTGAAATCATAAAATATATATTTTCAAAATAATATGCTTTTCTTCTCTCCAGGAATGACTGAAGTCACTGGGGAGTTTGGCAACTTAAAGGAGATGGAAATAGTGCTACATGGGAACGGGACTCACGTGTACTGAGCATTCACTGTTATCCACAGCACTCATCCCCTTTAACCCTTTAGACATCATTTCTATTCTGTGGTACAAACGGGTGTACATGGTGGACGGTGACGGGCAGGCTAAATAGCCCTCTGAGACGGTGATGAAAGAAAACTGGATTTGTTTAAGGGAGGGCCTGGGAGAGGATATCCGGGAAAAGGGCTTCATAGCACCGCCAAGGGGACACAGGGTGGCAGCTGAGGGGACATGGGGTGGCGGCTGAGGGGACCCGGGGTGGCGGCTGAAGGGACCCGGGGTGGCGGCTGAGGGCACACGGGGTGGCGGCTGGCAGCCCCGGAGCTGGAGAGTCACGCTTGCATGCTGTCTCTGCGGACAATGCTCCCCGTGGCCTGGGGCTGACTGGGCTTGGGAGGGGATGGAGCAGGTGTGCGCTCACGTGCCTTCAGGACAGTTCCAGTCCTGGTGTGGCCTGCCTCCTGGTGTCCAGCGAGCTTTTCCTGGACCGTGTCCTCCTGTGGCGGGAAGCGTACACGTGGCCAGAAGGATGGCATTGCCCTACAGACCTGACAGTTTTGAAGGTCAGAAGAGGCCTTCCCACCCAGAGCTGGGGTGGGGTGAGCAGTATGGCAAGATCAGCCTTTGGTAAGGACTCATTGTGTGTTAGGCACGGAGCGACTTGCTTTGCAAAAAGCCTCAAAAACTACATATCTAAAAGGCTAATATGCAAAGCGTCCGCTCTGGAGTTCCACCGGGAGACCAGGAGTTTGATCGCTTGCTGTGACATGTGCAGGCCACCAGGGGGCAGCACGGAACAAGGCGGGCAACAAGTGGCAGGGGCTGGGTGCTGAGGGAGCGAGGGAAGGAGGAGACAGGGAGGCTGGGGGCGGTGGGGGTTGGGGGGAACGCGCTGTGGTGGCATGCTGGGGCAGGGAAGGGAAGGGAAGGAGGAGGTGGGGGAGCGGGGAGGCAGGGAATCTGATGGCCCTGATAGCTGGCCAGGGCTAGGGACCCTACCAGGCCCCGGGCCTCTAGTAAACTAAAATTGTCGGATTACAGAGCATGCAGCTCAGCTGGGAGTGGAAAACACGCCACCTTGGCTCACCCACAGGCACATAAAGTACGCTAGTCAGGTTCAAACCCAGACCATCTCCCTCCACAAAATCTGCCTAATTTACTACCATATGTTTCCCCCGTGGAAGTAAATACTGGCTGAAGGCGCTAAAAATAAATCAGGCCAGACCGGAGGAAAGTCAGGTTGAGTCTGAAATACAGTCAATAAACCCTGTGTCCTGATTCTGAGGATTGGTGCCACGGGGAAATGGGGTGCATGCTGGCTGCAGACCAATGCCCTTGCTGCCCCAGCTCGGTACATAGAGGGGACAGGCAGGCCCGTTCAGAGGAGAAAGAAGGACGCTGACAAATGGACAAGAATCCACGCAGTCCCTGCTTCCGTTTGGCCCCGCCCCCAGGAGCAAGGCCAGGCTGTGGGCCCAGGGTGAGCAGTTTATCTGGGAGGTGACCCGGGACACACTGCAGGAGAGGGGGCAGGTGCAGAGGGAGGGAGGGAGGGAGAGGAGGAGGCAGGTGCAGAGAGAGAGGAGGCAGGGAGGGGAGGGGGCAGGTGCAGAGGGAGGGGACTGAGGGAGGGGAGGGGGCAGGTGCAGAGGGAAGGGAGAGGGCAAGTGCAGGGGGAGGGGAGGGGGCAGGTGCAGAGGGAAGGGAGAGGGCAAGTGCAGGGGGAGAGGAGAGGGCAGGCAGGTGCAGAGGGAGGGGAAGAAGGGAGGGGAGGGGGCAGGTGCGGAGTGGGGGAGGCCCTGCTTGAACAGGCTGCCCAGAGTTTTTCTCGGCTGCAGCTCGTGGTCGTGGTCGGGGTGATACATGGAAGAGCTTGAACCCAGTGGCTGTGCCCCTTGTGGCACCTCCTTCTCACAAAGTGGCCCCATTGACTCAAGGCGACCTTAAGGGGGACCCTATGATCACGCACCAGCAGCTGAGCTCTCAGAGAGCGGTGCTGGGTGAGGCTGGCGGAGGGGAAAGCGGCCTCCACCGGAGTATGAGCAGCCGGATCAGCATGAGCTGGTTCCCTGCGGGGCCACCGGAGCCCAGGTCCGCAGGCAGGGGGGCCCAGGGCAGGTGTGCTCTGCGCCCCTGCAAGTCCCCTGCTGGCCAGGAGGGCGGTGGCTCGGGGGCTTCTGCTGGGCCTTCCTCATCCTGAGAGCTCCTCCCTCAGAGCAGAGAAGGAACACTAGGGCTCCTGCAGCTGCGAAGGCCACGAACTCCAGTTACACACGCAGGGGCCAGGGGCGGACCAGGCCGGCCTGTGGACACTCCAGCCCGGCCGCGGGGCAGGCTTGGGCAAGGGAGCCATGGGGCAGCTGACTTCTGTCCTCCTTCTCTCTTATCCGCCGCTGTGCTTCCTCCTCAGTAGCAGGAGGTGCCAGGTGTAACCCTTGTGCTCGGACCCCAGACAGCTGCACCCTAAAAACTTCACTCTCCGTCCTGTGTCTGATCTCTGGGAGGCTTATCTTCCCACCCCAGGTGTGAGGTCTCCTACCAGGGCGCCCATCAAGCGTGTCCCCTCCTCCTGCCAGGATGAATGAACCGGCTGTCACCAGATGTGGACCAGCACATCTATCAAAACTCATGTGGCAAACGGAAATCATAACTGCATTTTCCTTGATTTAGACAAGTCCCCCTCACTGCCCACTTTTGTTGGGAAAGGAAATGTCTTAATCAGTCTTTAATTTTGAGTTGAACAATCACCAAGATTCTTCTGTGATAACTTTAAAGACAGTCGGGGGAATGTCCAGAGGTCAAGGTCTCGGGGACTGTACTGTGGAAAGGAGCAGAGAGTTAATAAAATGCTGGGACAAGATGGTTAAGGCGACGGGAGTCTGTTCCAAGTGAAGGCGAACTTCCGGTTCTCCTTCCTGGTGGTGACGTAAAGAACGCCATTGCCAGATCGGCTGCAGCGGGACATGTTCTGCAAATGTGTTTCCATCTCTTCAAAATCAACATAAACACTGAAGTGAGGACATCGAGCACTGTCTCCTCCATTTCTCTTTAGATTCTCATTTCCCACCTCGCTCCTCAGGGAGCCACTGTGAGCGGTCACATGGATTCATATCTATTTTTTCATAGATCACAGCAAACATAAATATAGGCTCTACCTCCCTCTTCTCTTTGTACACAGATGGTTGAGAATAGATGTGATTCTCTATTATGCTCTTCTATCCAACAATAGCTTTCCCTATTAGCACATCGGTATATCAGCTGCAGAGTAGTCCAACATAGAGTTGGAACATAATACATTCAAGGAGTTTACTAAAAATGAGCATTTGGGTGCTCTTCTGTTGTTTGTCGTCATAAAGATTCTTCTGTGATAACTTTAAAGACAGTCCTTTCCCGCATGTGAAACTATATCTTCATGGGTAAGTGTGTATATATATACAAAAGAAGTTTCTAGCAGTAGAATCGGTGTGTCAAAGGCGATGCATTTTTCACTTTGATGGTTATTGCCAAATTGTGCTTCTCAGAGTCTGAATGAACAGCAGCACTCTGAAAAGTCATTCCTCCTTCCTGTAGGGAAACTGGTAAGACAGGTGAGTTAACACTTCTAGAAAAATAACCTCAATCTGCAAAGTAGCCAGTGACATTTGGAAATTGTCAGTGGCATTTTTATGCTAAAGAAATGTCCAAAGAAAAGATTAAAATAATGTAGTTGCTACTGTACATAAATAATTGATAAGATCCTTGGAGAAAAAAAAGTCTATTTTTAGAGGATAAATATAGAAATATTTGACAGCTTTTTCTTAGAAACAAAGGAAGCCCATTTGGGGCAGGTCTGTTCTGACAGATCATGTAATAGTTTTGTGGTAAATCGCCTATGAGAATCCTTGCATTTTGAACACCACCAGTAAAAAATACTTCAGTTAGTAACACTGAGCAATGACCTATAATAATAAAAGTGTAATATGCTAATTAGACTGGACAGCCAAACAACCCTCCGGACATCCTTCTGAACGTCCTTCCAGATGACCTTCCGGATGAAGCCAGGGCTCCGAGGGCCGAGGCAAGATGTGGCGGCTGTGAGGGCCAAGCCCCTTGCATGAATTTCATGCATCGGGCCTCTAGTATTGAATGACTGCGTATCGTGTCAAATGGCTAGGTCATTGGGGTGAGCCCTTCACAAGTTATATAAATGTCTAATAATCACTGTGCTGTACACCTGAAACTGATATAATACTGTACGTCAACCGTGATTGAAAATTTTTAAGAATATTTTTAAAAAACCTATTTCTTAATCAGTATTTGATTTTGAGCTGAACAATAACAAAATATCAGTTGCTATTTTGTTATTGCCAAAGGATTATTTTTCATAAACTTTTCAATTCCAGAGGTTTTTCTTTATGACTCTGTTGACACCATTGTCAAAATCTATCAAAAATCATGTGGCAAATGGAAATCATAACTGCATTTTCCTTGATTTAGACAAGTCACCCTCACTACTCACTTTTGTTGGGAAAGGAAATTAATTTCTTATACTCTCCTCAGGCTAAAACGCTTGTCTATAGCACGCACATCAAAATCTTTCTCTTCCCACCTGCAAGATTGATTAATCTATGGGATAAAAAAAATGTAAATCTTGGGGAATCTTGTCATTTTTATGTTTTGTAGAAGATGAATTCAAGCAGGATTTCAATATCGCTTGGGCCTCTGGCCCCAAAATAATATAACCATGTCGCCCAGGGAAAGCCTGTGGGAACACGCTGTGCTGAATAGTTTACAGATTCATAAAGAGTATTGATCAAGCTTTGTCTCCTCTAGTTCTAAACAGAGTATTAACGGATTGTATTTTCTAGACTGTCGCGCCCAATAATGCTAAACATGGCAATGAACACACACATGAAAATCAAATACAAACAAGAAACACAAAAGCATCTGGCTCTACCTTGAACTCGGCCATCATCGAGTTAATGGTGCAGTCATGTAGAGCTTCTCCTTTTAATTAAATAATTAGCCCCTTTCTGATGGACAGCTTTATGCTTGGCCACGCTGGCTGTTTGGAGACGCCGAGCTGGCAGGCATGCCACCAGGAAATAATTTGTCCAGCTTCAACAAGAATCCAAAAAACACCCACCCGCTTCCTGTCTGGTTATAATCTGTCCATTTCCCTAAAACGTGATGGTGCGTTGGGTATTAAAATATTAAGAGTATCAGCCAAAACCGGTTTGGCTCAGTGGATAGAGTGTCGGCCTGCTGACTGAAGGGTCCCAGGTTCGATTCTGGTCAAGGGCATGTACCTTGGTTGTGGGCACATCCCCAGTAGGAGGTGTGCAAGAGGCAGCTGATCGATGTTTCTCTCTCATCGATGTTTCTGACTATCTATCCTTCTTCCTTCCTCTCTGTAAAAAATCAATAAAATATATTAAAAAAAATATTAAGAGTATCAGTACCAACATGACAATGATAACCCGGACTATGTTTCTTTTCCTGTAAAATGTGAAAGGTAAGCTAGAGCTTTTTCAAGATTCCTCCGACTCCATAGTCCCATCGTAAGAACAGTCGCCGGCATTCTTACGTTGCAGACACCCGGCCTTTGAACATCCCCGGGGTGGGCGTACAATTGTACTTCTGCTTCCCTTTCGGCCTTCTTAGGCAAACTGAGTCAGGTGTAGGTCAGACTGCCGGTTACTCCCATAGTGCCGTGGCTGTCCCCGGCTTCCTTTAAAATGTAAGTGGACACACACACACATTCCCGTCGGTGGGTTCCAGTGCTCCTGGAACAGTGGTCGGCAAACTCATTGGTCAACAGAGCCAAATATCAACAGCACAACGGTTGAAATTTCTTTTGAGAGCCAATTTTTTTTTTAAATATATTTTATTGATTTTTTTTTACAGAGAGGAAGGAAGAGGGATAGAGAGTCAGAAACATCGATGAGAGAGAAACATCGATCAGTTGCCTCTTGCACACCTCCTACCGGGGATGTGCCCGCAACCAAGGTACATGCCCTTGACCGGAATCGAACCTGGGACCTTTCAGTCCGCAGGCTGATGCTCTAGCCACTGAGCCAAACCGGTTTTGGCAAGAGAGAGAGAGAGAGCCAAATTTTTTAAACTTAAACTTCTTCTAACGCCACTTCTTTCAAATAGACTCGCCCAGGCCGTGGTATTTTGTGGAAGAGCCACACTCAAGGGGCCAAAGAGCCGCCTGTGGCTCGCGAGCCGCAGTTTGCCGACCACGGTCCTGGAACATGTGCAACGTGAAAAGAAATGGCATCTCCTGCCTCCAGGAAGGGCTCTGACGTGACAGCGGGAACGGGGCTGAAGGATTAGTGGGTCCAACGACTTCCTTGAATCCGCTGGTTTTGGTTTATTCTACCTCTTGTTTAAAATTCCTCTGGCTTAATAGCTAGGAGTGTTTAATTGTGTGTTTAGTAATTAATGTTATTAGTCAAGCTTCTGGGAAGTACAGACTTAAGTTTGGTTTAGAAGCCAGAGGCTTTTCAACAGATTCAGATTTCTCTGGGACTGACTCATAGATGGACAGTGACTTTTGTATCATCCGTCATACAACTTCATGACTAGCACATGCTAAGCCACTCCTGGGGAAGGCACATCACTCTGGTGCGATTGCCCACATTAGTGAAAGGGGAGGTGGAAAAGGGCACATTTTGTTACGGTATTCAGGTGTCTTTTGGTGATTACAGTGATTTAATAGTAATTTTAATGCCAAGATTAACTTACATGTTTTTCTGTATGTTTTCTTTTTGTAATTGAGTAAATCCGTGCTGCTACAAATAACCTCTACCTGACCAGTGGCTCCTCCTTTTACATATCCAAATAAATCACTGTTTTATTGCTTAAACTGGAAAATAGAGAACATTGGTATTTGGTAGATACAGCAAATAAATAAGAAAATAAATTAATACATATGTATAAAATTGAACCTTAAATATATAAATAAAATAATGAAAACTAGAATATAAAACCAAAATATTAATTTTAAACAGGATTTTGCAATTGATTATTCTACTTAGTAATCACAATGGTAATGGTGTAAGCTCTATAAATGCATTTAAAATGTTGAATATACCACATTGAGAATAGTGCTCATTTCACCATATAAAAATACCTTATTCTCTCCCAAAGGTGGAAGAGAATTCTAATTTAACACAGTCGCACTGGGTAAATTGGAAGGTAAACAGTTAAAAATATTTCAGCTTATATCTTCAGAGGAGAAAGATCTGTGGAACGCTGAGGAATGGCCAATACCACTCGATGGATTATCAGAATCCTGAGGCATTGTCCTGGTGCTTTGTAGACACGCCAGCCTTTGTCCGTCAGCAAACCTGTGTCAATAAATAGATTGCGATGAAAAGCAGAGGCAGAGTGAGGGGGAGCCAGAGCTGGCTTCACTGTCTTCATTCTACTCCCCGGCGTTACTGGGGTTTTACTTCCATTGTCCCAAAGGGCATGTTCTTCCCTGTCCTTCGCCGGCTCAGCTGTTTTGTTCATGGATGGCACGTGGCCGCCTGTGACTTGGCTTACAATCCTGCAGTAGTTCTTTCAAGTTAGAGAGACACACAGAGAGAGAGAGACACACACACACACACACACAGAGAGAGAGAGAGAGAGAGAGAGAGAGAGAGAGAGAGAGATTTCCCAAGACTCTACATGGGGATTATATAAACTAGTTCTATATATTTGGAATAGGGATAAATCTTTGGAAGCAATACGTAAAATATCGAGTTAGGTATTTTGTGTTTTGTTTTGATTTACATATCTTTTTACCTCTACGTGTTTTCCTTTCTCTCTCCAAAACAAAAAGCTTCACTGAGTTGAGAAAACCTATAAGAGAAATTGGAGAAATAAGTGTTTCCTTGGGAATAGCCTCGTGACTCCTATTTACTATTAATGGCAGAAAAGAATTTCGCTTCTTAAGGAAGGAAGCCATGCGCTCCTTACTCGTAGGATAGGTGTGAGACTTCTCACTCACTATGTAGAGGAACAAAGTCCATTTTAAGAGGTGAAGGTGTTTTATGGGGTATGGCCGGGCTCTTGGGACACCTGAAGAATTTGGTAGAAATCAAGACACAGGGTAACTGATGAACTAGTTTAGATATTTCTTGAGTGCTTACTCTGCGCCGAGTCCATTTCTCTAACAGCTCTCTCTGAGATAGTCAGCCGAGTTCTCCTTTTCAGAGTACAAAGCTAAAGCTTTATCTAATTGCACTCTTTCTGTTAAGCCATCCTACTTCCTAAAGAAGGAGAAATTCAGCATGTGCAGGGGGTGGGCAAAATACAGCAGACCCACCAGGGACAGCGCCTCCTTCAGGCGCCATTCCGCCAAGACGGCACTAGGATGCCTGTCCTCTCTCTGCACCTCTGTCTGTCCTCTCTCCGCACCTCTGCCTGTCCTCTCTCTGCACCTCTGTCTGTCCTCTCTCTGCACCTCTGTCTGTCCTCTCTCTGCACCTCTGTCTGTCCTCTGTCTGTCCTCTCTCTGCACCTCTGTCTGTCCTCTCTCTGCACCTCTACCTGTCCTCGCTCTGCACCTCTGTCTGTCCTCTCTCTGCACCTCTACCTGTCCTCTCTCTGCACCTCTGTCTGTCCTCTCTGCACCTCTACCTGTCCTCGCTCTGCACCTCTGTCTGTCCTCTCTCTGCACCTCTGTCTGTCCTCTCTCTGCACCTGTCTGTCCTCTCTCTGCACCTCTGTCTGTCCTCTCTCTGCACCTCTGTCTGTCCTCTCTCTGCACCTCTGTCTGTCCTCTCTCTGCACCTCTGTCTGTCCTCCCTCTGCACCTCTGTCTGTCCTCTCTCTGCACCTCTGTCTGTCCTCTCTCTGCACCTCTACCTGTCCTCGCTCTGCACCTCTGTCTGTCCTCTCTCTGCACCTCTGTCTGTCCTCTCTCTGCACCTCTGTCTGTCCTCTCTCTGCACCTATGTCTGTCCTCTCTCTGCACCTCTGTCTGTCCTCTCTCTGCACCTCTGTCTGTCCTCCCTCTGCACCTCTGTCTGTCCTCTCTCTGCACCTCTACCTGTCCTCTCTCTGCACCTCTGTCTGTCCTCTCTGCACCTCTACCTGTCCTCGCTCTGCACCTCTGTCTGTCCTCTCTCTGCACCTCTGTCTGTCCTCTCTCTGCACCTCTACCTGTCCTCTCTCTGCACCTATGTCTGTCCTCTCTCTGCACCTCTGTCTGTCCTCTCTCTGCACCTCTGTCTGTCCTCCCTCTGCACCTCTGTCTGTCCTCTCTCTGCACCTCTGTCTGTCCTCTCTCTGCACCTCTGTCTGTCCTCTCTCTGCACCTCTGTCTGTCCTCTGTCTGTCCTCTCTCTGCACCTCTGTCTGTCCTCTCTCTGCACCTCTACCTGTCCTCTCTCTGCACCTCTGTCTGTCCTCTCTGCACCTCTAACTGTCCTCGCTCTGCACCTCTGTCTGTCCTCTCTCTGCACCTCTGTCTGTCCTCTCTCTGCACCTGTCTGTCCTCTCTCTGCACCTCTGTCTGTCCTCTCTCTGCACCTGTCTGTCCTCTCTCTGCACCTCTGTCTGTCCTCTCTCTGCACCTCTGTCTGTCCTCTCTCTGCACCTCTGTCTGTCCTCTCTCTGCACCTCTGTCTGTCCTCCCTCTGCACCTCTGTCTGTCCTCTCTCTGCACCTCTGTCTGTCCTCTCTCTGCACCTCTACCTGTCCTCGCTCTGCACCTCTGTCTGTCCTCTCTCTGCACCTCTGTCTGTCCTCTCTCTGCACCTCTACCTGTCCTCTCTCTGCACCTGTGTCTGTCCTCTCTCTGCACCTCTGTCTGTCCTCTCTCTGCACCTCTGTCTGTCCTCTCTCTGCACCTCTGTCTGTCCTCCCTCTGCACCTCTGTCTGTCCTCTCTCTGCACCTCTACCTGTCCTCTCTCTGCACCTCTGTCTGTCCTCTCTGCACCTCTACCTGTCCTCGCTCTGCACCTCTGTCTGTCCTCTCTCTGCACCTCTGTCTGTCCTCTCTGCACCTCTGTCTGTCCTCTCTCTGCACCTCTGTCTGTCCTCTATCTGCACCTCTGTCTGTCCTCCCTCTGCACCTCTGTCTGTCCTCTCACTGCACCTCTACCTGTCCTCTCTCTGCACCTCTGTCTGTCCTCTCTGCACCTCTACCTGTCCTCGCTCTGCACCTCTGTCTGTCCTCTCTCTGCACCTCTGTCTGTCCTCTCTGCACCTCTGTCTGTCCTCTCTCTGCACCTCTGTCTGTCCTCTATCTGCACCTCTGTCTGTCCTCCCTCTGCACCTCTGTCTGTCCTCTCTCTGCACCTCTACCTGTCCTCGCTCTGCACCTCTGTCTGTCCTCTCTCTGCACCTCTGTCTGTCCTCTCTCTGCACCTCTACCTGTCCTCTCTCTGCACCTATGTCTGTCCTCTCTCTGCACCTCTGTCTGTCCTCTCTCTGCACCTCTGTCTGTCCTCCCTCTGCAACTCTGTCTGTCCTCTCTCTGCACCTCTACCTGTCCTCGCTCTGCACCTCTGTCTGTCCTCTCTGCACCTCTGTCTGTCCTCTCTCTGCACCTCTGTCTGTCCTCCCTCTGCACCTCTACCTGTCCTCTCTCTGCACCTCTGTCTGTCCTCTCTGCACCTCTACCTGTCCTCTCTCTGCACCTCTGTCTGTCCTCTCTCTGCACCTCTGTCTGTCCACTCTCTGCACCTCTGCCTGTCCTCTCTCTGCACCTCTGTCTGTCCTCTCTCTGCACCTCTACCTGTCCTCGCTCTGCAACTCTGTCTGTCCTCTCTCTGCACCTCTGTCTGTCCTCTCTGCACCTCTGTCTGTCCTCTCTCTGCACCTCTGTCTGTCCTCTCTCTGCACCTCTGTCTGTCCTCCCTCTGGACCTCTGTCTGTCCTCTCTCTGCACCTCTACCTGTCCTTGCTCTGCACCTCTGTCTGTCCTCTCTCTGCACCTCTGTCTGTCCTCTCTCTGCACCTCTGTCTGTCCTCTCTCTGCACCTCTGTCTGTCCTCTCTCTGCACCTCTACCTGTCCTCGCTCTGCACCTCTGTCTGTCCTCTCTCTGCACCTCTGTCTGTCCTCTCTCTGCACCTCTGTCTGTCCTCCCTCTTCACCTCTCTCTGTCCTCTCTCTGCACCTCTGTCTGTCCTCTCTCTGCACCTGTCTGTCCTCTCTCTGCACCTCTGTCTGTCCTCTCTCTGCACCTCTGTCTGTCCTCCCTCTGCACCTCTGTCTGTCCTCTCTCTGCACCTCTGTCTGTCCTCTCTCTGCACCTCTGTCTGTCCTCCCTCTGCACCTCTGTCTGTCCTCTCTCTGCACCTCTACCTGTCCTCTCTCTGCACCTCTGTCTGTCCTCTCTCTGCACCTCTGTCTGTCCTCTCTCTGCACCTCTGTCTGTCCTCCCTCTGCACCTCTGTCTGTCCTCTCTCTGCACCTCTACCTGTCCTCTCTCTGCACCTCTGTCTGTCCTCTCTCTGCACCTCTGTCTGTCCTCTCTCTGCACCTCTGTCTGTCCTCCCTCTGCACCTCTGTCTGTCCTCTCTCTGCACCTCTGTCTGTCCTCTCTCTGCACCTCTGTCTGTTCTCTCTCTGCACCTCTGTCTGTCCTCTCTCTGCACCTCTGTCTGTCCTCTCTCTGCACCTCTGTCTGTCCTCTCTCTGCACTTCTCTGCATGCAAACGATGGCTGGGCTCCCTGAGGTCAGACAGCACTGCCTTACAAGCGAGACTTGCTGGAAACGTTATAAACACACGGAAAGGACTAGCTGGTGGGAATCCGGCTCACACTGAGGACCGTTTAACTCACTCTCCACTAAACCAGGCAGGAAGCAGAGCCAGGGTGTGGAAGGGGCAGTGAGATGCCTCCTGGACCGGGGCACGGTTCTCAGTGGAGGGCGGACTGTGGAAACCAGTTTACCCCGTACCCAGGGGGTACCCTTCCTTCACGAGTAGGATGAATTGATAGCTTAATGAGTGATGTTCATCTAGAAAAAGGATGAGTCTGTAAAAGGAAGTGGTATACCTAGAATTCAGGGGGAAATCATAGTGGTGATGGGTGAGGAGAGAGGAAGTCTAAAACTGTGCATCCAAGTCGTTCATCAGGGACCAGGAACAGGGCGTCCTGCTACGCCCAGGCGCAGGATTCGGGGGGATTTGTCAGGGGGTGTGTTTGTTACAGATGCTGACATCGATTCTCCCAGCCACAGGGAGAGTTAGGATTCAAATCAGCCTCTTCGCTTCTTCCCGTAGTTACTGTCAACCCTCTGAAGACAGTACGCATTACCTTGTATGCCTCCTAGCTGTCTTACTCTCAGCAGCTGTATTTCTTATTGAAAATAAATACCGTTGCATCTGAGTTTTCACAAGTACACCGTCTTATCCTTCTGGATGTACTAAAGAAAAGAGAATTTCAGTGTGCAAACTCAAGAGTAGTAACACTCTGATGGTCATTACAAATGATGCCGTTCTGAAAGGTGCAGTGTGATTTTATATAGTGACTTTATGCATTTTGTGTGTATATGTATACGTATATACATATATCACATTATTATGTATATTAAATTACAATGTTATAATATAATCAGAGGCCCGATGCACTTAATTCGTGCAAGGGGCTCGGCTCTCGCAGCCACTGCGGCTTGCCTTGGCCCTCGCAGCCCCGGCTTTGTCTGGAAGGTCGTCCCGAAGGACGGTCATTCAGCTGTCCGGTCTCATTAGCCTATTACACTTTTATTATTATAGATGCGTATTTTGTTATAATATGTATGTGATATATAGTATATACATATACATAAGGAGAGAGAGAGCGAGAGACACCCTGTATATCTTTCTTCCTTTGGTGCTGAGCCATCAGTCTATACCTCACTCTGCCTCTCATCACTGCCTCCCCCTGATCTGCCAGACACTTGGGGTTTTGCTCAAAGCCTTTCTTTCAACCACCCCTTCCACCACAGCCTGCCGAAGTTCACTTTAGATAAAAGGGAAGCAAAACTGATCATTCCGGCTCAGTTTCAGGTTCAGAGAAACTAAGCGAGCGGTAAGACAACTGGAGGTCAGAGACACAGCCGAGGTGACCGGCGCCTGCGCTGAGGGAGGGGCCTGCGGGGAGGGAGGGCCGCGGCCTTGGCATTGCTGGCGTGGAGGCTGCAGAGCTGAGGGAAGAACAAGCCTGCACTGGCATCGCATCGGGGAGGACGTGTGGACTGAAGGGCTCTAGTTCCCAGGGTGTCCACAGAGTGACCGCAGGATGGCTTTTGCCGCTGCTCAAAGTCAGAGTGCCATTGCTCAACATCCTCAGTCACCTGACGTGCTAACGTGTGGACTGGAAAGGTCCCCATCTTAAACATCTGTGTTCCCATGGGCTCCCCCTTTTTCCGTTAGCATTCTCTGCCGCAAAACCTGGAACTCGGGGAGCTCAGCTCGCGTCCCAAGCACAGTCTACAAAGGCCTGCAGCATCTTAGGACTTCACAGGCCACCCCGAGCACCTGCATCATAAATCAATAGGTAAGAAGTACGGAACTACACTGCTCCACGTGTGGTAGTTGTTCCGTGGCAGTACGATACTGCCCAACTACTTCTCACTTTTTCATTCCTTTCCCAGTTCCCTAAGACCATGTTCTAAATCAACTATTTTCACCATATATGGTTCATTGGGTCTATATATTTGGTGTATGTTTGAGAATTTTTAAGCATCCCCGCAGAGAGAACCACTGTCGATTTCGTGTTCTCTCCTCCACTTTTGCCTGCTGCTCTGACGTCTGTATTCTTTGGTCAGTGTTTTGATCCTTTACAACTCTCAGAAATGCAACCAGTCCGGAACAATCTGGGATGAAAAGGACAATCAACTGCCTTCACCACTCAAACCTTTGCTCCCTGTGGACTTGCTGTTTGTGGGAAGCAGAATCCTCAGAGCTCTCAGGGTTCCCCGCCCCTGGTCCACACGCCGTGTCTCAGTCATTCGGTGACGCACCAGTGAGGGGCTGCTGGGAAAGGACTGTGCACGTGCAGTTAGCTCCCAGACCAGGCGCTGGAGGCAGAGGGGTCACAAACAAGGAATGTGTGTGGCCTCTGGCAACCGAGTGGCGTCCCCAGTTGTCTCCCTGAAAGGAAATGGGGACTCGATCCTAGAACCACAGGGAGTCGGATTCTGCTTAGGGAAGAGGACTCTGAGCTCCAGTTGGGGATGTGGCCTGGACCCCGCCTTCCCATCAGCCTGTGGGATGCTGAGCAGAGAACCCGGTGAGGCCAGGCCAGGACTTACACCTACAGAATGTCAGCTAATGAGGGGCATGGAACTGCGCTGCTCCACGTGTGGTGGTTGTTCCGTGGCGGTACGATACTGCCCAACTACTTCTTACCTATTGATTTATGTTGCAGGTTCTACAGAGTTTGCCTTCCGGTTCACTTCCTAAAGCTATTGCCAGGAATATAAGTGCAGAATCGAATTCTACATACAAAATAGGGTTCTGGGGTTAAGATGTAAGAAGCGTATAGATCTGAGTCCAACATATTTCCACAGGAGGCCTTATAGTACATATAATGATTTCTAAAGAAAATTTTTAAACGTCTTATCTAAATCGTAACCTTGTCTAGTCAGCAGATATAAAATAGAAACCACTTTTTAATTTGTTAAGCACAGAAAAGTCTTCTCTCACTTTTTCATTCCTTTTCCAGTTCCCTAAGATCATGTTCTAAATCAACTATTTTCACCATATATGGTTCATTGGGTCTATATATTTGGTGTATGTTTGAGAATTTTTAAGCTGTATATTTTCTTTCATAAAATATATCATATAATGTCTATGATTCTGTATTAAATGTATATTTGAGGTTGTAATTATCAACATAGAAAGAAGTCAGAGATGTGTTAATTCGGTAATAATATTATTTATTGTTGAAACTACTAAGTCAATGGGGAATCTTTTAGATAATAATGTAGGCGAGAGCATACATACCTAAGGGAAAATTGATATTACGAAGAATTAATACAATAGTGAGCTAGTACTCCCAAGATATAACTATTTAAGACATAAATATTCATGGTTGAAAAAGGAAAAATAATGTCAAGAAAAATAAATTGTTTTTTTTTTCTACAAGTGCACAAAATAATAAATGTTCTCCCCAGTGGATTATGACAGTAAAAAAATAGAAAGAATAATGTCGTCAGGTACCCAAAACGTTATCAATGATTAAACCTCTTTGGGGACCCAGGTACATACAAAGATGCCTGGGAATAAGCTTGAGAAAGAGGAAATGTGGGCGAAAGGATGACACCCACCCGCAAACATTGGACATTAAACCCGAAATGAAGCTATGCATCATTCCGTGCCCACTACAGTGGAAGTGATAACAGGAATTTACAGAGGGCCATCATAACTTCACCTTCCAGAAAGCCCTCGGGAGACCATCTGCTCTCTTTGGGACTTAAGGATGATCAATAACTTAATGAGGTAAATTTCTGTAGTCAAAATAAATGTATGATCCTAGTCCGATGTAACTGGTTTTTAAAGATCTTTACTGCTGTTCTATCCTAAATATCTTTAAATATTTTATTTCTTTAAATACCTCTTTCTATAAAAAATATGTGTGATGATATTTTGTGTTGCTAGTAACTCTTTTTTGAATATTTTGGGAACTAGGGCAGTTTTTTGAAGTCATCTAGATTCACACTCTCAGTGATTTAGTGAATGCCACCACTAGGTCCTAAAAAGAACACTCTTCGTGCTAAGCATAGCATGTCACTGACCAAAATAATGTGATATCTTACTCACAGTTCACTGCACACTGCGCGGCCTAAAAACATAGAAAAAGGAAACATTTAGGTGCTAAGGATCATAAAAATAGCACTTGCAAGAATTTTTAGTTTGTAAAAAAGAACAGTTCATGGGGACCTTTTAAATCCATTACTGGAATACCATACCTGCCACATGGAACTGTTATAAGTTACTTTTCTAAATATTAAGTTATATGATTTTATTTCTGCTGAAGATTAGCATTTATCCTGCATGATAAAGTGAAGTTGAAAAGCATATAATAGAACTATATTATCATTAAAGATATATATATATATTCTAGAGGCCCGGTGCACGAAATTGTGCACCAGTGGGGTCCATTGGCCTGGCCTGCAGGATTGGGCTGAAACTGGATCTCCAACATTCTCCAAGGGGTCCCAGATTGCAAGAGGGCACAGGCCAGGCTGAGGGACCCCACCATCCAGGATCGGGATGCAGGAAGGATGTGGGAGGGCTTCAGGACATGTCTGGCCCGTCTTGCTCAGTCCCGATTGGCCAGACCCTAGCAGCAAGCTAACCTACTGGTCGGAGCATCTGCCCCCTGATGGTCAGTGCACATCATAGCGAGCGGTTGAGCAGCCTTAGCATATCATTAGCATATTACGCTTTGATTGGTTGAACGGATGACCGGATGACCAGACACTTAGCATATTAGGCTTTTATTATATAGAATTTAATCCTCACTTGAGGATATGTTTCCATTGATGTTTAGAGAGAGTAGGAGGGGGAAGAGACAGAGAGAGAGAAACATTGGTGTGAGAGAGACACATCGATTGGTTACCTCCTGCATGCGTCCTGACCAGGGCCTGACCTGGGGAGGAGCCTGCAACTGCAGTATGTGTCCTTGACTGGAATCGAACCCGGGATCCTTCAGTCGCAGGCCTAGCTCTACCCACTGAGCCTAACTGGCTAGGGCCAGGTATATTATTTTTAAGAGGCAGCTGATTAATTCTTCCAGCAAATATTTATTTTAGGCAAACATTGACAGGCCTAGTCCAAATCATTACAAAGACTACAGCATTGGTCTTCCATGAAATCCCTAACAGTGACTATTTCAGCAACAATAAAAATGCTTGACTGACATTTTTGAAGGGTTACAACAAGTTCAAAGTTTAGCTGTGTGTTGATAAGCAGAGCTCTATACGTTCTGAGGTTCAGTTTGATATAGAACACTACCTGAGTTGCCACTGGCAAGTTTTCCGTAGATTACATCTCTCTATTCCGCACGCTTCTTGACAGTCCTGTGCTGAGGCATTTATTCAGGCCACTCTCATCTTCTGCCTAGATTAATGCAACGGCCCCCTCTCTCTCTTCTCTGCCTCCAGCCCTGGGAACTTTCCACACTGCAGCCAGCGTGAACTGAATTGTTATTACTTGCTTACTCCCCCGTTCTCCTCCTTGCTTTTGGAATAAAGATTAGATCCCTTAAAGCAACATACAAGACCCCTAACATCTGCAACTTCACATTACTCACACCACTGTGTTTTATGCTCTTGCCACATCGAGCTACTTCCTGTTCTACAAACATGCCATGCTCTCTCTGACCCCTGGATCTCCTCATATATGGTTTTGTTTTGTTTTTTGTTTTTTTTTTTATGACAAAAACTCCCCTTTTCTCCTTTCCAGTCTTCAGATTTGAATTTAACTGTCACTTCCAGAAGTTTTGTTTATTCTGCCCAACCACGGTCCCAAGGTTAAGTCACTTGCCCATCTCTTTCGCTAACGTTTCTTATGGTCAGGCCCTGTTTTCTTTTTATTTATTTACTAGAGGCCCGGTGCATGACATTCGTGCACTGGGGACAGGGGTCCCTCAGCCCAGCCTACGCCCTCTCACAGTCCGGAACCCCTCAGGGGATGTCCACCTGCCGGCCTCCTAATGGGTAGTGGGCCCAAGCTGCAGTCGGACATCCTTAGCGCTGCCAATGAGGCGGGCCACTGTGCTCGCCAGCTGTTAGCCCGGCTTGTGGCTGAGCGGTGCGCCCCCTGGGGGAGCGCACGGACTACCAGAGGACAGCTCCTGCATTGAGCGCCCGCCCCCTGGTGGTCAGTGTGCATCATAGCGACCGGTAGTTCCACAATCCCATCGATTTGCATATTAGGGTTTTATTATATAGCATTTTTAATCCTCACCCAAGGACATGTTTAGAGAAAGGAAGGGATTGAGAGAAAAACATTGATGTGAGAGAGAAACACTGATCAGTTGCTTTCCAAAGGTTCCCAGACCGGCAATCAAACCCACAACCTGGACATATGCCCTGACTGGGAACTGAACAAGCAACCTTTCAGTGCAGAGGCTGACGCTCAACCAACTGAGCCACTCTGGCCAGGCTGCTTTCTCTTATGTTAACTAATGTGATTTATTCTTCGGTAGAGAAAGCCCGGCTTCAGGAACTTTGTCTAGGTAAAGAGGAGTCCATGCCGGGTGGCATACTGTAAGCTGGTATGCTGAGGAGAGTTTAATAAGCAGACGATTTACAAAGATGTGGGCAGCTTTTAAGGAAATTATGATGGAGCAGTGTGGATCCCCAGGGCCAGGGAAGGAGGTTGAGGGATGGGTAGTTAGCACCTCTGCGGGATAGAAGGGGGGATGGTCCTAGGGCCCAGAGCAGCTGGCGAGCTGTTGAGAGGGGGCAGCTCTAGAGGAGCCTTGACCTTGGGAAGAATAGTTCAGTGCCCCCCAGACAACCTCCAAGAGAGGGAGCCAAAGGACCAAGGCTCCTCCCTCTTTCCTCTGCTCCCCGACCTTCGAAGTCAGCAGCCCCTGGTGGAACCCAGCTGGGAAGCAGAGGACAAGGAAACCTGCAGACGCTGCCTACACCGTCACACTCCACCAGGGCAGCATGGGAAAGGCGACATTTGGATGTGGACGGATGAACAGGAAGTACCCACCAAGTGGTCTAATATTTTGAGAGCTGGCCAACAACCATGTTTAAACAATGCCCCAAGACAGGGAACTGGTGTGTGTGTGTGTGTGTGTGTGTGTGTGTGTGGCGGGAGAGGGGGGGAGCGGGGGGCGGTGATTCTCAGTAAATGGAGAGAAACATTTCCTAAAACTAGATGGGAACAGATCTCATAATCAGTGACTTTCAACAGAATTAAAATAATTTGACCTTCGATGAAAGGTTAAAATTATTTTGCCTCGTGTACTCTGTTCCAGCACGTTTGTAATCTGATCTAAACACCACTTGGTAATGTATGTGTTACTCCAGCACTCTTAAAGTCAGGTTCCTTGAAACGATTGCTATGCCCTTACACGTTGGGGGGGAAAGGGTCTCTAGGTAGAGCAAACTTTATTTAAGCTAGTATAAGAAACTAGGGATGCTGAGTAGGGTAGTTCGAAGGGAGTAGACGATGGGATTCTGAGTCTGGGCTGCAAGAAAACTGTGAGACTCAAGGTTGTGGAGGCCCAGTGAGTTTCAATCTGCACAGATAAAAACTTGAATAGCTTTCTTTTAATTTCCAGGTTCTTTTGCTGACACCCTGTTTTGGACTGTACAGTGTTCCCTCCCAAATTCATAGGTTGTAGCCCTAACCATTAGGGTGGCAGAATGTGACTGCATAAGGTCTGTAAGGGTGTCATTAAGTTAAAATGAGGTCATCGGGATGGGCCATCATCCAATATGACTGGTGTCCTTTAGGAAGAGATGAGGACACAGACAGACACACGGGGAAACAATGTGAAGACGTAGTGAGAAGATGGCCAACCACAAGTCAAGGAGAGAGAGGCCTCATAAGAAACCAACCCTGCCAGCACCTTGATCTTGGACTTCTAATCTCTGGAATTGTGGGAAAATAAGCATCTGCGGCTTCCGCCATCAGTTGGTGGTACTTCGTTACGGGAGCACTAACTAAATCACCCTCTATCATAATTCTTGCAATTTTTAGCGGACACATTTCCTACATCCCTCTAGGATGCCTTTTCTCCCATGAATGATGTCACCTCTAAGGGTTTTGGACAGCCCGCAAGTTTGTAACATGATTAAAACAACAGCAAAATAGTGAAAACGGATCTCAAATACCAGGAATGCTGCCAGCATTCTTCAGGCCGTGAGCAAGGGCCTGCTGTTTCCTGTCATCGGCGAGCCCGTGGGATCCAGTTCGTGGGTGTTCAGCTCCAACTGGTACAATTGCTTTAAGAAACACTAAAACCCAGCAAGGCTCTGCGTTGCTGTTGTTTTCAGGTGGAAAAGTCCAAAGAGATGGACGATTTTAGTGGGAATGCCAATGGTAAAAATTTAAGAGCTCAAGGAATCGTCCCTCTTCAGATCACTTCAGCCAAATGAAAGCTTCATTCATAACCACATTCACAATCCCTCCAGAAATTAAGTATACGACCAACCCTAAATCTAATCAGACATCTACCGGGTAAGTTACGATTTTCATTAAAAATGTGGGCTAGAAACAAAAATAACTGACTTGCTACATTGTGTGTGTGTGTGTGTGTGAGAGAGAGAGAGAGAGAGAGAGAGAGAGAGAGAGAGAGATGCAGACATAAGGGGTCCTTATATTATGATTAACAAACTCATCATTTCCACACATCTGGAACAAGGCCCACATGGATAATACTCCTAAAGGAGAAATTATTCTGTCTTTTTTTTTTAAAATATGTTTTATTGATTTTTTACAGAGAGGAAGGAAGAGGGATAGAGAGTTAGAAACATCGATGAAAGAGAAACATCGATCAGCTGCCTCTTGCACACCCCCTACTGGGGATGTGCCCACAACCAAGTTACGTGCCCTTGACTGGAATCGAACCTGGGACCTTTCAGTACACAGGCTGACGCTCTATCCACTGAGCCAAACCGGTTTTGGCTATTCTGTCGTAAAAGATGTCCCAAACCATGAAATGATACCAACGTCTATATTAGCTCGTGACTGGTTCTGTATATTCACTGAAACAGAAATCTGACGCCCTATATTCACAGCCCCGCCTTGGCTTCTCAGTGCACAGAGAAGACAGTGGGAACGCCTCCCCATGTCCCACCAGCCCTGCAGGAGCTGCTCCTTCCTGCTTCTCTAGCCTCCGCTCATGAGCTCTCACTGTGCCGCTGTCCATTTGGCTTCCCTTCTAGTCCCTAAGTACACCAAACTCTGACCTCAGGGTCTTTGCACATGCTGTTCCCTCGGCTTTTGGCTTAGTTTATTCCTTCTCATCTATACAGACTCAGCTCTAACATCACCTCCTTTCCTGAACGATCTCAGTGTCTGCTTCCCCCTATTAACTCTCATGTGACCCTAGTTATGTCCTAGAGAGACACTGTCAGTCTTCATGTTGATTAACTTTTATACTTGTTCAGTGTTCTTTTCCTGCTAGAGTAGAAGTGGCGTGTAACGTGTCGGGAACAAGAAGGCAAATAACTTGTTGTTGTTTGTTTACAGGCAATCTCTAGAGGAAACTGTGCAGATGGAGATGCTCAATAAATACTTAATGAATAAATAAATGATAAGATTTCCATATCTATACTTATAATAGGGTAATATGCACATTTATTGAGATGCCGTCACGTAATGACTGATCAGCAAGAGTGGGGGGCAGCAAGCTACAAGCAGCGGAGAACTACAGGAGGGCGGGGCAGCGAGCTACCTGTGGTGGAGAGCTACAGGAGGGAGGGACAGCAGGTAGAGAGCTACAGGAGGGCAGGGCAGTGAGCTACCTGTGGCGGAGAGCTATGAGCAGCAGTGGGCGGGGCGGCCAGCTGAGTCAAATGGCAGTGAGCTACTCGTGCACGGATTCTTGCACAGGCCACTAGTAGACATATATTCAGTATTACATAACCCTTAACGCCTTCAATCTTAGCCCGTTTTCTTGAAAATATTTTTATTTTTTGAAAACTTGAAGACATGCTAGATTATTTGATCTTTTTCATGGATCTTACTTTAAGTTTCATTTTATTCCATCAAATGAATAAATCATGCTTGCCTGCCATATGCCAAGCACCATACTAGGCACCTGATATGACTCTGTACTTTTTCTCCTAATCCTCTTTCCACTTTCCGTAGTTCTCTGAGATTATGGAAGAACACCCGATACAAATATCCTTAGGATTTGTGTACCCTCAACACTTTTCATCTGAAGTTGGAGATAGAAACGCTATGCCTGCAGACCTATAATTCTGTAGGTGCTGCTGTTCCGTTTTCATTATTTTATGTTCCTACCAACTCCCTGTATTTATACAATGGATACACGCCATAAGTGATTATGCCACGACCTGGTTAGGCCTCTGTTTTATTGTCCTGCGTACAAGAACTATATGGCCAGAAGGAGACGCTTTGGGGAAAGTCATTTTTCTCATGCAGGAACCATTTCCATTTGAAAACAAATGTTTAAAGGAGGCTAGTTTCATCTGCTAATGTGATGGGTTACCTAATACCTATAACAATGCACTAGTTCTTTCTCCATGCTCTCTACATATTCTAGAAAAGCAGGAAGGAATGACGAACTCTGGGCTTCCATTTCCTCCCTCGCGATGCGTTGTCCTTGCTTGTGAGATGATACTCTGCTCCTCTCTGCTCATCCTGCAAGCTGCCGTCATAAGCGTGTTCACCCCCCGGGATAATTCGTTATGGTCACGTGTAAAACCACTTAATCGCATTTAACCCAAAGGGTGATTTAAAAGTTTGCTCATAACTAGGGAGTGTCTATTGAACATCCCAACTTTATGTGTTCATTCTGGGCATTTCCCACATTACAATAAAGCATGAAATTGGGACATGTGTGTTTCCACATTCCTTATAAAGCCTTCGCTTTCCTTCCTGCTTCTTCATTACTTTGAAACGCATGTCCTTTTCCTCTCCCAGGAAAGTCTCCAGGCAGCGGGAGGACAGACATCTCCTGTGTTGGAGGAGATCTTTGCACGTCTAACCCCGAGGTGCAGACAGTGCGCAGAGGATGGCAGACTGGCATTTTACTGCTCTGCTCTTGGTGGTGGTTGAGAAAGGAAAAACGGGGAGTTCTGTAGTTGCAAGACATCTGCATGCTGTATATGTGATTTAGCGCTTCATGAAGTGTAGTCAAATGTGTCTGCAAAATGCAGGTTGAACACCGAGGTGCAGACTCATCGTCCCTCCAGTCAAAATGCAAAGTGAAGCATAGAAGACGCATCGGCTCTGATGCTGTGAGGCATCTGACGTGGTCACTCAGCATCGACAGATTACACTGAATCAGGACAACGCTACGGAGTTCCTCTCCGCACGGAGAGCTTTCCAGTGCAATGCTGGGGTGGTGACGTGAAGAATTCAAGTGCTCAGCACAGTGGCCAGAACATAAACGTGAACCGAGAGGCGAGAGAGAAGACGAAGCAGGTACGAGATCTTGAGGGAATAGTGATATCATGTTGTGGAGGTGTTTTTATGATTCCAACAATTAAATGCTTAAATCTGATTCTCTGTGAACTTCAATATGCCAGCTGAGGGAGCTGCACAAGGATGCATCCCTCCTTGGAAAGTTTATTCTTGGGGTTACCATATGCTGAGAAATGTTTTGAGAGTGGAATTTAGCAAGAGTTCATGTCCAGGCCTTGTTGACTTTCACCACAGCACCTAAGATTCAAGACACTTCCATCATTATAAGAAACTAGAGGCCCAATGCACGAAGATTCGTGCAAGAACGGGCCTTCCTTTCCCTGGCTGCTGGCACCGCCTTTACTCTGGCCGGAGCCACCTTTCCGCCTTCCCACGGTGCCCAGAGGCCCGGAGAGGCTGGGGCGGTGTGGAACGCCTGCATTGTTGCTATGGCGAGGACACAAGCGTTCCACCCCACCCCGGCCGCTGAGGGCCTGCATATGCAAATTAACCCACCAGCTTTGTTGAGTTAATTTGCATACTCACTCCTGATTGGCTGGTGGGCATCACAAAGGTATGGTCAATTTGGTCTTACTCTTTTATTAGTGTAGATAGTATATTTTTCCCTTTAAAATCGTCTCTCAAGTTTTAACTCCCACTCTTGTGAATGCTCACAAACACAACAGCAAGAAGGTCACTATCTAGTAAATATGGATTTCTTTCCTTTCCTCTAAGTCAGTGGTTCTCAACCTTCCTAATGCCGCGACCCTTTAATACAGTTCCTCATGTTGTGGTGACCCCCAACCATAAAATTATTTTCATTGCTACTTCATAACTATAATTTTGCTACTGTTATGAATCGTAATGTAAATATCTGTGTTTTCCAATGGTCTTAGGCGACCCTGCTAGCGGTTCTCAACCTGTGGGTCGCGACCCACTGGTTGAGAACCGCTGCTGTAGAGCCTAAGACCATCGGAAAACACAGATATTTACATTACGGTTCATAACAGTAGCAACATTACAGTTATGAAGTAGCAATGAAAATAATTTTATAGTTGGGGTTCACCACAACATGAGGAACTGTATTAAAGGGTCGCGGCATTAGGAAGGTTGAGAACCACTGCTCTAAGTACTATAAGAGAATTTTTAACTCATTTTTTAATGCAAGCAGGGAAAAAGACTTCAAAATAGAGCAAATCTCCAAATAGCGTTTAAAATAACTGTGTTGATATATATTCAGAAAAAGTAATTAACTAAAACTATGAATCTAATGGTAGTAAGCAGAAGAGGTTCTGCGTTCAGCTCTTTTGAGTATCACCTTTAGAAAATAATATTTGTAATAATTGCTGCTATGATAAATGTATGAGGCTAACAAATATAAGATTTCTTGAAGTTTACATTAATTTTTCATCTTCTACATTAGTTTTCAAAACTCATTCCTTAGTGCTCACTTCGGCAGCACGCATATTAAATTGGAACGATACAGAGAAGGTTAGCATGGCCCCTGTGCAAGGATGACATGCAAGTTCATGAAGCATTCCATATTTAAAAAATAATAATAATTATTTACCTTCATTTTAAAAAAAATCCTGCTGTTACCAGTACATTTAACTTTGACTAAACAGTCAGCAAGAAGTCCTCAAACAGGCCAAGGCAGCCATGGAGGCCTGTCCCCCTCGGGGCTGCGATGATGGTAGGCTTGGCGAGGGGAACCCCATTTCACAGACACTCCCACTGCCGGACAAGGAAATGTCTCACTGTAGGGAGGGTGGATTAGAATTCCTCTCTGCCCAGAAATGCCATATTTTACCTTAGGACACATCATTGACATTCTCTCTTTATTTCATCACACCTCTTACAGCTTGCTTGGTCTCTCTCTCTCTCTCTCTCTCTCTCTCTCTCTCTCTGACACACACACACACACACACACACACACTGAATAGAAAGCTGTTTTGATTTTTCTTTTACTCCCAGCAAATCATTCCCTTTTCCTGTAGGCTTATAATTCTAAATTAATGATATGTGATTCGAATTCATTCATTAGTTAGCACCTTATTAATTTTTGTATCCAAGGCACCAACACAGGCTGCCCAAACTGAGTAGACAGCCGTGCTTGGTGAATTAATTAGTAACGTATTTGCAAGGCAGCCTCCATATTTCATCCCCCGACTGTGGGAACTTACGGCAGGAAAGGCCTCTCATCAATTCCGGCCACTGCCAGCTGTGTTTTGATTTTGACTTAGGGTCTTGAAGTCATCCATCAATATCTTGATCACCCATGTAAAAAAAAAAAAAAAAAAAAAAACTGAACCCACTTCAGGAAATGGAAATGTATGTGTCCCAATACTAGTTTAGAGGGAAGGATTACATTTTTTTTTTTTTGGTAAAGGTAAACTCTTCCCATAGAATTTTCCCCGTTACATATGTAAAGCATAATTTCTTTATACAGAAAACATTTCTATTTCCACATTTTACGTGTTTCCAGTTTAGGTATTTGTACATATACACACTGTTTTACAACATTTCATTGTCTAGGACTTAAAAGGAACTATTTGGAAAGGTTTTGTATTTTATTATTTTGAAAGGAAATTCATACTTGCTTCGTTTAAGAAATTACATACACGACTTCCCTAGTGACTTGGATTTTCCTAAAATAAATGCAAGTATTTTTATTCAATCATCCAATCAATGTATATTTATTGACCTGCTCTGCTTACCAAGGTGATTCGATACTGACTGTTCTAACTTATTTGATCTTGAATCACTGCTTTTTTTGGGCAGCAGACTCATAATAATGGCAACACATTTCATTTTGCTTTTATTTCTTTATAATTATCTTTTAGTTTTTCTGCTGACCAATATTATCTTTTCATACAATTTAGAGTTTTTAATTCTTTAGGAATTATGACCTTCATTTACTATTAATCCTATGCTATCTTCAGTAATGTAGTTTTTCCTTTAGATTCCCTTTCTTTCAATATTATTTTGAAGACTTAATTTGTGCTTTAGTTATATATATCTGGTCTCTATTGGTTTTCTTAATTTTTAAGAAATAATCTCTCCCTTAAAAACAAAAAAGTGTTAAAGACTATAGCTCACAGAGGCAAATGTTTTTTCTTCATTTCCCCATAACAGCATAATTTTGGTCTACCTCAAATTGCATAATTTGCTACACTGTGTTTGGTGTAGCAGGAGTAAATAATTATGCTTGGAGACCCCTCCTAGCCTGTAAGGTTTTAATGATCTACCCTTTGCCCTGTTTAAATAATTCCTGGTATTAAAATAAGAAGTTTTCTTCTTAAACTTCAGAGAGGAATTTCTACTTCGTACAACAGCACCTCTGCGTCCTGTAGCTCAACCTCAGGTGCCCAGCCCCGCCTTCCTCTGGTCTGCTCTCAGTGTGGCTTTGAATTTCTGCTACTGAGGAAGATGCCACAGCAGCCTTTTCCTTATTTTTACTATTTTATTGATTTTTTACAGAGAGGAAGGGAGAGGGATAGAGAGATAGAAACATCGATGAGAGAGAAACATCACTCAGCTGCCTCCTGCACACCCCCTCCTGGGGATGTGCCCGCAACCAAGGTCCATGCCCTTGACCGGAATCGAACCTGGGACCCTTCAGTCGGCAGGCCGACGCTCTATCCACTGAGCCACACCGGTGAGGGCGGCCTTTTCCTTTTTATTAGAATTCATTCTGGATGTCACTAGGCAGATACATGGCTATGTATAACTGAGTAATCATCCAAATGCTTCAGTGAAACAGGTCACCTTGACCAGATGCCCTGGGAGGTTTGAAGGGTCCTCAGGGCCCATCTGGGTCATGACCTCCTGAGGTCACCACAAATGATAACCCTGAGGCCAGGGAGGGAAGGCTGGCCCGCCTTCGCTGACAAATCCGGTTCCCCAGGACTCTCCATTTCATCTCGCTAGCTTAGGCTTTTAAACCCCATTTTACACCTCTCTTTCCCTGAGTTGTTTATTTTATTTATTTTTTTAAAATATATTTTTCTTGATTTCAAAGAGGAAGGGGGAGGGAGAGAGAGATAGAAACACCAATGATGAGAATCATGGATCGGCTGCCTCCTGCATGCCCCGCACTGGGGGTTGAACCCGCAACCCAGGCATGTGCCCTGACCGGGAATCGAACCGTGACCTCCTGGTTCCTAGGTGGACATTCCACCACTGAGCCACGCCGGCCGGGCTAAAAGTTGTCTATTTTTATTGTCCCCCCAGAAAAGTCTGCAGGAAGTGGCTTCTGTCATCTGTTACCAGGGGCCTGCCATCTCCCCTTCTACTTCAGGGGGGGGCAGCACGTGCTCTCTTGCTCATGAATCAACAGAAATCGTGTTCTTTCCTTATGTTCATTGTTTTACTCCTGCCCCACAGACTAAGAGAAAGTAACGTTAAGGGGAAGCCGCTCTAGCTATTGGACCCAGGGGTGGGCAAACTTTTTGACTCGAGGGCCACAATGGGTTCTTAAACTGGACCGGAGGGCCGGAACAAAAGCATGGATGGAGAGTTTGTGTGAACTAATATAAATTCAAAGTAAAGGAGCGGAGGGGAGAGCAAGAGAACCGGATAGAACAGCCGGATCCGGCCCGCGGGCCATAGTTTGCCCACGGCTGGACTATACCCTCTACTGACTCCTGTAAAACCCTGTCTTTCCAGGTAAATATGTCTTTGCTTCTCAGCAAAAGAGCTGGAGCCACAACTATGACGGTTTAGCGGGCATCCTCAAACTACGGCCCGCGGGCCACCTGCGGCCCGCCGAGGACATGGATCCGGCCCGCCGGGTGCCGCTGCCTGTCCTGCTTAGCAGCCAACGCGTCCCGGGCCCGCAGTGCGCATAGGAATTTGTTCATAGTTTTTTTTTTTAAACTATAGTCCGGCCCTCCAACGGTCTGAGGGACAGGGAACTGGCCCCCTGTTTAAAAAGTTTGAGGGCCCCTGGTTTAGGGAAATCTGCAACCCCCTGCGGCCTCGTCCATGGCGCTAACACATTCCTGCTGAGCTATTATGTGGGCCATCCACCAAGCCCTGTCACCGAGAGCCTCCTGGTGAAAGAGGAGCACAAACCCAAACACAGCCAGCGCTCTCCCCTCCGAGGGCCGAGCTCACACCTTATAGAGCTTTTCTGGCCCGGCCGGCGGGGCTCCGTGGTTGAGTATCGACCCAGGAACCAGGAGGTCACAGTTCGATTCCCAGTCAGGGCACACGCCCAGGTTGTGGGCTCGATCCCCAGTGAGGGGTGTGCAGGAGGCAGCCGACCCATGATCCTTTCTCATCATGGATGTTTCTCTCTCTCTCTCTCTCTCCCTGTCCCTTCCCTTCCTCTCTGGAACCAATAAAAACATTTATTTTTAAAGGAGATTTTCTTGTGCATACAGATACCAGGAAGATCTCCTTCCTTACTCTTTCCCTCCTCCTCTAGCCCTGTCTTCCTTAAACACACTTTTCCTCAAATGTGAGCGGCCCACGGGGCTCATTCTTACACCGTCTCTGCACTTTCCAAGTCAGGTTTGACCGCATTTCTTAAGCGCACCCCCACACTGTCTGCACAGCCACGGTGGGCTCTTCCTTCCATTCCTCTTCCTGTCAAATGTACCTTGAGATCTGGTGCCGAAACTTCTTTTATGACCATAATCGTTACGAAACTGCACATCAGGGGATCAATGATCCATACGCTTCACACTTGCCAAAGAAACAGTCAATAGTTAAGCATTTTAAGGAATTCAAAGAACTAAACAAAATTAATCGACTGGGGCGTTTAGAAACATGCTGTGAACCAATGTTTAGAAACAATTCACTGTGTCGAAACTAAATCAGCTTAACTACCAAATTTTAAAAAGCGGTGTTTTCACTTAACCACGTAACTCCCAGCTAAACGCAATCAGAAGATGTATCTTATACCGAAGCTTGCTGCACACATTTAGGTGATTCTTCGGTCTTTTGTTCATCAACTTTGGATAGTAACAACATTCAATTTCCTTAGTCATTAAAGATATTTTCATGGCTTTGGACAGAGGCTTAGAAGTGGAAGGCAGTGCACAGTTCTGTTGGATTTGCTCTGACAGATGAATGGAACACACTCTAACCCAGGGGTCCTCAAACTCTTTAAACAGGGGGCCAGTTCACTGTTCCTCAGACCATTGGAGGGCCGGACTATAGTTTAAAAAAAAACTATGAACAAATTCCTATGCGCACTGCGGGCCCGGGACGCGTCGGCTGCTAAGCAGGACAGGCAGCGGCACCCGGCGGGCCGGATAAATGTCCTCGGCGGGCCGCATGTGGCCCCCGGGCCGTAGTTTGAGGACCCCTGCTCTAAAGACTGGAAAGCCCCACCAGGGACTGGCAGGGTGCAGTGCACACCCATCAGGTAAACCCAGTCCCAAGCTGACCTGCTTGTGACCAGTTTCCCTGTTAGCCACCAAAACTTAAGAATTGAGAAATCCTAGAGTTTTAATGATGGTCTCGCTCAACTCCTTTTTTTTTTCCCCCACAAACGAGAATGCACAGACCGCAAAAGCTGTGCGCCATGCAGCCGCCAAGCAGGGGTCCTCAAACTACCGCCCATGGGCCACATGCGGCCCGCCGAGGACATTGATCCGGCCCGACGGGTGCCGCTGCCTGTCCTGCTTAGCAGCCGACGCGTCCCGGCCCGCAGTGCGCATAGGAATTTGTTCATAGTTTTTTTTTAAACTATAGTCCGGCCCTCCAACAGTCTGAGGGACAGTGACCTGGCTCCCTGTTTAAAAAGTTTGAGGACCCCTGTTCCTAAGCCATTCATACGAATGAATAAGACCTACTGGGAAGGTGGGAAACTGATAACATCTGTTTGAAAAAGGGAAAAAAAAAGCATATTCTGATGTAGAAAGGAGGTAGGTTTCGCCACGTCAATCTTTTTTTAAAAAGTGTTTCTTTGCCAATTCCTGGAAACCGCCTGCGTGCTAAGGGAGCAATCCAGGAGTGTGTTCCTATCACTCGCCCTAGTCTGGTCAAATGTTTGCTAGCATGTTTGTAAGTAATTTTTAAATCTCGATGACATGTTTCCTTTAAGGATAAAAAAAAAAGTCTAATTTTTTCCATCCTAATCTTGGTCTTTGCAAAGCCCTCTCTTTGCATCACATAGCCCTGTAACCCCAGAAAATTAGCCCTCAAGCCCTCTCCATCTGCCCACCGCAGCTTGTTGGCTTTTGAGACGCGGGCCTGGGAGACCTGGGGGTCCCTGGTACTGTCAGGGCCCCTGGGTCCCAGCTCGCCCAGAGCGCGGATTTCCCTGGCACTTGCCTGGCCTTTCTGATCCCATGTCTGTCTGTCTGTAAGGCGGAAACACGTCCGAGATTGGGGAGTCCGGGTTCCCCGCAACCTCCTAACCCGCCGACGTGCCCTCAGGTGCTTCCTGGACACCTGGGCGCGGAGGAGGGGGGTGAGGAAGGGCAGGAGCGGGGAGAGAACCCGGCTTAGCCGAGGCCGCCGGCACCGGCGCCACCGGAGGGCGCGGGTCCGAGGGAGCGCCAGCTGCGCCAGGTGAGACTGGGGAGGAGGAGGAGACCGCACAGGCGGCGGAGGGCGGGCGGCGCGGGAGAGCGACCGCGGGAGGCGGAGCTGCGGGCGGGGCGGGAGAGCGCCCGCGGAGCAGAGGCGGAGCCGCAGCCCAGCCCAGCCCGGCCCGCGCCCCGGCTCCCCGCGCCCGGCTCC